>NC_086258.1:22318108-22940891 GCF_021018805.1 Prinia subflava
TCACTCAGCAGCCAGAGCTGAGCCTTCAAACTGGGGTGAGGCTTTTAAATATCATCAGGCATATTTTCTCTAAAGGAAGGAAGGATCTTAATTCCAGCATTCCAGCCCAAAATAGACATCCCTAAGAATAGCCCTTCCCCATGGCAGGGCAGGATGCTGCCAAGAGGAAAAGGGGTTGGGGGAAACAAGGAGAGTTTTCCCCGAACAGCTGGCACTGGGAAGTGGTGGGGTTTAGCTGTGGCTGTGGGTGATGGGCCCTGGCACACCCAGCCCCACGGAGCTGCCCCTGGGCTGGGCTGGAGCAGCCAGGGGCTCCTGGGGTGAGGGAGCTGTTCCCCAGGCCCTGCTGGCCCCTGCAGTGCAGGTCACTGCTGTCCTTCCCTGGGCCAGCCCTGCCAGCGGGGCCGTGCTCCAGGCAGGGAGGGGATGCTGCAGCCAGGCTCCGTGTCCAGAGAAGGAAAGGTGTCCCCTGGGAATGGGGAGGCTGGGCAGCCTGCTCTCTCTTCCAGGGGGGAGTTGCCCTGGATCCGGGGATGGAGGGATTTCTCTGGGTAGGGAAGACTCCTATTCCCATCTCCTCCAGTTTGAAAAGCACAGTGCTGGAGTACCCCAGGCTCCATGGAGTCCAACAAGAGATTGGAGGTATGGAATCTGAATTCCCTACAAAGTACAGTTTTGCATCATTTGAACAGTTTTGACTTGGATATTCCCCTTTTGGGGTCACCTTTTCTGTGCAAATGGGAACTTCAGAGAGGAATCTTGGCATGAGAGATTAATTTCTCAAACAGCTTCATGACCCTCGAGTTGTGGCTTTAAGAAAATCCCGAATTTCCATGGAAGTCGCAATGAAACAATTAAACCTGACAGCACAGGCAGCTCCTTCCGCCCCATTTCCTTCCTGTAGGGGCTGGCAGGGCAATTTTAATTTCCTAAGTTATAAACACCCTCAGAAGCTGAGAGCTGAACATCTCCTGGAGGTTCCAGCTGCACCTTCCCAGCTCCTTCAGGGATGTTCCTGGTACATCCCTCCCAGAGTTTTGGGAGCCTTTTCTGTGCAACTTCAGTGTCACATTTGGATTGAGCTTTCCCCACAGATCTCTCACTGGACTCTGGTGATGCTCAGCAGTAAATAACATCATCCCAAGGTTTTCAGGAGCATGTGCCAGACCTCAAATATCCTGATTTAGGCTTTACCAAACTGCATCTTTAGTTTGAAAACAGCATGTTGACGGCTGCATGTGCCTGGCGGAGGATGGCATTTGTCCCAGTTGGTGTCCATAGGGAAAGTGTCCCCATGGGAGCTGGTTGTGATGATTCCCTCAGCTCTCAGGGGGCAGAAAGAGGAAATTTTGGGGCAGAATCGCCCTCTGCCGTGATGATATTAAATGTATAAGCAAGTGAATGAACTGGCTGTTTTATAGCCCAGCTTTACAACTGAGATGATTTATATATCAGGTGGGTTGAGAAATGTTGGTCTAAACCCATGCAAAACTCACTGGGTTTGGCCAATTATTCACTTGGTTCTTTGGGCCCCTCTCAAATAAAACTCCAGGTGGGTGTAATGAAACCACAAACCCCCAGATCTGAAAGATGCCTCACCCAACCCCTGAGGAGCCCCCAGGAGCTGAATCTCACACTCCAGAAAGAGGGGAAAATAATCAGGTGGAAAAATGTGAGCTCCACCAGGCTGCAAACCTGAAAGCTTTTGGTGCTTGTTTGTGGCAAACCAAGCCAAGGAGGGAGCTCAGGGCAGAACTCCAGGGTGGGAAGGGCTGGGCCAGCCCAGTTGGCTCCTTCCTGCCTCTTGCACTTTCCGAGGGATAAACCCTCCACAGAGACAAGAGGAAAAACATTTCCATGGGGTAAGGAGATCAAACACACCTCTGTGAGCCCACGCTGTGTGCTGAGTCCTTCCAGGACCTAAAGGGGCTCCAGGAGATCTGGAGAGGGACTGGGGGCAAGGGATGGGGGCCAGGACACAGGGAATGGTTTCCCACTCTGAGGGCAGGGATGGATGGGATATTGGGAAGGAATTCTTGGCTCTGGAATGGAATTCCCAGAGCAGCTGTGGCTGCCCCTGGATCCCTGGCAGTGCCCAAGGCCAGGCTGGACACTGGGGCTTGGAGCAGCCTGGGACAGTGGGAGGTGTCCCTGCCATGGCAGGAGTGGCACTGGGTGGGCGTTGAGGTCCCTCCCAAACTGAGCCAGTGCGTGATTCCAGAATTGTTGATGATTTCAGATGATCAGGGCAAGCAGATCACGAAATAATTTCTCCAAAAAGTGTGGGAAAATGCAGATTTCCTGGTGTGCTTTTCCTGCTTTTGTGATATATTGCAATGTCTTCTGGCCATTATTTGCTTTGCTGTCTTTATCTGGTGTTATCTGTTCTCATTGTTCCAAGGTGCAGTCAGGGTGGTTTGTTTTGCTCTGTCCAGCTGATGGCTGAAGGTGGATCACGTTCCAGGGCCCCTGCCCACCCCTAGGCTCCGTTGTGTGATGAATTTCTGGGTACAAGACACTCCTTTCCAGGCCTGTGGAGGACACTGGGAGAGCCCAGCCTGCTGCTCCTCACCCCACTCCGTGTCACAGGCCTGGTGCAAAGGGTCTGTGCCTTGGATTATGATTCTCTAAGGCAAAACTTAAGAAGAAACCATGGGATTTAGAGGAAAACTGAGAGGCTGGCTTTTGGGGATGCAGGTGAAAATCCCAGCTCAAATCTCGAAATTGGAGCAAACCTTTATGGAGGAGAGCCCTCCTTCAATGATTTGCATCCTTTCCGGTTAGTCTGAATGATATCCATCACTCCAAAACATGCCAGAATTAACCCCTTCCTGCAAGCAGCTCAGGATACAAACAGAAAACACCATTTGCTTAAACTCCTCGAAAATATTTGTCACTTCCAGGGAAAGAAGCCCATGGCTTCAACCCTGTTTTCCATTTCCATGGGCAGGCACTGCGTGCTCCATCTGGCTGAGCGGACACAGGGCTCCAGGGATAAAAATGTCATGTAATATGAGAGAAAGTATCAGCAAAATATTTATGTAATGAAATGTTAATGATCCCTCTGAAGGTCTGTGGCAGGGCAGGGCAGAGAGGAGCCTCTCCTCTAGCTGCAGTGTCCCGGGGAGGGACAGATGCACTGGCAGGGGTAGGAAAAGGGCCTTTATTGGGAAATCCGATCTGCCCTTTCTAGCAAAAAACCCCTGACAAACGACCCCAAGTCATTTGCGGGACCTGATCTGATCGCAGCTGTCTTAATTATTTTACAGCTCGACATGGGAATGGTTTCCCTTTGTTTTGGAGGAAAAACATCCTCCAGTGCTCCTCGGAGGGAGAGAGAGAGAGAGTGAGAGCGAGAGAGAGAGAGAGCGAGAGAGCGTTGCTGCCCAGGGCTGGAGCCCAGGCTGGGCTGGGAACCAGAGCCAGCCCCTTCTCCATGGAGCATCCAGCAGTGGGGAGGGCTGCAGGGACCATTCCCTTTGGGAGCTGCAGCGGTCACAGGGGTAGCCAGGGCTGCTGGGATTATTATGGGATTATTGCAGTTCCTATATTCAGTGATCCTACAGGCCAGGAGTCAGGGGCACTTCTGCAGCAAAGGCTCCTCTCTGGTCACATCCTGAGTGGCACCAAAAGGAAGTAGAACATGCCCAGCTTGTGCCAGGGCATGGTGCAGGGGAAGGGTGCTGGGATGACCAGGGAGGGAGCACCTTGGCAGTAGCCAAGGGGAGCTGCAAAGTGAGGAGAGAGATTTGGGGGATTGGGACTAGAGGATCTTTAAGATCCCTTCCAACTCAAACCATTCTGTAATTTATTTTTTTTTAATGCAATTTCCATGAATGCTGGTTTTGTTTTTTTCCAGATGAGCTTTCTGGGCCCTTCCACACCAGGATCATTTTCATCCCTCACTATTTCCTGAGGGGCAGGAGCTGAGGCTGTTCCTATCAGCTCTGCAGATGTTTTGACCCTTTTGCTGTCTGTGGAGTCACAGCCTGAGTACGATGACAGGGAAAAGAAAATACGGCAACTCTGCCTCCCTTGTCCAATGCAAGCCCTTTGCCAAAGCAATAAAAAACTTTAAACAATGGCCAGTCATGACATAAACCAGCCCTGGAGCTGTCTGCCAAAATTCACCTCAAGAAAGGAGGTTCAGAAATAAACAGTAACCTATAAAAAGCCCCACAGACTTAAAGAGAGTCCTCTCAGTGTGTTAATTGATTTCACATCTGGCTCTGAAATGAGGAGTGTGTAAGGCAAGGAGAGGCCACCAATAACTCACTGCAGCTGAGCACTAAAGCGTGTGTGGAGCATCAATCACCAGAGTCATCCACTTCTATTCAGAGACCTCAGATGCTGGGGCTCACTTTTAAATTTTGTGTTTAAACTGCCCAGAAATAATGGGGCTGATGTTAATAAACAGCACATGGCTAAACGCTTTCACAGGTGGGATATTTCAAGGTAAATATAGAGAGACTGGGTTCATTTCCCCTTTTTCTCCCTCCATCAGTTATTGGAGCAGTTTTTGCCTGCCCTTCTTGGGAAGAAGTCAGCCCCAGGGTGGGTGGAAGGTTTGATAATCAAGGGCTCGGCAAGGTGGGACATACAAAGGAAAAAACTGGGGCTGGTTTCATGAGGCCTTTTCTGTGTGCCAGGGAGGTGACCCCAACCTGTGACCTTGTGTGAGCTTGGCTGGAAGGTGCAAACTGCCCCGGGGCTCCTGTCAGACCCGGGGGGCAGAGCTGTGGTGGATGCTCTGCACCCCCTGCTCGGGGCTCATGCTCACCTTTCATGTGGCTCAAGGGGTGCACAGAACTCTTCCTGCTCCCATGCCTGTGGGTTTGTGCAGCTGGGGGATTTTGAGGTGTGAGAGCCCCTTGGCTTGCTGGATGCAGTTCAGAGCACCGTCCCCACTGCCCTGGACTCTGCAGTGCCCCAGTGCAGGGAGCAAAGCCCAGAGGTCCCCCAGCCCAGGAGGGACTGAAGTGGCTGCAGGGAGGCTCTCCCTGAACTCAGTTTTCTATTTCTGATGGCTCCTGGGCACTGCTGAGAGCAGTGCCATAAACGATGATGTTTTCTGAGGTCATCACTGTAATTACAGGAGTGATCCCAGGCTTAACCTTGGGGATGAGCAGAGCCTGCCCTGAGCATCTGTGGTTTGGTGGTTGTGACTCATCACGAGAGCTCAGGGAGGGATTTGTGATGATTTATTCATGCCACATTTATTGTTTGGAAAACTCAGTCAAATGCTGCTCTGGTTAGACTGAATAATTCAGCTGCCAGCCTACTTTTGGTCTACTTTTGGTTTACCTTTGATCTCTTTATTGCTTTCTCTCTAAGAGCCTCATGTTCAGAAGTGAAAATCATCTCAGAGACCCATGGAATGGTTTGGGTTGGGAGGAAACTTAAAGCCTGTCTCATCCTACCCTCTGCCATGGTGGAATGAGACCTTCCACTGTCCCAGGTTGCTCCAACCTCCCTTCCAACCCAGCCCACTCTGGGATTCTGTGGTTCTGTGAATGAACTATTGATCCCTTTCAGGCAGGTGCAACATTTATGGGAGACAGAGGAATATTCAAACGTGAGTAGAACTGTGACTGGGCTGTTCTGGGTACGTGCAGGCTCGCAGGGGGTGCTGGAAAGGATCTGTATCTGGGTATTCTCAGCAGGGCAGCTTCTGACCCAGTGTAATGCTGTATTAATAGACAGCAGAATGTAGAGCTGTGACACAAAGATTGACAGCTCTTGGCAGTAGATTTTGTACTCAGGTATCTAAATGTATCCCTTGAAATTCCAGTTTGGCCAGCCTGGGTTGCCGTGCTGAGAACTGGCACCTCAGCTTCCCGGGTTCAGCCTGCTTTTGTTCTTTCATTCTGAGCTAAACTGGTTGAGGCTTCAGCACAAGCTGTGTCCTCACGTGTCCATCCAAACTGGATGTGCCCCAGCACAACTGGGTGGGGTCAGTTTGTAATTTTAGTGATGTTGCAGCTGTTGGAGTTGTAGTCAGAATTAAGGAACCAGGTTTAATTACTCGAATAAATGGTGGTGGTGGTGTCAACAGCCTATTTAATTCACTGGGGTACTCAGAGATCTGGGGTTTGGGGATCACACTCTGTGCACTTGGCAGCTACTTGAGAGTCACTTGTATTTGTGTTACGTGTGCCAATTCTTCTCATCTTTGCAGCTTTTAGGATGTGTGAGAGGAGGTCTAGGTTGGATTTCAGGAAAAGGTTCTTGTTCCAGAGGGTGCTGGCACTTCCCAGGCTCCCCAGGGAATGGGCACAGCCCCAGAGCTCCAGGAGCCTTTGGACAGCGCTGCCAGGGATGCCCAGGGTGGGGTTGTTGGGGGGGTCTGGGCAGGGCCAGGGGTTGATGATCCTTGTGGGTCCCCTCCAGCTCAGGACATTCTGTGATCCTGGTGGGACCAAAGCTTGGCCTACTGTGATGTCCCCTCTGTCCCTCAGCTCGTGCTGCTGCCCCGGAAGGTCCTGCCTGGGCTTCACAGAGCACCCCTGAGCCATTTACAACATTATCGACTTTTTATTGCCTAATTTAGCAAATCCTTCAAAAGGCCTGGGGTTGCCTCCCACAATTAGTGGTGTCCCTGGCTGGGCAGTGATTCATCTGAACAGAATTAGCCACGGGCAGGGCGTGAGAGCCCAGCTGGAGCTGGGAGCGTGCAAGGAGCAGAGAGCTGGGCTGCTCGTGGGGTGGGTGTCCTGCTGGGGGACAGAACTTGGCAGGCTTTAACTGCCTTTATTTATCTGCTTTGGCTGTAGAAAAACCAACCCACGTGCTAAATGTTTTGTTTCAGGTTGATGAGGCTGGTTCCTCCCTCGGCTGAAGCAGGACCTGTGTTTGAAGGGAAATGAAGATGTGCTGCACTTTGTGTACACCAAGCACTTTGGGTTCCGTTTTCTGTCGCTCGTTGGCAGGAGGCAGAGCTGCCCTGGGGAGCCCTACTCAGGAGGGGTGCCCAGGGGTCACCAGGACCTGGGAAACCTCTCAGTGCTGTCCCAGTCTGCAGCTGCAGGAGTTGGGAGAATGAAGAGAAACAGAGGTGGCTGTGAGAGGGCAGAAACACTAGCCTGGGTACTCGATGAGCCTTGGGCGCAGCTGGGAAATGAAGAAAATGAAAATATCTCTCTGGATAAAGTGAGACATGGAAGCTGCCACAGCAGAGCTGGATAGTGTTCCCAGCAGCTGAGGAGAGACCCCCTTGGATGAGCTGGGGTGCTTGGGCACCCCTAACATCCCTCCCCAGCCCCTCCTGTCTGCCTGCTCCCAGGCTAAAGCCAGAGATAACCGGAAAAGCATTCCCAGAAATATTCCCAGTGTCACTGGGTGACTGGTGCTTGTCACTTGGTGCTGGGAGGGGCTCTGGGGACATCTCACCCCCATGCTTGGGCACCCAGTGAGGCTCTGGCTGGCCCAGGAGCACCAGTGAGGACACTGGGTTGCCCAGTGAGTCCCTGGTTTCCCAGGAGTGGCTCTGGGATGCACAAAGGGCTGTACTGAGTTGCCCACTGATGGCACTGGGGGTTGCCCAGGGGTGGCACTGGGTTACAGAGAGTCTGCAGTGAGTTCCTGACTGGAAAGCTTTGGGTTGGAGAGGACCTTCAAGCTCATCTATCCAACCTCTGCCTTGGTCAGGGACACCTCCCACCAGACCAGGGTGCTCAGAGCCCTGGCCAGCCTGGCCTTGGACACTGCGGTGGCAGTGGGTTGTCCACTCAGGGTACTGAGCTCATAGGATCATAAAATATCCCGGGCTGGAAGAAACCCGTAAGGATCCTGCTCCTTGCAGGACATCCTTCACCTAAATCAGGTGGCCATGAGCATTATCCAGCCACTCAACACCAAAGCTGCCCAGCAGGGCAGGAGGTTCAGGGCAGGAACTGGGATGGTGGGAGGTGTTTACTGGCCCAGGTTGCCCACCCAGCAGCCTGTGTTGCTCTACAGCCATTGCTGTGGCCTTTCCAGGGTGGGTCAATGGCCAGGATGGGTCACAGAGTCCAGCCAGTGTCACAGAACCCCCCGGAACGCAGTCCCTGGCCACGGAACCCCCGTCCCTAGCAACGGAGCCCTGCAGAGCCGGGCAGTGCCAGCACCACCACAGCACCCAGCGATGAGCAGCAGCACCCCCAGGCGCCCCCAGCCCTGAGCTCACCCCACACTCAGCTGGGGGGAGCTGTGCTTCACCAGGAGGGAGGAGCAGCATAGCCGGTATTGTCCTCAGCCCCAAAGCTCCTCCAGCCCCCACACATCCCCAGCTGGATGGGCATCTCCCGGGGTGTGCCCGTGTCCAGGGCGGCTGGTAACTCTCGTCCTGGTGTGGCTTGTCCCAAGGAGGATGCAAGGGTGTTTATTTCAGCTGGAAATGTGTGGAAAAGTAATCCAGTCCATTCCCAGAGTTTTTTCTGCCCTAAACAGAAAGTCTGTCTGTCCCTGACTAAAGAGGAAGGATTTATTTGCAGGGTGGGAGCCATTCTCCACTCTCCCAGTGCTGTTCCCCAGATAAATAAGTGGCATGGAGATAGGGAATGGCAGTGGCCTGTCCCCAGCAGGGACAATAGGGCTGGAATGACTGCTTTGTTGGAACAGCACACGCAGGGGCTTTGGTGGAGCTGAGCACAGACATCTCATCCTCGGTTCTGCCAAAGTGACTCTGAGCCAGTCACACCTGTGAAAGGTTTTGTGCTGAATTTGAGGGTGTGAGTTTCCCACTGCCCATCCCAAAGCCTTTGGCCAGGCTGGATCCTGGGGTGAGACTCACTGGCCTGGGTTGGAAGGGCCAACCATTTCACTGTCCCAGGCTGCTCCATGCCCCACTTCCAGCCTGCTTTGGACACTGTCAGGGATCCAGGGGCAGCTACAGCTGCTCTGGGGACCTGTGCCAGGGCCTCACCACCCTCAGGGAAAATGAAGGAATAATAGGAAATAAGGGATTAAGAAATAAGGAAAACAAAGGTATAACATCTGTCACCCTCCTGAGCAGCCATGATTTGTTTCTCTCCTCATTTCAATACCTGACACAAGATATCAACAGCAAAGTTGGTATCAAATCTCTCCCTATCCAAAGACTTGCAATGCTGTCAGAGGGGATTCACATTCAGGAGATTCAGGGGCTGTGTGGGTGCCCTGGGCAGGGCTGGTCCCATCACAAGCTGGGTGTTGGTGTAAGAGGTACCATAGGAACTTTCTGAGAGAGGTTCTCCTCTGCCCCCTTTGTGCAGGACCCGCACCAGCAACATTGCAGGATGGAACTCTACGGCTATCCCTTAAAAGCCAAGTTTAACCAGCCACGGCCGCCACCTCCCAAGGTCCTGCCCACCACCAGCACCATGTCTGCCACCTGTCTGAACAAGAACCGCACTCCCTATCATCCTGAGAGCTTCAGCATGCCATGGATGCCCAACTCCTACTACAAAGCAGCTGCCCTCAACCCCACCTTGTCTCCCCTCACCGAAAGCTTCCCAGGGCTTCCCCCCACCAAGATAGTTCCTTTCCTTTCTGAGAGACCCAACGGTGTCTTCAGCCGGCACACGCTGGATGACTGGCACAGGTTCAACATGACCAACTACAAGGAGTCGGAGACCACACGGCACAACGCAGAGCGCCTGCGGGCCGACCTGAACCGCGCCATCAAGGACGTGTACCAGCAGGCCAAGAGGAGCCAAGGGGAGAGCACCCAGAACCTGGGAGAGCGCATCAACGACATCGAGTACTGGAAGTCCGAGCTCTGCGTCGAGCTGGATGCCATGATCAGGGAGACCAATTCCTTGGCAGACATGCAGAAACGGCTGGAGAGAGCCTTGGCCGACACTGAGGGCCCCTTCCAGGTAGGGACCCTGCAACCCCGAGCCCAAACATCTGCAGCCACTCAGACCTCTCATAAAGCTCGTCCCAGCTCTGTAACGCTGGAAAGTTTTCATGAAGAGCCCATTAGTCGAGTCAGTGATAAACAAATCCCCTGCATCTGCTGCATCCTCCTCCAGCACATGCTGAGCACATCAGTGCAGTGTTTGTTTAACCAAATATTTCTATATCCAAAACCCTGGCTTGGGACACAAAAGCCCATGTATTACTATGGGGCTCTGGAGAGGTCAACACTGAGCCTGACGTGGGTCCCTGCATTCAGCTGTGGTGGCCTGGGGACACATGGGCTTCCTCCCATTGGTTCACTGCTGATGTTGCACTCGGCTGCTGTTGTCAGCTAACCCAGCTGCCCCAGGTAGCTTTTTCCAGGCTGCCGTCCTGTGCCCACCTATCTTTTCTTTTCCTGCATTCCCTGACATGGACACTGTCCCTGCAGGGAGCCCTGTCCCTGCAGGCAGTGCTGATGTCACAACATGTCCCCACCAGGTCGCTCACAAGTGTTTGCTCTATCGGGAGAAGAGGATGGGCATCGACCTGGTCAGTGACGACGTGGAGAAACAGCTCATAGAAGTGAGTCTGGCAATACACATCCTGTGGCAAAGTTATTTTTACCTGAACTCCCCTGAACAAGTTTGGCAGCCCTGTTCCCTCACTGGCTCTTCAGCACTGCTGAAGTGCTCAACCCCCCAAACCTGCTGGGGCAGGGCTGCTGTTCCCACCCAGCAGCATGTCCATGGGAGCGGAAGGAGGAGCTGGAAACGAGCGGGGTTTGTGTGGCACATCAGGGTTCTCTGACCCTCTCTGAGGAGCCTGTGAAATGGTGCTGCCTTCCAGAGTCCTGCCCACACAGATCTCTCTTTATTTATATGGTCTGTGTCTGTATCTGTGGCACATTCTATATATTACACATGCACGCAGATGGAGAGGGCAGGGTGTGCCTGATGGCTTGTCTGCTTTCCCCAGCTATATTAGTTGGGCTAATAAAAGATATTAATTACACTTCCCCCAGCTCTGCTTTGCTCAGGGCAGAGTGGCTACAGCAGGGCTGTCATGGTGTGCTCAGGCAATGGATTTGATAGAAATCATAAAAACCTGCACTCCTGCCTGCCTTTATCTAGGCTGCTTTAAATCATGAATTAAAAGCAAACATGGCACAGCAAATGGGATCCTAATGCAGGGTGCAGCAAAATATAATCACTGCAAAAGCCTCACAAAACTGGAAAGGAAATTGCAGCCCCTGGGTCTGTGGAGCCACTGCTCTTTCAGAAGATTTTTCATTATGAGTCAGGCCCTGAAAAATTAAAAGATTAGTTTAAAGGTCATGAGGGTTTAGGAAAATTATCAGAGCTGGTATCTTCATAATGCCATTTGGGTTTTTTAATGTTTGGGATTCATTTAGACTGTGCTTTCAGCTGGCTCCTGCAGACAGGAGGAATTGAAAACCCCTGGGTTTGGAGCACGGCTCACCTGTCTCTGGAAACCTTCATGGGTGCAATAGGCTTGTGCTGGAGTCAAGGGAGCCAAGAGCAGCATGAGCCTTCCCCCAGGGGAGCTGAACCCTGCCTAGAACTGACTGGGGCTTTACACCAAAGTCCTCTTGTCCCTTATGGATGGGATTTCTTGTGAGGAGAAAAAGGCCCTGGGATTGGGGCTGGGGATGTGTGGCACTGCTGACCCAGGGTACCACTGTGCCCATTTAAGTCAGGATCCAGCCCTGTCTCCTTGTAATGGAGAGCAGCCCTGGCCATTGATGTCAAGATGAAAAAACTTGGGAACCCACCCTGAAAGTGATTTCTGAGGCCCTGGCCATGGCCACAGCCCCCTCCTGTCTCCTCCCTGGTCCCTGGCCGTGGCCACAGCCCCCTCCTGTACCCTCCCTGTTCCTGGCTGTGACCACAGCCCCCTCCTGTACCCTCCCTGTTCCTGGCTGTGACCACAGCCCCCTCCTGTCCCCTCCTGGTTCCTGGCCATGGCTGAGCTGCACAGGTGGGTGCATTGGGGCTGGGGTCCCTTCCTGCACTCTGTGTATGCTCTGGGGGAAGGGGAAGTTCCTGCTGTGTGTGAGGCTGGAGAGGCCTGAGGGAGGAGTGCCCGGGATGTCTGAGCACTGATGCTGATGGGTTTGCTCTCCCTTTGCCCAGGAAATCAAGATCATCAGGTCCTGCCGGGAGAGGTTACAGCAGTGCCTGGACACAGTGAATGCCCAGCTCATGTAAGGAGGGCTGCAGGGCTGATGTGCATTTGCAGCTGTGCTGTGCCCCCCAGCAGAGCCTGCTGCTCCTCTCCGTGCAGGTTAAAAACCTGCAGGCTGCATGGGAGGCAGGCAGGGTGCTCCAGGGGTGCCAAGGGGCAGAGGGCAGCGGGGTGGGCAGAAAACCATCCCACGCCTCCATCCTGCTGAGGCTGCTCTTGGTGTGTGCCAGGTGCAACAAGGAGGCCCGGCAGGAGCTGGAGAAGGACCTGGCTGACAAGCAGTTGGGCCACCACATCGACAGCAAGTGCTACCAGATGAAGGACACCTCCAGAGGCCTCCACTTCTTCAAGGGCGTGGAGAGGATTGATGCCACGTGAGCACTGGGCCCTGGCAGGCACAGAGCCTGCCTGGCAGGGAGCTGGCATTTCCCAGCCCTCTCTGAAGCACATCCATCCCTCCTGGAGACACCCACCTCCGAGGGGTCATTTCCCTCTGGGCTCTCCAGGGCAAGAAGAACCCTTTGCTTTCAGCTGGTACCGAACACCCAGAGGGCAAAAGCGAGCCCGACCTAATTAAACATTAGATCAGGGCTCAGAGCTCAGCCTGCAAACGAATTCAGTCCAGCACCTCTGCACAGCTCATTAAGTTCAAGCATATTTTCAAAGATGTGTCAGTGCTTGCCTGAGTGCTCCTCATTGATGGAAAGTCTGGGGGCTCACTCCTGTACAGAGAGGACTTGGCAGGAAGCTGAAATGACCCAGAAAATCAAGAAATGACAGCGTGGTGCTGGGACAGGGTTCAACTGCTTTTGGGTGCCAGGAATTCAGCTTTGGTTCTGCAGTAAATGAACAGTGACCTTGCCCAGCATCACAGAGAGATGCCCAAGTGGCAAAGGGATGAGAGAATAAATCTGCTCACACACACCCATGAAGTTTATGGAGAGGCACAGATTGAGATACTTTTTCTAGTAGTTTGAATAATTATTCACAGTAGAGCTCAGACATATTTAGACAAGCAAATGGATTGCAAAGGATTGAGGCTGAAATTCAGAGGGGGGTAAAATGTGCCGAGAATCAGCAGGTTTGAAATGGAGCTTATGTGGTGTTTAAGTCTTTTGTTGACCTTGTTCTGGACTACTGCACATGCAGGAACTTCATCCCAAATGCACAGACAGGGAATGGAGTGGGATCTACAGCTCATTCAGTGTAGTGGGAGACTGAGATGGGCTGTGAGCAAAAGGAATTGACTGAATTGTGATCTGTGTATCCTTGTGGAGCTGGGAATTCCTTGGCACTTAATGCCTCGAAGGTGTACATTTGAGATCAAATTGGAATCTCTATTTTTTATGGGAGAATCCTTTGTTTGTCTGAGCTTTCACAAGCTGTCTTTGTGAGCATGCCCTCATTTGATAAATGCCATTAAACAGAGTCCAGATGTTTCACATCCATGTAATTTAATTAGGAGCATGGATTTCCTTTGCATCAGCCTGCACCCAGGCTCAGCAGCGCGCCTTTGCCAAGGGCTGTGCTCTCCCCCTGCAGGGTCTCGGTGCCGGAGACGTGGGCCAGGTTCACAGACAACAACATCTTCCGCTCGCAGAGTGCGCGCGCCGCCTCGGCCAAGCTGCGCGCCAGCACCGAGAGCCTCCTCATGGGCACGGCCGACGAGATGTGGCGCCAGTTCAGCAAGGTCAACGACGCCTTCACCAGCCGCATCACCGAGATCGCCAACGCCAAGAGCAAGATCCAGACACACCTGGCCAAGGTACCCCGCCCTCGCTGCTGCACCCACAGGATCACAGGATCACAGGATCACACAATCATACAATCACACAGAATCACACAATCACAGCATCACAGCATCACAGCATCACAGCATCACACAATCACACAACCACCAGGTTGGAAGAGACCTCCAAGATCATCAAGTCCAACCTGGCCCTAACACCTGAACTAAACCATGGCACCGAGTGCCACATCCAATCTTTATTTAAACACATCCAGGGAAGGTGACTCCACCACCTCCCCGGGCAGACCAGTCCAGTACATTATCACCTCTTCCATGAAAAACTTTTTCCTAATATCCAACCTGTCTTTCCCTTGGTGCAGCTTGAGACTGTGTCCTCTCATTCTGTCAGTGCTGCCTGGAGAAAGAGACTGACCCCACCTGGCTACAGCCACCTTTTAGGGAATTGTAGAGAGTGCTGAGGTCACTCCTGCACGTCCTCCCAAGGGACAGCCATTTATCCGTGGGCTCCCTGCCCTGCTCTGCGGGGCACAGGGGGGAGATCAGTGATGGGACCTGGCTTGGACCAGTGGGACTCATGGGAAGCTTCCTGGGAAGGGCTCAGACTGGCTAAGTTTGCAGCACTAGGGGCTGATGCCGCATCCTGAAATGAGGAGCCATTAAAACCTTTCTCTGTATTAGCTGATGAATGATCCATTCTTGCAAGCAGCAATTTTGGGAAGCTGGTAATTCAATAGATCCATCACCACTCCTAAATCTCCTCTGCTCCTAACTCTCCTCTGATGTGGCAGCAAGAGCAAAGAGATTTTCCCTGAAAACTGCTGGATCTGTGCCTTGATGTGGTAGAGCAACAGTGGCCTGAGCCGAGGGGCTCTTTATTGAACTCGGGCTTTTTTTCTGCATGTGCAGGAGAAAAGGAAATTATGTGATCACTTGAGAAGATATTTTTTCCTTGATACCTGTGTTTGTTTCACCCTAGACACGGCAGGAAATCTTCCAGATCGAGACAAAGATCCAAGTCATCCAGAAGACCATAAGGGACAAGGAGGTTCAGCTGAAGGTGGCCCAGACCCGGCTGGATGAGCGCACCAGGAGACCGAACGTGGAGTTGTGCCGGGATGCTGCCCAGCTCCGGTGAGGCCGGGCTGCAGGGCTCGCTCAGGAGCATCTCTGCATGACAAAATGGCTTTTTCCCCCTAAATATTCCTTCCACAACTGCCCTGATCGAATCTAAAGCACTGAGAAGAGGTCCCAGCCCTTGGGTGCTAGGAGATCTCTGCACCAGTGACGGAGGCTGGGCACCATGGCTGGGTCCAGGCTGATGCCACCCCATGAGGGCCTGGAATTTTCCCACTTGGGTAAACCTCATCTTCTCTCCTGCCTCATTCACATGGCTGTGTGTGCTCAGTTTTGAAGGATAAGCCTCTTAATCTCCCTCCTGTGGCTCTCCAGCACCCTAAGAGGGCTTAGAAAAAGGACAGAGAGCTTTTACACAGGCAGAGAGTGACAGGGCAAGGGGCAGTGGCTTTAAACTCAGAGGTGGCCGGGCAGATGGGATATTGGGGAGGAATTCTTCTCTGTGACAGGGGAGCCCCTGGCAAAGGATGCCCAGAGCAGCTGTGGCTGCCTCTGGGTCCCTGGAAGTGCCCAAGGCCAGGCTGGACAGGGCTTGGAGCAGCCTGGGACAGTGGAAGGTGTCCCTGCCATGGCAGGGGTGGCACTGGATGGGCTTTAAGGTGCTTTCCAGCCCAAACCACTCTGGGATTCTGGTCTATGATTCCATGATCCTACTCTCCGACAGGCTGAGATTGAGAGCACTGAGCCCCTTCCTTTTGGGTAACTCCAATGAAGGTGTGGAGCTGTCCTCCCCTCGCTGGCCACACTGGGGATCCTTTCAAGGACTTGGGGATTGCGCCCCAGGGAGTGCCCAGCAGCAGCCCTGGGAGGCACCCAAAGCTCACAGCTCCTCCTGGGAGCCCTCTGAGCACAGTTCCCTTTTCAAAGTGATTTAAACCAAGCCCCAGAATTGGTTCAGCATCTCACACGCTGCTGGTTTTTCCATCCTCCACTTGTTCCACATTCTCCTTTAGCCTCTGCCAGTGTCCTGTCCTGCTGTCTGTGTCTCCTGTGCAGGACTCCTGCACAGGGAAATCCAGGAAGTTGAACCTACAAAGCCAAACAGAAACAGGAAACCACAGCTGCTCATCCCTGTCCCCAGTGGCATGAGCTGCTCTGGCAGAGGTGGCTGCACATCTCCAGAGCTTTGGAATAAACTTCTCCACTCCTCCCCATGGAGGTCAGGAGGAGCTCTGCCCTCGGCTATCCCATACCAGGGCATGGGGTGTTGGAATCAGCGGAGTGTGCTGCTGGGGGAAGTGCTGTGCCCAGAGGGCCCATCTGGGTGGGCACCTCCTCCGTGGGGGGTTCTGATGGGGTCCTGATGTTTTCCAGCCTTGTCCAAGAGGTCAATGAGATCAATGAGACGCTGCGGAACCTGCACCAGTGCCTGCGCGCCTCCGAGGACATGCTGCAGATGCTGGTGCGCTCCAAGGGCGTCCTGGAGCACGACCTGGTGATCAAGAACAACTCCCTGTTCATCGACCAGGAGCGCTGCATGGGGATGCGCAAGAGCTACCCCAGCACCGTGCAGATCCTGGGCTATGTCTCAGCAGGACTCACCTGAGCGCTCAGCGTCCACAGCGGGACACATCCCCACTTTTCCTCAGCTTCTTTGCAAATACATTTGTTGCAATTTCACACATTTCCTAGGATTTCATTTCCTGGTGTAAACTCTGGGTAGAAATTAAATGAGTGTTTTGTTTGTTGGGTTACCAGGATGCTCCTTTTCCTTTATATTTTCTCTTTCACCATGTGCCAAGAAGGAGCTGAAAATATCCTGTATGTCACCAAATCCACCCACAGGGATCCATCCCTACCCTTCTAGTCTGTGTTTTCAGGAGAAAAACTGTCGCATCTTCCTCCTTTTGAGTGTGTGTGATGTGGAAGAGGTACAAGGGGAAGTAAAGCCACTTGTTAGAATAATGAGCTGCTGACATCCAGGATAGATTTTTAATGGTGCAGCAAAAGAAACACAAACTGTCCCGGAAAGAGTTGCAGTTTGTGCAGTTCCTAAAATAGAAAAATGTGCATTTTAAGCTGATTTCTAATGATAATCATCTTGCTTTTGAAAAATGTTAAACACCATAAAAAATGTGAATGCTGGGTCTTGAAAAGAGGAAGTAGATTCAACTTGGAGAAAGTTCATTGAAGAAAATGTTGTGGATTTAATTTTGGGTTCCTAATTTTACCTCTCACATGTAGTTTGTTGGTGGGAGCTCCAAAGCACTTTGACAATAAAGAAATTAATTGGTTTTTAAGTCCCTCTGGCTGCACAGAGCCTTCTCTCCTGCTGTAAATCCAACTGATTTTACCAAGTTTTGGAATTTTCAGAGGGGTAAGTCTTCAATCAATCTGAGGCTGAGTGTGAAAGTCACTTTGCAGTTTCTCTCCTTAGACTGTCACATCTCTTGGCTCTTTTAACCTCAGCTGCTGAGCTCAGCCTGGGGGCACCAGGAATCCCAGCGGGGCAGAGGCTGAGTCCCTGAGTCGGGTATGCAGGGCAGGGGCCACCAGCCCTGGGGCTCGCAGGAGCTGGGAGCTCTTTCCTTGTTTCCCATGCCCAGATGACTCCTCCTCACCCCACAGCCCCTGTGCCCTCCCCACCCTCCCCAGCCCCAGCTCCTGCCTGGCCTCAGCGTCCCCTGGCAGGATCTCCCTCCCAGCACCAGCCCTAAACAGGAAGCAATTGTCTTTCTAACCTTTTTTTTTTTTTTTTTCTTTACTAGCACTTTTGTCGAGTCTAAAAATAGATTTCCTCTACTTTGTGTGTGTCTTGGGGCCAGAGTCTGTCGGAGGCAGCAGCCACCCTTTGCAAAGGAAAGAGACAACTGAGCAGGAGAAACTGCCCAGCTGATCTCACCTTCCCTTTCTCCACTTCCCTGCCCCCCAAAGGAACCACTGGCAGCTGAACTCACCTCCAGTTTTTGTCAGCACCCTTGCCAGTCCTCGGGCTGCTCCATGCTGTTCTCTGCCTGTGCTCCTTTCCCAAAGCCTTCCCAGCCTCTGGTGATTTTGGCTGCTCTGCTTGTCTGCGGACCCACTACAGATGTTCTCAGGCAGAGCTGCCAGGCTTTTGGGCCCCAAGAGTTTGTCCCCAGCTGAGTGTGGGGCAGCAGAGGCACCCACAGCCTTTTCCTGAAAGGCTTCAGCCTTTGAGCACCCAGAGCCAAGTCCTGGCTCCAGTGACAGCTTTGCCTTCATTTCACTTCCACCTTTGTTTGAGTCATGTCAAAAATATCTGGGCTCTATTTTACAGTGAGGGCACACCAGGATCAGTCTCCACTTTTCTCCAATTTTGCTTTCAGAGCTCCCCAAACAGTGATCGTTCCCACTGGCCCAGCTCCTTTAGGGCTTACTCCTAACTGCCAGCACTTATGTGATGCTGCAATTACCCAACTCCATTTTCTCTTGCTGTCCTGGCCTCTCAGTGCTCCTTTCCACAGCACTGCCAAAGAGTTTCTTTCCTCTGTTTGAGCCATGACCAGAGGAATTTCAGCTTCAGCTCCTCTCATTTCTTTCACAAATACTTTCCACTTTCCTGCAGCAATTTCCCAGACGTTAGAGAATTCCCAGGTCCCTCTGGGGTTTCATTCTCTCCACGCCAGTTTTCCACAAGCTGACAGTACTGATGTTACTTCTTCTGGCAGCTGATATCCCCCAATCACCCCCAGACACTTTGATCGGGGCATCCTATGGGTGCTTCAGTGTGAGTCTTCTTCCCCTGAGGGGAGCCTGTCCTGCCATAAACTCCCGTCAAATGAGTCTCCAGGGAGAGGTTTGGGTGCAATTCCAAAGAACACGTGGCTCCTGGCTGGCTCTCCTGCACAGGGAGGGATTTGCTTTCCATGACAGAGCTGCCGCTGAGTGAAGCTGCTCGATTTAATCCCTGCAGGGCTGGCTTTGGGATTTGAACAGCCTTTGATGTGCTCCAGGGGATGAAACAACAGCCCTGCCTCCTCCTGCTGATGGCTGAGATGCCTTTGCTGCCTGCCATGAAATGATTTCCTTTCAGAGATCACTTCTAAATCACAGGCCAGGCCCATCATCTGCCTTTCTGTACTGAGGGGATGGCTCCTTTCTCCACGAGAACAACGTGTGTGCTTTTATTGCTATTTATTGCTGGTTTATTGCTGCCTCTATCAGCCAAGTTGCTGAGAAAGTTACTTTGTGGAAATTCCTTTGCATCTTACAACTGTATTCCCACCCTTCTGCATCATTCCATTTGCATCACTGCTGCAGAGCTGGGTGTGTAAATTAATTGTTTACTGACTGGAGAAAAGAAAATAAAATAATAAACCCAGGATGCTGTTGTTTTGTGTCAGTCCGGGATCCAGGTGAACACTCCAGGCAGGGTTAGCAAGAAACTTTTCAGAAAGGAGCGTTTGTTGTTTAAGAAAACAAACATCATTGAATGTCCTGGAAGGGTCTGATATGAATTTGGGTGAAATCAAAGCTTGCCAAAACCCATGTTAACAATGTATTGCATAACTAGTGCAGATTATTGTGCTCAAGGGAGAGAGAATTCCCCAAACAGCATCAGCAGTCAGAAAAAAAACCTAACCCTAAACTAATTGCTATTATGGGGAAAAAAAGGGAGAAAACTTTGGCAAAATGCTAAAGGAAAATTTGGGCAGTGTAGGATCACAGAAATGCTTGTCCTGGCTTAGACCAAAGTGCAGCCTCTGGTGCAGCCCCTGCCAGAGCCAACAGGAGATGCTGAGATAAAAGCACCAAAAGGCAGCAAGAACTCTGTGAGATTTTCCCAGTCCACTTTCCCAGCTTCCAGCAATTAGTATCCCAAGGACTTCCTGAGCTGACAGGGCTGTCCTCGGGTTTAATATCCCCCAATGAATTTGTTTCACATGCTCTTATTTAAGCTGCTCTTGGAGCTCGTGCAGCATCCGCTGTGTCCCTCAGCAGGGACCCGCAGGGCACGGAGCATCCGCACCCTCGAGCAGCAGTGGCCACTCCGGGGTCCCTGGAGGGGACTGAAAAGGGGCCTCACCTGGCACCACTGAGCCAATCGTGTAGAACAGTTTGGGCAAAAATGTGCCTCAGAGCTGCTTTAGACCTGCGTCCTCTGTAGGGTCTGTTCCGTGCTGGCAGGAGAGAAGCGTGAACCAGCAGCTCAGAAAGTATCTGAGGATGTTCACAGTCCCAGCTGGGGACCTCAGTTGTTTTTTTGAGGGTTTTGGGGTCGATATTGGTTTCCTTGAAGTCAGTGGAATTTTCTCCGGTGATTTCAACCTGGCTCTATCAGTGCAGACAACTGGCTTGAAGTGGAAAGCAAAAAGCTGGATGAAGTTGGTTTGGTGGTCTGCATAAATGCAGACAGGACTAAAGTATTTTATAAATTCTTCTTGAATTTGTATTAAAAAAATCGGGGAAAAAAGCGCCAATGCCTTCAAGATACATTAGACCTTTTGTCATTGAAGTTGATTGAATATAAAGTCCCCCTTTATGTTTATTTCTGGTTGAAATATTTTTTCCAATGCCCATTCCATCAGTGTAAATATATTTATATATTTACATATATATCTCTATATATCTAAAAATCTGTATCTGTTCTTTGAGGCAGCACTATAAATCCTGCACAAAGTGCAGTCAAACCATATCTTGCTCTCCTCCTTTTCCCAGTGGCACAGTCCTTTGAAAACAGGATTTTCCCCACCTCGTTCACTCCCCGGCCCCCAGCGAACGGCAGGAGGGGTTTGCTGATGGCAGCGCAGATTTCGGCCCCTGCCCTTTGCATTTCAAACCCTCCTCGCTAATGGTCTTAATCACCAGGGTAGGGAACAGGAAGTGGGTCCCTAAAACTGTGATGAGAGAGCAAAATGTGGAGTTAAACAAGTTCATCCTCACAAAGTCATACAGAGGAAATGTTGCCTTTTAGTGTAGCTGGAAACAGTTTCTCTTAGGAGGGGTTTCGTTCATCTGGCCCGAGGAGAGGCTTGAGCAGAGTCCTGATGTGCTGGTTCAGTTGATGCCACACAGTTAAATGAACATTAGAACCCTTTCGGTCCATCCCTGCCTTGTCAGATTAGCATCTGAGCCCCAAAAAGTAATAGAAACCCCACTTTCCCTCCTAGATTCTCATCATTTAATTCTAAAATTTCAAGCCGAAGCATCATATTGAAAGTAGTCCCATGGAATAGATTCAAAGTGAGAAATCCACTTTTTTTTTTTTTTACCAGGAGTTTATACAACTCGTCAATCTTCCGGTATTCCCGGCACAGCCTGTGGCGAATCTTACTTGTACACAAAACATTTTTCCAATTTACGGTGGCGCCTGCTTTAATTTCGGCAGGAGTGGCACTGCCACCGAGCCCCGACGAGCACCGGGAGCGCCTCCAGCCCGTCCTGCCTCGGCTGTCCAGCAAGACCCCGAGGGCTCCGCTGTGACCCTCGGCACTTGCTCGCCTCCTCCCTCCCTGCACGGGCTCCCTCCAGCATCTCCTGCATGCAGAGGAGCTGTGCCCCAGCCCCGGCACCATAGCTCTGGCACAGCACTCGCAGTAGCAGCTGATGTTTGACCAGTGCACTTTTCCAAAAAGTGTCCAAGGAGCAGGGCAGTGATGTGCTCTTCTCTCTAGGCTTTCTCCGCCGTTTTCAATCCACGGCTCTCGGCCTGAACTAGCTTTGTTACCCACAGACTGCTCTTTTCCCTGGTTTGACTTTCAGATATTTCTCCCCACGCTTCAAAAGCTGCTTTTGGCCCTTTTTTCAGCAGCGGAGCTGGGGCGGTTTTGCTGTCCCACACTCACGGAGGAGGTCGGGAGCTGTCTGTGACCCCCACACCTCCCAGTGCCTTCCCCCACAGTGCGTCCCGCTCTGCTCCAGGGAACAGCCTGCATGTTTTGTCCAGAAACAGCAGCCGAGATCCCAAACTCGCAAATGTAGATCAGAGAACGGTCTCTGCCAGAGCCTGCATCGCAGCCCTGGGGACGAGACCTTTCTCTGTCAGCCCCGAGCGCGGGGGCTCCTTCAGGCACCCGGTCTATAGGGGCAGAGCAGCCCCGGTCAGCCTCGTTAGCCAGCAACGTTCTGATGGTGGCACGGATGTTTCAGTCCTCTGGATGGCACTGGCAGGGGTCACAGGGTGCAGAGGGACGGCAGCAGCAGAGGAATTGGCGGGATTTTTGGAGGGGAAGGGAAATGGCATCCTTTGAATCTCGTTTCAGCCACTGCTTCTCTCCCCCGAGTCCCCCTCGCAGCCTCACTCCCCCTCGCTGGCTGATGCCCGTGCCGGGACCCCTTCCGTGAGTGTGAGCAGCCCGTGCTGCAGGAACGCGCCTCTGCTTGCCAGGAGAGAGGAGCCAAGCACGCTTCCCTAGCTCTCTTCTCCCAGGATTTACGGTCCCGGTGGCTGCACGCCGAATTCCCTCGTTTGTGCAACAATGCGGGACGAGTCTGGAGCTGGTACGGGGAGAGGGGAGGTGATGGGGATTGGTGTTAATGCTCAGGAGTGTGCAGGTCTCCTGGCGGGATTATTTGGGAGCTGCTGGTGGACTCTGTGTGTGTGGGAGGGGGTTGTTTGAACAGATTGGTTGTGCTTGAGGAATGAGTGATAGCGGCAGCACAGCCACCCCTTCCTTCCTGAGCACCTGAGGCACAGAATCCCAGAATGGTTTGGGTTGGAAGGGTCCTCACAGCCCACCCAGTGCCACCCCTGCCATGGCAGGGACACCTTCCACTGTCCCAGGCTGCTCCAAGCCCCAATGTCCAACCTGGCCTTGGGCACTGCCAGGGATCCAGGGGCAGCCACAGCTGCTCTGGACACCCTGTGCCAGGGCCTGCCCACCCTCCCAGGGAACAATTCCTTCCCAGTATCACATCCAGCCCTGCCCTCTGGCAGTGGGAAGCCATTCCCTGTGTCCTGTCCCTCCATCCCTTGTCCCAAGTCCCTCTCCAGCTCTCCTGGGGCCCCTTTGGGTACTCTCAGCTCTCCCCAGAGCCTTCTCCAGGCAGAAC
This sequence comes from Prinia subflava, assembly GCF_021018805.1. Taxonomy (NCBI): domain Eukaryota; kingdom Metazoa; phylum Chordata; class Aves; order Passeriformes; family Cisticolidae; genus Prinia; species Prinia subflava. The sequence goes on from NC_086258.1 coordinate 22,341,012, forward strand.
AGCCTTAACTCTCTGGGTGTCCACTAGACCTGTAGAAAATTGCACCCTCCATTTAGTGAAAATGGAGTTTGAGAAATGAGAAATTGCTCAGTTCTACCCAATTTGCCTGTCAAGTGCTAGAAAACGCCGACTCCAAGAGTTAGAATCTCTTCAGCTCAGCCAGATGCTCGTTCCCCAAATCCTGTGCCAGGATCCTGTCCAGGGCTGCACAAACGCCCCTGGGCCGGGGTGAGGGGACCTCGATGTGGAGAGCCCTGTCCCCTGCGGGCACCGGCCGGTCCTGCTCAGACAGCCCGGGGCTGCAGCTGCGAGACAACCCCCACCCACGGGGGCTGCTCGGAGAGCGCGGCACCGCCACCTCTCCCCCGCCTTCCTCCACGGCTGCCTGGGCAGTGGGGGCTCAGGAGAACGGGGTGCTCGTCTCTTGTCTCCCCCCAGATCGCCTCGCTCTCGGGCGGGAGCAGCCGGGGCAGAGCACGACTCGGGAGCCGCGTCCCGGGGGGAGGCGGCGAGGCCGGGGCCGGGCCGGGCGTTGCCCCGTTTATAGGAGGGCGGCGGGCGGCGGCGGAGCCCTCCCCGAGCCGCAGACGCAAACGGGGCGGTGGCCCCGCTTAAAGGGGAAACTTGACAGCGCCGCCGCCCGCTCCGCTCCGCTCCCGCTCCGCAGCAGCCAGCGCGCTCCGCTCCGCCGCGATGTGAGTACGGAGCGCCCGTCCCCGGGGAACGGCCACACCGCGGGGCACGGGCTGGAGACACCGCGGGGGAACAGCCCCGAGGGAGGGGAGGAACACCCCGCTCTGGGGGCTCTCTAAGGAGAGGGGTCAGGGCAGCCTCTTCACCGAGGGAGAGATGGGCTGGGTAAGGCTCCCCCCCAGGAGAGCCTCTGCCGGGGGAGCCGAGGGGAGAGGGGCTGAGGGCACTGCCGGAGAAGAGGGGCCGAGGTAGCCCGGTGGGCTGAAAGGGGCAGGGGGCAGATGAGCCCCCTGGGAGTAAAATTCCCCCTGGGGAGGGGGCCGGCAGAATGACCCACACTGCTCGCACGGGTGGGTGGGCAAGGTACCCCCGCTCCCTTTCCCTGCGGAGTGGGGCCCCGGCCCTCCCGTCGGGGAGGTAGCACATTCCCTTTGGAGAGAGGGATCGGACCCGCTCGGGGAGAGGGGCTGAGAGCCCCCTTGGGGAACCGCCCCCCTTTGAAGGTCCCCGGGGAAGGGACTGTGAGGAGCCGCCTCGGTGGGAGAGGGAGAACAGGCTCGGGGGAAGGTCTCGGGGGACCCCCGGGGATACCGGGGAGCAGCCAGAGGGCTCGGACCTCAGGCAGGGCCCGCGGAAAGAACCCGGGTGCCGGGCACTGTCCCAGCAGCATCCCCCTCTCTGGGCGGGGCAGAGCGGAGCGTTCCTGCTGCCCCCAGACAGACGCAAGGACAGACAGACACACACTCAGCATCATCCCTGTCCCGTTGCAGCTCTGCCCTCCACCACCGCCAAGATGCTGCTCTTGCTGCTGGGGATCATCGTGCTCCACGTCACCGTGCTGGTGCTGCTCTTCGTCTCCACCATCGTTAGTGTGAGTACGGATTTTCCTGCTCCGGGCTTCCACGAGGCAGGGACACGGCGTGGCAAGAGCAGGAGGTGTTATTTTTATTTATGCCTGGTTTTCCAGCCCGGCTGTTAGCAGGAAGCGTTTACTGGCTGGTTGCTGGCCTCAGTAAGAGTGGGATTTGGGAGTTTGTGCTGTCAGGGACACTTGGCTGCGTTCTTTGGTGGGTGCTCAGGGCATCCACATTGGTGCAGAGACACAAGGGCTGTTGGAAACCATCTCCTCATCCTCCTCTTCAGGCTGGTTCGCATCACGGAGCAGCCTCGGAACACCCCAAATCCCCTCTTCTGGGGTGACGCCGCTCCCCCCTTTCATAAGGGAGCTCCACCTGCTATTGAGGTTCAGGCACATCACCAGAACAGCCAGTCTGAGCAAAGCCCCTAAACGGGGCTGGCTGGGCACTGACTCCTCAGCACAGCAACTCTGCTCCCCAGCTGTCCTCTCTGGGGCTGGGAATAAGCACAGCCTCTTTTTCCTAACCCGAGTTCCAAGGCTGGATCTGTGTGAGCAGCGGCAGGACCGAGGGCTGGATGCAGCACAGAGGCTTCCCAGCACTGTCCCGGGGCTGCAGCCCAGTGAACACGTCAGCTGCTCGGGGAGAGGTTTGAGTTGGCTTTAAGGCAGCTGTTCTGCGGAGCTGGTGACTTCCAAGCTTGCTTCACCAGGGGCTTCTTTCCCGGTTGGTTTTTTTTTTCTTCTTCTTCTTTTTTTTCTTGTGGTAATAGTCATGGAAAAGGTTACAAAAATCTTCCGAGCCGTTAGGAATCACGTGGAAGCATTCAAATATCCCGGCCAGGCAGCGGGCGAGGCCGGCGAGGGGAGGGGAGCGCGGCCCCGCGGGACTCGCTCCGTGTTTGAGGAGCATAAAGAGCTCCTGTTCGCGTGCCGTTGGGGCTAAAGCAGTTCAAAGCAAATGTCGGCATTTACTTTCCAAAGCCCTCTCTAAGGAAAAGCGTGGCCCTGGGAGAGCCTGGCCGGGCAGGCACGTGCGGGGCTGCGGCTGCTCGGGTCCGGCGCTGGGGGGGCACGGCCGGGGTGGCTGCTGCTCCCGAGTCCTGCTCACGGGCTGTGTCTGTCCCGCAGCAATGGCTGGTGAACGGCGAGCACACGGCAGACCTGTGGCAGAACTGCACCTCCGGAACCGTCTTCCACTGCCTGGCATCCTCCTCCAACGGTGAGTGCTCTTGGGCTCGGGGCTGCGCCCCGCCCGGGTCTCGGGGCTGCGTCCCCCCCTTGGGATCAGGGGTGGCCCCCGGGCTCAGGGCTGCTCCCGCCCGCCGCTTTCGTTCTTCCCCCGACACCTAAAAATCAAGAGGGATTTGCCCATGCGGGTTATTTGGGATTCCTTCTTGGATTTTCCTGCGTCCACCCCACCCCTTGCCTGCTCTGCTCTGTCCCCCGCTGGAGGAGCAGAGCTCTGCTGTGTCCTTGCTCCTCATCCCCTCCCACTCCCTGAAGCTGAGAGAGGGCTTGGAATGAGGACTGGAGCCGCTGCCCATGGCTCTGCCCGGCTGCCCTCGGGCTGAGGGGCAGCTCCTGCAGCACCAGAGCAGGGTGACACCATCAGCTGCACTGGCAAGGACGGCTCGAGCCCTTTTGGGGGTCTCCTGTTATTAGCGCATTTTTCCTCTTGAATGCACAAACACGAGGTGTTCCTTGGGGCAGGGCCGCTGGGTGCCTGTCACCCTGCTGGAGGCTGTGGGGCCCTTTTTGGCACAGCTCCCTCTCGCTCTGCTGCGAAGGGTTTGAAGGATGCACACGGGCCCCTGTGGACGCTCCCCAGAGGACACCTGTCCCCTACCTGGAAATCTGTCCCGCGTTTTGCAGCTGGCACAGGCCGAGATCTGGGCACAGCCCTGGACCTGGGGTTTGCTGTGGGGGCTGTGCTGAGTGCTGGGGCCCTGCACACCCGGGGGGTTGAACAGCCTCTGCGGGACCGAGCCGGGTGGAGGCTGGTGTCACACTGCGTGACATCACCCCTGAGCTGTTTGCTGAGGTCAGCAGGGGAGGAGAGTGTGCTGAGACCCCGTGACGCGCAGTTTCCAGGGTGACCAGTGGCACCAGGAGCACAAAGTCCGTGTCAGGCAGTTGGGCAACGCCGTGCCTCAGTTTCCCCACAAGACGGAGCTAATGTCCGTGGTTCTGGGGCCAGAAATAGTTTTGTTAGCCTGGTTTTTGCTTTCCTGCAGAAACACATTCTCCCAGTGCAGCCCTCGGTGGCAGCAGCCGTGAGTGCCACCGCTGCCACTGGGACACGGTCACACTGTGCCGGGAGCGCGGCATGGGCAGGAGCAGCGCGATGCCATGTGGCCCTGGTGAAGGGGGGCACGGGCACACCGGCAGCATTGAATACTCCCGGAGGGTCCCGCAGTGAAGGGAGGCTGGGAGAGGGATTTTGGAGATCCCGATCAGCATCCCCAGCCTTTGGGAGCGAAGCACTCGTGTCACGCACGTGGGGAGGCGATGCCGCTGCTGTCCCCGCGTGTGCCCGGGCTCTGCTCTCGCTGGGAGTGTCGCTCCCGTCCCAGCGCTGGTCTCTGCTGACGCCTGGCGGTGTCCGGGCCAGCCGGGACGGGGCTGGATCCGTCCCAGGCGAGGAGCCTTCTGGAGCGTGTCCCGCATCAGCGCTGGCCGTGCTGGCATTGCAGCGCGGGTCATGCGAGCTCTCAAAGTGCTGAGCCGCTGTTCTGCGGTGAAAGGAGCGCTGGCCCCGGCAGCCCCAGAGCCCGGCGCTCTAAAGCCTCCCCAAAGCTTTTGCCTTTCAAAGCTGCACCGCTCGTTCTGGATGTTTACAGGATGCTCTGTCAGTGCTGAGACGGGCTTGTCCAAACTGTGGTTGGGTGATTTCCGCACACCCGACGGTGCTGCCCCGCTCGGGGCATGTGCATTGCCTGCTCCCGGAGCTGCTGGAGCCTTTCCAGTGCTGATTTTTCATCATTGAAGGGACGAGAGTCAAGATGATCCTATTGAAAATGCACCTGAGTTGGGTTGATAGCCCGGATTCAGGGGTAGGTGTCCCTGCCCATGGCAGCTGGGGTGGAATGAGATGATCTGTAACGTCCCTTCCAACCCAAACCATTTGGTATTCCAGGATGAAGTGCCCCAGTGAGCTGCTCTGTGAGTAGAAGTTCACTGTGCTCAAGGCTTAAGCAACTCTCTGGCAGCTCTCACTTATGCAAAGTGAGATGTTCTGCTCTGGCATCAGGAGAAGGGGGTTTTGCTTGGATGAAAGCTCATGCCCCATTCACCCTTCAGCCAGGGTGTGGGAGCAGTGCTGCTGAGAACCTGTCTTTATCTTGTGAGACCCTGGACACAGGGTCCAGAGCCCACCACCACTGTAGGAACATAAAATCAAAGCATATTTCCTGGGCTTATGTAGGGCTTTTAATGTTTGGTTTTGGTTTGTTTGGTTTTTTTGCTTTTTGGGGGAGGTTTTGGGTTTTTGGGGGTTTTTTTTGGTTGGGTTTTTTGGTTTTTGTTTGTTTGTGGTTTTTTGGGTTTTTTTGGTTTTTTTGTAAAAACAACACAAATGCCCCATGGTCTCCTTTCCAGCAGGTCCTGCTCTCTCCCTTCCCTGTCACCGCTGCCAGGAGCTGCTGTCAGCCTCTCTTTGGAGTAGCAGTGAGGTCACAGGGCAAGGATACTGTGGCAGAACCACTTCCAAGGCTCACACTTGTCTCCTGCCTCATCCTCACACCTGTTTCCTAGGAATATGCTTATTTTCAAAATTAGCAATGGTCCCATGGAAACACCACAAACTGTCCTTGGTCTCAGCTCTCAGAACAGAGGCTATGCTGCAGTGGGCTCCAGAGAGCCATAAAAATTCATTTCCTGTGCCTATGATGGTACTGAATGGTTAATCCCAGAGTGCCAAGGTGTTCTGGGGAAACAGCAAGGATGCTTGTTGGGAATTTTGGCAGAACTTGGAGTCTTTACACAGGGGCAGTTTTCGCTCTGGCCATCACGGTGGCCTCTGGGGTGTGGTTGTTTTGTCTCTTTTCAAAAATGAGACTTGGTGAGTGGAATTTGGGAATTAGATGGTGCTGGGTTACCGGTGTTCATCATGGATGGTGACTTTGGGGGGTGGTAGTGCTATGGTCCCCCCTTGGTCTCAGCTGAGCCTCCCCTGTCTTGTCACACAGGGACTCTTTTCTTGGTGACCTTGGTGCAGATGCCCAACGAGAAGCAGAACTTTTAAATCCAAGTGCCAGCAGGACTTGCTTTGGTTTCACCCTGAGGCAGGTTCTGGGCTGTGCTCCTCACCCTACAGATGATCCCACAGGGATGGACCAGGCAGCAGAGCAAGGCCAGGGCTGAGCATAGTCCTGCCCAAGTGAGGATTCCAGGACATCAGCAGCCCCTGGGAACAGGCACTGGCCTGGGTGGGGGCTGAGCTCCCACCTCCCAGGTTCCTGTGCCCTTGGCAGGGCTCATCCCCTCGGTGTGTGCCAGGGCTGAGCCATCCCAGCAGGAGCCCAGGGTGCATTCCCATTCTCCCTCTCCCACCACCTGCTTGTTGCTTTGATTTTTGCATTTGCTAGATAATACTTTTTTTCTTCAAGAGGCTGAGAACTATGGAAAAAATGTCACAATCTTTGCTTCGTTTGCCCTGTCAGACATTCCTGGAAAAGACTTATCTCAGGAATTCAACTCTGAATCCCAGGACTGTGGGTCGGCAGGGCCGTGTGCCAGCCCGGCTCAGGGCACATGGCTGGGCCCAGCAAGTGCTCTTGAGAAGATTCCATCCCAGATTTCCAGACAGGGAAGTTTTTTCCTCCAAAAATGGCTTTTTCTTTCCACAGCTGAACGTGGAAAGGGAAGAAGACTTCTTTTCTGCTGCATTCTACTCTGATTGTGGTGGGAGTGAAAGTGGAGAGGCAACTGGGCCATCCATGGAGATTCCCACACCCTTCTGTAATGGCAGGAGATATTTCTCCTGTTGTCTTCTTACAGTTTCTCCTGTGGCTGGCTTGTCCACAGGCAGGCTGGTGTTTTGTGGCTGTTTTAAAGAGAAAAGAAATCCCTAAACCTTGGGAAATGCCTGGCTGCCAATCCCCCATCACTGAGTGCCAGGGGCTCGGCCTTTGATGTGCTGGCCACAAGCAAAACCCAGGTGGTTGCCCAGAGCAGATTTTGTTAATGCCATTAATAATGGGTGGCACTGGCTTAACTCGGGCAGGGCTGAACCCTCTCTGCCAGGCCTGGGGGACTGTAACTCATCCCTTGGTGTTCTGAAATCAGCTCAGGGCATTCATAGAATCCCAGAATGGTTTGGGTTGGGAGGGACCTCAAATCCTACCGAGTGCCACCCCTGCCATGGCAGGGACACCTTCCACTGTCCCAGGCTGCTCCAAGCCCCAATGTTCAACCTGGCCTTGGGCACTGCCAGGGATCCAGGGGCAGCCACAGCTGCTCTGGGCACCCTGTGCCAGGGCCTGCCCACCCTCTGAGTAAAGAATTTACTCCTCAAATTTAAAACCTCCTATTCCAAGAGAATCTTTTATATTTCAGATAAATTTGTCTCATAACTTTCTTGCCTTCAATAGGAAAGGGATTTTCTCTGCTTAAAACCATTTTTAATTGTTGCTTGTTCTTCTTACCAAGAGCATCTGATAAAGAGAGGTTGGGAACCAGTGCTGGATTTTTCTGAGCTGCTCCAAATGTCTTTAGCTCCCATTTTTTCTGTGAGAGGTGGGATCAGACAACCTTCCCTGCCATATTTGTGCTCTGGCCCAGAGAGGAATGGGAGGAAGAAGGCAACATGTGGGCAAAGGATGACTGTCAAATCAGAAGAAGGGGTGGGGAGTCCCCTGCAGAGTGCAGTGCTGGAAAATCCTTCAACCAACGTTTTTTTTTGGCCCTGATTAGACCCTTGGGTGTCCCTGTGGGTGCAGGCTAAGTGACCCTGCACCATGGACCAAGGCACAGCAGCTGCCCACTCCTGCTGCCTGGACTGCACATCCCTGGGAGCTGGCACTGGCATCCTTGGGAGGATCTGGGCATGGAATGATGGATGTGCCACCTCAGCACAGGCCAGCAGGAGGTCAGAGCCACCATGCTGAGGGGCTGGGAAAGGAGCTGCCTTTGTGGAGCTGTTGGAAGGAGTTTTCCCTGGTGCCAGCAGCTCTCTGCTGCCTCAGCTGCATTAGGAGTGGCCTCTGAGAGATGTGAGCTCCGATGGGATGTCAGCGTGGCAGCTCTGGAGAGCTCTGGATGTCCTGGCCTCGTGCACTTCTTGGATGGAGCTTCAAGGAGAAGAAAACTGAGGGGATCTGAGAGGAGAAGAGGAGGAGAGCAGAAGTCAGAGGTTTGAGGGGTTCTTCTCCATCTGAAGGAGCTGCAGAAGAGGAGCAGAAGGCCTTGGACAAGATGGGGAGCACTGTGCTCAGTCCCTGCCTCCCTGCAGCCCCAAGGTTTCCATTCTGCTCACCTCTGGCCCTCACAAACACCTTGGGAGCTCTTTAGAATCCCCCTTTGCTGGTGGGATTTCCAGGAATGCCTCGATTCAGCACAGTGTAGTCATTCCCAGGGGATGGAGATGGGAGGATTGGAAAGGAGCAGCTGTTGGGTGCCAGACCTGCTGCTCCTGCTTTGAGCATCCAGCAGCACCAGCCAGGAATGTCTGACTGGGCCACAGCAGGAGGAAGCTGCAGCGGAGCTGCATTTCCCTGGATTTGCCCTGGATTTTGCCTGAGACAGTGAAGTGGCTCAGCTGGACAGACAGGGAGGAGGTGTCCCCAACAGGAGACGTGTCCCTGCAGCCCTGGGGACAGGGGCCGCAGGGGGGTCTGGGCTGTGCAGGGCAGCACCAGCAGCACCTGAGCTTTTCTGACCTTGAGGGTTCTGAGGGACCTATGTCTGAAGTGCAGCCCAGAGAGTGCTGCAGTTGAGCTGGTGTTTCTGCATCTCCAGTTCACCCTTTTCCAACCCTCTTTGGGGTGCTTGAATATCAAAACCCCTGCAAGTCCCAGCGTTCTGCCACAGTCTGGCCACTTCAGAGGGGAGGATGTGAGCTGAGCTCAGGATCTTGGTCAGGCCTTGACACCTGAGAGTGTGCTCTGGAAAAACCCTGCTCAGAAAACGTGGCTTTTCCTCACAGCCCTGGGCTGGTGCCTTTGTACTTGTGCTGTACCTGACCCTGCTGAGATTTAACTTGCAGCATGAAAGCAGCAGGTTTTACAGCTGGGGGCATGAATTTCCCTCCCTCCAGCTTTGGCTGTATTATATGCTAGAGTTACCTCCTTAATGGATGTTTTCTTCCCCACAAGTGGTTGCTTTTTAAATGTTCAGAGCGTACACACATGACAAAGGGAAAACTCCATCTGCAAAATGTTCCCATCAGCTGCAGATCCCAGCACGGTGCGGTTTTTAATGCACAGCACTAATTTAGAGAGTTCTTACAGCAGTGGATAAGCTGAGTGCTCAAGTAAGTGTCTTCAGTGTGCACTTTGTTTTTCCTCCTTGGCTGGGGCCAAAGAGGGTGTGGAGGGTGTGAATTAAACCCTGGGGAGGCAATGCCTGTCCTTCAAGGCCTCTGCTACTGGCCAAGGGCACATTTTTCCCTGCCCTGTCTGTCCTGTCAGGGCATAAAGCCTCCCTGCAAGCAGGGCTGGGGCTCTGCTGGCAGGGGCTGAGTTGGCTGCTGTCACTCTGGGAGATTCAACCACTATTTCTTCCCTGGGTTCCAATTTCTGCTCTGGGTTTCTTTCTTTCGTGTGGATTTTAGGGCAGTGAAACGTGGTCTTTGTCATCCCAGGGCTGAAGTCTTCTCCCTGCTGTTGTAAGTAGTGCTGTGAGCACATCAGGGCTTGCAGAACTTAAGGGAAAATTCAAATTTGTTTTGTAAAAACTTCCTGCTTTGTCTCTGGCTGCCTGAAAGGGCTCTAAACCCACTCATGCCAGGTTGTCTCCGGAAGTGGTGTGCAGGGTGTTATCTGTCCTTTCCACGCTGCTTCCTTTTCTTCTTCTTCCTGAAGAACAAAGATATAAACACAGAGCTGAAGAGATGCGGGGGTAAAATGGGATAACCAGCTCTCTGCCCGGGGGAAACCACAAATAACAGCCTGGAGTAAACAGTGCTGACAGCCCGGCTGCAGCTCGGGGCCAGCCTCCCTCTGGGAAACTTGCTGTGTTTGACATCCTGAGGGCTGGACACAGCACTGACAGCAAAGAGGTTAAGGGCACATGGGGCTGAGGAGATAAAAACCCTACCTGCAGTTATAGGGGTGATTTGAAATGCATTAAAGGCAATTAGCCGTCCTAATCCAGCTGGAGGCTGTGGGCAGCTGGCATGTAGTTAATGAAGCTCTGGAACTCGCTCTCATGGCTCTCAGTGCTGGGCTGGGATCCTGCCCTTTGTTTTCACAAAGGAAGCCAGCTAAAGTCAGCAAAGGGCTGGATGTGAGCAGGCTCAGAGCTCTGGGCTGTGGGATCATCTCCCGATTGCCCTGCTCCCAGGCTGGCTGCCCAAACCCTCGGGCCACGGTGGGTTTCCCCCTCAGCGCTGCCTTTCTCTGCCTCTGACATGGCTCTGTATTACAATGGGCTTTTGCAAAGCCCCTGTAAATCATTTGCATTCAGAACTAAAAACCAGGCAGGGGAGGCGGATGCAATTAAAGGGCAGCTCAGCTCAGCTTTCCGTCTAGACAGCCCTCTCCTAAAATAACCAGCAGTGGGAGCATCCACCTCTCGGCAGAAAGGGCTCCTCTCGGGCCGGATCCCGTGCCCTTTGCAATCACAAAGGACTTGGCTTTCTGGTCCTGGATGAGACTGCAGGGCTTGGCTTTGGCTCAGCCGGTGCACGGAGCTGCACACAACTTCAGGGCTTGGGAAGGGGCGAGAGAAGAGCTCAGGTTCCCCAGCTGGGATGGGAGCCCTCTCTGTGCTGAATAATGGAAGGGGGTGCAGTTCAGCATCTGTACATCCTCTGATCTGACCTGAGCAAGGCTTTGTGATGATTTTGGTGGTGCTGGAGCTGTCTCATCCTGTTTCCCACTGGTGGAGGACAGCCAGAGCTGAAGGGGCAGGTGGGGCTGAGGCAGGGGGGGTGTCCCTGCCCAGCTGCCTGAGATAGGGGAGATATATTGGACATTTTGTGTGCACATTGCAATGAAATCCACCCTGGAATTTCCTGGAAGCAGCAATAGCTGCTCCTTCCTAAGGAATGGCAGCAGCTGGTGCACAGGGAACCCAGTGCACTGGAGTGAGGGAAGGGTGGCAGCTGGCAGTGTGACAGGGAGGGGAAGGACCAGGCTGGCTCTGAGGAGCAGGGGCTGCTCTGGGTGCTTCCAGAGCTTTGGGAGCAGGGACTGTGTCTGCTGCACTGCCTGAACATCCAGACACAAGAGGCAAAGGCAAGGGGTAGAAATCCTGGTCTAAAGTCAAACACACAGATGTGAGGGAGTGGCACAGGATGCTCCCTGCAGCCGTGGATTCACTGGGAGTGCCGTGGATCATCACTGCCATCGCAGCTGAAGGCTGTGCCTCACTCTCTGGTCCAAACTCCGCTCTCCCCTCCCCAAATGCAGCTGGCAGGGATTTGGTGGGGACGTTTGGTCACTTCTCAGGGACAGATGCTGCCCTCCCAGTCCCAAGTGCCCCGTTTGCTGCTCCAAGGTTGGAGGAGGCTGAGCTGAAGGGCAGCTTTCTTTGGAAGTTTTGTTTCATTTCAGCCATTTGCTGCCGGGAGCTGGTGCTGCAGGCAGGGGACTGAAATTGGTAGGAGCAAAACTGTGGCAGGAGCATGGGACTGAGTCTGAGGCTTCGGTGCTGCCTAATCCCATCTGAGGATCCAGCCCCAAGCAGGATTTTTCTGCCTTTTGTTCAGTTTACCTGTACTGAGTCCAGCATTTTGATTTCAAACTGTATAAGGAAAGGGGAAGGCAGAGGTATCCGTGAGCACTGCCTCTTTCTGTCAAGCTGCAGCAGCTCATGGCATGGAGCTGCATTTTGTTTGTTTATTTATATATATTTTTTTTACGTGGGGAGTTACACACCCACTAAGGCTGGAAATAGCTGAGCAGTGACTCACAGGGGCTAGTTTAACTGGTCTGCTCCGGGATGCAGCTGCGTTTGGCAGCTGGGGAGCACTTCCAAAAGGCTCAGCTCCACAGGGGCAGAGGGTGTTTTGGTTCCCGTGTGTTTATTTGCCCTTGGAGCTTGGCCAGGCGGTGTCCCAGAGCTTGTTGCACATGGCTTTGGTGTTTGCAGCACAGCTGAGCAGCCAGGGCCTGGCACAGAGCTGTAGAGAGGCTCTGTCTGCTTTTTGCAGGTCAGGGTTTTTGTCTCTGCTCTGTTTTGTGGTAAATGCTCTCGAGGCAGTGCCCAGGCCTGTGATCCACTGTATTGCAGCAGCTGGTCCATGGCATGCATGTGGCACCAGGAATCCCGGGAGCAGCGTGCCTGTGCTGGGCTCTCAGCAGCTGGGGCAGTGCTGGGTATGGCCCCAGCTGCTCCCAAACCCGAGGAGCCAGGGTGGGCCGGTGGCAAGGCTGTGGGCAGGGGCTCCATGGTGCCCATGCTGAGCTGTCTGTCTGTCTGTCCCCAGAATGGCTGCAGTCTGTCCAAGCTATGATGATCCTCTCCGTCATCTTCAGTGTCCTGTCGCTGTTCCTGTTCTTCTGCCAGCTCTTCACGCTCACCAAGGGTGGCAGGTTCTACATCACCGGAGTCTTCCAGATCCTGGCGGGTCAGTGGGACTGGAGGGTGGCACTGCCACCTGGGGCCGGGGTCCCGGCCAGGGACAGGGTCTGCAGGGAATGGGCAGCTCCAGGGGCACATCAGGAGGGCTGTGGAGCTGAAGGGAAGGGAAGGGAAGGGAAGGGAAGGGAAGGGAAGGGAAGGGAAGGGAAGGGAAGGGAAGGGAAGGGAAGGGAAGGGAAGGGAAGGGAAGGGAAGGGAAGGGAAGGGAAGGGAAGGGAAGGGAGATGAATAATTCGGGGGTGTTAAGGTCTCACCCGCCTGGGACGGGATCCAGCTCTTAGCCTGTTGTGCATCCAGGCTCCTCTGCCCTTGCACAGGGAAGGTGCAAGAGGATTTCTGCCCCAGCCAGGGAGGCTCTGGTGAGACAGGGTGCCAGAGCCACTGGGGCAGAGCTGGGGGCAGTAGATCACAGGGATGCTGGGTGAGAGAGTTCTGGCTGTTCCCCAGGGCTCGGGGTGGGATGTTCGGTGTCCAGGGTGGCTGTGCTGGCTCTGGGACCCTTCACCAGGTTGGGTGAGGCTTCCACAGCTACTGGTGGGGAAGTCGTGATGATCCTGTTTTGGCAAAAGAGGGCTCAGTGATTATTTATAAACTTGTCATGAGAGGGCCTGGTGCCTTCCCCATGAGCACAGAACCTCAGAGTGCAGAGTGAGCTCCAGGGTTTGGACTATCAGCTGCTGTTTTTAACTCTTTGGCAAGGAGCCACAGCTCATGTCCCATGCTGCAGTTCCCCAAGTCCTGATGCTGTAAAGCCACTGGCTCTGTTTGTTTCCACCTGTGAATCCAGTGGAGATGATTATCAAGAGTTCAGGCTAAAAAATGGAATTGTGCTTCGAGGTCCTGGCTGCATTAGGACAGTCTCTAAGAAGGAGACTGATTCTTTCCTAGAGCTTTAGATGTTAAACTAGAAGCGACCCAAAGTCCTGCTGATTTATCAGTGGAAAAACTCATTCACTGAGTTTAGACAAAGCTTCTGAGCATCCTCTAAGCAACTGGCCTTCCCAAACCCTGGAGAAATCCAGAGCTAGCCTTTATTGACATGAAATCCATGATGAGTGGATCTGCTTGGCCACAGTGCAGGTGGAGTTCAGATCAGTTCACCATCTCTGGAAAAAGAGATGGATGGAAACCCCTTAGAGCCATGGAGCCAAGGAGGGGAAATGGGCATTAATAATGCAATTACCTGCCTGAGAGCTTCTCTAATAGACCTGGGAGCAGAAGGCTTCTCTATCCTGAGTGATTGCTGCTGAGTCCTCATTGCCAGAGGAGGAGAAAGTGGGATTGCAGCCTCCTGTCCATGCTATGCTGAGTGTCCCGAGGGGAGGCAGGGTTGGACCTAGAGCTGTGGGTTAACGCCATGCCCAGCCACTATGAAGGACAGAAAAAGTGTGTCCTCAGTCCAACAAGATTCCCTATGGCCAGGGGACCTGTAGGTAGAGCTCTGGATCCAGGTGGACCATGCAGAGGTGGGCACTGGTGGCCATCCTTGCTGTCTCCCTGGCCAGGGCTGGAGGAGGAGGCTCAGGTCAGTTGTGATCTTTGTGACCCTAAATGTCAGGGTTGATGGTAGGAAACAGGGCATGGCTGTGCCAGCACTGCCAGCAGATTACACCTGGAGGTGGGGACAGCTTTGGTCTCAGGAGCTGAGCCTGTTCTTGGCTCCTTGCTGCTTGTGGGGAGCCAGGGCAGGAGCACTGGGCTCTGCTGGGTGACAGAGCTGGGCACTGCTGCCCTGAGAACCAAGGAGGAGGGCAGGGGCTGGCACCCACTGCAGCTTCAGCTCAGGGACACCGGGGAGGGGAGGGAAGGGCAAGAGGAGAAGTGTGAGGCCACTTTGGTCTGTGGCACAGCAGCCAGGCAGGATCATCCTCAGCACCTTCACACAGCATGAAATCACCCCCAAAGCCTGGCTGGATTTGTCCTGATGGGATCAAGGGCATCAAAAAGGCCCTCAAAGGCTCCCCTCCATCCTTGGTGGGTCCAGCATATCCATGGTAGCTCCTCGTAGCTCAGCATGGCAGAGGTGTTGGTTTGGGCCTCTCAGGGTCTGACCCAACTGCTGCATCCCTCTCATCACCACTTTTATCTCCTCTCTCCCACCTCTCAGCCCAGGGCTGCTGCCCTGTGGCTGCAGAGGGTGGGCTGAGTCCCCAGAGCTGTGCCTGCCCACATCCTACAGCTGTGTGCAAACATCTGGCTCAGAGATCTGCTCTGGGGCTTGCACAGCCCCAGCCTGGTTCCTCTGCAGGCCTGTGGCTGCTCCAGCACCAACAAACCCTGGGAACAACTGTCAGGATGCACTTGCCCTCCTGACCTGCCAAAGCAAGGCTGGAGCACGCTCCCAAAGCCAGGCTCTGTGGGGATGGTGCATTACTGCTTGCAGCAGTGCAGGCAGCTGGCTGAGCTGGGCCTCCCTGCTGTTCCCAGCCCAGAGCAGGGCAGATGCCCCAAAGCAGTCGTGGCCATTGCCTCCAGCTGCCCAAATCCCTGCTGCAGACAATGGCTGCTGTATCTGGCTGTCTGGAGGTGACTGGGTGGCCACACGCCTGTCCCCTGTCCTCCAGACAATGGCTGTGCTCTCTGTGCATGGGCTGGGCAGTGGGAGTTGGCTCCTGTGCTTGGAGAATGGAAACTGCTCCAGCGGCGCCTTAATGAAGTGAATTCCCACTTGTGCACTTTCTCCGAACAAAAGGAGCAGTGTCAAGTGGAATTACAGCTCAAATATCACCGTCCTGAAATGTAGGTGGTCCTGAGGTCCAGGCAGGGATTTAGAACTTGGCTCCAACAACAGCCCCACGACTGGATAATAGAACTACTGGGATTGACTCAAAGAGCTTGTTTGGGGCAGGAATAGAGGTGGCTTTGTGTGAGCTCCGGGCAGTGCCCACCCCTGATGGGGGGGTTTCCAACAAAGCTTAAATGCTGCCCACCAGGGCTGGGCCTGGATGGACACCCCTGGGAGCCACATGGGTCCTGACTGGTCAGGAGGGACCAGGGAAGAGGGAGGAGCCATGGTCACGGAAGGATTTGCAGGGAGCTGGGGTTTCAAGGAACAGGGTTTGTGGGGACCAGAGTTTTCAAGGAGAAGAGTTTTTTCAAAGATCAGGTTTTTTTCAAGGAGCAGCATTTGCTGGGAATGGGGTTTGCAGTTGAGCTTCTGGTGCAGCTGTGAAAGATGAGGGATCACAACCAGAGCATCCTGAGGCTCAGCTGGGTTTGTGGTTTTTATCACCTAGAGAGATGATACAGAAACCTCCTTGCCTCAAAAGCCCAGCTCTGTGCCTGACCTCTCACAGCACTGCAGGGAGGTGTCCCAGGTTCTCAAGGTTATTGTTTCCTTGAGATTCTCCTTGGGGTTGCTGGCCCCAAGGTAATAAGGTTTTTCCCCAGGGTTGCTGTTCTCTGAGGGTTTCCTCTGGGTTGCTGTTCCCAGAGGTAATCAGGTTTTCAGTCTTCTCTTTGCCCTAAGTGTTACACACCAGAGGTAGAGACGACACGTTGAGTCTGCTGGTGCACATTTCCAAGGTTGTTTATTCTTCATTATCTCAGTCCTTTTTCAGCTCTGCCAGGCACTTCCCTGGCAGGGTACCTTATCTTAGTTCTTTCTCAGCTCTGCAAGGTATCTCCACAGAGCAGGACACGTGGCAGACTGGGCGGATCAGAGAGCCCCGCACCTTATGTACAGTACCCCTGACCCAACCACTGTCCGAGACCTATTTTTTATTTATAAAATTTTACCAATACCTATTACCTATACTAACATGTCAGTTCTACTCTAAACCAATCTCTAAAACCCAACTCAGCACAAGATGGGGGACGAGAACAAGAACTAGGAGGACAGAAGCCACTCCCTAATTCCTCCATCTTGCTTCTTCAGCCCCATATACTAAGAATCTTAATTTCTATATTTATATTCTATAATAAACTATCTACTACTTATTTTAAATTCTTAGGATTTGTGATTCTTCCTGCATGTGAGTGTTCACTCCCATGGACAGCAATCAGAGTCAGTGTCCTCCTGGGATCTGTGTGGGTCTAACTTAACCCCCCTGTACAGATCCCAGACCCCCCTGTCCGGTCTCCAAACCCTCCAGGGTGGCCAGAGGGATGTTCTAGACTCCGACAATAGGTCAGGGTTTTAAGCAGGGCACCAGGGGAGCAGGGTTGATCTGGAGCAGCAGCTGCAGGGATGGTTTAGCCCAGGTGATGCTCCAGCTTTGTCTGCTCCAGAGCCTCTGGCTTTGCTTGCTGAGCATGGCAGAGATGTCCCTGCTCACCTGCAGCCAGGCCAGAGCCCACAGCATCCCCTTCCCACATCTGGAGACTCTCAGTTTTCCAGGGGGCAGGATCCAAGGGGCAGTGACAGCGCCAGTTCCCGTGCTGGTGCTGGGTGCTGTCCTGCGTGACTCCGGGCTCCCAGTGGGCGTCACTGATGTGTCCCCTGTGCTCACCCTCAGGACTGTGTGTGATGAGTGGCGCTGCCATCTTCACAGTGAGGCACACGGACTGGCACCAAGCCTCGGAAAACACCTCCTACGGCTTCGCCTACATCCTGGCGTGGCTGGCCTTCCCCCTCGCCCTGGCCAGCGGCATCGTCTACGTCATCCTGCGGAAGCGCGAGTGACGCCGCGGGACGTGGCCTGGCGTGGCAGGGGCGTTCACCACGTCCTCACGGGAGACGGAGGAGAATAGACGAGAAAACAGAAAAGAAAATTAACCAAAAAACCAAAAAAAGCACCAAAAAAAAAAAAAAAAAAAAAAAAAAAAGGAAAAAGGAATAAACCCTCCCACCCAAACCAAACCCAACCGAACCCCAGAGGAAACACTCAAAGGGTTCCTTGTTAAATTGAAGATGTATATAGTATCTATGGTTTAAAAAACCTATTTATAACACTTTTTACATATATGTACATAGTCTTGTTTGCTTCTGTTGACCATGTGCTGTTTTTAAGCCTAAAGCAAGTGCCTAAGGAACTCTCACTCCTAACAGTGTAACAAGAGTGCAGTGATTTTTCTCTTATGCAAAATCCTCTTTGAGCTGAACTCTCCTGCCCTGTCCCAGCCCGTGCAGAACCCCCAGCTCTGGTTTTAGGCTGGCATGGCTCAGTTCCACTGGGCCCTGCTCCTGCCACATGCTGTGATCCAAAGGGCACGTCCAGATCTGACGGGAGACGCTTCCAAAAGGTTTGAAGGATTTTGGAGCAAAGGCTTTGATTGCCCCAAGTGCCTAAATGACTTATGTGCCTAAGTCCCATTGCCTTGCCACCACACCCGCTGGGAATTTGGGCTTTTAAATCACTTAGGTCGGGCTGCAATCCAGCCCAGGCCGTCCTCCCTCTCTCGGCTGCCGGGGTTGGGCTGTGTCGAGCACTGGGAACTGCTGCTCCCAGCCTGGAATGTGCTCTGTCCTTGCCGTGGAGCTAAACTGCCCTGAGAAAGCAGCCAGCCCAGCCTGTCTCTGAAATCCAATCCCACATGTATGAAATGGTGCTATCTATTTACCATTCCTTATCCTGCTAAGCCATTTAACCTTAGTCACTGGAAATTCAGTTAACGACCTTGAGGTAAACAACCAAGCTAGAAATGAGAAATAATTCTGTGTAATATAAATGAGCTATAACTGCTTTTGTACTTAGATTTGCTCTTACTATTATTTTTAATAAAGCATTTATAACCAAGATACCTTTTTCCCCTCCGTGGTGCAGAGGAACAGAACCAGCTCTGGCTGGAGCCCACGGGGCTCTGGCACCGGAGTGAGATGTGAGTCCTCTGTCAGCAATGAGTCTGGCCATGAATGGAACAGGCACCAGCACAGACCCCAGGCTGCCTCTGAGGACTCCAGACATTGTTGCTTTTTTTTGGTTAATTTTGGGGTTTTTTTGGGTTCTACTTTTTTTTTTTCCTTGCTTTGCTTTTCTGATTTTATACCAACTGTGTGGACTAAGAAGCAATGAAATAAAAGTCAGAATAACTCGGGTGCTTCTGCTTTTTGGGGGTTGGGGAGGGAGGGTTAGAGGTGGACTCTGGTCCACCAGCCTGCTTGCACAGCTATCCCATGGAATCACAGAGTGATTCGTGTTGCAAGGGATCTCAAAGCCCACCCAGTGCCACCCCTGCCATGGCAGGGACACCTCCCACTGTGCCAGGCTGCTCCAAGCCCCAGTGTCCAAGCCTTGGGCACTGCCAGGGATCCAGGGGCAGCCACAGCTGCTCTGGGCACCCTGTGCCAGGGCCTGCCCTTGCTCACAGAGTATTTACTTCCCTCTGCTCATTTTGCTGAGCTCCAAGCCCAGGAGGGGATTCCACTTGCTGGAGCAGCAGCGGAGCCCCTGTGAGCTGCAGCCCTGGGGCACAAGGTCACCCTGGGTCCTGCTGGGTTTGGCACCTGGCAGAGGGGACAAATCTTTCCCTTCCGAGGAGCAGGTAGGATCACAAGTGGGTTTTTCCCTCCTGTGGAGAAATTAAAGATATTCTTCCTCGCTTTGGATCAACATCTCAGAAGGCAAAAAAAAACTGAGCACTTCATTTTTGCCTCTGCTCTTTGGCCATTCACAGTGTAAACAAGTGAGTGGCATCGATTCAGGCCAGCACCTTGGGCCTGCAGGGCTGCTTTGTGTCGAGGATGCAGTTTTGGAAGTGCGTGTAGCTAAAGGACTTTTTAAAGAAACAAGGTGAAGGATTGAAAATTTTTTGGAAAGGGTCCAAAGGGAAACAGCCACTGATTTGCAGCAGAGTTGACATCCTGTCTCCCAAACAGATATGGAGCTGTGGCAGGAGTGCTCGGCTGGGTACCAGGGAAAGGTTCTTCCCCCAGAGGATGGTGGGGACCTGAACAAGCTCCCCGGGTGTCTGCAGGGCCAGGAGCTGCACTGGCTGATCCCTGAGGGTCCCTTCCAGCTCAGGGTACTCTGTAATTCCATGGAACTCTCTCGCTTGGGCTGACTCGGGTAGGTTGCATGATGTCAAACCCTGTTTCCCTGGCTCTCCACACGAACCACAAACACAGAGCACAGCTCGGTGGGGATGGGGCTACACCTTGCACCAGGGTACTTTGGCGCCTCCTCTGCCCATTTCCCCCAATATTCCCCCGTAATTCCCCCAGCCGTTAATCCCCCGATATTCCCCCGTTATTCCTCCAGCCATTAATCCTCCAATATTCGCCCGATATTCCCCCGTTATTTCCCCTTAATCCCCCGATATTCCCCCGTTATTTCCCCTTAATCCCCCGGTATTCCCCCGTTATTTCCCCAGCCGGTCCCGTCGGTCCTGGCCGAGCGCGGAGTGCGGGCGCCCTCCGGTGGCTGCGAGCGGAGCGGCGGCCGCGGGACCCCCGAGCCCCGCCTGGCCTGGGGACGCAGGGAGGGGACACGGCCGGGGAGGGGACACGGGAAGTGGAGGGAACACGGGAAGGGGAAGGGACAGCGGGGACAGAGCAGGGCCTGGCAGAGCTCTGGACTCCCAGAGTGGTTTGGGTTGGACGGGCCTTGCAGCTCATCCCGTTCCACCCTGCCATGGCAGGGACACCTTCCACTGTCCCAGGCTGCTCCAAGCCCCAGTGTCCAACCTGACCTTGGGCACTGCCAGGGATCCAGGGGCAGCCACAGCTGCTCTGAGCACCTGTGTTAGGGCCTCATCTTCCTCACAGGGAACAATTCCTGTCCAGTATCCAATCTAACCCTGCCCTCTGCATGTCAAAGCCGTTCCCCTTGTTCTGTCACTCCAGGCCTTTGTCCTAAGTCCCTCTCCAGCTCTCATGGAGCCCCTTTAGGCCCTGCAAGGGGCTCAGGGCTCTGAGCTCTCCCCAGAGCCTTCCCTTCTCCAGGTGAGCACCCCAGCTCTCCCAGCCTGGCTGCTGTCCCTGTGGTCAGATGGTGGGAGATGGGATGCAGCTCCCAGGCCATGTTTGGCAGCATGGAGAGCTGGCTTCCCTCCCAAGGCATCACTTACTGCCCACTGGGAATGGCTGAGTTAAAGTGCTAAAGAGTTAAAGTTTATAATAAAACCACAAGATGCTCCAGAGGTCTTTATTCCCATCTGCTGCTTGGATGTGTTTGCCACCAGCTCTAGGCTGGGCTGGGCTTTGTTTCACCAAGCCTTGAATACCTCCAGGTGTGGAGAGTCCCCAACACTCCCTGCTAGGGAACATCCCAGAGCTCAGTCTGCCCTTTCTGCATCCCCCGGGCACAGCACCCATGCTCTGATCCCTGCCCAGGAATCCCTCTGCACAAGGGATGTGGGCAGCAGCAGCAGCCAGGCTGCAGGTTCATCCCCACCCCTTGTGCTGTGCTCCCCACACAGCTCCCCCAGCTCCCAAAGGGACAGAAGGCATTAAAGCAGGACCCAGCCTTTCTGCCTGATCAGCTGTGAGCACTCTCAGAGCTAAATGCGTCTCCAAATTTCAGTGCTCCCTGGGGCTACAGCCCAATTAAAATCCAAACAGCCCATAAAGCAGTGAGCTGAACACAGCAGCAGGACGACACGAAATGGCAGAGGGGTGAAAAAAATACTAGGGAAGTTTCTTTAATGTGTGTTGTGTCATAAAAGCTATTGTTTAAATGGCTTTTGCAGCGTTCTCAGCAGTAAATACTCCTGGAAAATGCGCTGAGCAAATCTCATCTCCCTCTTTCCTTTACTGCCTTGTAAATTGAAAAATTACAGTGGGAATTAAACCCGTGTGTGCCCGGGCACGGCTGCGGCTCCAGCCCCGCTCCCGGCCGGGCGGGGGCGGCCCCGGCCCGCGAACCGGGACCCAGAGCGCTCCGGGAGCGGCGGGGCCGAGCCTTGCCCCGAGAGACCCGGGATGTGGGATAGGGGCAGGATATGGGGTACGGGCAGGACCCGGGATGTGGAGAATGGGCAGGACCCGGGATGTGGGATAGGGGCAGGATGCCTGGGGTACGGGCAGGACCCGGGATGTGGGATATGGGATATGGGATGTGGGATGTGGGATGTGGGATGTGGGATATGAGATATGGGCAGGACACGGCTCGGCCCCAGGACAGGCTGCAGCAGCCAAGCCTGGGCAAGGGCTTCCCTCTGCTCCTGTGCTCAGGTGAGAGCCCACCTGCAGAGCTGCCCCAGTCCCGGGCTCAGCACAGGAGGGACCTGGAGCTGCTGGAGCCGGCCAGAGGAGGCCATGGAGATGCTCTGGGGACTGGAGCCCGTCTGGAGCCAGGCTGGGAGAGCTGGGGGTGCTCACCTGGAGAAGGCTCCAGGGAGAGCTCAGAGCCCCTTGCAGGTCCTAAAGGAGCTCCAGGTGCTGGTGTCCCTGTGGGCAGGAGCAGCCACACCATCCCGGGCTGTGACTGTGCTGGTGAGCCTGTCCCCAGGCCGGGGCTCGGGTGCTGCAGACAGCCAGGAGCAGGCAGGGCCGTGTCCTGCAGCGGTGTCCTGCAGCGGTGTCCTGCATGGGTGCATTGTGCCAGAGCAGCTCTGGGCAGCCCCTCAGCCCTGCAGGGTCTGGCCTCGCCTGCCCCTGGGATGGGCTGGGGAGCTGTGACTGCCCCAGAGCTGGGCTGGGGGAGCTGTGGCTGCCCCAGGATGGGCTGGGGGAGCTGTGGCTGCCCCAGGATGGGCTGGGGGAGCTGTGGCTGCCCCAGGGATGGGTCGGGGAGCTGTGGCTGCCCCAGGGATGGGCCGGGAGCCAGCAGAGCTCCCGGGCTCACCCGCAGCCCAGGGGGGAGCTGGTCATGGGATCCATCCTCTGCTGTCACCCCACAGCCAAGGCTGCTCTTGCCTTTCCAGCCTCCCTAAGCTCCCAGCATTAACAAGCCACTTCCCCCGGGCTGATGAAAGGATAAAAGCTCCGTGTTGTCTCTGGTTTATTTGCTTCCTGGGGGGTAATTTAACATATTTAGCTTTCCCCAAGGGTGAGCTTTCCAGAAGGAATCTTCGGCTGGCACTTTGCAGGATGCTTTTATTGCTCCTCTGCAGGCACTGGGTGGGGAGAGGCTTTATTTTAAAGTCCTTTAACCGCTTTATTACAGCCTTTGTTGGTCATGTCTCCTTTCATATCCACTTTTTCAGCTTTCATTTCCCAGGGCTCCCTCTTATCTGCCTTTGGAGGCAGCCCTTGTAAAAAAAAATTAAAAACGAAAATCAAACCCCAAAGCTCTGTCCCTGGGCTGCTTTCAAGAGAAAGGCCCCTGTCCCCTTTCAAACCCCTTCTGAGAGGAATAGATCTGAACCCGGCATGCGCCACAGCCCCCAGGAAAGCCTTTGAAGTAAATTAAACCAAATTAGTGTCTGTGATGTAGATGAGCAGAGGAGCCCCCACTGTGTCCCTGGCCTAGCCCTTGGCATAATCTTTAACCCCTGTCCTTTGCTCCCCTCGCCTCTAATTGACCGTGAAGCACCTGAGGGGGAATTGGGGGGATCCCATCTGCCCTGTGCAGGGCAGGATTCCCCACTCCGAAGGGATGGGGAGGCTTTAACGGGCTGGGATAATGAATTACTTTCCACCTCCCCTTCCTTGTGCTCAGTATCTAATTCTGCTTCTTCTTCTCTCTTATTCCCCTTTAATGAGAGCCACCCTGAGCCCAGGGGCGTCCCAGCCCTGCCCCAGAGCCCCGGCCCTGCTGGGGGAGCTGGGGCTGCTCCTTACCCCAGCTCAGCCAAGGGGCAGGAGGCTCCTGAGCCCACACTGACAGCCCTTCAGGGTGGGCTTTCTTGATGTCCCAGGGCTGTGTCAGACCCAGGGTGGGCTTTCTCGATGTCCCAGGGCTGTCACAGACCCAGGGTGGCCTTTCCCAGTGTCCCAGGGCTGTGACAGCTCTGTAAGGTGGGCAGCTCCTCAGGGGGGGTTTCCAGCACCCTGACAGTGTGACAGCTCCTCAGGGGGTTCCCAAAGGCTCACCCAGCCCTTGGTGTGCCCCCCCCAGCACTGAAGGATCAAGCTGCCTTTGCCATGAGCTATGCTGGTGTTTATTGGCGCAGCACAGGTCGTGGTGGGGATTTTGGGGGTGTGAGGGGGATTTGAGGGTCCTCTGGCCCTGTCGGGCTGGGAGAGCCACACGTGGTGACCTCGCAGGTTGGGCAGGCTCAAGGGAAGTCCAGGAGTATTTGCATATGGAAATTACACTACACCTGTGCAAGAAGAGATTTGCATACGCAAATGACACCACACCTGTGCAAGAAAATATTTCTGCTTCCCTCCCCTGCCCCGAAGGCCTGCCTGAATCCCCCTGAGCCGCCACCACCATTTGGGGTTCACTAACCCACAGCAGGGCCCCCTGCTGCTCCTCCTGAAGGGTCTCAGAGCAAACCTCAGGGCGCCCTTGGGACAGCTGTCATTGTGCTGAAACATCCTCTATACGGTGGCAGCAGTGTGCGAAGGGCTCTGAGCTCAGCTGGTGGCACCACCTGTGCTCCCCTGGTAGGGAGGGACCAGAAGGGCTCGCCCAGGGAAGGGATGGGAACAGGAGCATGAAATGCGCTGGCAATACTGACTGACTGTCCTGGTCGGGGGGAGGATGTTCCCCAGGCAGCCTGGCAGTGTCACCCCAGGGCTGTCCTGGGGGGCACGAGGCAGCGATTTCGGTCCCCGCAAGCGCTCATGTGCACACAGCCTTCAGAAGGGGCTGCATGTTTTATGAGCGTGGCTATAAATAAATCATGGCCAAATTAAATCGTGGAGCAAGACTAACCTCCCCGGAGCTGGGAGGCAGAGAGCGAATCCCCGATCCCCGGGAACGTGCAGGAGGGGGCGGTAGGTCCCCGCAGCACCAGCAGCTCCCGTGCTGAGAGCCGGGAGTGGAGCTGAGCATCCCGGGCTGGCCGTGTCCCTGGCAGCCCTGATGGGAACACAGCTGTCTCTGACTCTGGGGCAGTCAGAGACCGAGTCATCCCTGCACTGAACAAGCATCCAGAGCATCCTCCTCCTCTTCCTCCCCGGGCTGGATGAATGAAGCCAAACCCAGGCATTTGGTTTTGCTTATTCCATGTAAGGATTGCCAGGCAGGAGCATTTTTACTTTAAAGCAGCAACTTTGTGGCTGAGGATTCACTTCAACACAGACCAGCTCAGACTGTGCTCAGCCTGGCCGGCACAGCCTGAGGGATTGGTTTTTGGGATGAACTGGCCCATTTGCAGAGTGGACTTGTGTCCTGCCAGAGCCTGGTGCTCAGCCCTTGCTCGGACTCTGTGGGGACCTTGCACAGATTTCGTCCTGTCCTGGACCTCTCTGACTGATGCCTGGAAAAATCCAGCAGTACCATGCTGGGGTTTAACCCAGGGCAGAAGGAAAAGCCAATAAATCTCTATGAAAGCAAAGGGTGTGAAATCACCAGCCATGGTGTACAGTGGGTGAGGGGATTACAGACAGGGCAGGCGACCCTCACTCCCAGGTCACACAGGGTTATCCTGAAACAGCAGGCATGGTGTGAGGCTCCCCTGCATGGAAAACCTGGATTTGTACCTAGGAAATGCAAGGTACACAGGTTTTAGCTGTGAATCAGAGCAGCAAAAAGAATTTCTCCTTGCTGAGGCTGGTGGGAAGAATTATTGGTTGTTTTAAGTAGTCTTAGTGAATTCTTCAAGTGCTCAGAGGGAAAAGACATGAGGAGAGGAAGCAAATGACAAGGATAAGTCAGACTGGCATCTTGCCATGTATTTGCAGGATTTCCTGGGGTGTCAGGGTCACCAGCCACTTGTGCCTTGGTTTTGAGCTTCACATGGATGGGCAGTGCTCTCGATGAGCATCCTGCTGCTCTACCCAAACCAGGGAATTCAGTGGCACCAAGCATTTCCCTCTTCCTTTGTGTTCTGGTGTCCAGTGTTACTGTAATAATAGATGGGGTGGCAGGGGTGAAGCAGGAGGGTAAGGACTGCCCTGGTGGCACTGGAGTCCCGCTCAGCAGCTGTTTGGGCCACCCCCAGTGCCCCCAGTCACAGCATCCTAGGGCTGGAGTGGTGCTTCCCCTTCTGCCTCCTGGGATGGCTGGATCCCAGCAGTGCCCACCAAAACCTGAACAAGGGAGCTGGGGCAGTGGGGAGAAGGGGTGGGGATCCCCAAGTGCTTAAATATTCTAATCGCTCCATCTTCTGGGAGATAATACTTTTAATTTTCACCACACAAAGAATATGTCTTGAACCAGAAGGGGTTTGCCTAATTCATCATGCTTGCTCTGCACACAATACCAGGACTGACAAGCAGAACATTTTAAAATGAGAGAAGTGGACATAATTAATGCTCATGAATTGCAAACGCTTCTTTATTAAAGGGAGCTTGCTTGCCCCAGGACCATCTGCTTCATATCACTGGGTCGGGGTCCTCAGGCTATAATAACTCGCAGCTTTAATAATTTTACCTCTTAATTAAAGCTCATCTCAAAGTGCAGGAGCACAGACATGTTCCAAGCCCAAATCTGATTTTTAACAGGGCAAACCTTGAGGGATGGGTAATAGAATTTGCATCTTTTCCTTTGCAGCCTCCCTGCAGCGAGTCTGAGCAAAGCTGCAGCCTGGGGAGGACCACAGCACCAGTGTCCTGCATGGGGCAGGGATTTTAGGGGCTGAGGGATCAGGAGCTATGCTGACATGCTGTGCTGACGGCCACGGCCCAGTGCACAGAGGGGTACCTGCTGCTCTCCCCTGCTGCTTCCCCAGCCCTCTCCTGGCACGTGGGGCTGCCCTGGCTGAGGCATTGGGCAAAGCTCCTGCCTACGCACTGGGAGGCTGATGGCAACTTTCCCCCACAGGGGGATGCCAAAGCTGTATTCCCTGGAGATGAGTTAGTAAAGCCCCAGGGCTGCAGGGAAGGTGGTGCCAGGCTTAGCCTGGTGCTGCTGGAGCCTTGGGCCACCCCATGCAGCAGACCCTAAACCTTTCCAAAGCTGACAGCACCCACAGCTGCTGTCCCCACAGAGCCAGGTGACCTCTGGGGGACTGTGCTCCATGGGGGTCGGGATGAGCTGACAGCCCGTGAAATATGGTGGATTAATTCCCACTTCATTGTGCCAGATACGAGGCCGAAGGTCGAGGTCCATTAAGAAAACTGGGTATGAATTAATGCCCTGAACTTCACACATTGAGGTCTTCTTATGGACAGAACATTTAACTGGAAATGTTTTAATTATTTATGTGTTAACTGAGTGCTGTAGAACTTGATTCAGTGAAGGCGCATTAAGGAGGAAGAGTTTGGGTTTTGAATGACACTTTGTTTGCTCCAAATCGAAAAATCAATAAATAGCCTAAGAACCACAGAGACATCTTGATCCTCTCCTCTCCTCTTCCTCTCCTCTCCTCTCCTCTCCTCTCCTCTCCTCTCTCCTCTCCTCTCCTCTCTCTCCTCTCCTCTCCTCTCCTCTCCTCTCCTCTCCTCTCCTCTCTCTCCTCTCCTCTCCTCTCCTCTCCTCTCCTCTCCTCTCCTCTCCTCTCCTCTCTCTCCTCTCCTCTCCTCTCCTCTCCTCTCCTCTCCTCTTCCTCTCCTCCTCTCCTCTCCTCTCTCTCTCCTCTCCTCTCCTCTCCTCTCCTCTCCTCTCCCTTCCAATTTTTCCCCTTTCTCCCATCCCCTTCCCTCTTTGCCCTTTCCTTTTTCTAAGTGGCTGAAGTCTCCAAGTAAGCCACAGGTGAATGAAAGTTTCTCAGAGTGACCTGACCAACTCCATCAGCCTTGGAAAGATGCTGGGACAAGCAGAGCTGTGCTCCAGGTGGGGGAGATGAGGACTTGCTCTGAGGGGATCCCGTGGCTGTGGCAGGGCCCCGTCCCCAGGGAGTGTCCCCTGGCTGTACCCAGAGCCAGGGCCCTCCTGCCCCAGCAGCAATTCCAACGAGCTGCTCTGGGAAACCAATTCCAGACGAATTTCTGCACTATCCAGGCACTGTCCTGGTGTGGGTTTTCTCTGGACAGTCACAGGCAGGGTTTTGCTCTGCAGAGCCACGGGCAGGGTTTTGCTCTGCAGAGCCATAGTCCCGTCCTGCTGAGCGCCCCCGAGCAGGAAGGGGCTGCGATGCTGCAGGCAGCAAACACTCAGGCATCTGCAGCAGAGCCAGGGCACTACAATCGAGTCGTGTCTTCCCTTCATATTCTTGGAAGTTCTGAGGAAAACATTTATTTTAGTCGTTGCGACAGTTTCCTTTTGTTTTTGCTTTGCTGACCGAAACAGCTGCTTTTCAAAAACGTTTTAAAGAGCAACCTTCTGGTTTTGGTTACAGAAAACAAAACAAACAGCTGCTTTTCTGTAACCAACATTTACTTTAAGGAAAATTCTTGCTTTTAATGAAAATTGGAACAAATGATTGATCACAGTTTTGTTGGGGTTTTTTTTTCCTGCAAAAATTGTAATTTCCAGTGACACGTCTCCAGCCAAATTTCCATTTGGATGGGGAGTGCACAGCCAGCTCTGATGCTGAGTTTCTGCCTGTCTGGGCTCACCCAGGAATTTGGGGATATCTGCTAGGATCCGTGACCCTGCAGGGTGCAAGGGATCACCCAGGGGAGCCCCGCTCCTGCTGGCTCCAACCAAAACCCTCCGAGCGTGCAGGAGCATGGGTCTGCAAGGAAAGCACTTGTGGGTGAGGAGCTGTGGCACAGTGCTGAACCAGGCTGCAGCTCAGAGTTCCACTCATTGATCACAATTAATTTTTGCCCCTCAAAGGGAATCCCCTTGAAAGGGATGCACAAAACCCTGTTTTCCTTCTGTGCTTGTGGCGCTCGCTTCCTTTGCCAGAGGCACAGGAGCAGGGACTCCTGGCAGCTGACTTCTCCTGAAGCTCCTCCATTATGAATGGAGCTGCCTGGGAAGGGCTGTCCCCACAAGTTGTTGCATTGCTGTGTCTCTAAGAACCTTCAATCATGCTCCAGGAGAAGATTCCCATCACCTCTGTGCATTTACCTGCTTGCTTCCCAACCTGTGCACCCCACCCTGTGCCCATTGTCCTTCCAGCTCCTACCCCTGAAGTGGGTCCCTTTGACAAAATTGGGTCCCTGACAAAAAATTCCTGACAAAACAACAAAATAGCAGAAAGAATATTGCCTATATTGAGCTCCAGACCATGCCCAAAGTCTTTGGACTTTTCATCTCTTTGGGAACATCAATACTGGGCATGGAACAAACCACCAGACACTCAAAACCACTTGGGCTAAGCAACCCAAGGGATCTCCAGTTCTTTATCTCCAGGGACTGTGTTGGACCCTTTGATGGCTGTTGGGCAGGAGGGCTGCTGGGAGCGCAGGGGACACTCCTGTCCCTGCTGTCAGGGGGGCCAAAGGAGGGTGGCTGGGCTGGGAGGGAGGAACAGGCTCCTTCCGGGGACTGGGTGGAAGGTTTGGAGCTGAAATCTTGAG
Source organism: Prinia subflava (assembly GCF_021018805.1). Classification (NCBI taxonomy): domain Eukaryota; kingdom Metazoa; phylum Chordata; class Aves; order Passeriformes; family Cisticolidae; genus Prinia; species Prinia subflava. The sequence goes on from NC_086258.1 coordinate 22,369,595, forward strand.
TCTTCCTTCTGCCCTCCCCCTGGGACCTGTCCTGCTGTCCCTGAGCTAGGGACACCACAGCAAGCCCAGGAGCTCAGAGAGGGCTGGCTCTGTCACCTGCCTGTCACCCTCTGGACACCTCCAAGGATCCAGGGGCAGCCGCAGCCTCTCTGGTCACCCTGTGCCAGGGCCTCCCCACCCTCACAGGCACCAAACAGAGAAATTACAGAAGGTAAATGGATCTTCCCATTTCCCTCTAAATGAGTTATTAATCATATCTCATTTACATATTCATTAACCATAATACACACCATATTTTTATTAATGTGGCAAAGAAACCATTACAGGTGAAAAATGAGTTGTCTGTTTATTTTGTACAAGGATCTTGTTCCTCATTTGCATGAGTTGAAAATTGGTGGTTTTTTCTTGCCACACAAAAAAGAAACTGCTGGGGATGTGTTCCAGCCTGGGCCCATGGAAAGACATGTTTGGATGAGCAGCTGGGAATCAAAGCCACTGGCATTGGGGGATTTTCTTCTCTTTGGCCAGGAATGGGTTATACCCAGTCAGTCCTGGTCTGGGACAAGGGGGAGCAGCCTGGAGCAGGGATTTTCCATCCAGTGCTGCCTCCTGGGTTTCAGAAGGTACCTTGGGAAGGCTCTGCAAACCAGCACAGAAATCCTCTCTGTGCATTTCCACTCAAGCAAGAGAACTGTGGGAAGCAAAACCAGCAAATGAATATTCAAAGCCCCGTTCTGGATTGATTATAAAGTGGAGCCATCCAATGGTCAATAGTTTCTTTTATTCCATTGGAAGTGAGATGAAGTTTTGGGTTAAAATGCTTGAGGAGTTATATTCCTAAGTCCTTCCCACTTCCCTCCCTGCAGTTTTATGATGAAAATTACTGGATTTCAATACATATTTTGGTGAATCAGGTATAAGCCGCTAATTCAAAGAGGAAACTTTGCTTTTCTCATTTCCATTTCTTTGGTCCAGAAGGTTAAACTGGACTTAAGCAAAATGACATGGCAGAGAAAAAAATCAATTGTTGATTAAAATCTTGTGTTATGAGTTCCTGTGGGTGAGTTGTGGTATTTGGACCACATTGGGAATCAGGGGAGCTCCCCTTGCAGCCCTAGCAGAGCTGAGTTACATGGACATCAATTCCTTTCTCCAGAGCATCTTATACAGCTCTGTCAAAGCTGTTCTTGGTCACAGGGCTTTGCTTTAATAATTACAGCAAAGCTGCTTTTCTGCAGCTTGCACCAGCACATGCCAACACTGCACCAACCACAAAAACACATGAACATCACACAGTGCTCACTGGGATCTGCTAGAAACCAGTGGGTATTGCTGTTCTTACCTCCCAAAGGGGAAACCGAGGCACGGGGAAAACCTTGAATGCCTCTGAGCACCCTGGGGTTTGAATTAAATGACCTTTAAGGTTCCGTCCAACCCATTCCATAATCCTGTGATTCTCTCTTGATGGCATAAATTCCCCGGGGCAGGAGGAATGCCAGTGTGTCTACACCGGACCAGCAGAGCTATGCCTTGCCATGGCAGGACCAAACTGCTGTCACCCCAGACCAGGTGTGGTGTGACTGTGACCCTGAGGGCTCTTCAGGACCGGCTTTCTCTGCCTTTATTCTGACCAATCCATCAATCCTGGAACAGGAAATCGTCTTTATAAAGTTTGTGATTGCTGGGCTACCGGAATTCCAAAGCTTCCCCGAGCCTCCCACCTTCTCTCCCTGCTGCAAGGTGCCACCTCTGTCTTGGGGCCTGAGGCCCTGCGGGGCCGTCATGAGCTCCCAGCTCAGCACATGAACGTGTTTTGGCAGGATCAGGCCCCATCCCTGCAGAGCCTTGTGGAAGCAATGCCTTTCCAATCCAGCTGCAAGGAACATGCCTCTGTCGGATTTGCTGCCTGAGCCATTCCCAGCAAGTCAAGAGATTTATCAGCAGTGAAGCCAGGGGAGTCACTTTTCATCCACTCCATTTTTGCATCGTTATCAGTCCTGTTAAACCCAAATCATCTCCCCCTGACCACTGCACCCAAGCATTTCTTTCCTCCTTTGTTTCCATCAGGGCTTTTCTTCTCTCCCAAGCCCTTAAACAACCTGGACTGCGACGAGCTGGCGATGGCACAAAAACACATCCGTTCCAAGGGAAAATATCGATGCTTCTGCGTCATCCCGTGGCACATCTGGGCTCAAATACCAGCCCTGCCCAGCCCGCCAGGCCAAGGGAAGCAGGAGGAAGAAAAATAAATGTGATGACAGTTGGGCTCTTGCAAATGAGTCGTGGTCTGAAAGAAGCCAGAATAAGCATCCCACACCAACTCCCATGCGGGGCTGGAGCGACAGGGAAACAGGGAACGTGCAGCGTTCACACCACGGGGGCAAAGGTCTGCAACATGAGCAGCACGGCTCAGAGAGGCAGATTTCCTGCCTAATAATGCTCCAGGAAATACCTGGGCACTTGCTGCTCAGCCGTGTCCAACGCCTGTGTGTGGAGCAGGAGGAGGGAGGGTGGGAATGCTGCAGCAGAGGCTCCTCCAGCCCAGCTTTGTGGGGCACAGCCCTTGTCCAGGTGTGTGCTTGAGCTCTGCAAGCCCTCACAGCTCCCTTGTATTTTGGCCAGTGGGCTTCAGCCTGAGCTGTCTGGCCTAAAACCCACTCTAGCCTCTTGCACACAGATGTGCTTTGAGCCTGAGCTTGGGTTCAGCTGCTTCCAGAGGGACTGAGACGGGCTGTTCACAGGGACTTCAACTCACTGCTGATGGGCTCTGCGTTCAAGGACAGGCTTCTCCTGACGGCAGGAGAATTTTGTCTCCATCTCCTTTGCAATGAAGAGTTAACTTGGGTCTGAAGAGCACAGTTTGGGGTTTATTGCCCTCCAATGCCACCAAGCAATTCCCTGGGCTGCTTTTTCCAGCCTTTTTAGTTATTCCCTTTCGTCTCCTTCCTGCACATCACGAGTCTCTGGGTGGTTTGTGCACACTTGGCTGTGGCTCAGATCCCTGTGGCCCTCTCCATTCCTCCAGCATCTGCCTTGGCTTCCAGTTAACTTCTGCACCACCAGAAACCTGGGAAACTTCTCCAGCAGTGTCAGAAAGCTCCTGTAGTTGATATTTATTAAGGCTTTTGCTGCTGGTAAGAAATGGGAAAGCCAATCCAAGTGATTGATCAGTCTGATCTGCTTTGCTCTGTGCTTTCTTGGCCAGGTTGAGATTTGGCTTGAATGAATGAAATCTGGAGTTCTTGTCTCAGCAGCAGCATTGTGGGTCACAGCTTCTGGCCAGTGGCAAAATAAAGGCAGAGCAGGACCAGGCAGTGAGAGCCAGGTGAGACTCTCACCTGAGCCCCTCTCTGTCTCACCTGCACTGTGGTAGCTTCCAGGGATCCTTCCCAACACTGGTCAGCTAAATCCATGGTCAGCAACAGCAATGGGTTATTTATGCACCATCTGCATCTGGAGCTGTGTCTGCCCCTGCTTGTTTGGGAACAAGCCACAGCTCCTGCCTTCAAAGCAGAGCCAAGCTGCCAAGTTTCAGCACAGTTCCTCATGTCCACTAAATCTGGAGAGGGTTCTCTGACTACTGCTATACCCCCTCCAAATCCTTTTGATCACAGCTGCCCTTCCTACAGATCTGCCAGGGCAAACAAACAGCCTCATCCCACACTTGGTGCCCATGTTAATCCCTGAAAGGTTTTGGGAAGATGTGTCAGAGCTCCCGGCAGCTCCAGACCTGCAGGGATGCACTGCCAGGCTGGAGCTCTCAACCAAAAAACCTTGACACATTTCTCCTGCAGGCAAAGGCCCAGGGTGGGGTGAAATGTGGGGGCAGCCGGCGGCTGTGGATGACAGGAAGAGCTGCTGAATCACCAGGCCCATTCAGCGCTGGGAAGGGGAGGCAGAGGCAGAGCTGATGGAAGAGGGCAAACCCTGGCACACAGCAGGTGTGCCATGTCTGGGCATGCTGGGCTGTGTCTGGGCAGAAGCCCCAGATGAAAACCAGGCTCAGAATCACTGGTTTCAAAGAGACTTGGAGTCATGTAATTGGGAAGAAGAACTGTCCAACCGTGCTCACAGCACTGATGCTGTTCAGCCCTACAGCACAGGCATCTGTGTTTGGGTTATGGGTCCTGTCCTCTCTCCTTAGGGAATTACATCTCCTGGCCTTTTTCTGCCTCAAACCAGAGCCTTTCACCTTTGTTTCTCCTGCTTGTATGAGGGAGTGTCTAAAAAGGCTGCAGTGCCCCACTCCCTGTCCAAAGCCTGGTGTCTGTGGGGCAGCACATCCCATTTCACACCAGGGAACTCAGGAGGGAGTTGGGATGTCACACTCTTGTGTCACACCCTTGGAACAGGTCCTGACAACCACTCACACCCGAGGTGTTATGCAGGGCAAGGCTGCAAAGTCTTGGTGATGGAGCTTCTATTGAGACCAGGGGGGAAATGAGGGCTGGGATTAGGAGTTCCCCTATAAATCCCAGCAAAAGCAGGGGAAAGCCTTTGTCTCCCTGTTCACCAGACCACGCTGCTCCCTGGGTAAGTCCTCGGGGTGGCTTTGGTTCCTGGGAAGACAGAACTGTGATTTTTCACCTCCGGAGCAGAGGGAAACGCTCACATTTTCCCACAAGCCAGAGCCAAGGAGCTGTTAAGCTGTGAGGCCATGCTCCAGGGGATGCCTGTCCCGTGAGCTCACTCGGGGATGGGGAGGAAGCAGGTGGCTCGGGATGGGCTCCTCCCAGCCCACCCTGAACCCTCCCCTTGCAAAAACCACCGGAGACCCAGGGAGGACAACATCCCAGGAAAAAGGGAGTGGGAAATTTTCCCCTAAAGTTGTTTATTTGTTTGTTTGTTTGTTTGAACTAAGGAAGTAATTATCAGCAAAATGGGAAGCTTATGGTTGAAAAGCGTTTGGGTTTTTTTTCAAAGAACGTTTCCAAATGGAACATGGGAGTGTTTAAACAAACACCTCAAAGCAAGACACAACTTGGAAGTGGTTTAGGGTAATGAAACAGCTCTAATCACACTGGTCCATTACCCCTGACAAGAGAGATGAGGAGTTGCTGAGCATCCTTGTCGAGGGGAGGCTGAGCCCTATAAAACAATGAGCTCAAGTGTCTGTCAGCACGGGCTCCACATGCCATTTCCACCCGCTGGGCTGTGCTGAGCCTGGCCTGGCCTGGGAGCCCCTCTGCAGAGCCCCCCAGAGCAGCACAGCCCAGGGAGATTTCCCCTCAGACTGCAGGAGCAGTGCTTGGGGCCTGTCTGTGCAGAGCTGGCAGCAGGGGCTGGACTGTGTTCAAGTTTTTCCACTGCCTAGTCCTAAATTTCAAGTTTTCCGCTTACCTTGCAAGACTTGCTGAGAAATATTGCACCGATTTCTGTTTGCACCAGGCCCAAGGCAAGCAGCAGCATCTCTCACCTGCTGGGAACCATTTGTACAATGAAGCTGTTGATGGTTCTGTCTCATGGCCTGTCCCTGAATACCAGTGGTGGAAACAAAAGGAATAAAAGCCAATCCATCCTAGTAACAGGCAGATTTCTACGGGGGCTTGGCACTGCAATGTGGGATTTCAGCAAAAGGACCTTCTTACCTCAACAGCTGAATGAAACACCACAGTCTGATGGGTTTGGTCATGACAAAAGGCTGCATTTTGCAGCTGGGTTGGGATTTCTGTAAAATGGGTGCTGTGGTGTCCTGGGATTATTTCCACATGGAACAAGTGGAGATGTGTCAGATTGCTCTGAGGATGTGCCTCAGCTCCAGGCTCCCATCAAAGCTTCAGTTCAACAGCTTTTCTGCAGGCTGGAATATGGCTGGGAAAGGGCTCATCTCCTCTTCACGGCTGCTGGTCACCCCTGGGGACAGGAATGTGTGCTGTGCCTCCTGGCAGGCAGGAGGAACATCTTGGGACCTGTTGAACAGAAGAATTCTAATTGGCACGATCAAAATGTTTTGCATGCCATCCAAAGCTGGGGATGTGATTTGGGAAACAGCCCTGTAATTTATGCCCAGATAATATTTGGCACATTGGCTGCTCTGTGACAAAGGGAACTGAGAGGGAACAATGTTCCACCTTCTTCTTGCTCCTCCCACCATCTGCTTGCAATATTCCTGCCTGAGCACATAAAAACATTTGTGTCCAGAGGAACTGGCCCAGCTCATCAGGCTAAATATGAACCATGTCAGAATGATTATGGGAGAACAGGGCAAAAATGGCTTAAACATCCAGCCCTCCTCATTAATAGATTGTTATTGGCACAACTGCTGTGTGTTACCATCCCACACTACACTCAGCCAGTACATAAATGTTTTCCTTAGCATATTTTTAATGTTGCTAATTTATCTGTTACTGTCACACTGGGGCTGTTAGCTTTGAACGAATGGCTGTTATTAATCACTGGAGAGCTATTAGACACCACAGTCGTGGTGTTAAATCAGCTCAGGAGTGGCACTTGTAGGAATATTCAAACAGAAATATAAAATTGCCTTGGTGCTGGGCGTGTGGTTGACGCCTCTGGGATGGGAGCCACAGAGTGCCTGCAAATCCTGCTCCTGTGTGCCCAATGTGCCCAGTGGAAATTCCTTCCTCTGAAGAATAATTTCAATTTAAGACCTTATTTATTATGAAGTTGCTTTGGGGTGGGAAAAAAAAGGCAAAAACAATTGTAACAGTTGGAGCTGAGCAGTGTGGTTTAACCCCGGCTGTGCCGTGCTCGGGGGGTTGGGGCTATCTGATCAGCAAAGGGTTTGGGTTCCCTCCTTCCCCTGCTGATGCTGGGGCAGGACGAGATCCACGGATCCGCTGTCACTGGGGTGAGGAGACGGTTAATCCTCTGTGCTAAGCTCAGCTTCCTGAGAGGCTGTGCCATGTGCTCATCCCTCCTGGGCATGGGCAATACCTGGGATGTTTGTGGGATGGGAAGAGCAAAATCTTCAGTGCAGTTCAGGCTGCAGGAGAATTTGGCTGATGTTCTCCTTGTTTTCAACTTTATTTTCATCAGGAAAAACTGAGCTACAGGGAGATGAGCATCTGAAACAGCACCAAGCTGGTCTCAGGCACAGATGTCCCTTTCAGTCCCCTGCTCTTACCAGTGTGAGCAGGACACGCCTGTTTCTTCTCCAGCCTCTGGCATGGGAAGTTCTCTTTAGGATTAGGGCAAAAAACAGAATCACAGAATCCCAGTGTGCTTTGGTTTGGAAGGGACCTTAAATCCCATCCAGTGCCACCCCTGCCATGGCAGGGACACCTTCCACTGTCCCAGACTGCTCCAACCTGGCCTTGGGCACTGCCAGGGATCCAGGGGCAGCCACAGCTGCTCTGGGCACCCTGTGCCAGGGCCTGCCCACCCTCGCAGGGAATAATTTCTTCCTAATATCTAAACTAAATCTCTCCTCCTAAATAACAATTGTAGGTTAGACCTACCCACTGTAGCTGGGAAGCATCCCTGTAGATCAGGGCTCCTCCCAGGGCTGAAAGGAGAGGAAAGGAAGATGGAGCTGAACAGAAGGAAGGGAACTTCCACAAGAGCTCACTCAGAGGGGAAATGTTTTAGACAAATCATTTGGGGTTTAATGGATTTGTGTTTTCCAGAAAGACATTGATTCATGAGAAATCTTTGATTCATGAGGCCTGCTGGACTCACAGATCCATGAAATATGTGGCTGCTGTAAGGAAGGTGCCAAAAAGCAGCCACGAGGGGGAGATGCCTGGTGGTCACCTATGGTGCTCCACAAATGTTTCTTCAACTGAAAACAAATGGAATTTGGCACAGTTTTATTGCTGTTTTGGAAGGCCTGCTGTAATTTTTAATCTTCTCCCTCCATTCTGTAAGCTGAGTCCATTTGGAAGGACAAATCCCAGTAGCAGAGTGTTTTTGTCATTAACCTTGTGGAAGACTTCAAAGGGAAAACTTTGCAGGGATTTTGGGGTCCCATGAAAATGTTGTAGCCCAGATCTTGTACTGACATTTCCCAAATCCACTGTAACTTCACAGCTTTCTGTGGCTTCTACTAACACTGGCTCTGTACCCTCAGCACTGCAGGGGAATTATCCAGGGAAATTCCTCAAAGGAATTAACAGCAGTTCCCTGCTTGGAATAGCCCCACAGTGCCAGTCACCAGGGGCTGCTGAACTGACTGAGAAGAGGCACTTTTCTCTCCTTTTGGCACTTCCTGCAGTGCTTTTCCACACTCTCAGGGGTCTGGGGATGTGTGTGGGTTGGAGAAGGCATGCAGGGAGCTGAAAGGCCCTTCCTTCCCAAACCTCCCTGTGCTCCTGCTGCATTTCATGAACGGTGAGCAGCTGCACAGAGGTGCAGCCCAGGGCTCTGTGCTGCCCCTGACTCCTGCCTCTTTGCCTTGTGCTTATGTCACTGATTGGAGACATCACAGCTGGGTTCTCACATTTGGGATGAACCTAACTGGGGGCCTTTCTCAAAACCCCACTGTGCAAAGGCAGAGCAGTCCCCACGGGTGGCCCGGCCTGACCTCCTGCATAATTCAGGTCCGAGATTCCCACAAATCCTGTCTGTGTTAAGGTGCTCATGTGGGACTGAACAAGTGTAGGGACAGCCAGGAGTTCGGAATTTGCAGCTCTTCAGCCAGGATTGGAACTTGTACTTCCTTCCAGACAGTTTTGCTTAACATTTGACGGGCAGCCACTAAACCTTGCTGTATTTTTGCCTCTTGGTTTCAGACCCTTCTCTGGAAGTTTTGTGATCAGGTCCCTTCCCTGGTGAATAAGCTCAGGAAATGCATCCCAAGGCTGGGCCTTTGCTGTCACTGCTGCTCCCCATCACAAAGCTCCCCACACCAGACAGATGCCTCCCAAATCCTCCTCTGGCCATGCAATTAGTGCAAGGGGGCAGAGGGTGGGAGGTTTTTCCTTAATATACAGCACTACTTTCTTCCCCTGAGAAATTAATTCTGTGTTGGTTCCAAATGGGTGGCCCCAAAGATTGCAACCCTTCTCTAAACAAGGTCCCCTGGGGTTCCCCAGCCATCAAACCCTTTTCCAGGCTGCTACACTGGTGTGCCACAGCTTGCTCTTACTGCAGAAAAGGCACAGGGATGCTCTCCCTCCGTGGCCAGGCAGCTTTGCTGCCCGTTCTAACCTTCTCTGGGCCTCAGAAGAGAGTGGTGTCAGTTGGCCAGTTGTTTTAAAAACCTTACTGAATTTCCACTGAGATTCTCCCCCTGCCAACCCCGTCCAAAAAAAAAAAAAAAAAAAAAAAGAAAAGAAAAAAAAAAAAAGGGAGAGAGAGAGAGAGAGAGAGAGAGAGGAGACAAACCAATCAGTTGAACTCTCAGTCTCTGGGTGCTCCCTTGGGAGCAGCTGCTCCCCAGCACCTTCACATTTGAGAGCAGTCAGGGTAAGGAACATTTCTGGGGAGGCTTCCACCCTTTCTCTCCTCAGGACACATTTCTGGCAGCTTGCACTGCAGTTCCCCAAGTGTTCTTTGCTGGCTGTGGGGCTGTGGAGTTGCAGGCAGGTAAAACACAGACAGAACACATTAACTGCCTCATTCCCTTACGCCCAGGCTCTTTTCTGGCTTGTAACAGAAACCCAAAGCCTGCCTTTTTTTAAACTCAGATCTAAACAGTAGCTGCTATAACATATTAGGCTGGTGTATGAACTCCATATGATAGATGAAGGGGAAATGATGAATTTCAAAAATGATCTCAGTGGGTCCTAACTTAAAAGCATCTGTAGAAATTCATTGCAAGTAATATGCTCTTAATTATTCATTTTCCTTGGCACTGGTTGAAGAACCAAGTAACGGCTTCTGTCTCTTTATATTTAGCCTGTTATTGTTTGAGAAAGGCCAGGGGGACGTCAGCCCTGGGCAGAAATTATATTCCCCCTTATATCCACCACCCGTATTCCACAGCCCAGGAAAGAGGGATATAATCACCAGCAGCTGAGACACAATCACATTTTTATGGAGTTCCTGGCATACCTGCGGTGGGAGAGAGCCTGACAAGTCCTTGGCTTCCCACCACATTCCTGCATGAGCTGGGGCAGCTCCCAGCTCCTGGAGCCCTGGGCTCAGCTCCTGTTGGCCTCAGCAGCTGCTGGGGCTGGGCTGGTCGTGCATGTGGGACAGGCCAGGACACTGCTGCAGCTCCTGCCACCACACAGAACCATCCTCTGCCTTTCCAGGGCCAGCAGCGGGGCCCTGGGCTCCGCACCTGCCCAAGGCGGCCCTGTCCCCAGGCAGGGAAGGCTCCTGCCCACCCCAGGGCCCTGGGGCAGGAGCACAGCTGGGCTCTGCTGGGCAGGGCTACATGCAAGGAGAACACTTGGGTTTTCACTGCAGAGGAACCAGTCACGGGGATTTAGCTGTCTGGCAAAACTTGAGAAGATTTCATCCATGGAATCATGGAATAGTTTGGGTTGGAAGGGACCTTAAAGCCCACCCAGTGCCACCCCTGCCATGGCAGGGACATCTCCCACTGTCCCAGGTGCTCCAACCTGGCCCAGTGTCCAACCTGGCCCAGTGTCCAACCTGGCCTTGGGCACTGCCAGGGATCCAGGGGCAGCCACAGCTGCTCTGGGAACCTGTGCCAGGGCCTGCCCATCCTCACAGGGAACAATTTCTCTCTAATATCCAATCTAAATCTACTCGCCTTCCGCTTAAAGCCATTCCCTGTGTCCTGTCTCTCCATCCCTTGTCCCAAGTCCCTCTCCAGCTCTCTTGGAGCCCCTTTAGGCTCTGGAAGGGGCTCTGAGCTCTCCATGGATTTTTCTCTGTTCCAGACTGAACAGCCACTGCTCTGTGTTTGTTTTTCAAGGTCTTATGCTTGAATAGCAGAAGAGACCTAAGGCTGTGCCCACGGGCACCTTCTGGGCTCTAGGGGTAAATCCAGCTCTGCCTTTTGCCTGCTTTGGTCTGTGGGGTGGATCCAGGGTCTCTCAGCACTGTGTCTGTGCTGCAAATCCACCCCCTAGCTCTTACTGGTGACATTTCATTTGATGTAGATTATTTTTCTTTTGGCCTGACAGCAGCAGTCAGTGGTTTTCTTTGTCTGAAAATCACCAACCCGTCCTCATGTTCAGCCAACATGCTCAGGCTGCCAGCCTGCCAGGGGGGCTCTCTGCTCCAAACCCCTCAGCACTTGTCCAAGACTGTGTCCTTCCAGGCCTTCTCACCTGAAAGAGCCACTGTTATTCTGATTTTCACCCTGAACAAAGTCATGTTTGCAACTTCTGCCTTTACGGAGTGCCAGGGTTTAGGGAAGGGTCTGGTCCCTGGCAGCTGCTGTCCTCTGCAAATAATAAACATCAAAGCCTTAACAGTCTCAAGCAGATGCAGGCACCCCAGCTTAATTCAGAGTAGATGACATTAAGACAGTTTCTGGGGAATAAAATTTGATAAATTGTAAATAAAATATTGAGATTCATCTAAACATCAGAGACCAAATATTTCTGGGGTTTGGCAGCTGACAAGTTAAACATTTCAAGCAATTCTTTGGCAATTCAAATAGAAGAGAATTAGCTGCATGGTCAAAACTAATGGGGTTTGCAGTATTTTCCCTCTGACTGGTTGGCATGTTCCATTTCTCAGCTGTCAAAGACATGAAAGATTTTTGCTTTGACAGAAAACCCTCAGAATATCATCAGAATGGCCATTTCCCTTGGCTAAAATGAGTCTGGTTTGAAAATGCCTTAAATGGAAAGTTTTTATGGTCTTCAGCTGATGGCCCATTGCTTCAAATCCTGACTTCTCTGAGGTTTGCTCAACCGCACACCTTTTCCCCAAGAACAGCTTGTGTGCCTCAGGCAGCTGAGGTCATGTTTAAATCCTCCCTGCACACAGGCAGCTTAAGGGTGTTGGGTTTGGGGGTTTGGGGTTATTTTTGTGTCCCTAAATGCAGCCCTTGGAGGTGCGGCCAAACCTTTTCCCACTGGCACTATTCTTTTCAGCCAACACATGGGAAGTCTGGGGCATTCAATATTCTCCCTTAATATTTAGTTGGAGCAGATGTCTGACCCCTCCGTTTACCCTCTGCAGATCGAAGGAAAGGTGTGGGAGCAGCACCTTTGGGCAGGGCAGGGAGACAGCCAGGTGTGGACAGGGCTGAGGGGCCCCCAGCCTTGCAGACATGCCAACATAAAAATATGTTCCCAATTTCCTACTGCAAGCCCTAATTAACAAAAGGGATGTTCCCAGGGTGCAGAGCCCCAGGACTTGTCACATACCAGGCCCTCCCTGTGGGACTGATCTCAGCACCCACCCAGCCCTTCCTCCAGCCTTCTCCTGCACCCTCAGGCTTTTGTCCTCTCCATACCTTGGCTCCCATCCTTTCCCCACTGTGCTATTGTTTCCTGCCTCACCCAGGCACATTTAGTGACACCCCAGGGCTACCACACGAGTGTGAGCCCTTCCCATGGCATGGCAGGTGACAGGTCAGCTGAAAAGGGGAAGAGGGAATTTGCATGGGCCTCTTTTCCCAGGTGTTCCAGGATTCCCAGTTATCTCCCACCAGCTCCACGCAATCCTTACCTTTGGTGACCCCTTATCCTGAACCACCCCTTTGTTCCCCTGCTATCCTGAATTCCCTTCAGTGTCCTTTCCTGCCCATTTGGATTTGCCCTGAAGTAGTCAGGCCACTGGATGAGATGCTCATGGTAGGTCCCTCCTCTCCCCTGCAGGAGCTGCCCCTGGCACAGGAACAGTGTCCTCAGCACCTGAAGGTTGTGGCTTCCCTGAACAAAGATCCAGGAACATTCTGGACTCTGTAGCCTCAAGCTTCCCCCTGTATCACAATCCCAGACTCCTAAACCCTGGCAAGCTCGGTGGAGTGGATTGTGATAAGGTCCAAAAGAAGTGGGGTGGCGACAGAGGGCTGATAAAGGACCACGCAGGGTCTTAAGCGTTGGCAGTTCCAAACCACCTTTAATGTCCGAAGCCAACCAGCACCCTAAGACGAAGAAATGCGAGCCTTTTTAAAGAGGGGTGGTACAAAAATCAGGATCCAATCAGTAACTTTCAGGGGTGGGGTACAGGATCACCCCATAGGGGGAAAACCAATCAGGGAAAACACGAAGGTGTGATTTGAACATATTGCCAAGTGGGGAACAGAGTTGGGGGGAACATTCCAGAACTGGGAGGTGGGTATGGGATGATGGACATGGGGTGGTCGTGGGATGAGATAACAGTTGGGTTTGACAGACATGGGGGCTGAACCATGGATGGGGTTTGGGGGAATAAACCATTTTTCAGGGGATACCACACCCCTGCCCCAATTTTCCCCAAAATCAAAGAGAACCTGTCCAAGGAGGTCTAGAGGATTCTTTGAAACATTATAATTTCAGGAATAATTTCCTCTCCTTCAGATAGAAATATTTGAAGAGTGCAAGAATAGATTTAAGTTATTAAAGACACTTTTTTGCTGGAATTAGCTCTTTTTCAAAGTAGTAATGATTACTATGATGACAATTTCTCCCATATTATTTCCAACTTTGATAACTGTGTATTAGTTGGGATAAGGTTCCTTTGGCACAGTGAAATGCAGAGAAAATTAACTGAGTCCTTCCTTGTGGGAAGTTTTCCCTCTGCCCTGTCCAGTGCTCCAGCATCACGAATCTGAGGAACTGCAGCTTCAGGGAAATGCGTAAGAGAACTTTTTCTTATTCACGCTTTTGCTTAGGAGATAAGTTGTGGTTCTAATTTGCTTTATCCCTGCTCTAAACTGCAGGAAAAACTGGAGGAATCCCTTTTTAACTCTCCCATTTGTGCACGATTAATTTAGGGCTTTGACTCTTGCTGACACATTTTGATTTGCTGCTTGGAAACTCCAAGTGGAGCACTTCCGTTTGAATCGGTCTGACATTAAATCTCATCTCATTGCTGTGTTCCAGAGGCTGCTGTGCTGCTGCTCTGGGAATTCCTGCAGCTCCAGGGCGGGAGCGCTGCTTGGCTGGCACTCACACCCCACACAGCTCACTCCTGCTCTGACAGAGCAAGTCAGGGCATCAAAGAGGTGTAAGGGAGGAATAGGAAGTGGGAAATACAATTTTCAAGATATTTTTCCCCAGGAATCACCTCTGAGACTGCTGGATTTCCGATCACACTCGGCTGAGTTTTGGTCTGGCTGTTTGGAAATAGCTGTAACAGACACTAGAGAATCCCAGAATGGTTTGGGCTGGAAAAGGCTTAAAAAACACTGAGTTCCACTCCTGTCATGGGGTTCCACTGTCCCAGGCTGCTCCAAGCCCTGTCCAACCCGGCCTTGGCCACTGCCAGGGATCCAGGGGCAGCCACAGCTGCTCTGGGCATCTTGTGCCAGGGCCTCTCCATCCTCACAGGGAACAATTCCTTCCATATATCCAACCTAAATTTCCCATCTTTCAGTTTGAGCCCATTCTCCCTAGTCCTGCCACTCCAGTTCCTATTGAAGTGTCCCTGTTCTGCTTCCTTGTAGCCCCTGCAGGTCCTGGAAGGGGCTCTGAGGTTTCCCCACAGTCATTCCTCTTCTCAGTCATGGTGGAGCTGCCTGGTGGGACATCCCCAGTCCCCACTGTCACTGCAGGGCAAGAGCGCCTGGACACGACCAGGTGACACAGAACCAGGCACAGCAAAGCCCTGCCTGGGCCAGGAGCTCTGGCTTTAAAGGCTGGATTCCGGGGTGTTAAAGGTCTTTTCCCACTGAAATCCTGTGACTCTGCTGTGGGTGTCACTGACGCCGTGTGTGGGCAGGATTCAGCTCTGAGAGGAGCAGAGACCTCACTGGGGGTTCCAGCAGAGAAGAAGCTGAGAGGTGCCAAATGCTTCCTGGGAGTTCCTGTGTCTCTTCTGCCCCTCTCTCCCTCCCTCCTCCATCGGGGACTCGAGCTACTGGAAACAGAGTCAGAGAAGTCACAGATCTGGAGTATCTCAGCATGGCAGCTCCTGGTGCTTCCCAGGGTACAAGTGAAAGCATCCTCAAAGGGAGCAGAAGGAATTTGTGATGTCAGCCCATAAATCTCCTGTCTCTTTTACATCTTCAGCTGAACACAGAGAATCAGTTTCTGATAACATCTCCAAATTGCTGGGAGCAATTTTGCAGCTTGTGGTAATTGCAATCTTCTGTTGAATGCCTCTGAGCTCTTAATAACTTTGTAATTAAAGTGCAATTAACAAATTATCTTGTATATGTCAAATGGAATGCTAATGTTGTTGTAATGAGGAGATAATTAGCTGGTGTCATGGAGAGACTCATGGGGCATCTGTGAGCTCCAGAACCCTTTGGCTCCTGTAGGAGGTTAATAGAGTTTGCCAGGAGTGAGTGAATTGTCCTTCGATGACAGCGGTGGGGCTGTCGAGGATGTCCAGGTGAGTGATCCAGCTGAGCGAGTGATGCAAGTGAGCGATCCATAGCAAGGAAACAGGGGTTCCCAGGCACTCACTCCTGGGCAGCTGCCAGTGTTTTACAGAAGTTTCTACAACACAACTGGAACACTCCTTAAAATCCACGGCCAGGCTTTGGGAAGGGCTTAGCAGGTGATGAAACCACTCAGCACCATCCAGGCCTGGAGGCAACACTCCCATCCTGAAAGCTCTGCTCAGCTTCTGTGTGTTGCACTCTGGTGTCCCCCTGCAAAGCCCAGGGCACCTCTGCCCATCCCATCTCTGCTGGACACAGGTTCCCTCTCCAGATGCTGTCACAGTTTGTGTCTGTACCGTGGCAGTCTGACAAAAATGCCCATATTTGTTAAAATTGGCTCCAGGAGCCAATGCCAACTGGAAATTGGGTGTGGGCTGTTCCCTCATACACTGGGAAAGCACAAACCAGCTTTGGCAGGAAAGGGCAGAAATGGTCCTGCCTCACCTCTAGGAAGTTTGGCCTGCAGTGGTGGAGGGGCTTGGGTGAGGGGAACCCTGGGAACTGTGGGGCAGTGCCTGGGGGATACAGGAGAGGCCAGGGGACAGTGAGGCAGGACCAGAAGTTGCCCACATAGCCCCTTATGGCTGCCTGGGCACAGCAGCCTCTCAGAGCTGCTAATCCCTGAGCTCAGCTTTGCTCTTGCTGATCCCACCAGGACTATCTCTCTTTTTCCACCTCCCAGGCTCTTCTTGCCTGTGCTAAACCTGCCCTGGACATAGCCAAACTGCTTTCCAGTTTCACTGCAGGTCAGAATCCCCTTCCCCACTGCTAAAGGGATGTGACCTGGCTGAGAAAACCCCTCTACTTTTGTGGGCAGAAGGTCCAGGAGGGAAGTTGTGGCAGTGCAGTGATGCTGCTCTCACAGTCGTGCTGATAGCAGGAGGACGTCCAGACATCTTTACATCACTCTTGGGCAAAAAACTGGGCCTGAAGTCACACTTCAGCCAGGCAAATAAACCATTACTGGAGAAGAAAGGAACTGCTTGTGGTCTGAAGCCTCAGTTCAGTCTCAGTGACTTTGAATTAATGATGTGCCCCATACTTTCCTGAATAGCCATGTTTTCCTGTCTTAGGTCAGCCACAATATCCTACAGATAAACATTTCCCCCTCCCTGGATCTACAAAGAGAGGTGGCTTTGGCCTCCGTGTTTCCCCACAGACTCAGAGCTATAAATTGGACATTTCTGCCACACACATTCCCTTCAGGACCCGTGAGGCTACACACATTAGCTAAGTCATATTTTACTGGGATTTCCTTTAATGACTTCAGAAGTGCTTACTCTTTCCTTCAACCAGCATTGCATGAATAACGTAATTCCATAATTAATCCTGAATTACTCATATACTGCACTCCATTTTCCTTTGCATTCAAGACAAGTTTTTAAAAGTTATTGCTTTCCCCCTCCTTTCTCGTTTTTTAAAGACTTCTTTAATCAGACCAAATGGGGCTTAAAAGTATTGCAAATGTCTGGTTTTCTTTCATACTCAGCCTGTTCAAAATCAAGCTAATTGCAAAGGACAAGGAAAGTGCTTTGCATTCATGGGCTGAGAGAAGGGACAGGAGGGACAGGGAGCCCTTCACATACTTCCGATCCACACTTGGGGACAGGAATCTTTGAGCAACTCTATTGGGTCCCTGGGGGGGGACAGAGGGGCTTTATTCCCACATCAGTCCTCTGTTTCGTGACTGATCTCTACAAAAGTGCTCGGTTTAGGGTGAGTTTAAAATGCCTTGAAAGCTGAGTTGATGCTTGAGGCAGGTCCTGACAAGAGAACAAGATGGGTTTGAGGAAACAGAAACCCCAGGTATGGTCAGAGGCAAGGTCCCCAGAGCAGCCAGGTCCTCTCTGGACACAAAGCCAGCCAGGGAGCTGGAGCTCCCCAGCTGTTCGGGAGGTTGTCCCCTCTCTCTAGTCTGGGATTAAACGTTCGATCTGCTGATTGCCAGTGGGGAGAGGGAACACCTGAATTCTCCCGGCTGCCAGCGCTCCTTGCAGACAGCGGGCGCCTCTTCATCAGGACTCTGAGTGGAAACACCAGGGTGGGGCTGGGGAGTAGCTGCGGGTGATAATTAACAATTATCGGGTCATTAACCCCTGCTGTGGTCACCTGTGCAAACCTGGGAGGAGATCCTGCTGTAGAGAGAGGGACACCGGAGTTGGGGATAAACCTGCTGAGAGGAGAGAAGGGATCCTTGATTCCTGCTGAGCAAGGTAATTCCTCTGCTTTCCTTTTGTATTTTTCTGGGAATTTGAAGGATTCGCTTTCAGCATCAAGTGCTTGGTGTGTGGCTCTGAGTCTGCCTGGCTGGGGACTGGCTATGAAATAGAGAGATTTACAGGTCACAGTTAAATTTGCCGGGCAAGAAGAGTAGGTGTGGCAACAAAAAGCTGATGGACTGAAAAAATCCAATGTTTTATTTTGAAAGTGCTGAAAAAAGGTGCTTTTTATTTCTTTTGTTTTACTTGCTGAGATACTGGGGTGGAAGTGATGTACCACTGTCCCGGGTGCACGGGCAGCTGTGCAGGGGTGGCAGGGTCCCAGCACAGCTGGGCACAGGGATGTCCCAGGGCAGCGCCCGTGCCGGGACTGGCAGAGCTCTGTGTCCTGCCGGGCTTTGCTGAGCCCAGCTCAGCCCACATCCCAGAGCTCTGCCCTGCCCGTGCAGGGGCAGCAAACGAATCCTTTGGGGAGCACGAAGGGCTGAGCTCCTCCGGGTTTATTCTGTTTAGTCTCGGCTGTGAGACTGAGTGGCGACTTCAGGGGCCGCTGAGAGATTTACTGGAGCTGCCCGTGGGTATTTATGACCCCGTGAGCTCCAGGCCTGGCTGCTGAGGCCTGTGCACACTCCTGACTTCCCTGCAGTGCTCCCTGGAATGGCTTCTTTGGGAGCCTCAGCCACAGCACCTTTGTAGAGCAAATCTCTTTTTCACCCTCGGGGAGCTGGTGAGGTGTGGGAGAGGCTTTCTGGGTGTCTTTTCTGTGGCCCCTGGAGAATTGGAGAGGTCAAGGTCACAAACTAATGCATATTATCCCTGTGGAAGGGCCACTGGGTCCCCCCACTGCTACCAACCCCTTCATTTCACCCCAGTGTTGTTGGCTGGAATGCATGGAAGGAATAAATTTGTACCTTGACAAGAATAACACTCAGCATCCGCTGCTCGTCCTGAACTGCAGCCAGATTGTGTTAGATGGACCAGTAATTATTCCTGCCTTGACTTAAAATAAAGTTTTCTCTTTCCATAAATGTCCTAGCAGTGTAAACATCTCCTCTCCCAAGGGAATTAAGTTTCCTTTATCTTTATTTTCTTCCCATCCAGTCCCCTCTCTGCAGCATTTCAAGTTTTGCACATCAC
This sequence comes from Prinia subflava, assembly GCF_021018805.1. Taxonomy (NCBI): domain Eukaryota; kingdom Metazoa; phylum Chordata; class Aves; order Passeriformes; family Cisticolidae; genus Prinia; species Prinia subflava. The sequence goes on from NC_086258.1 coordinate 22,388,318, forward strand.
GTTCTGCACAGCCTTTGTTGTTGCCTGTTCTTCCTCCAGGCAGTCCCTGTTTTATTTGTAGGCATCTCCTGCACATCACACACCCACACTGCTTCCTGCTCTGCAGCCACGCTCCTCAGAGGGGCCTTGGAAAGCCGTGGGACTGCTCTGCCATGCAGAGTTCCCTCTCTGCCACCCTGGAGCTGGTACAGACCCAGCCAAAACCAAAAACAACAACCTCCAACCCAATCCACAATCACTAGAAAAGGAAACTCAAGAGTGTATAAATAAAAATAATAAAAAAACCAAACCACCATGGAAGATAAATGTGAAAATGTATTGCTTCTATTTCCACTTCTGTTAGGGGAGCAGGAGAGAAAAGGACTAATCCTGGCAAGAACAGGGGAGGCACAGCCTATTTTCTAAGTGTCCTCCCTCAGTGACTTGAAGGTGGAGATGCTCCTGATTTACCCCTGGGTGAGTAAGGGGAAGCCCAGGCTTTTGGCTGCCGTCTCCAGCCAGGTGGGAAGCCATGGGAAGGGCAGAACGAGGGTCTCTCCTTGCTGCAGCCCTTGGATTTGCAGTCAGCTCACCCTGGCCACCTTCTGCTGTCCCACGTCAGTGCCTGTCCTGCTCTTTTCCCACCCCTGCACCAATGCATATTCTACTGGCTCTTTCGACATTGATCCTGTGCAAGAGGCTGCTTTGAACTTCTATGCCAATCCTTGGCCTTAACCGTGCCTCCTGTTCCCTCTCCAAGCCACTGATGCTTGGTAGCCTGTGCAGGCTCTCTCCTTGTCCCCTGCGTATCAAGTTTCAGCTCTGTGCAGGTTTTCAGGACCAGCCCTTTGTCTTCTACCAAAACCAGCCCCAAACCCATCAAGTCCCTTCACAGCAGGTTCCAACCACGTCTCTCCTGAACTTGCTTCTCTCCCCATCCCCCCTTCCCTCCCCCTGCTCCCCCAGCTCCAGTTTTCCCAACCTGAGTTCATCAGTTTAAATCGCATCTTGTGTAAATTGATTTCATTGCAGCCTCTCCTTCCACCTCTGCCTTGCCTTTAAATTGTATCTTGTCTTAAATCAATCTTATCCCAGCCCTCAGCTGCTGTGCTTTATTCTTCCACTTCAATTGCAGCTGGTTTTAAAGCGCCTGGCTCAGAGAGATGCTTTTCTCTCTCTCTTTTTGCTGCCTTGTTTCATTTCAATCACCCCCAATATTAGGCAGGGACTTCTTTCCCTCACCCCCAGTCCTCACATATTCCCTGTTTTAACCAGTTAATATTTCCCTTTCACAGCTCATCTGGTTTTAAACCAATGCGATTTTTTTAAAATCTCCATCATACTATAAATTGTTCTTTATGTCTGTGGAAGCTGTTGGGGTGATCTGAGGAGTTATGCCCTGATTCAGTGTTGGTTGGCTGTTAAGTGCCTGAAACTTTATGGTGGAGAGTTCTGATTAAGAAACTTTTTTTTTTCTGGAAATTGAGTGGGATTTAGGGTTTTGGCTTTTTTTCCTGTTTTCTTTTTTTCTATTGTTGTAAATGACGATTGGCAGTAGAACACTAATAAGCAAAACAAGCATTTATCTGAAATGTTTTTTGACCTAGTTTTCAGAAAATTTTGGCCAATGTTGTTTTCTCGGTTTTGACTGTCAAAATAGAAAATAAATCTTTTGTGATAGGTCAGATCTTTTAATTCCAAAGGTTGCATGTGCTCTTGCGAGATCTAAGCAGCAGTGCTGTCCAGTGGGACACGTGCATTCATGCATTAGAGCTCAGGGAAATGTGGAAAACCAATCCTTTATTATCATTAGATTGCAATTAATTTGGGCTTTTCTTCATAAATCTTGTTTTTTAGTGTTGTGCTTTCTGGTTGGTTGGTTGTTTGTTTGTTTTAGCAGGAACAATATTGCTCTTTTAGCTTTGATGCTGCCAGGCACTTCTGAAAAATATGGATGATATTCCAAGTCCTCAGGGGTTTGTAGAGGTATCCTGGGCTTTATGACTGTCAGGAAAACTCAAGAGCCTCTGGATATGTGTCAATGCAAGTTTGCTTTGGAAAGGAAAGAGTCCCAAGGTGCAGGAGAGGGAAGTGCCAAACAGCCCTTCCAGCTTCAGACCCCGCAGAGCTGATGCACAGCCAGGTTTGTGTGTGGCTGCCTCAGGACCCTGTGTCAATCCCTGGAGGTCTCTGGGAGAATTCTCATTTTCCTCCCTGTGCTTTGGCCAGGTGATCGCTGAGCCTCCCGGAGACACTGCCAAACTCCAGTGCTGCAGGGTGGATGCATTCCACAATGGGCTGGGATGTCTCTGTTCCCTCTGCTCTCTCCCTTAGGAAGGTGGAAGGTGCAATTGCGGTGCTAATGAGCAGCACTGGTGCAGGTTTTGGCACAAAGAAGACAATTAGAGTGGTCTGTGGCAGATCAGCAGGAAGTATTCCCAGCCCCACAGAGGTGCTCTAATTGAATCTTTACTGAGTCTTGGCATCCTGAAAGATCTGGATGTGGTAATCACTGCAATGCTGTACTGAGGGTCCCTCCTAAAATATATAATTATTTAATACAGAAATAATGCCAAGCAGGCATCTGGCAGAGAAGTTTTGGCCTACTTATCTCTACCTAAAATCAATGTATGCATGATGATGTTGATGAATTCAGAAGCCAGAAAGACTTAGTGGTAAATGCCTTTAATTTCTGCAGATGAAATCCCCCCCTGGTAATGCCAATGAGCACAGAGGTACAAAGGGCTGCTCTGCTGGGATTGCACTGCACACGCTGCTGTACTCCAGCTCAAGGCTGGGCCCATCTGGGGCTGCTGGACACATGGATTCATAAATGTTGTTCATTCCCAGCAGTGCCTGGAGGAGGAAACCCTTGACCCCCAGCCTTGGTCACTGTCACAGGCGCAGGAGCAGTGACCCTGGCTGTGACCATGGCTGTTGAAGGGGTGATTGGCTGATTCCTGGCCCTGGAATTTACCTGCCCTGGGAACTCCCTCCAACACCATTTCCTTGCTCTCCTGGGTGCTGCATTTTTTCCAGAGTGAGAGGTGATCAGATAGAGAACATGAGCGTTGTGCCACGCAGGGAGAGATGATGAGTGGGACATGAGGCTAGAGTAGCTTTTCCCCTCTTTCTTGGAGTTTCTGCTGGGACACAGAGGAATCCCTTGGTCTTGTGGTGCAGTGAGATCTGTGTGCTGGAATAAATAATGGACAGAAAAGCCAAGGTGGAGGGGTGGCATGGCTTTATCCAGCTTTTCTTTCCTCTCTGAGACCCAGCTGGGTTTTCCTTCAGCCTCGCAGATGCAGCTGTGAAAGCACCATGGTTCCTTTGTACTGTGGTGAAATAGGGATAATGATAAATACTATCCCTGTTGAAATTTTTAGAAAACTTACCCGTGAGTGCATCAGGGCCAAGATGTTACTGCAATACCTCCCTGGGTAGCTCCGTGTGCCTGGGTGCTGCACTCAGTGCAGTAATTACTGTGTCAGACTAAAACCTGCAGAAAGGAGTAATGGGATATTGTGCTGGGAATTCATGTCTCCAGCATTTAAAATGTGCCTGTTCTCTATGGCAGTTTGGTTTTCCACGGGGATGGGGCAGAGGGTGGATTAGCACTGATAGAAGGGATTGTCTCCTGTGTTCAGGGCAATGCCTGGCTCTGTAGATGGGTTTTGCTCTGAGATGCCTGTTCTTACAGTAATCCTGCTAAAGCAAGAGCCTGTGGAAGCACAGTATGGAGAATAGGATTGTGCATGGCACAGGATATCGTGGGCACCAGCCCCACAGATAAACGTGTCCTCTTGGTGCAGGCTGGTCCTGATTCATAATCAGGCTTCCTAGAGAACAAATAAAAGCTAAATGGGAGCAATGGATATGACTCAAGGGAGAACCCAGGCTGGATAATCAGCTTTCACACTCCCTCCCCACCACTATCCATGCCTTCCAATGACTTCAGGGCTGAACAACATTGTCCCACTGGCTCCTTTTATAGAAATAATCACCCATGACCCACCCAGAGCTGCATGAATCTGGGGTACTGGGGGTGTGCAAATATTGATAAATGAAAAGTGATTGTTCCCTGATCCTGAGCAGCTGTTCCACCAGTTCCAGGATCAGTTTGAAGTGCCCCTCATTGCTCTTAGGGTTGGGTGGAAGATGGCTTTTCCCCACACACACAAGGATTTCCAGGAGCTTGAAAGTCTCCAATTCCAATTGGACACATGCAATTCAGACCTTGAAACATGAAAAGTAACTCCATTTTTATGAACTTTGTAAGGCTACCTTTTTTTTTTTTTCAGTAGAAACACCAGAGATGTCTGAGCCAAAGTTGTGCTGAGTGAAGTACCTGCAGTTTGAAAATTCAACACTGTCTACTTGTTGCAACTGCCTCATTGAGTAAAATTTGCACTTTGAATGAGTGAGTGTTCTGGGGATGAGAAAAAGGTGCAATCCAGGTCACCAGAAAGTCTCTGATCAGTTCTGGGCAGCTCTGTTGCAGAGTCTGACTTTGCAGCCTGTTGAAGAGACAGGGAGATGTCCCAGCTCCCTCTGCCCTGGCAAACAAGCAGAGCTGTGTAAGTAAGAGGCAGGGAATGTTTTGCTGTTGAAGGGGTGATTGGCTGATTCCTGGCCTTGGAATTTACTTGCACTGGGAACAAGCTCAAGCCAACTCACACAGCTGGAAAATCCCTGTGTTGGCAGGATTGCACCTGGGCATGTGGCTTTTTCTGGAGGAAAGAGGGATGTCCTTTGCTGCTGGGATAAATCCACACCTTCTCATGCTGGGAATCTGGACCAGAATCCAGAAGTCCTCTGGCAACCTGAACTCCATCAGTAGGGACTGCCCAGCCTGAGGAAGTGGAAGACTGAGGCCCACAACCACCTCATCTCTCATTCCACGTCCCTCTGCCCTGGGGTGGCTACAGGACAAAAGACCTTTCTTCAACATCTGGGAGAAATTAAAGAAAAATCCCTGCTTTTCCCCACGTCAGTAACTGCAGTGGGGAAAAAGGACCGTAAGAAATGGAGCAAGGAAAGGTTGGTCACAGGCCTGGATTCTGCCCTCCAGCAAGTGTAGGCCAGATAGTGCTAAATAAAGCTATTTCATAATACAGCATAATATATTTGATCCAAGTCATGGTATTCCTGCTTTTCAGGGAGCTGTTTCTCTTGCAATTATTTTTTCATGCCAATGACTTCTTGGTCTGTGGGGTTCAGCCACCTCTCCCGTGCACGTGCCAAACCTGCATTAACTCTGGGAAGTTGTGCCTGTGCATGGAGAGGAGAACAGATCCCCTTTCTGTTTTCAGGAAGAATTTGTGTGGGATTTATGAGCCTGGCCAAGGAGCATGGAATATTGGAGTGCCAAATTAGGGCATGCCCAGCAATGGAAAGGACAAGGCGAGATCCAGGAGGCTTCAGAATTAATTACTGGAACACCAGAGCCACCGTGAAGTGATGGGAGCTCATGGGAGCTGATCCAGCCGCTTCAGGTGCAAAGGTGTATTTGTTCATGGCTCAGGGTTTTCATCTCTGTGCTGACAGGGTGATAATTCAATCCTATAAAGCAGCAAATTATCACTGTCTGCTTAGCATTAATTTCCCTCCCCAATGGACACCATAAAAAAGTGAATGCTTTCTGCTCAAGGCCTCGGTGCGGAATTTCCCATGGCAGCCATGAGTTATAACTCTATCTCCACAGGCATCCTGTAAATAACACGTCAGGACCTTAATTCATTAAATAAATCTAACGCCTTATCGAATCCATAAGACCCAGGATCTTCAAGTCTCCTTCTAATGAGGCTGTCAGTGCTTTCTCCCTCTCTCTGACGGGTGCGTGGAGCTCATGGCACAGGATTTATCCACACCTCCCTACCTATAGACAGCAAACTGTCTGTGCAAGCACCTGGAGCACTCCCAGGCTGTGGGGAGTGGGCCAGGGCAGCTGTGGGCCAGACTTGGTATTTTCTGTCCCTCTAGGAGAGCCCTACCTCCATGGCTCTGTTAACAATTCCTGATGCTGGCTGGTTGCTTGGGGGCTGTCACTAATCGCACAGATCAAACTGGAGATGCTCCAGCATGGGTTTATGTTGGAAGAGACCCTAAAACCTATCTCATTCCACCCCCTACCATGAGCAGGGACACTTTCATTAGACCAGAGTGCTGAAAATTTCATCTAACCTGGCCTTGAACACTTCCACAGAACATATACAAACCCTTCCTATTTTCTTTTACACTCCTGGCTCAGTTCTGACTGGGCCTTAGCTCTCTTACCCTCATCCCTACCTTTCCCTGTATTCTTCCCAGTCTGTCTGTCCTCACTGCCACCCTCTGAAAGCTTTTATTCCTCCCAGCTTGCTCAGAACCTCCTTATCCATTTGTGGAGTCCTCCTGGCATTTTTGCCATCCCTTATCAGGATGCATCACTCCCAGTTTGGAGGAGGTGACCCCTGGGTATCAGCCAGCAGTCTTGGGCCCTATCCCATGGGATTCTGCTGTGTAGGTTCCTGAAGAAGTCAAAGTCTGCTCTCCTGAAGTGCAGGGTGGTGAGGTTCCTTTTGAGCAGAGGAAGAGCATTACCAAGTATTGCTGTGCCTGTCCCACCTTTTTTCCACTTGGGGCTGCTCTGAACTCTTTGCTGCACACAGGGATTTTTGTGTAGATGAGGTTTCCCTCTTGCACCAGCCCAAAATTCACATCTGTCCAGAGCTGTGATGAGCCTTTCCATTGGTGTGCTGGGGCTGGGCACTCCTCTGTCCTGCTTTGGGGGAGCCTGCTGCTGTCCCGGGGCTGCTGCCCTGGGCGTGCCCTGGCCCTGCGGGGCTGGCTCTGCCCTAACTCCAGCTGCTCAGGTTTATGGCGATGCCTTCTGCGACAGTTTTGGGAAGTCCCATGCCCTGCTCCAAGGCCACTCGAGGGGTTTTTTATGTGTCCTTGAAGGAGAAGCACCCTAAAAACATGGGAATTTTAATTCTTCAGCTGCATAGGAACGCTGCGAGGTGGCAATGGGCTTCTGTGCACACGAGAGGGCTTTGAAAAATTTAATTTACTAAGGAAATGCTGAGCTGCTGTGAATATGATAATTAATCCTGGAAGATCTGCTGGAGCCCTGTGGTGTGTTTGTTTCTGCTCTAATTCATGCCGAAGGGGGGAAATTTTGCAAGGATTGTTTTCCTTTCTAGCAGGATAATGTCCCCACTTTCTCTTTTTCTTTTTGATTAACATAAAAGGGCTAAAGAAAATTAGCTTGCTGCTGGACTAATTTGGTGGATGTTTCACCACGGAGCATCTTTTGATTGCTGAGTCCTACCCTGCTGTATGATTCTGACAGGAAGCATGGCAGGGTTTCCTGATTTACTGTCATTTTGGGCACTGCCGATTTGATAGGACTTCCAATTTTATTTTATTTTTTAATTTTTTTTTAAGGCATGGGGGGGGGCGGTAAAGGGATGGGAAGGAAAGAAAAGACCTCAGTCAGAAAGAGGCTTTGTATTCCTTGTTTTCCTGGTGCAGATTCAAGTGACATTTTCTGTTGAATCCATTACCCTGAGTCCTTACAAGTGACACGCCAGGTCCCTTTGTCCCCTCTCTCCTTTCCATGGGGTGCCACAGCTGAGCCAAGCTGCACCCCAGCCCTGATAAACTTCATAATTAGCTGCCCTAATAAAGCACTTAATCTGCAGGCATGGTTTTGCTAATTGCAGCAGGAAGTTTTGGCAGAGCACTTTTCCTACTGCTGTGCCCAGCGCTCCCTGCAGACCCTGGGAACTGATACCCACCGGAGCCCGCGGCTTCATTTAGTCCCAGCAATTCAGAAGGAAAACAATTCTCCGCTTTCTCATTAAAAGATGAAAGAGAAGATCCTTCGTCCCCCCAGTTCTTTTTCCTTAAACACTGAGTGATAATTCTGCGCTGAAGAAGCCGCTCCTCGTTCATGGCCCCTGATTAGGAAAGACAATGGGATTAGTGCAAACCGAGTTGAGAGGCCTTGGTGACTCCTTTGCTGGCTAAATTGTGGACGAGGGTGGATAATGGGAGATTGATTAGGGTTAATAGACTTATTTTTCCAGGTCAGCCGCACAGCACTCTGGGTTGCAGGGCTCCAACACATATTATTGCAAGCCATAAATCAAGGGGCTTGGAGGGACTTCAGGGCTCCCTCCCTCCCTCCGGATTGTTGGGGAACAATTGGCCTTTGTGTCCCTGATGCCAGGGCTACCCCTGTTTTGGCAGGGCCTGATCCTGGGGTCTCAGCACCCCCTCTCCGGCGGCAGAGCCCTGCAGAGGAGCCGGAGCCCGGCCGGGCAGAAGTTCCCGCTGGAGCCGCCCCAAAAGCTCGGTTTGGACAGATCGGGACTGGGGCGGGGAAGAGCGGCTGAGCTCTGCAAAGCGTGTTTTGGGAGTTTTCTGCTCGGGGATCAATGGGGACCTTGAAGGCAGCTCTGTGGCACTCCCCGGTTGGTTTTCTCTCATTCCTGCGGGAGCTGAGCGTGTCCAGCAGCTGGAACATCTGCAGAGCTGCAGCCCCAGGAGCGCCCGGCCGGAGCTGCCCGAGGGCTGCCGGGGGCAGGGCATTGCCCCGGGTTTGGGGCTGGTTTGGCCCCAGCCCTGAGCAGGGAGTCCCGCTGGGCCCCGGGGCTCTGCGGTGGCAGTGCCGGGGCGGTTTGTGGATATCGGATATCACAGCACGGGCACAGCTCTCACTGGGATGAACCCAGAAGGAATGTGTTCTAACAGGTGGGGAAGGTGCGTAAAGCTCCTTCTGTGAGGAGCACACCGGGTTCTCTTGAGCAGAGAGGAGGTCTGCTCTGTCTTACACCGGGACAGATCTCTGCTGCCTTGCTGGAATTCTGTGCTTTCACAAAATGGGAACCCTTCTGCGTTTGTACCGGTGTAACTTGATCCTAGCTGAGAGATTCTCGTATTCTGCAGTGGACACGAGCTCCAAGGACGTTGTATTACTGCACTGCAGTTCATGGAACCTTGGAAGGGTCTGGCAGTGTCAGGGACTTCAGTGCAGATCACAGAATCATGGAATGGCATGGGTTGGGTGGGATCTGAAAGATCAGCTGGTTCCAACTGGGCAGGAACACCTACTATCCCAGAGGGATGAGTACAAAGGAATTCAAAATCCCCTCCTGAACTAAAGCACAGCCTGCAGTATTACAGTGATGCTCATCTTGCTAAAGGGATTTGCCATGTCCCACTCTGCAGCATCACTGAACCTGTCCTGAGAACTCCCAGGTGTCCAGCAGAAGCCACTCAAAAGTTTAAATACATTTACACGACTGAAAGGTGTCAATATAACACAGGGGATGAAATGAAATCTCAGTCCTGCTGTTGCACTGAGCATTGGGAATGCCAGGGTGGTCTCCGGGAGGAACAAGTTCAGTGCTGGTGGCAGGGCCACTGCAGCCTGGCCCAGGCTGGGCTCTGAGTTTGCCTGAAGCTCAGAAGGCTCTTCCCCAGTTTGACCAGCACTGTGGTTACTGATGGATGGGGTCACTGGGAACAGCTTTTTGTGTACTTCCCTCCTCTCTTTTAGACCAAGGCTTTAACTGCTCCCAGCTCCTGCCCAGGTTTGGAGAAACCTCCCAAAGTACCCCCTCCTGGTGGGACTCTCATTTCCAAAAATGTCCTTGCAGACAGCATTTCCTTCCCATGGATGTTTGATTCCAGTGCTGCTGGAATACATTTGCATTTCTTTATGCAAATTGAGAACTGCAAATAATTTTTGGCAGCCTCGTCCTGGCTCACAGCAGTGCAGTACCAACAGAACATACGTGGAGTCAGTGACAACTTTATAATAACAACAAAATGCAGGCAGATCAAGCATATGTATCTCTTGTTATGTCTTCACTGGGAAAGGAGAGGTGTTTTTACACAGAGATAATTACTGCAGATATCCACCTTGGTGTACATTGCAAACTGTGATAAGATAGTGTTACTTAAAAGAGACTGGCTGGCTTTTTCTTCCCTAGGTATATCTGGGCAAAATCTATAATTCTTTGTCTAGACAATGATCTCACAACAGGAGAATGAACTTCAATTAGTTGTTTTGATGGGAAAAATCGTTTGTGTAATAAAGACAAAGCCAGAGCACTTATGAGCAGCCCTATAAAAACAAACCTGTATGTGCATAAACATGGGAGATGGAAAAGGGGTGGCAGCAGCAGGAGGATTTAATTTCAAAGTGTCACACAGTTGTTTCAGATGCTGGCAAGCACCTGCCCTGGTGACAGGGGGAAAGGCAAAGCTTCAGGTCTCTACCCACAGCTTGTGTCAGACAAAGGAAGGGCAGGGAGAGTTTTCCCTGCTCATTCTGCCTCTGGAAAATGCTAGGCAGGTCAGTGGGATGAGATGAAGGTGAGCATGGCCACATCTTTAGAGAGCTGTAGAGGCTGTGGCAGTGAAGAGCTCCTGGGGAAAGGAAAAGCTTCAGGTCATGCCTGGTGTCCCTGCAGGATGACGAGGACCCCAAATCTCTGCCCTTCCTGTGATCACGGCCCTGAAATGCTCTCTAAATAAAACATCTGGGGTTTGGGCCATTTCTGCCCAGGCCTGGGCATGCTGAGGTAGCTGCAGCCCCCCAGGGGTGTCTGGGATGATCCTGGGGGCAGAGGTGGCACCGGAGGGGACAGCTGGGGGAGGTCACTGTATTTGCTTGGAGCTCAGGCAGATTTACAGGTGTGGAGCTGTCGCATGCAGTGACACAACCCGAGCCCTGTGCACGAGTCCAGCCCTTGGAGCACTGCAAGCCTGGACCTGTGGGGCTGTGCCAGGGCTGTCCCACTGCAGGGTTGTTCTCATGGACAGTGGTAATGGGGCTGCTCTGCTCCATCCAGCCCTGGGGCTCTCCCTACATCCCAGGACTGGTTTTTCCCCAGAGGGAAGAGACAGAGCTGTCCTGACACTGCCCATGTTCCCAGGGGACATCCCTGAGAATGAATGGAGCTTGGTTTTCCATGCATTTTCTGAATCAGCTGTCACACCAGCTGCAGTCCATGGGGTATCCACTGGGGGGGACCTGCTGCTCCTCTTCAAAGCAGAGCATTAAATACGTTTCAGCTTTCGTGTTGGCTCCAGAGTGGACTCAGATCATTCATCAAAGGTGACTTTTGATTAGAGTCCCCTTGGGAAGGTCCTCTCAGCAGGAAACTTGAACCAGGTAGGGACAAAAGAAGGACAAGATGAGGAAATAATAATACTCTCTAAGCACTGCCCTTCATTAATATCTTCAATAAACAAACATGTGCATCTGAACGTGACTTCTCTTCCACATGACTGTTATCACTCAGCTCTATTCCACATGAAAGCACACATGTCATAAGCCATTTCAACTCCCATCCCCAGTTAATGTATTAGCACTCATTTCATTTGCATTTTAATGGCAAGACTACACTTTTCAAATAAATGACTACACTTTATCAAAGGATTACTTCATTTGGGCTGTAATGCTGCTGTGCCATGCGGGAATCGCGAGTGTGGAGGTTGCAAAAAGCCCTGCAAAGGAGACCCGCTGGGTTCAAGAGCTCCAGCCCTTCATTTTTCAGCTCCAGCTCCGTAATGAGGGGGAAAATAGCAGCACTGGAGTGTTCTGGCTGCTCCTCCTGGGCTGCAGGGAGATGCTCATTATGTAATTTCACTCCCACATTTTGTTCATGTATGGACTCCTCCAGGGAACATCATTAAGGGCTAGAGGTGGCCTGAAATGAACCTGTGCATGGAAATCCCTGGGGTCTCTCTCTGCCCAGGCTTTGAATCTCTGCCGTGCAGCTGAAGCCTGTTCTGGTGCTGGGCCTGCTCCCAGCAGATCAGAGCAGCCTCCTGTGGAGATGGGTCAGCAGCCCTGGCTCAGAGCAGGGGAGAACGCCATGGTCACCCTGTGGGCTCAGCTGGAAGGTCCTAGGGCTAAAGAGCCAGGTGATAGACATAAAAATAAAATTAACTTTACTTCAAGAGGTGGACATTCCAAGCTGCACATGGGTTGCTAAATCTTTGGGTAGCAAATAGAGCAAGAGAAAACCAGGAAAAGAAGAAGGAGTTTGTGTGGGGAGAGGGTCTGTAACACTGCCTGAAGCAGCACTGCATTCCCACCTTTCCAGGGGGAGCAAGCAGGAGGTGTCTGGTGTTGACACCTGGCTTGTCCTCACATGAAACATCCCTTGGCCACACCAGGACAGGGAAGAGGGGCTGCAGCCCCTTTGAGGGACCAGTTTGGCTGCTGGGCTCCAGCTGGTGGGATACTGGAGGCAGATGGGTGTGGAAGCAGGCCCAGGTGGGCATTTGGGGATGAGGGAGGTGTGTTATGGCAGCACTGGGAGAAAGCTGCTGGGAAGATCCACGGGGGCTCCTGCAGAAGGCTGAGCACTGGAGTGGGGGTGGATGTGGTGGGATTTGCCTGGGAAGGGGCAGAAGTCCATGAGCCAAGGCAGGATGGCCTTGAGTGCTTTCCTGGCTGGCTGTTTTACTCTGAAGTCTTTTCCATACTCGAGCCCTGGGAGAGTTTGGAGGTGGTGGAGGTGTCCCCAGGTGCTCCTTTGCTCTCGTGTTGAACACCTGGCTGAGTGAGAGATGCTCCCAGGGAAATGTGCTGTAAAGTTGCACAGGTTTGGTTCTTGCTGTGTGCAAAGGTTTCTGTAGCTGAAAGGAAAATCAGTTCCACCAAATTTTAAATTTCTTCCTTTCCTATGATTGTAATTCCATTTATGAGCTTCTGCTTGCTGGAGAAAGCTGGTTCACATTGCCCCAGTGACTGGGTAGGCAATCAAACTGTCCTTAAACATCAGCAAGTTTTATTTTAAAACTCAAGTCAATCTTCAGCTTGAATTTGAATAGAAGTGAGGTGTCAGATTGCATTTGTTCATAGGAATGCTGTTGTGGCAAATAGTGTAAAAGGAAAAAAAAGAGTCTGTGGATTAAACACTGCATTAAGTGGGGGTTGAACTCAGGCTGTGAAAATGAGGGATGCTGAGGAGCCCTAACGTGTGAAATGCTGGTGGCGATAATAGAAATCTGTAGCAGCTTTGCTTTTTTTTTCCCCCCCCTTTTTTTGAATCCTGTGCTCCAAATCAGCCCATTGTGCTGCCAAACCAGCCCTGGGCTGCCAAGGAGCCCCCCGTGCTTGCCTGCACCAGGGCTGCAGCCTGGGGAAAATTCAAGTGTCTCCTCAGCTGGTTAGTGACTGGAAATGCTTTATTTCACCAGGAGTTTCCGAGCTGGCAGAGTTTATCCAGCCCTGGAGATGACGGATGGTGGATGGGAGCAGCAGATGCTCCTGGAGGGACTCCAGGCTCCGGCGGGTGCTCCTGCTGTGCTGAGGGATTTTCCCATCCTCGTGTCCTGTGCTGGCACCCTGGCAGCCCAAGGCTCTACTGCAGGGAGCAGTGAGGTGCAGTAGGAGGGACCTGTAGGGCTAAACTGGAGCTGAATCTCATCTTTTGTACCTTTTAGGGCTTTTCCTGTTGGGATTTTTCCAGTCTGGCCTTCTGGTCTCCTCTGGAAGTTGGGGCATATCAGATCCCTCTCCTGTTTGGGGTTTTGTCAATATGGACTGCTCCCCTTTTCAGGATGTGCCTTCCCTCGTGGTGCAGACCCTGCCCCTCCATCCTCCCCGTGCTGGGGAAGGAGGCACAGGCCAGCCCTGTCCCAGGGTAGCAGCCTGGCTCTGTTTGTGGCAAATGGGTCAAGTGCTCTGAGGATTCTGCAGAGAGCAAAAGAAATTAAGGGTTGGAAATAGAAGGTGACTCGGAGAGAGGGGAGATGGAGCCCACAAGAGGGCAAAGGGATACCAACAGCTCTCCTCTTGCCAGTTGTTTAAGTAGGCAGGGGAAGTCAGGATGGAAATGAATCATGAGGTTCCTGCTAAATCTGCATGTGAAGGGCTCTGATTTATCCCTGGGACTGTGTGTGCCTGAAGGAGCCAAGCAACCCCTGGGCTGCAGCTTCTGGAGAAGGGCACAGACCAGATTCTGGCTGCTGAAGTGCCCCAGTGCCAGTGTGGGTGGGAGTGGCTGCAGGGAGGGGACACGCCCTGGCACCGGGGCTGTGTGGCACCTGACCTGCTGCAGATGTCTCTGAGGGACAATCTGCACCTTTCCTGGCAAATCCCCAGCCATACCATGGACTTAACCTGTTACTCATCAATATATTAATTGTTACATTTCTGACCACATGCCTCAACTATTTCATAAACGCTGGCTCCAAACCCCCTGAACGTGTTTGGAATATTTCCTCAGGCATGCACGGACAGGAATGCCTCCATTCCTGCTTGGTTATCCACAGTGCTGCTGCAGCCTGGGCTGCCTGTGGCTGGCTGTGTTCAGACCACAGAATGCCCCTGGCACTGCCCAGGATTTGAGCTGTGTGGTGCCCGTGGGCTGCCCAGGGAGCTGAGAAGGCTCAGGAATGGCTCGGTGAGCCTGGAGCTGCAGGCTCTTAGCAACGTGCTGCACACACACATCCATCAGTGCTGGGCCTAGGACAGCTCCAGGAGCACACCTGCAGAAAACCCCCTTGCTGGGATGTTGGGCACACATTCAGTCCAGTGCCCAATCCGTGTGGGATCAGCTCCTCCCCTGCCCTTTGGAGGGAGTTTGTGTGACTGACTGCAGGAGATCAGTGAAGAGAGGTTCAAACCCCCAGGAGAACTGGTTCAGCTGAGCACCCTGGCACCCGGGTGGAGAAACAGGAGAGGGATCCCAGCTGGGTGGGGCACGGTCTGTGCCCTGCCTGGCTGAGCCCTGCCCTGTATGCCCCAGCACTGGATGCTGCTGGAAGGATGCCCCTGCCCTCCAAGGAAAGCTTGTGTCTGCAATGAAAAAAGCAGCTGTGACTGACAGGTTGATAAGAGATGTGCTGATGAGGCAGGGATTTGGGAATAACCCTTATTTTCCATCTCTGCATCCCCCAGAGGAGGGGATGACTTGGTCCTCAGAGCAGGTTCCCAGGAGAACCTGTCAGTTATAATGTCCCCTTGCCCCAAATATCCTCCTAGAAAAGCTCCATCTAAAACATGCCAGCAGCCTGGGGTGTAACTTGAGTTCTACTTATTGTCTGTGGTGCAGGTTTTTAGATAAAGCCATCCCAGGAAGATGATCTGAAAGCCTTGGGGAGCTCCAAACACACTCTCAGCACAGTTGACTTATCCAGCAGCCTATAGCCTTGTCAGAAAAAAACAAAAACAAAACCAAAAAAGCTTGATTTGACAAGCTCACCAAATGCAAGGTCTGTGGTGACTCTCCCTCTTTGTGTGTGAGCCTGTAATTCCCTGGTTGTCCTAACTGTCCTGTTACTGTGTGGTAACACCAGGGCTGATTGTGCCACAGTTCTGCAGGTTTGCTCTTTTACATGTTGGAATTATGTTCCTGAGATATCATCCCTCAGAATCTGTAGTCTTGAAAAGTTAGAAATAAAAATCCCAGGTCCAGAGTTCCCAGCCAGCTCTTTGGAGACTCCTGCGAGTAACTACACAGTGCCAGTGGGTTAGAAGTGACTTTGGGGTGTTACCTCTCCCTCTCCTCTGTCACACAGCAACTGAAGTTAGACCAGCCCAGCTGTGCTCCTGTCTGGCCTTGCAGTGCTCAGCTCTAGGAATGACTGTGCTGGGAGAAAGGAAATGCAGAGCAATGAGTGAATGTGTCTGGATTGTCATTAAAATAAAACTGTTACAGTGCTTTTGAAGCCTCCAAAATTAAGGCTGCAGATGATAAAACAGCAGTAGTGCCATGAACCTTTTTCAAGTAGGCTTTAATTCCTAACCCAGGCTGGGTTGGAGCAGTTGTGCTGAACAACCGTTCCATTTCCAGAGGAAGAGAGCTCACGTTTAATGTGCTGCCTTATGGGGCTTTCTTTGCATCCTTAATGCCTCACCATTCAATAGCTCTGTGCTTTGCAGGGCCCTGGAGATAAAAGAACCAATGTTCCTTCAAAGGTTATTTCTAACACAGGAGTAGTTAAGAAACGGTCTGCACACAAATGACAAATTATTGTAATCTGAACAAAGAGCAGGGAAGATCCCACCAGTTGGAAACTTAAAAGAAACCATAGACAAAGATGTAAAGGTGGATTAGAAAAAGAGCTCTGATGTTCCCAAAGGCAGCAATGGGGCTAAGTGGTACAAATGAGGGAGGCTTCAGAAGCAAACTGGAAGCTGAATTGCCACTTTCTCATCCTCCTCCTGGGAGCTGCAGTGCCCTGTGCAGCACTGCCAGGGCTGGGAGCTCTCTCAGTGCTCACAGCTCCTGAGGGAACTATGTGCTCCTGGGCTGATCCTGCCTGCCTTGGCAGGGAGCAGGAGGCAGGTCCTGTCTCTGCTGTGAAATCAGAGGGAAAATATTCCTGTGTAGTGCATTTCTTTCCTAATCTCACTTTATCAGCCTGGCTGGCAGCTCAGCACTTGGGCTCCTGTGGTGGGAATAACACGAGCGCAGGAGCTGCTTTCCAGCCTGGGTTTGTGGGGTGACAGAGCACAGAGTTCCTTTCTGGCCATAGAATCTGCAAGTGTTGTTCTGCTTCTGTGTGAAAAGTTCCCCAAGGCCCCTTTGAGCTGGGGCAGAGCAGCTTGTGCTGGGTGGGTGAGCTGGGAGGGTCTCCAGCCTTCACAGGGACTCCCGTGCAGAAAGCAGTGCCTGGTTCTGGGCTGCACCTGGGACAGGGCAGAGGATGTGCCTTGGGCTTTGGTGGGCACAGGGTGCCCCTGCCGACTGAGCAGGTGGCCTTACAGGATGTGTCTCTGACATTCCCCCTCCAGCCTTTGGGATTCCTCACTGGAGGTGCCTCGAGTGACCAAAAAGGAGTTTCCTGCTGCTCTCCCTGCAGTGGTTTTTATTTGTTGGATGTATCAGAGCATATGCCATGGGAACACGCTCCTGGAAGGCTCTCCAGGGACAGAGGACCCAAAGGGAGAGGGCAGCAGGAAAGCAAGAGCCAGCAGAGGCAGGAGCAGAAATCCCTATCAGCACAGGCAGGACCACAGGAGACAGGAGCTGCTGGCAGCATTCACAGCGTTCCTGACAGAGAGGTTTGGGAGTGGAAGTTCCAGCCAAACCTCCAAGGTCTTCTCAGTGTGAGTGTGAATGCTTGATTTGGATTAGAGTTGCACTAGGCTTGCCTGACACTTTGGCTGGTGTTAATCAAGCCTTTGCAGGGCCTGGCTTGGTTCTAGCTTGGCAGCAGGACCTGTGCCTGGGCAGGTTTACCTTGGCTTTGCATTTCACTGCAGCCCCCTGCTTGTGAATGGTAAATCAGATGTGGGATAAGTTTAGAGAGGGTCTGGGCTGAATCTCACAGATGCTGTTTTGTTGTTTGTTTGGAGTGGTGTGTGACGAGGTCATCCCATCTCATAATAGCATGAATTTCATATTTCCTGACTCCCACCAAGGGTCATGGGAGGAAGAGGTGCAGGGATTGCTGCAGTCCTCTGCAGTGTGCAGGATATGGATGGTGCCATGCAAAGACAACTGGCCATGCAATGCTGTCCCTCACAGCTGGGGAAACTACTATTATATTAGATAAACTTTCTATTACATTCTGAATCCAGGAACTGCCATAAAGCAGGGCAAGAAGATTGCTTATTAAATAGGCATAAAGTACTTGGAGAGTGATTAGTGCCTTTCTGGTTTGATACTGAAGTGGTTATTCAGTGATAAATGAAGTCCCTGTTGGGAATGACGATATCCATTTGGGGCCATTTGTGCTCCATTTATAGTGACACAATGGTTCCCTGCTGCTGGAGCATCCCTCAAGGAGGAGAAGGACTCCTGGAGTGTTCCCTGTGGTCTGGGCAGATTCATGCCGGGCTGCTGTGCTTTTCCTCTGCTTTTTGAGTGCTGCTTTGCCCTCAGGCCAGCAGCCACTGGACAGTGGTTTGGTGAAGTGTTTTGTGGAGTGCTGGTTAGGGCAAGGTCATCTGCTCCAAGTAGTCTCAAACCATACATACACTGAAAGCATCAGATTGAAATGAGGAGGATCTTTACCAAGTTGGGGAACTTCTAATAAATCTGCTCTACCTTTGTGTCCACAAATCCGTGGTGGAAGATGTGGTGCTGACTGCTGGAGACCTGAATGCTCTGTTTATCTGTGGGACCTCCTGCCACCCTCTCCCTGAGCGCTGAAATCCTTGTGGCCCAGGGCTGGGATACAGGTCCTTGATGCCAGATCAGCCCCAGGGAGAGTCAGGAGTTAGTGCCCCTCTTCACAATGTTGCCATTCCACTGAAGAAACCCTCCATATCCTCATAATGAAGATGATACTTATAAATGGAGAATCAGAGCGGAGGAGTTCTCATTCAGATTTTAATGTGTATCTCCTGTCTGGGCTGACAGAGGGAGTATCTCCAGAGCTTCTGGGAGCAAGGGAAAACAGCTTTCCACTGCAATAACTGTCTGTTCCAGTTCTGGTTTAACACCCCTGAGAAATGCCTGTGTACACACCTTAAATAGTCCCAGGCATATTGAACAAACCTGTTCAAATACCTCCCCTGATTAAACATGTCATTACCCGAGTTAACTCTGCATATGGTGCTCTGCTAGGGTTAAAGGAGGGGTGGATTCCTTGGATTTAAACCTGCCCTGACTAATTTTAGTATGTTCTATAAATAGCCCTCCCAAATACTTGAGCAATTCATGTTCTACCCTCTAAAGGCAGGGAAGGTTTCTTAGGTAATGGAAATCATGGTGATTAGTGAGGGCTGGGGATGAAAAGAGGATATGAAAGTAGCACAGAAATCCTTTAATATATCACTCCCTGTTCCTGAGGCATTTTCTTCTCCTTGTCTTGACTTTAAGTTTCCCTGAAGTATGTGAGTGAATCTACCTCCTAAATTCACACTTTTCAAAAATATTTTACCTTGCCACTCCATGTGAAAATACACTTTTCCTCCTGAGTTGTTCTTGGAAGAAATGGAGAAAATCCTGAATTAAAAAAGAACCCCAGCAATCTGAGAATATTGATTTGAATCTTTATAGAAACATTTTAGATTAGTTTGAGTCCCTGCTGTGTTCATCTAGGAAGCAATACAAAAGGAAAATAATTAATTTACCTAAGTTTTTAGCTACCAAAAATTAGGCATTTGTCACCAAGCCAGTTGTTTGGGATGGTGTGGCCAGTGCTGCTGAAGGAACAGCTGTGAGGGCAGTTTGTGTTGTGGGAATGAATCAGCCCCCGAGTGTTCCCGTGGTCATGGGAAGTGGTTGGTGGGGTGGACACGGTCAGTGCTGGGGTGTCTAAAGACACATCCTGGGCCAGCTCAGCCAGCATGTCCTGCACAAAACCTGTGTGACACACTGGAGGGTTGTTTGTTTGTGTACAAAGTGGAGGGTTGTGTGTGTGACAGACTGGAGGGTTGTTTGTGTGTGTGACACACTGGAGAGTTGTTTGTGTGTGTGACACACTGGAGGGTTGTTTGTGTGACAAACTGGAGGATTGTTTGTGTGACACACTGGAGGGCTCTGTGTGTGACAGACTGGAACTTGCTGTTCCTCTGGGACACCCAGGGCATAGACACTCTCCGCCCACCTGGGTCCCAGCACAGGGATGCTCTGGGAATTTTAGACTGTGCATTGGTGCTGGTTCAGGCACGTAAATCCCATATTTAATGCTTAGACCCCTAATTTTGGTGAGGCTGTCACTGACTTTTCCTGGCTTTCAGAACCTCAGGTCCTGGAGTGGCACAGCTGAAATCCAGCCCTTTTCCATTGCTATTTGAAAGGAGCACCTGAAGCTGGTAGGGCTTTGGGAGGCAACGGGATGTTCCCACAGGACTTTGAGTGTAGCAATTTCCATTAAACCTTTGGTCACTCCTGATGCCCTGATGAGCCCCAGCAATACTGGGGTGAGGCAGGGCAGGTCCTCTCAGTCCTAGCTGCTGGGCACCCACAAGGTATTGCCACAATCAGAGGGGTGGTGGTGCTGGATTCGGGGTTGGACTTCATGGCCTTAAAGGCCTTTTCCAACATGAATGCCCCTGTGATTCTGTGAATGCTGTGTGGGTGTGGATTTTGACTGAGAGCACTGTAATCCCATGGGAGGCTGTCACTCCTTACAGCTGCCTTGCTGTAGGGGTCAGGTGTGTCCAGGGAGGTGCTCCAGTCTGGCACCCCTGCACAGCAATCACCCCGAATCACCCCCTGGAGAAATACAGGGAGACTCAGGTGGAGGAACATATTGGAATTGAGTCTACAGGCATTGCTTGCAATAGAGTCCTGGGATGTTTGGCTGGAAGTCAAACAGTCCAGATCAGCTGCTGTGGCTCACCAGAGGCTTCCCTGCTGCCCTGGTCGTGTTGGTTCCCAGCCTTTGAGGACAGAGCTCATGGTCTCTGAAACAACCAGCAGGGAAGGAATAGGTAGAACCCAGACCCTAAGCAACACCTGTAGCAAATAACAAGTACATTCTCAAAGTTACATTGCAGCTTAATTAAAGGGGGAGAGGCCTGTCAGACTTAATTTATTTTTAAAAGCCCCATCAAATTTAATTTGGGAGAGCAGCTCTTCCATCTGCTTCCAGGCATTATCTCTGGAGTTCAGGAGAAAAACATATGTCTTGTGGTTAATAAGAATTTGTTTTAATGGATCATATGACTGGGTGATTAATAACTGCTCAGCTCTGATTGTTCTCATTATAAGGAGAACACACAACCCTGCTGCCCAGGCCCAACCTACTGAGAAAAGAGATCATAAAACGGGAGATGAAAAATTCCTCTGCTTGAGATGAAAGCAAATGGATCAAGGACTTGGCTGCATGGAGCTGCACAGGGAAAGCGGCTTCCTATGGTTCTTATTATTCCTCTTTTGGGATTATGTATCAGATCATCAAATGTGCTCTGAGCAGGGCACTCCGGTTCGTATTTAGACTTGTAACTTGAGCTGGTGTCTGGCTGCCAGAGGCAGTGGTGGCATTCAGGGGGTCCTGAGCAATTCCCTCCTTTCCACACATTCCTTCTGTAGCCTTCGGCACATCCCCATAACCCCTCCAGAAACAGCATCCATGAGGAAATGTCCCCATTGCACATGACAATGACCTTGCCAGATTTTCCTCCTTCCCTGGCTCGCTCCTGGTTTTAGCTCCATGTTACTCTTCCAAGCCAAAGCTCAGCACCTCAGGAGAGTTGCACCACATTTCCACGAGAGCAATCGGGTGAGAACATGGCCCTCCTGTTTAGGGACCCGCTCAGTTCATGCAGCAACCAGATCCAGAGCAATTCATCCTATTTGCTTTCCTGACACGCTGGCTGCCTGTTGGAAACGTGGGGAGCTCTGGTGCTTGGCAGATATTCAACCCAGTTACTTCAGAGGAAATTCCACGTATTAAAAGAGTCCAGTGATTAGGTTATCATCATCTCCACTTCTCATTTGCTCTGCTCTCAATGAAGGCTTGCAAGAGAGAAATTTATTTGGTTGTTTTTAAAGGCAGGGGTTGAAATGTGTTCCCAGGCAGGAAATAAAGAGCCATTATTGCCTCTGAGCCCCCCAGGGGATGGCAGGCGCTGAGGCACGGGGTCCCAGGAGCCATAAAGCAACACAAACAGGAACAGGGAACTGGTATCATTTGGGCTTTGATTTGCTTTTGCAGCGTTAACCTCACGTTAACCTTCAGAGCAAGAGGTCAGGGAAAGGTTGCAGCCTCAGATGCTGGAGAAAGGAGCTTTGCCGGTCTGAAATGAGCAGTCCTGCACAAGCTACAGAGTTAGCCTCAAATAATAAAGAAGAAATTACTCCCTGAATAATGTTTCCATTTCAGCTAAGAATTCTCATCCAATTTATGTGCAGAAGGAAAAACCAAGAGGTGTTTCAGAGCAGGGAATAAAAACAATGTTACCCCCCAGTGCAAAGGGGAAAATAATATTGTTCTCTGTTTTTTTAGAGCATTCACCTTGCCCTTCCTGTCTCCATGACCATGTGCAATCCTCTAATAACTCCCTTTTAGCTCCTGCTGCTTGGAATCATCGTCTGCCCCAAGACCTTCCTTTCAAACAGAGCTGTGGGAGAACGTGGGCACCAGGAATGAAGTGTTAAGGCTCTGATGTGGCTATGAAACCTTTGTAGAGCAACATAAAAATAGCAGTGATTGCACAATTGCACCCATGACAATGGAGAGAGAGAGAGGGAAAATCGTTGAGTGCACACAGAGTATTTCAGTGTCAGCTTTGTTGTTCCCATAAGGGACAGACAGATGGGGCCAATTGGATCAAACTGGGAAGTTCTCTGCCAAGCTGCATCCACTCGTCTGCTCAGAAATATTAGGTGGCATCTGGCAGCTGGGATTTCCTGCTGCATCCCTGCAGTGCCACGAGGATGAGAGGGGGTCCAAGGGGAGAGAGATGCAGCAAAACGGGCAAAGTGGTGGAGAGGGGCCAGGCAGTGCTGAAGGGCTGGACCAGCCTGCAGGACCCTCTGAAGGCGTGGAACCTGCACTGGGGCAGCCCTTTTACACTGGTGAAAGTCTTCTGCAAGGATTAAGCTAATATTGAGGTATAAACTGTATTATTTATTATTAAACTACAGCTTTTTTGGGACCCTTAAATGTGAGTAACTAAAATATTTGTCTTGAGGGAGACACTTCCACAGAGGGGGAAAAAAGGATGATTTTGTTTATTAATTTTTTTCTTGTAGAACAGATTTTTCATGTTTAAAATAAATCTCCTAGACAAATATGAGCACAGCTGAAAGTCTTGCTGGACAAAGGTTTCTGGAGCATGGAGATGGTGTGGAGACTGCCTGGGGCTGTCTCTCTGTTTGGACTGCTAGTTGTGAAACACCCTTTGCCCAAATTCTTGGTGGAGTTGGTATGTGTTGTTTAATGCTCCTGCCTTCTCACTGAGCTCTTCTCACTGTCACTCAGGATGGAACTCGGGTGCTGAAGGGATGTGTTTGTGTCCAGGGCACCAGGATGTGATGACCCAGTTTCCATCACCAGGAATCCTGTGACTGTAGTCAGTTCTGGACGGGGTCTCTTCCCCCTGACTGTGGGGGAGTCCCCACTCACCAAAATTTCACAGCTCTGTACACTGATGATCCTCCTTTTTAAGGAGACACAGCCACATCTGTCCTCCAAATTCCCTTTGAGATCCAGTGTCAGATAAAAAATAAGCACAGAATGTAGATCTGTTTGGGGAAGGCCATTTATTTTAAATGAAATCTTTAAAAGAAGATGATGAGTTTAATTATCCCAGGGAAGAGAGGTTTTGCTATTATTTAAAGTTGTGTTTGGACTCCTTTCCATTTGTTTTTGGTTTGTTTTTCATTTTATATTCTACTTGCAAAAATGAGGAAAGTTAAGAAGGAAAAAAGAGGAAACTGTTCTGTGGGTATTTTTCCAGTCGTTGAAAGAGATAACTTTGAAGAGGAAGAAAAAGAAGGGAGAAAAGAAAGGAATGAAAAGGCAGAATCCTTCCAGATTTGGGGAACAACCTCAAAATGATGCCTTTCAAAATGAACATTTATCATTTTGTTTCATTTTTGAAAGTTTTCATTAGAAAAAGAATTCAACCGAATCAACTACGTTTGTGGAAACTCCTGGGTTCCCTTGGAAACCCCTTTTATTTTTCATGGCTGGAACTTTATGAAGAAAATTGTAACCACGTCGTAGCTGTTGAGCTGCCTGAGATTTATGAAGCACGTTAATCAATCACCTCGTCCCGCAGGTGCAGAATTTTATAAAAAGCAATTACGAGGAGATGGAGTGATGCCAACCTCAATCCCCTCTCACCCCCACAGCCTGAAGTCAGCATCTTCCCAAAGCCCTCTGAGCACAGAGGCTTCACAAATCCCTGCATCTGCATTTGTGATCCCCAACTCAGGAGCATCCCGGGTGCCTTCACAGAATCAGCTATTTCACGTGGTGCTCTAAGTGCTCTGCTTAGGTCTCTTGGAGGTTTTTCCTGCCCTGGTACTGGGATGACCAATGGTTGGCCATGACTGGGCTGCAAAGATTCCCTGAGCACTTCTGTCACTGAAAATGGGCCAGTAAATTCCTCTTCTCTGTTTCACAAAAGGTTGTGACATTTTTGTAATGAAAAATCCTTAACCTGATTATCTTGTTTCAAATTAATGACACCTCTGGCTGGGAGCAAGTTCTTCTCCCCACGATGCTGCTCCATAGGGAGGACTTTTTTCAGGGTGAGGTTTTAAAGATGTGCTTTGGTCAGAGCAGCTATGTTGTGATTTAGATTTAAGGGGGGTCCCCGGGGAAGGTTCCCCGGGAGCCCCCTGGGCTCTAGGGTCATGGGTGTACGCATGCTGGCAGGTAAAGAGACTCTAGACGCTGGTGGGGTGCTGATGAGATGAGGGTTTATTCGGGGTCTTACCCCGGGAAGGCAGCATGGTCACTGAGGGAGAGGGGGAGGGGAAGGAGAGAGAGGGAAGGAGAGAGAGGGAAGGAGAGAGAGGGGAGAGCGCAGTCTCGGGAGACCGCCAGGGCTAAAGAGAGCGAGCCTTGTCCGTTTGCACCCTTAACACAGAGGTTCAAAGTGGGTGCGGTAAGATTCTTTAGCCAATAGAGTTACAGATACACAATACTGCAGGGAGGTTACAGACTTGAGATAAACCATACACTTCCAAGGGTGAGCCAGAGCAAACCATTTCCATAAAATGCAATTCCACACAGCTGTTCCTCCACTGCCCCCGTGAGCAGCCCTTGTGATCCCACCCCTCACTTGATGTTCTCTCCATTCACACACTGCAGCTTGCAAAATCCACCCTGGAACCAGAGCCCATCTCCAGCCCTGTCTGTGCTGCACACGGCATGGACACGGTCTGTCCTAGACTGCGTGGACATTTCCTACCAGCAGTGAGCAATGCCCTGGGAAATGTGGGTGCTGCATGTGCCAAACACTTCAGGGTCATTCCTGCTGCAATCTGGGGTCACTTGAGCATCCCCACAGCTCAGAGCTGCTTATGCCATCCATCAAAGGGGATTTTTGTCATCTGCATCGTGGGGGAAGAGGAAGGAGCAGAACTTCAAGATCATGGAATGATGTCACTTGTTAACGCAGCAATTTCTCTGGGGTTTTAATGGCCAAGACTATCTCTGCCCTCCTGGGAAAGGCCTGCTCTGCTGCTCTCTTTGCTCTGCAGAAGTGCCTGAGTGAGGAAACCCCAGCCCATTTCCAGGGGATGTTATCCCTGAACGATCATGATGCTGGGAAATAATTAGCTGTCAGACAAGTTGCTTGTGCTGCCTGCCCCCTGTTGCCAAATAAGACTCGAGGGGCTCGGATCTGATGCAGAATCACTGAGGAAGGGGAAGCTGTGCCCAGAATAGATAGGGAACGCTTATATGACACACGAATTTATTACTTAATCCAGTTTACAGGAGGTCAGAAAGAAAATAACAATGAGATACGGAATTTGAGTGTAATGCGGGGGCGTTAAGTCTTAATAAATTCTGTTGGTGACTTTGTGTGATGGACAGATTTATCTCCATCAGGCTCTTTCATTGCTTCCAGATGAATCTTAACCAGCACCAATCCGAAACTTTCCTTCCTTTAATAAACATCAATAACTTAACCTCCTCTCGGTATCATCTGGCAGCAGTAGCAGCCCAGGCTGCAGTTTTACTGGGGAAATGGTATTTTCAAGGTGCAATATTATGGCCAGACTGGATAAATACCTTGCATTTCCTTGTATTGTCTGGGAACATGCATGGAACAATTCCCAGCCCACTTCTCAAAGGTTTTACAATATTGAGAAGCCTCCATAAATTTCAAGCAGCCAGGAAAATATTAGAGGAATGTCTTAAAAAGGAGAAGGGAAAAAGAGAGAGAGGAGGGCAAAAGCAAACTCATAAGGAAGCTTCAAAGGATATATGAGGAATAAATGTAATATGGTTCCATTGGGATGGGGGAGACTCAATTTTTCTCTATTATTCAGGAGGCTTCTTGATTAGCTAAAGGTGTCTTATGTCTTGGTTTCCCCTTTCTAAAGCAAAACTCATAGGGAAGAATAAATATGCTACTGCTGGGCTCTCTGAGCGGGGAGATGGAGGTGAGTTGGAATGAGTTGGATGGTGAGTTGGAGTTGGGTGGTGGGTTGGAATCTGCCCTGGGATCAGCTGAGGCTGGTCCAGCTGAAGAACATTCAGTGGCCTCAGCCTCATCTCTCAGTGTCCTATGGCAGAGACTGTGCTGTATAAAGGAGGCAGATTTAGCCAGAATGCCCTGCCCTGGAGGGATGAGAAGGACCAGAGGAGGAGCAGGGAGGAATGCAGGGACTGAATGAGGCAGCAGCCCTTGAGTGGTGTGGGATTGCTGAATCCAAAGGCTCATCTCCATTAGAGAGTGTTTAACGAGGGTGTCACCCCAGTGCATGGCCCCAGTGTCACTGGGCAGGGGGGCAGGGGACAAGAGGGGGTGTGAGGGGACAGAGGGAGCCTTTGGAACCACAGTGCCATTCCTGGACTGTTGGGATGCTGTTCCCACCCTCTGCATCCATCCCAGTGAGCCCAGGGGAGGGTGGGGCAGCTCTGGGGCTTCGCTGTGAGATTGGGGCTGCTGAGGACACAAACCCCCCTGTGGGCACCGTGTGGGCTCCCAGCTCAGGGGGAACTCAGCCAAAGTCTACCGTGTGTGGGGTCTCTCCTGGTGGCTTCTGCTTCAGCCTGTGGGAGCTGAATAACAACTTCTTAATAACAGCAAATAACAGCAAATATCCTCCTGTGGTTGCACCCTGTCTTATTCCATCTGATTAAATAAATGCCAACACATTTGCAAGAAATTGGGTAGTCATACTGAATTAGCCACAACAAGACAGATATTCTACTTTTTTGCCTTTCAAGGCTCACAGAACATCCTACAACTATTAATTATTCCAGCTTCCTGACAGTTCTGCAGGGATATCAGATAGCCTTGGGTATGGAATTGAGTCCCGAGGATGGGAGAGGGCTGGCTCAGCACACTGTGTGGCAGGGCTGCAAATGCAAAGCAGAACAGTGGCCCTGCTGTTTCCTGCTCCAGCCTCTCCTCTGAGGAGCTGCGGGCTGGTGGAAAAGTTTTTGCTCAGGGAAGTGATCCCGGTTGGAAGCTTTCAAAGGCTTCTTGCAAACACAGATTGATGGAGTGGGGAACGTACTTTAAAAACATTATGGCAAACACCTTGGCCATGTCCCTTTCAAGTGAAAGCTCCAAGGAAGGGAATATGAGTAATGTGTGTTTTTATCAAAGCTGTTCCTTGTTCTGTCGAGCACAGGAGCCTGCGGAAGTTAAGAAGTTAATGGGGGAAGTGGGCATTAAACAGAAAGATCAAATACATCAGGTAATAGCCAAAGGGATAAAAACTATACAGCACCTGAGAGTGGCAATAAATGTAAAATGCTGCTCTCTCATTTCAGATATTTGATTAACTGCTTCTAAATATACTGGGGGCTGTACAGTCATGGGGAAGATGTGGGTGAGCTGAAATGTGGTCTAAACGTTTCAGGGACTCTGACAAAAGAACCTGTAAAAGCCTTCCTAGCTCCTCACTGCCTCTGGGAGGGCAAATATAAAGGTTCAGGGATTTATAAATATTTTTTACTGTGGGAAAAACAATCAAACAAACAGGAAAAAACACCACTGGAGGAGTGTTTGAATTGATGAGGATGGAATACAGGGAGAAGTGCAACAGTAAAACTCTGTTTGATGTCACAGAAGGGAAACAGGTTTTATTTCCTTTCTGTCCATTACTGAAAATGGCTTTTGAAGAATTGAGATCAGTAGGATTTTTCCAATCTCAAGTCTCTCTTACCTAGTGATGAGAATAGTAGGCACTGATCTCTTCTCTCTGTGTGACAGGGACAGAACCCAGGGCACAGCTGGAGCTGTGTCAGGCAGGTCAGGATGGAGCTCAGGGAAAGGTTTTTCCCCAGAGGGTGCTGGCACTGCCCAGGCTCCCCAGGGAATGGGCACAGCCTCGAGGCTGCCAGAGCTCCAGGAGTGTTTGGACAGCACTGCCAGGGATGCACAGGGTGGGATTGTTGGGGGGTCTGGGCAGGGCAGGAGCTGCACTGGGTGATCCCTGCGGGTCCGTACAGTTCAGGATATTCTGTAATTCTGTGATTCTAGGACTCTGCTAGCACATGTGCAAATGTTCCTCTGCTTGGGAGTGCTCTCCCGCCCCTCTCTCTAATACTGGGTTTCTTCAGATGTAAAACATGTTTGAGAAATATTTTCAAATCAGCACCTCAGCCCATTGCAGAGCAGGACTTTGAAGTTTGTGTTTCTTGAGCAGCACTGCTGTGCCCCACTGGAACACTTCACATCCCAGGACACCAGAGAGCCCAGAAAGAACAATTCCTTCAGCCTTTTGACACAGCTCAAAAGCCCCATTTCATGTGAAAGAGCAAGAGCTCAGGGGCCTTGGCCTTCTGCCTCCCTGCAGCTGCTGGGACCAAGTCTCAACAGCTAAAACCCTAAAATGTACCAAGGACAGGCAGCTCCATGCACAGCTCTGTTACTAAGTTGATTTTTCCCACCTTTGGGACAAAAAAAGTCTTTTGGATGCTCTGGGCTTCAGTTTTCCTCCTTTACACCTCTCTTAAAGTGCAGGACAGCTTCAGGAAGGTCCCACATGCTCCTCCTTAGAGGCCAGTTTGAAGTGCCACAGTAGGATAAAAAGCTGTGGATCTGTTAGGAATTTGGAGATCTGTCAGCAAACCTTGGCACCTGCTCCCCCTCGGCCACCCTGTCCTGGCATGGCTCTGGGCTCCACACCACGAGCAGGGGGTGTGGAAAACCCAAGTGCAAAGGCAAAGCCACGCTCGGGAATACTCGGGTTGGGATACTGGGACAATTCCCCCATTCCCAGCTGGTCCTGCTGAGCCCTAGGCTGGTTTTGCAGAAAGCAGCATGCAGCCATGAAGGAGGTGATGTGGCGTAATTTATCCCAAGGCCTATAAACTACTGTAGAAAAATTCTCTTTGTACTTTGGTCAGTGGGATGGGTTGCTGGGACAGGGAGAGGCAGAAGAATCTACATAGCTGGTACTTCTTAGACCAAATCTATCAAATCAACTTTTTAGTTCGAATCACATTTTTTGAGTGGTTTGGGCTGATTTGATTTCTGTGTCTGAACCCTCCCTTTTGGCTCTGCTTTCTGTGATATCCTAATAAAGCAAAAAAAGAGAAATTACAGTAATGAAAGCATTGATTAGGTGTGTTAGGAAGAGGTCTGCATCCAGCCTGGGTTGAATTCTCTGGAAAAACAGTGGCTGCTCCTGCTTGTCCCCAGCAGGGTAATGTCACCTGTGGTGATGTCACCCGTAGTGATGGCACTGTGGGTGTCCAGGGAGCCCCAAACAGGTGCTAATGAGCACTGATGAAATGGATACATGAAAGCTGGAATGGCTGGGGGAGTGGGAAGCTGTGGGGGCTGCTGAGAGTTCTAAGAGAGGGGGAGAGAGAGATGTAAAACCAGGAAATTTGGGTTTACTGTAGGATTCCCAGGTTACAACTCTGGTGTTCCCTCCCAGGCTCTGGATCCCAGGGAGGGATATATCCCAGGGACTGGATAGTTCCACAACCATGAATGAGGCTGAGAAATGTAAATCATGATTTTTTGCACCTGATTTCTTTTTCTCTGTCTTTTATGGCTTTAAGTTGGTCTCTCACTTCAACATTGATTTATCTTGTGAAGGTTTGATACATAAAACTGTTGGTGGCAGATGTCAGCAAGCTTTCACACCTGACACCTGCACTGTTCCTCATGCATTCCCAGGCAGCCAGGTTAGCCCTGGTGGCCAGGGCCAGGGTCCCACCCTTCCCCTGGGAGGCTGCAGGGGATGCAGCTGGTGCTCGGGAGGAGCAGGGATGGAGAAGTAGTGGGCAGGGAGCCCTGAGAAGAGCATGGGATCTGCTCACCAGGAATTTCCCAGAACAGCAGAGGCCTTTGGGACAATCCTGTCTGTCGCAGTCCACGTGCATGCTATTGGTGTCCAGGATGCACAGCGGCAAGGGGGTGCGACACTTTCCCCCTGAGGAGTTTGTGGCTCCCCACTTGGGGACTCCAATGTTCTCAGTGGTCGCTTTCTGGGGTGCAGAGATGAGGCAGAGAATGAGACGCATTCTTGGGGTGAACTCAGGAGGTTTATTGAAAGTACTGACAACTGAAAAGCTAAGCTCTAAGAACTGAACTCCAAGAACGAAAAGCCCCAAGAACCCCAAGCAGCGCTCTGGCAGTGGGTTTTATAGAAGGGGTGGCACCAAGCAAACAACCAATGAGGGTACACTCAGGGAGGAGTCTAAGGTGGGGAATACAGAACTAAATCCAATGGGGATAACAAAGGGAGGTGAACAATGCAGGGCAGCAAATGATACATCAAGCAAGGGGAGATTGGCAGGGAAGGTTCTAGAAACAGGGGCAGGGATACAAGGGATTGACAACTGGGAAAGGAGGGGATTAGGGAAGGGATAAATGTTTGAGGGCCAATGGGGAAACTTCTAGGGAGTAGCCAGCTGACAGGCAAAGGAATTGACACATAACAGTATGCATAACAATTAAAGTACAGAACCCAAGAATAGAACAAACCGATACAAATGAAGGACTGTGCCTGTCTCAAAGAATGGGGGAGGGCAGGTTCAGGGGAGACAAACTTCATATCTAATACACAAATGAAATAAAAGGCTGGCCAATAAACACAAAATAAAACACACACCACCACACCTGTCTTTTCAGAGACTCAAGGAGGCGTGTCTCTGCTGCTGCTGGGGAAAGCAGGAGGATCACAGGGCTCTGCTCTGGCTCAGACCCAGCCTGGCTAAGGGCCACCCTGGCCATGCCCTCACTCACAGAGTGCTCTGGCCCATCTTAGCTGCCCCTCAATTTCTAGAAGTCCAGGAGTGTCCAGGTGAGCTTGGGGAGTACCTGGGCTTGAGTTGTGCATTCAGCTGTGCTCTGACACACTCTGTGTGTCTGAATTGTGGGGCAGAGGGTTCTCCCTACTCCCAGGTCTGGGCACTGGCTCCTGTCTGTGTGTCCAAGGCTGGAGAACTTATTCTGGGACCAAGAGACCCTGAGAGAGTCCACGGGCAGAGTGAGCAGTGCCTGGACACAGCCTGTGGGATGGTCAAGGTAGAAAATAGGCAGTTCTGAGATAAAATGGATAAAGAGGCATCTAAGGCAGGAATCAGACCCATGATGAAGGGGAAGTGAGTGCAGGAGGATTGGGTAGAACAAAACCCCAAGATGTCCAGGGCTGGCAGAGTGTAAATCTCCCAACACTCTGTCAGGTTTCAGACAGAAAGAGCAGAAAGGTCCTAAGTCTGTGTTTACACACACCAGAGGTGGCAGCTGGTACAATTAATCTCCTGCCCTTTCTGAATCTTTAGGTGAAGCCTATGAACAAATGCGGAAAGGTGAGGAAAGGTCTTTGTGGTCCTTTCCTTCTTTCATCCCAATGGACTTCTCATCCTGGAGTAAAGGAAAACAGTCCCAGCTGCAGACAGTTGTGCCTTGGATCCGGGTTTGCTTCTTGCCAGTGGAAAACAGTGAAACCCATGCACCTCCTGCCCTGAGCTTGTCCTTTCAGCTTAATGCACGCAAAGCTGGCTGTCTCACAGCCTCACTCAGCAGAATCTTGTCTCAAATACCTCGAATGCTAAAGAATAACATTAGTATTTAAAACATTACTAAATAATATAAATAGATATGGACTTCTTTCACTTATCCAGGATGAGGAGGATCCAGCAGCAATTCTCCCTTCTCTGCCAAAAGCAATGCTGACTCCAGCCTGTCATTTGTCCCTCTCCTGATGAGTCTAAGGTCTTCCACAGAAGGACAGATCAGCTGCCAGAACCCATTATGGTACCTTCTTATCCCTACAAAGTCAGTGTCTCTCAATTATCAGAAGGATTTAGCCTTACCTGGGTCTGTTTTCTAGAAGGGAAAACCGAGCAGGAGGGGGTTAATTGGAACATTCCCAAAAACATCAAACCTCCCCATGCAGGCACTCAAATCATGTAAGTGTTTTGAAAACAATTATGATTCTTCAGTGTCTGATTCTTCAATGAGTGGAGGAAGGAAAAATGTCACTTGACTTGGTCTGAAAACCACCTGAGCCCCCCGAGTGTCTGAGCATTTCCCCACCCCTTCTGCCCGCTCGTGTCTCAACAGGGGCTGGTAAATCAGCCACGGTGCTGTGCAGCCTGCAGGACCCTCCTGTCCACAGATCCTGCTGGATTTTCCACCTTTGCTCCCCTCCTTTCCACTCAGAGCGATCATTGGCCCTTCCCTCGCTCTCTCTGCTCCTTAGAACACCCCGTGCCGCCTGTGCTCCAGCGGTGTGTGAGCAGCAACGTGGCAGTCAATTAGCAGCCAACAAAGTGCCTTTGTGCAGGGGCCATGAATGGCTGTCTTGTCACAAGGGCTCCACTGTATTAAGAGAGCATTCTACCTTCGCCCGTGGTGCTCCTCAAGTCTCATTACTGTGCCAGCAATAATAGTGTCTAATTAAGCAGAATAAAGAGAGATGAAGCGTAATGGTTACAGGATAGAGAAGTTATTCGTCAGAGGGAGGTAATAAATTACTGAATCCTGAGTCCTGCTATGCTGGAAAACATGTAGTGAAAAGGAGCCGACACTGGAAACTTGTTTTTCTGTTTGATAAATTGGCCAGCTTGGGCTGGTATTTATTTCAGCTCAGGTTGGTGTTTGTTTCACCTGGGGATGGTGTTTATTTGTGCGTTGCCCCAACAGATTTATATTTTTTCACTCCTTTTAGTGAACTAAGAGCATTAGTTCAGGGGCAGAGCAAAGCTGAGATCAGCTGGCCATTCCCGGGGCAGAGGTGCCCATCAGACGTCCCGTGGCACTCCCGTGCCTGGCCCTGTGAAATGCCTGGGGGTGATTTCAGGCTTCAGCCCTGCGTTATTGCCGGGTTCTTGCCGAGTTCTTGCCGGGTTCTTGCCAGGTCATTGCCGGGTTCTTACCGGGTCATGGCCAGGTCATGGCCAGGTCATTGCCAGGTTCTTGCCGTGTTATTGCAGCGTTCTTGCCACGTTATTGCAGTGTTATTGCCGGGTTCTTCCAAGTCATTGCCGGGTTCTTGCCGGGTTCTTGCCGCATTATTGCCAGATTCTTGCCAGGTTCTTGCCAGGTTCTTGCCAGGTTCTTGCCAGGTTCTTGCCAGGTTCTTGCCCAGCCCTGCTTGGGAGCTCCACGGGCCCTGCCCCGTGCGCAGAGCAGCGGGGAGAAGATGCAAGAATGTCATTGAGGTCACTCTGTGAGTCCCTGGCTGCGGATAATGAACAGTTCCTGACAAAATGAGGTGGTTGGAGCTTTTCAGAGATAAAAACCTGCCTGTCATTCTGTTGCACGAACCTATATTCCAATTTTATCTGCGGAGTGCGGTTCTCTTTTATCCAGTTTCCTGTTTGAAGGGATTTGAGCAGAATAGATAATCCTAACTTTGAACATAAATCACTGAGCTGCACGGCTGATAGATGCTTTGCACTTTTTTTATGATAATGGCTGATTGGTGGCTGGGAGGGAAAATGCCAGGGGCTTATCTCTGTGGAGCAGCATTTGGAGGGCTGAGGGAAAGGGAGGCAGCGGCACGAGGTGGGGCCGTTCCGTGTTTATTTATCTGTTTGTTTATTTGGATGTCTGAACTGGAGCAGAGATGCTCTAGGATGTTGCTGGGAATTTGGGGAGCTGGGATCCAAGGTGAAGGTTGGTGTCCCCCCGGCCCTCTGAGATAACCAAGCCCATTGGGCACAAGGCTGAGTCCCAGATGGTTCATCACCCCCCCAGAGGGGCTTGGGTATGCCAAAGAGCCATCAAATAGTCTGTGGATTGTCAATCCTTTACTAAGAATAGTTTTTAAAAATATATATAGACAGCTCCTTTTTTTCTTTTACCCACAAAATAGATGATAGCTCCAGAAGTACACTTTTCCTTCTGAAGATGCAAATCCCCAGAAAGGTCATGTTCCATTTTGGTTTTGAATGTTTCTTATTTTTAAAAGATTTATTTGACTGCAATTAGCTTAAATTTCAAAGTAATTTTAAACCAGAAAACTGGATTCTTTCTTTGCTTATGACTTCTGTCTCTCTTTTTTTCTAAATTAAAAAAAAAAAAAAAAAAAGGGGGAGAGAGAGAGAAAAGGACCCTCAACATCAAAACAGATGCTTTCCCAGGAAAAGTTGTTTTTTGATGAAACAGATTAATTGGTGTTTTCTAATCAAATCTTCAAAAAACTTCCAGGCAGCTTTGCTGAGGCATTGAAGTACCCTTTTAAAGGGTGAGCTTTCTTCATGTTACCCTCTGAAAGTTGTCTTTCCCAGTGACTCTAAATGGCACCTTGGCAACTGCTTGGGATTTGATTCCTGGATTTTTGCCTGTGCATGAATGAATTGTCTGTGAATTTGGGTTCACAGGATGATCGTCATTTTAAAGCAAATCCCCAGTTTGCCTCCAGGTGAGCTCCAGATGCTCTCCATCCCCTCATGGAGATTTAATGGTGCAAATCAAAGACTGATTCTCACAGCAGCTCGGTGCCACAGACACGCTCAGGATGTTCATTCGGGGGTGCAGAGTGACCCTGGTGTGCCATCAGTCCCTCCAGGTGCACAAGGGATGGTCCATGGCAGTCCCAGGTCTGCAGGCCTGCCCACAGCCCCAGGTTATTGTCACTTACAGATGCATGTTTGATCCTGGAATCACAAAGGATTTATGTTGGAAAATCCCTCCAGGATCATCAGTCCAAGC
Source organism: Prinia subflava (assembly GCF_021018805.1). Classification (NCBI taxonomy): domain Eukaryota; kingdom Metazoa; phylum Chordata; class Aves; order Passeriformes; family Cisticolidae; genus Prinia; species Prinia subflava. The sequence goes on from NC_086258.1 coordinate 22,422,975, forward strand.
TGTGCCTAATCCCCACCTTGTCCCCAGCCCAGAGCTCTGAGTGCCACATCCAGGTGTTCTTTGGACACCTCCAGGGATGCACTCCAAACCTCCCTGGGCAGCCCTGCGAAGGCCTGAGCACCCTTTCCATGGAGGAATTCCTCCTGGTGTCCAACCTGAGCCTTCCCTGGCACAGCTTGCCCAGTTTTCTGGGAAACAGAAGTTTTTTGGAATGGGTTTAATTATTCCATTGTAGTTTTAACAGGGGTGTCATGAGCATGTACTGGAAAAGGAACAGCTCTTAGAAAAGGCAGTAAGTGATCAAGTCTCCCACAGGAGCCAATTTGGGTAATGCAATCTGCTCAAACAACAAGTTCTTTAAACTTGGGAGAAAATTTCCTTGGAGCTTGAACAGGTCAATAACATTTTCCACCATTTGGAGAGGAATAGAAAAATTATCTTCTATTTTTTTCTTTGCCAGCATTTGTGTTATTTAACAGCCTTTTAGAAACCCATTTCCTGCACTATTTTAAGCTGCAGGCAGAGTTAGGAGACCACATCTGAGTGACGATTTAAATCTCTAGACAGCTCAGGAGATAAGTCAAAACAAATTTCAGGATGTTCCTCTAAAGAGCTGTTTCCACTTAAGTCAGTCCCATTGGGAGCCTGGTTACAGAATCACCTAATCTGCTACACATTTTATACATTTAAACAGGTCCATTTGAAAGAAAGTTTTTGAAATGTTCTGTGCACTGAATACATAATGAATTCCACTGGAGGAGGCAGGAAATTGCTCCTGGTTTTTTGCTCTTCACTTTGTTGATGTTGATAACTTTATGGTATCCTGATTTTTTTCTTTTACTGCCATCTTTCAGGCTCCACATTGTGCAGCACAACTCCTTTGCTCCCCAAAACTCAAAGAATGCACCTAGGCTGCTTGATGTGGGAAAGATGGGTTGCAGGGATATTCAGTGAATATCCAATCATTTCACAATCCAGTGGACAGTGCAGGCTGGGTGGAGTGGACCTCTCACCCTTGAGGCCCTGCTTGACCACAGGTTTGGCTGCATGGGGCCGTGGCTGGGCTGCTCTGCTGCTGACATTGGTTTTGGTCTGAGGAGGGAGGCTGGACCAGCAACCTTCCAACCAGCATTTCTGTGGCTCTGCAGTGACAGATTTTCATGGCCTTTGGGGTCAGAGGGAAGAGGTGCACAAGGGATGCTGTCTGCCCTTTTTTTCTGGATTGTCAACACATCTCAGCAGAGAACTTTTCAGAGACTGCTCTCAGCTCCATGATTTCCTTTTTCTCCCCTGCCATCAAAGAACAGAAGCCAGCAGATATAGAAGTTTCTTACATGAAAAGCAGCTGCATTTGCCTTTTGGTGTTTTTTATTTTAAAAAATGTTGGCCCAATATGATCTGCATACTATGGAGTAGAAACTTTTGAGGGGAGTCTACCAAACTAATTTAATGCTTGGAATTGTTCTGAAAGCTTCCTTTGTGGTATTATTTTGTCCTGGATTTCCCAAATGAAACATAGAATTTGGATTTCCTCTGCCTTAAGTTCTTAACCTGTACTCTCTTCCCAACCCCATCAGAGCAGAGCAGTGGTAAAAGCTTTGATGGATTCAGGTCCTCACTCTGGATATGCTTTTGACCTGAGATGAATTGTGTAACTTTTCTGCCACAGATGGTTTATCTCCTGAAGGGAACAATGTTTCTGTGGTAGCACAAAGGTTGGTGTATTGCACTATTTGATTTTTTTTTTAAGATCTTCACATTTGCAGAGGCAAAATGCACTATTCCTCTCTGTGACGGCTACTCATGTTCTCCCTCTTCTGTCTTCTAATAGAATTTGAATCTGAAGGGTCCACTGTGCTTGTTTAATTTGACCTTCTTCATAACACAGCAGGATCTTTGCTATTGATTCTTGCTTCAGGCCCTGACTTGTGGTTAGGCTGAAGGAGGTATTTTACACATAATCTATTAAAAGCACCATAGTGTTTGAGAGGGTTAAACCCTTCCCAAGGCTCTTGAGCAGCAGTTACAGAACTCAATCTCAAAACCAGTCCTGTGTGTACAAACAACTTTTCACGTCTCATCCACTAAATAGTTTTCCATCAGCTCCTGACAGTTTGAAAGGAGGTTATCTTTTTACTTTATATCTGATTGTCTTCTCCTGTCCCTTCTCATCAGCTGCAAAATTCCAAATAGTATCCACAGAGATGGTAAGACTAGAAACAAGCCTCATGTGAGGAACAGAGGAACAAACTCTCAAAGCCTTTCTTTCATCTCTCAGGTCCAAGTTTCTGCTCAGGACACAGCCTTTTACACATACCAGTGTCATACCAGGGGCTCAAATGCTTTAAAGCTTCTTCAGGGGGAACACTGAGAAACCAGAATGGTCTGAAATGTTTCATGGACTTCTGTCCTCTTTTTTCTTACCAGTCTGGTGCTGAGAAAAAAAATATTCACCACCCCATTGTAATTTAACAAAGACAGGAGAAGTGCCCTTCCCCACCTGGATTTACCCAGGATCTGGATGCTGGGGGTCTATAAACCCGATCATATTTCTAAGAGGGAATTATCCCGGATTAGAGGGAAGGCAGTGGTGGTGTTTGTCCTTCCTGGTGACATGTGGCCTCACACTCAAATGTCCAGGCCCTCCCATCAGACTGGACAGCTGCTGGGGACTGTCCTCAGACTGGCTGGCGGCCAGGCAGGAGCCTGTGGGAATGCAGGGAGAGGCACCTGCTCCAAACCCCTGAGACAGCAGGGCAGGAAGAGCTAATATGGGCCCCCTTAATCCTGGGTGCTGCCCTGCCAGCTCCCAGTCAGATACCGTTACTGGGAAGCCAAACAAAGATCTGGAGAGGGTCTGCTTCCAAGGTCTGGCTGCAAACTGATCTGGCTGCAGCTCCCTCCCTTCAGCTCCGGCATGGGCAGCTGGGGGTGAGGGGATGGTGCCTGCTGAGCCCTGCTGAGCACTGCTCCACAGGCAGCTTTGGGGAGGGGGGTGGCCCCAGCCTGTGTTTGGAGGGACCTGAGAAGGCTGGAAGTGTGGGAAAGGAGTGGTTGCTGCAAATCAAGGCTTTGCTGTGCCCTGGTGACAATCCTCTGGCACAGCTCTCGAGGCAGGAGATTGGGTTTGGTTCTTCTCCCACTTGCAGCAGAAAACCCCACCCTAGAAGAGCACGTGTTCAGTGAGGTCTCAGAAAAAACTCTCCCCGTACCCTGGACAGCAGGATTCAGGGATTCAGCGCTGTTCAGCTGCCTTGGGAAGGGGCATAGGAATTGCTGCTTCTCAACCTCAGCTGGAAATGCCCCATGGTTCCAGCCCTCTGCCAGGCACTGAGCATTTGAGCTTTGATGTCTTCCCAGATTGATGATGCTCAGAGCCCTCTCAGAACACCTCTGCATAGGCAAGGCAGCTCCCTGGAGGACAGCAGGATTTTGCTGAGACTAAAACAGAGAGAAAAAGCTGTAATTTAGCTGTATTTTTGTTTGATTTTTTTTTAATAGTCAACATGTTCCTGTGCTGCTGATTTTTGATATTATTTTTATATGCTCCATCCCTGGAAGTGTGCAGAGTTGGTCTGGATGGGGCTCTGAGCAACCTGGGACAGTGGAGGATGGCCCTGCCCATGGCAGGAAGGTGGAATGAGAGCAACTTTTAGTTTTCTTCTAGCTCAGGCTGTCCTGTGATGAGGCTGTGACATGATCCTGATGGGTCCGTGCCAACTCAGTAGATTCTATGGTTCAATAATTCTATGATTCTATGATTCATTTCAGTGCAGCCAAAGCATTTAGTTTTGATCTACTCAAAACCAAAAAAAATTCTTACAGTGATACCAAAGTCCATACAAGGTATTTTGAATTTATCAAAACAAAATGTTTTGGTGATTTCCCATCAAAAAACAAAATTAATTTGCAGGCTTGCAAAGTGGCCTAATTTCATTAAGTCAGCCTTTTCTTAGAAATACAAATAATCTCACGGCAAGTCCTTCAAGCAGCCCTTGTGGAAATCCCTGCCATGTATGCAAAGCAGACAAAACCTGTGGAGAGCACTGGGATGTCACAGTCTCTTGCTCTTTCAGACAGGTCTGGCAGTGCAGCCTGATGGTGCCACTGGGAATTAAAGGGAATCTTTGTGAGACAAACACAACTGATTGTTTTGTACAACCTGTGGAGTCTTTCAGTAGAGAAACCAATTGGAAGGATGGGATGTGTACAAAGGTAACTCCAGGATTTGGATCACTCCTCATGAGTGATGAGGTGTGACATTATTCCTCACTGGTTTATCTCAGTGGTTCTCAAACCTCAACACAAAGTACACAGAAGTGGTGGCTTTTTCTCCCCTGTATGATTTAGAGACCATTTGATCCTATAGATAGAAGTGGTAATTGCCTATATTTAAAGATTACCTCAATGTAATGCCTTCTGAAAAGAAAAACGTTATTAAGAAAGTTGTCAATCATAGAGTTGATGCCTTTTTAAATACAGTCTGAAAGTGTTATAATTTTAATACCCCAGAGGCCAAAGCAAATTATCAAGCTGAAATTAGAGATTAGCAATTTTCAATTTCTCTCTCATATCTTACATTTCATCTTCCATCTTTGTCTGCAGGAAGAAAAGGAGGAAAACCAGTATTTGGCATGGGAGGGGAAGCTCAGGAGCCTGGCTGTGATGATATCCTGCCTTGAAGCTCTGTGCTGACTTCATGAGTGCCCCAGGCAAGAAAGTCTGGTTAGAGCTTCGATAGAGAAGCCCATTCCCGAGGGAAGGGAGCTGAGGGACAGCCAGCAGTGGGACTGTGTGCAGCTGAGGATGCAGGCACCCACACGTTCAGCCTGTTTAGAAAATCACCTGCCCGATGTCACTGTCAGACCAACTTAGGTGCCCTGGAGTCACAGGGCTTTACAGGTCACTGTGCTTCAGTGAAAACACTTTTTCCCGTCTTAGGTAGCTGGATTTTTATTGCTGAGGGCTGAGTGTGCAGAGGTGTAGGTGGAGTTCAGGCTCCTAAATTTAAAGGTGCCATCCTGAAAACCCCTTTTAGATGGAGTCCAACCTTATGGGCTCTGAAAATCTAGAGGCACTGTAATGCTTCCACAGTGCTCCTGCCCCTGCACAAAACCCCTGTGTGAAGGGGCCAGGCAGCTGAAAGGCTGCTATGCACAGAAACTGGGCCAGGGTCCCCAAATTACCAGTTCCTCTGCCAGAGGGACTTCTATCCCTGAGATATTGCTGCAGCCTATCTGATAAAAAAAGAGCTGTGTACAACCGACTGTGGTGACTGGGAGTTTCTTTTCAAAGGCAGTTGTGCACAGAGGAGCTCTGCCCTTGGACACACAATTCTTGGGCCTGGATTAGTTGTTCAGGGCATTTTCAGGTGGAGTTTCATTTTTAAGCTGAGAAGATTAAATCACCACAATCCCTTCAGAAGCTTCAAGAGTCTCTCAGACCTCAGACTGAAGTTTTTTGGTGGGAAATTTTCCAGCTGAAAATATGTTTTATATGGAAAAGAAGGAGACAGCAAAGAAATTGCTCTAACACACCAAAAAGGAGAAAGACCTTGTCCTGGCCCCATTAGGCAGAACTCTTTTTGAGGAAGGAGACTGACTCATGACCCTTCCATGTAAATTCTCCTGGCTGGAGAGCCCTGCTAACAGGATCACTCAAAAACTGGAGAAGTTTGGGTCTTTTCTGCCTGGCAGCACTGCTGGAACAGGAGAGGTGGGCCAGGTACCACTGGTATCATGTGGTATCATGTGTGAGCTGTGGCAGCAGCTCTTCAAGGAGCACCAGGAAAAGTCTCTGACTGGTATCAGTCAAACTGGTGACCACCCGTGTGTGTCCTGGCATGCCTGCGTCTTGTTCTCCTCAGCACCTGGGGACCCTGGAAGCAGGACTCCAGCACTACTTGCATTTGAAATCTTTTCCCATGAAAGATGGACCTGGTGCTGTGAAAGGGAGATTACTGCCTTTGTGTTCTGGTCTTTCCTTCACACACAGGAGACGTGCATTTTCTGGGGAAGGCATTGAGTAATTGAAATAGGAACAGTATTCCTCATGAACTCTGGGCTAGATGGGGGAATGAAATTCTCTGTAGTGAAAACATTGTGCTCCCACCATAATCTACTAAAACATTCTTCATTTCCCTGGTGTGGGAAGGTTCTCTTCTCTTATTGCATTTAGTTTGAAATCAGAGCTCTCAAGCTGTTTGATGCTGGGCAGTGTTTATACATTGTGCTGTCATAATAAATGCCCCAGATCCATCATAAAAGCAGTTCCTTTGACACAGAGGCCAATTGGAAACTGCAGGAGAGGTGTGGGGCAGTAATGGAGATTAATTTCTTTTGCAAAGGAATTGTATTATTGTCTTGTGGAGAGATATTTTACCTTTCCCCTGCCCAGCCGAGTCAGACCAGTTACTGTCACCCATTGTATGAAATGCATCAAGGCAGGGAGGAACCCAGTCCTGCCACTTCGCTGGCTCCTCTGGGCACAAGAGGGTGTTTCAGATCATTTACAGAGCCTGTCCAGCAGCACATGCTCAGGATGGCCCTTATCCAAACAACACTACATTCACACAGTTCTGACCTCCATCAGGACACCGCATTGATTTGGCCCTGTTTTACTGTGGTAGGACTTGCTCACTTCTAATCCAACTCCATAATTTCTGGGCCTTTATATATCTGGGGGTGAGGCAGGTTATAAAAGACTTTCAAGGATATTTTTTGTTGTGTTTTGTTTAGGACAAGCAAATCTTCCTCTTTACTGTTTGCCAGGTAACTACAGAAATTACTTCTGTGCTGGCACTCATGGCGTACAAACCGCATGTAAACCGCATGTACACCATCTGTAAATGGGATGTATGCTGTGTGTAAACAGGATGTATACTGCATGTAAACTGCATGTACACTGTGTGTAAACGGGATGTATACTGTGTGTAAACTGGATGTACACCGCATGTAAACTGCATGTACACCGTGTGTAAACTGGATGTATACTGCGTGTAAACCGCATGTACATCGCGTGTAAACTGGATGTATACTGCGTGTAAACCGCATGTACACCGGGTGTAAACAGCTCCGGGCCCGGGCTGCGCTCTGTCCGTGGTGCTGAACTCGCCCGCGGGGCCGCTGCCGGAGCCGGGCGCGTCTCCAGGGAAAGTCGCTGCCGAGGGGCTCTGGAGCGGTTTTGGGGGGATCTGGCTGTCTGGGTCGCTGTGCTAGGCGGTGCACAGATGTCAGCAGAGAGCCTGTGGTATGGTTGGGGTTGCAGGAGTTAGCCCTGTGGTCCTTAGAGGTGACTCCATCGAGCCAAGAGGGAAGGAGAAACGCAGGAGTCCAAATCGTGGTGTTGCTCAGGGATATGAAACACAGGTTTGTTATGTTTAAGAAAATATAGAGGCTTTCAGCTGTGAGATTTTCTGGCTGGCAATTCTCACTAGTGCTGAAGCACTGAATTGAAAAAGAAAAAAGGAAGAAAATACATTTAGGCAAGTCTGGAAGCCTCTCCCCAACAGCTCAGAGTGGGGATTTGTGAGCTAAATATTTCCACTGAATAAGTGCTGGGTGTCTGCATGAGGGAGTGAGAGTGCAGGAGACAGGAAGTGTGGGTCACTGCCAGCTCCAGTTTGGGACACCACTGCAATGAATAGAACTATTTGTTTAAGTGCTTGGCCACACTAATTGCTTGCATTAATTTTTTGGCAAGCAGGGTGAGTAGTTTGAGGCATATTTGAAACCTTTAAGTGAGTCTGTGCTGTAACACAGAGAGGATCCTGGGCAGAAAATCAGGCAGAAGGTGTTCTGCAGCTACAACCAGGATGTTCTCATCATCAGAACTGTGTTTTCTGTCTGTCAGGGATTTGTGCAAGAGCTGATAATGGGACGAGTGTTGTGCAACACACAGAGAACAGACACTGCCCTTAGTGAAGGGACCGTGTTTCCCCAGCATCCTGAGCAAACAGCAGCTGGTTCCTGCAGTGATGGGCAGAGGTGGGAGAGGCAAGAGGATTCTCTCTCATTTTGGTGTTCAAGACCCCTTCAGTGGAGCAGGGGAGAAGCACAGTGAGAGAGGATGAGAAGATTATCCCTTACAAGGTTCCCAGCCTTTGGCTCCATAGTTCCTGAGCTCATGCAAGAGGCCAAATCTCCTCCCACTCCTCAGCAGCAGCAGTAGCTCAGCAATGGCAGCGCCAGTCTGGGACCTCCTCTGCTGATAAACATAACCTGGCACATCCTCATGAAACCTTTGCAGCAAATTTCAGTTGGTTTGTTTCAATGAAATTTTAAAGGATCATTTTAAGATGGTTCAAAGCATCTGGAATCTCGCATGATGCTTTGTACACATGACATCAGCACGGGTTCCTTCAGTCCTGCAAACCTGGTGCTGCGTTGTGCTCCTGGCTGGGATAACTCCAGCACTCAGGTGTGTTCTTTGTGTATGAGGACAAATAGGAACCTCCTCATTCAGACCATGACTGCCTTGCTGTCTTTCTACAGGAGATAGGGGTGGTTCCCCATAAATTCCTGTCCATCCTTGGCTCTGAATTGCTCTCTGAAGGCTCTTGTCTCCATTGGCAGGAAAGTGATCCCAGAGTGAACTGGTTCCTAAGCTCCAATTTAGGATAGGTCCTCCTCGGACCCTATCTAGTCTTGGTGTCCCTTGAGTTGATACAGCTGATTTCCATGCCAGGGTTGGCTAATTCCCTTTGTTCTCAGGTACCTCTGCAAATTGTGCCTCCACTCGATCCATCATCTTTTCAAGAAATAGCAGCTGGTTCCCTCTCTATGATCTCTTTCCTGTATTTTGTCTGACTTCGAGCCACTCGAGCCAAGATTCCTTTACTTAAGAGCGTAAGGAGTCCCATCCACAAACATTACCAGCATCCACAGGGGATTTTTTATGTTTGGGGGGATCAGCCAGTTATGTTATGAAGGTAACAGGCACTTCTTGACCTGCATTTCAGCATTTTCATCAGGTGCTCACACTGTTATTAAGCTGTCTGGTCTTCAGGTTTTACCCATCACCAGCAGAAAGGTCTGAGATCAGGTATCCTGGGATAACAGGATGATACGCATTGATCAAAATCTTGGCAAATAAGGATTGAAGTTGTTATTTCTTAGTGAGTTTGCTCTCTATGGTAAATGCTGGTTGTTGGCCCAAATGTGGAAAGGGAAGGGTTTTGTAAAAAATTTGAAAAGCTGCCAGGAGATCTCTGTGTGAAAAATCCTCCTCTGCCTAGAAAATACTGTGAAATAGTTTTATCAGCTTAAGAAGCAAAATTAGAAATCTGGACTGGAGTGGCTGCAATCAGGAGTGTGCAAACATCGACCATCTTTACAGCTGGGGAGCAGAGGATTGTCCATGTGCTCTGTATTAAATTGCATTTTAATGCACAATCAGCCTCCTCTGGATCTCTATGAGATGACTTGTGAAGTTCAGGAGGGCTCTGAAGATGCAGATATTCCTTCATGGTTTACTATTCCACCAGCTCTAAATTTCAGAGGGACCTCAGAACAGGAGGCCATTAAACAATTGAACATTTTCCCATTCACATGCACAAGAATGGTATCAGGGAATATTGCCCACATTTAGGTTATGCAAATTCATAGTTGTTGACAAACCTACAGAATTTAAAACCATAAGAAACATTTACATCACACTTCTGATGCCTCAGGCACTATACTTTACTCAGGTACCTTGGTATGAACGGACTAAAGAGAAGTGACTTGTCCGCTTATAAGAATATTCAGTACTAAACAAAAAAATGTTCTGAAACTGGATGGGAAGTTCAAAATGTCACTCCATGATATCGGAAAACAAATACTTTACTTTTATTTTATTACAAAGCATTTTCAAACTGAATTCTTTGAATTATTGTAACTGAAAATGTGAGTTGAAACACTGAATTTCTGTTTTAAAGGGCCGAAACATCATTTAGCAAAAAAGGTGGTGAAATGCATAATTTCCTATGAAAAGTTCAGTTTGATGACCACATTTTCCAAATAAACAAAAAGCCAAACTAATGGCAAATAAGGTCAACACTTGCATATGTCACACACCCATGGCCAAGCAGGAAGACTGTAGAGAAATTTAGTTTAAAACAAATGGGTAAGAACTGCAGTGTTCAAGGAAACATAGAGGCTTTCAGCTTTTTAGGTTTCTGGTTGACATCTCTCACTTGCACTTAAGCACTGAGAGGAAAAAAAAAAAAAAAAAAAAAAAAAAAAAAGAAGAAATTAGGTCTACTTAAATATATACATTAATTATTGTTTCTGAGGTGCCTTCCATGGTGAATATGTGAAGGTTTTGCCTCCTGCTCTAACTGTAGCTAGCAGTGTTAGGACAAACCCCTCTGCTGTGTGCTTGGGGCAGGATTTTCTCTCTCCCAGGGTGGTCAGTGCCATGCCAGCAGCAGAGCTGATGTTTCTGTATGAACCCAGGAAATCCTTTCCTGGCTCCTCCTCGATCTGCAGCACAGCCTGAGATGGGGACAGGAGAGCTGAGGGAAGCTCCCCTGCAGGGCTGCAAACATTCCAGCACCACATTCCTGTGCTGGCATTGCCAAACCTGCAGGTATTTTTACAAACAGTCATCACTGCCCAGCGTGGAGAGCACAGCAGTTCTGAGGGGCACAGACAAGGCATGACTGGAGCTAAAAGCTGCCAGGGCAAGCAGAGGTGTGTGCAGGGCCTGGCTGACTTCAGCTCTGCTCTCTGAGCAGATTGTGAATCCATCCCAGACTCCCAGAATCGTTTGGGTTGGAAGGGATCTCTGGAGATCACCCTAACCCAACCTCCCCTGCCAAGGCAGGGATCACCCGGAGCAGGTGGCACAGGAACACATCCAGGTGGGATTGGAATGTCTCCAGAGAGGGACACTCCACACCGGCCCTGCAGAACTGTTCCAGTGCCCTGGCCACTCTCCACGGAGAGTTCTGATTCATACTGAAGTGGAGTTCCATGTGTTTTGGTTCATGGCTATTGCTCCTTGTCCTGTCACTGGGCACCACTGAGAGGAGACTGGGACCATCCTCTGACACCCCCTGCAGATATTTGAACGCACGTATTTTATTTGTATATATTTTCATGTTGAGATGAAAATGAGTTTTCATTCATCCCTTGCTGAATGAGCCTAGGCCTCGTTGGAGCTGGTCTGTTGAATGTTCACCAGAGTTGCTTACAGTGATTTATGATGGATTTGTCTTGGATAATCAAGGTTTATCTCCCTGTTTGAGAAAAATGAGGGAAAATGTATTACACAGACCTTGTAACCTGTGTCCCCTCTCAGTCCAGCACCCAGTGTTCCAAGCAGAACCAAGGAGTCTTTTTACAGGGAAAAGAAAAAAAAGTGATTAAGCAGCCCATTTACCAAAAAAACCATCCATAAAACACTGCCTCTCCAAAGCTAATAGTGCTGTTTGTTATGTCAGCTAATAATGGCCATATTTGTTTGAGTCATAAAACCTCTTTTGCTGGTGCATGATAATGGAGTGTGTTACATGTTCAATTAACCAAACTAATCAAATGTGCTGAGGAGAAATACAATGGGAACAAAGACCTGATCCATGCAATTCTTTGTTGGGCACAGCAGTTGTTTTTCATGTGATTTCCTCACAGTCCTTTGAGCAGATTACCCAGTGATATACTAACAAATCCTTGACCAATTAAGGAAGGTTTCTTGCTGGATAATTAAGAAAGGCTCCCCTAGGACAACTCACAACTGTATTCACTCTCTGCTGTCACTGCGAGGTGCAGTGCAGGGGACAGACTTATCTCCTTCTGGGCAGTGTATGGACCTTGGGGGCAGAGGAATTAAACATGTCAACAGCTGAGTGCAAAACCTGAGGTGTGAGGGAGGCAGAGGTGATGTCCAAACATCACAGCATGGAAAAACTTGCTGGGGGTGGAGGATGGTGCCCAGATCCTCTGCTCCCAAATGCAGTAACTTGTAGCCTTACTATCCCTATGGGACTGTGTCCCTTGCTTGGTTTCCTTTGGGCTGGAAGAGCTCCAGCAATAGATTGGTTGCCCAGGACTTGCCCAGAGCCCAGAGCACCTGGAGATCCAGGCACAGCAGTCTCTGGGAAGCAGGAGAGATGATGATAAGCACAGTCTGAATTGACTCTCTGGTGTGGTGCAGCTCCGAGAGCATCTTTACAGGCAGAAATACTTGGATTTTCTGTGGACATTGATGAGCAGCTTTGTCAAGGGGCACAGACCTGGTGATGCCAGTTCCACAGATAAAATCAGATAAAATTCGGAAAAGGCCACGCCATGTCAAGGGAGGCAAGGTCACATTTCTGTAGGTTATCTGTTAATGAAGTGATCCCAGCTGTCCATGCTGGGAACTGAAATGGTCCAGGAGATTCTTGGGCAGGCCTGGGAAAGCACAGCTTTGCCTCTCCTGCTCCTGAACGTCTAAGGAACCTCTAGAATTGACTGGAATGCCAGAACTGAGTGTCAATAGACTTGTATTTATTATGCAGAGACAAATTTTATGGGTCTGCAAATAGGAAAAGGTTTAAAACAACTGCTTTAGATCAAAAGTGCTTCTCAAGAAGTTGCTTTTTTCTGCCACTAAGTGGCTCCAGATGTTGAAATATTCAACAAAATTCCTTTTTTTTCTTGACACACTGAGTTTCACAAGGTCAATCTGCAGCAAAGAAATCCCAGTGCTTTCCCCCCTCTGAAAACACCCAATTGCAACATTAAATATTAACTGAGAAAAGAGCTTGATTTGTAGCTTCAGACTATTTTGATTTTTTAAATTGTTTTCTTTTTCCTAGAATATGAGTTTCCTCTACACTTGAGGGACACAGAAGTTTCTCTGTGTTCTGGGCATGGTGAGAGGAGCTCCTGAGCTTTGGGATTGGATCTCCAGTTCTTTATTTACTCGCAGTAAGGGACAGGGTTCATCAGAATGTTGGTGGCCTTCATGAATATCCCAACTTCAGCCTTTACTCTGTCCCACTGTGCCTCTTTCTGCTGCCGGACTTCTTCCCTATTCCTTTTGTGCGGGTGGGTGACACCCAGCTGGGAGTCCAGGCTGAATTTCGGGTGACAACTCAGAGGCTGGTGGAATTCCCCTCTCCATACAGATGCACAGTGGGAAGAACAGATGGTCACCATGCAGAAATGCTCCTTCCTCTCTGGGGTGCTGGGAAGTGCAGCCAGGACAGCTGCAGTGGGGATTATTTGTGCCTGGATGGCTGCATCCTTCTTTAGCCTTTGGAAGTAGATCAAAACTACATAAACCTCTGCAATAACATTCAAGTATTAGGTATTCCCATGTACTGGGGATAGTTATGTTCCTCTGGGTGCTTGGGAAAGCCCTGCTTGGTCAGTGCTTAAAAACTCTTTTACTGCAAAAAGTCCCTCCAGAAGTCAGATGTTTCTTTCCTGCTCCACTGAAGCACAACTCTCCCAGCTGCCACCAAGTGCCTGTTATTTCATTTTTCCTGCCCCCAGAAAAAAGCTGCACTAAAAGCACCACTTCCATGAATCATTTCTTTAGTCATCAACTGGCATTTTGCTCTTGATTTGGGACATTTGCCCCCAGGTCTGTTCCAAATAGCTCTGGCTTCTTGGGTTTGCTGTCCAGTGGACAGAGATATTTGGGGGGCTTGGCTATGGGGTGCTGGCAGGCTCAAGCTACCTCTGCCAGGCAGGTTTTGCTCTGCTGCTTGCCAAACTCCCTGCAGGGACTTGGGAAGAACAGACACCAATGCACCGCTGTGGGCTGGAGCCAAACCCATGGAACACAGCAGGTCTGGAAGGCAGAGGTGCAAAGCTGCCCCAAACCCTTTTTGGAAATTATCTCCACCTGCTGGCTTTTGAACCCCAGTATCCCATTCCTGTTTGCACTGGGCCTGGATCCATGGGATTCTGGGTGCCAGAGCTAGAATGTGTTCTCTTGCCCTTCATCTGTGGTGAGCTGAGCACAGGGCAGAGAGGGGGGAGGCAGAAAGGAAGGGCCTGGTATGAAATATTTGCCTGCCAAGCCCTTGTGTTTTCAGAGAGCAGAAGATCTTTTCATTTGTTCTGTTTGACTGTTTGTGCCTTTAGTATCTGCCAGGCTCTCTTGGGAGCAGCAGTAAATGTGCTGCCTGCGGCAAGCTTTGATGGACAAATCCCTCTTTCTCTCTCTTCCCTGTGCCATTAGAAAGCCCCAAATCCATGTGTCTTCCTGAAAGGCAGCGCTGCCCAGCACTGAGTGATGGATCAGAGCCTCATGGTGTGAATGTGGGTGTTTGCTGGACCTTGCAATCCCACCCCAATCAGTGAGACAAAGCTGGTGAGTCACAGGCAGGACAGAGCTGCTGGAATTGGGGATCTGTCAGATTGGCAGGGCTGGGATGGGTGGGCTGGAGCATCCTGGCCACAGGAACAGCCTGTGGAGTCCCCCTCCCTGCAGATCCAGGGGCTGTGAGCTGGGAAGGGATCCTTGGGGAAGCGTTTCAAGGGCTGTGTCTGGACGTTTGTCCATGGAGCTTTTAGGGTGGGAGGAGGTCCATGCCAGGGAAACTGATGCTCCTGCCTGGGAGAGCAGGGCAGAGGGAGCTTTGGGAACCTGGGTTCAAGTCCAGTCTGTTGTAATCTGCACCAGCTGCTACAGAGCAAACCAGCTCAGGTACACACTGCACCCAGCAGATGCCTTAATCCTCTTTTCCTAAGAAGCTTGGAGCCTTTTGAAATCCCAAAAGTGTTTTCCTTTATGAAGCAGCACAAGTGCTGCTTCTCTTTGAAACCAGGAGAAAATACACCATGAAATGTGGAGTGGAAGTGAGATCAGCTTTGAGTTTTCTGAGCTGGACAGGTCAAATGGCCTGGGCCACGTTGTGTGTAAACTCCAGTAAACTCCAGCCTCTGGAGCCATGTCCCAACTCATCAGGTCAGTGTAGCCATTGGGCCTTTTTTTTCTGCTATAAAGGATTTGAACCAGCCAGGGAAATGCAAATTATTCTTTTGAGAGTCTCCTCTTTCAATACAGAAAACCAGAGGAATGGGGAATTCAGTTAAAAGAAAATACAGAAAATGTTTAATTTTAGGTGTTAAGTAATAACAGTAACTTCAAAACATTTGCAGAGTTGTTTTCCTGTTGAAAAGCTGTTTTCCTCAATCACCCATACTTTATGTAATTCTAACAAGCTTTCCCTCTCAGGCAGAAAACAAACCAGGAGAAATAATATTTTCCAGCTGGAATAATTGTTTTTATTGTTTATTCTGCATTTTCCCAACTCCCACAGGAATACAGGGAAGTTCCAAGGCTTTCTTGAACTTTCTACACCTTCTAGGCCTGTGCCCAGGAGTGGAATGGGGCTGGCAGGAGAGTGGGGCTGGGACTCCTGATGCCCTCAGCCACTCACCATTGCCTGCCTGTGGCACCCCTGGCAAAGCTGCCACGTGCCCTTCTGTTCCCTGTGCTGGGAGAGGATTTAGGAGAGAGGGAGAAAACAGAGAGAAGGAGTGCAGGTAGTTTGAGGCTGTAGATGGCAAGGAACAAGACTGAAGGGCACAGGAAAGGCAGCAAAGGTTCTCTTACAGCTCAGTGTGGGGAAATCACCGCTTAGCAGGTTGAAATCACAAGGAAACTTTTTTTTTTTTTCCCCGTGCTATTAAACTGTGCAACTCCCAGTTGCTGGGTCTTGTGGGGACCAAAACTAAAAAGAAGAAAAAAAAGGAAAGGGCAAATTAATGAGAGACAGCTTGACTGGGAGCTGCTGATGCTCAGGAGCTTAGGTGCAATTCCCCCAGTGCAGCTGCTGCACCAATCTGCCTGGCACTGCTTTGTTTCCCAAAGTAGCTCCTGAGGATTACTCTGGGAAATTATTGTAGGGAAATGGATTTGTCTTCTTCCCTCGAATGGCAATTGCGGCATTGTTTAACTGAAATCATGCTATAGGTTAAATCCCAGATTTTGGGAAAGCATTTCTAAATCTCTTCCAGCTATTCCTTATCTGACAATAGCTCAATGAAGAGGTTTATCCTCAGAGAAGAGCTCAGAAAAATCCTATATTCACAAAGGGACTTTTTCCCCTTGGGGAGCTCAGGAATTTCTCCTCTAAAAAATGTATCAACACATCCTTGGACCAGACTTTCATCCTGGCTCCCTGCAAATCCTGAGCTGGAATCAGCCTGCACTGAATGTGGTGCTGTCATGTAATTTTTGAAGCGTGTTTGTGTTTCTGTGGTGTTCCTTATATGAATATATGGAGCTATTCAACTGGAAAACAGACATGAAAGTAAAGACTGTGGCTCTAGATAAAACACTTGACACCAAACTTTCAAGGTTTCTTGAAGGATCAGGACAGAGACACTGGCACAGAATGTGAATCCCTAGTAAACTCTTCCCCCCCCTTCTTTTTTTTTCCTATTTTTCTGTGACACTAAAGAAAGGCAAAACTAATCCACAAACAAACCTTAAGAAGTGACAAAACAAAAGAATTTTGGCTGGGTAAAAAAGGGTTTGTGCCAAACCCTGTCCCAGAGTGATTCCTGTCGGGTGTTTGAAGATGTTAAAGCTGGTCCAGCACTGCAGGATGGTGAGTGACCCCTTAGGTAGAAGGGATGTAAATATAAAGTGTATTTTGTCCTCTTGATGCCTAAATCTAAGCGTCCCATGGTGTAAAGTGATCTTGTCAGCATATCACTGAGTAGCTGGCTTTGGAAGGGACCTCATCCAAACCCCTGCCCAGGCAGGATCACCCAGAGCAGGTGACACAGGAACACATCCAGGTGGGATTGGAATGTCTCCAGAGAGGGAGACTCCACCCCGGCCCTGTGCAACTGTTCCAGTGCCCTGGCCACCCTCTATGGAGAGTTCTGATTCATACTGAAGTGGAGTTCCATGTGTTTTGGTTCATGGCTATTGCTCTTTGACCTTCATCTCTGCCTGCAAGTTCCTGAAAGGGAAAAGCCACAGAGTTGACAGAGTTGGCTTGACCAGACCTCAGCTCATGAATTCCTCTTGGCCCAGCGTGGCCTAGAATAGCAGTTGCAGCTCTGTGCTGGGAGAGGAAAGGGGTGAGATGTGATTCTTCAGGAGGTGTGCACAGGAAAAGGATGAAATTGAGGCTTTCTCCATGCAATTTGTGTCCCAGCCTTGTGTGCACTTAACCTCCTTTCTTGGGGCACGAGGAGGGTTTCCACCAGCTGTGGGTGTCTCCTGCTGGATGCCAGCTCCAAGGGTGATGGGGATGGACTCACTGCTCCAGGACATGGAGGCAGACAGGGTGTGCATTTTGTGCTGAGATGTCAGAAGTGTCTGGGATTCCTGGAGGTGATTGTGGAAGGGGCTGACTGTGGCAGCTGGGAAAGGTTAAATGAGGATTCCTGCACTGAGGTTCCCCTTCCCCCTGGGGCCTTTCTGCATTGGTGTCACCCTCAAACAACCACCACCTCTGGTTTTCCAGTGCTGTGTGTGGACAGATCTATGGCGGCCTTGTGTCTTTTAACAGTTAAAGAAAAAGCTTTAGGAAGGAAACATTAAAGCTTCATTCCCACCTCGAAACCTGCCCAAACCTGCCTGCTCTGAAGCAGAGAGGCAGCATCACTGCTGTCCAGGGGGAAAGGCTGGCTCCTTGTCAGAATTCCTGCCTGCAGAACTGGGATTTGATCCTGTGCCATTAAAAGCAGGGAGTTTGCCTGTTCACTTCAGTGGGAGCTGGTTCAGGCCCCGAAACTCCCGATAATGGGAGGGAGTGGATGAATCTCTTGCAAAAACATCTTTGCTCTGACCTGTTTACTGGGTACAGGGGAATTACTAACACTGGGTTTGCAACACTTGAACTGAATAACTGCCCTCTTTGCTCAAACTTTCCTTAAAACTACAGTCTTCTTCATGGAGTTCTTTAGGATATCTGGAAAGACTTTCATAAATTCTTGCCACCTACAAAAGAATGGACAAAAACCCCCTACTATATTAGTGAAATTTTAGTTTGAATACCTCAAATTTATTCGGGCTTTTGTTTAAAACATATTCCTCAAAACATAGATGTGACCACGTCTTTAAGTACAAATGATGCCTCTGGGTTTCTAGGGAAGAAAATAAAAGTGGGCTTTGCAAGGTTTCTTACCCAGGAAGCTGCCTGTGCCAAAGCTCTGGGGTTGTTTTCCCAGTGATTTAGGAGTGACCTTGATCAAGATATCTCATCTCTGCGATCTCCCTCGGGTGGGAACAGCATGTTCATCCTCCCACAGAGCAGGGAACTGATGGGAGGGGTCAGTTCTCAAGCAGGAAATGCTCTCTGGAATTTCAGCATTACTGTTTTGTCCTCTTTTCCTGGTTTTAAATTCATCTTTCTGTCAAATGACTCACTTGAAGGGAGGGAGAGTCAGAACAAGGGCATTTGGCTGCTGGGTTCAGTCTCAGCTCCCACTCGCTGTGGTGCTGCTGAACCAAGCCCACAAGGAAAAGCCTCCCAAAGTGATGCAGATCTGGGAAGTTTACCTGTGAGTTCAATCTGGGAAGCAAGGCTAACTTCACTTCCAAGTGCTGTGCAGCCATTCCGAAGGGTCTCAACAGGCTGGAGAGATGAGCAGAGTGGAATCTTTTGAAATTCAACACAGGGAAATGCAGGGTCCTGCAGCCGGGGAGGAATAACCACAGGCAAAAGCACAGGCTGGGGATGACCTGCAGGAGCAGCTCTGTGGAGAAGGACCTGAGGCTCCTTGGGGGACAGTGAGCTGTCCCTGCCCAGCAGGGTCCTGGGGCAAGAGCAGCAGTGGGACCGTGGGCTGCAGGGGGAAGAGGGAGGTGTCCTGTCCTTCAGCCCCGGTGCACCCTTACCTGCCTGCAATGCTGTGCCCAGCCCTGGGCTCCTCAGGACAGCAGGGCTTGAGGCCAGCAGAGCCTGTGGAGCTGAGGAAGGGCCTGGAGCATCTCAGTGCCCAGGAAGGGCTGAAGGAGCTGGGGCCGTTGAGAGCAGACACCTGCGAGGGGATTTCTCAATGCACAGAAATATCTGAACCGAGGGTGTCGGAGCCCGCGCCGTGGTGCCGAGCAATAGGACAAGAAGAACGGGCAGGGACCGATCCCAGGAATTCCTCCTGCACAGGAGGAGGAAGACCTTCTTCCTTGCGCAGTGACTGAGCCCTGGACAGACTGTCCAGAGAGGGTGTGGAGTGTCCTCGTTGGGAAAGTTCCCAGGCGGAATGGCCACATCCGAAGTACCTGAGCGGGGCGGCTGTTCCGGGTGCGCTGCCATGGGCTGTGCCGTGGGCTGTGCCGTGGCTGTGCCCACAGCCTGTCCCGGCAGGCAGGCAGGCAGGGAGCGGGCCGTGCCGGGAGCAGCCGGGCAGAGCGCAGGACGGGAATCTCAGCCGGGTGCTGGCGGGCGGCCGGGGCCGGCAGAGGGCACTCGGAGCGCGGCCGGCCCGGGGCGGCGGCGGGGCGGCCCGCAGCTCAGCTCCATCGGCCCCAGCTCAGCCCTTGGTAATATCTGCTACCTCCTGGCTCACTTTGTCCCGGGGAGAGCCCCCGAACGTGCGATTCTGTGCCCTCCGCAGCCGAGCACAGAGCTGAGGCAAGAAGGGACAGCATACCACAGTCAGAAATGTGCTGTCACCGAATGTTTTAAGCCATGAGGGGGGTTGGCTTGGATTCACCTATTTGCTAGAAAAAGCTGGTTTTTGTTTGTTTTTATGCCAGCTTTCTGCCCCTAGCTCTTATCCATATTGTAGCTGCTGAGTCTGTGAATTTTTGGCAGTAAAATCCAGTTGCACTCTGTCTGCAGCCTTAAATCTCCCAAGTCCCTCTTTACTCCAAATGCAGAGAGGGAGTAGCTGCAACTAATGTGTGAGGAGTTGGGATTTTTTTTCTGCTTGAGGGATGGAAAAATCCCTGATGAGTCCTGAGCAGCCAGTCCCTGCTCCCAACTCCTGAACATCCTCCGTGCTTCCTTCCAGCAGGAGCCAGGAAAGCCCAGAGCCACACAACTGCATGAGGATCCCTCAGCTTCCTCCAGCACCTTTGTCCGGGATGCTGGATAGTCTCTATGCTCCTTTCATTAACTGTCCTGCAGGCTTAGGGTAAAAGCCGGGAATTAAACCAGGCTTTTGGGATGGGGAGGAGGGAAGCCCCACTTCCCCTGCACCAGTTTGCGGGGTGGCTGAAGCCCAGTGCAGGGGCAGGTCCCTAGCAGGCAGCACAGAGGTATTTGGAATCTGGGGGCTATTTCCTATTAGATTTGTTTAATAGTTTTGAGGTCAGTTAAATATGGAGTGACAAATTAATTCCAACTTAACGACTTCCCTCTTGGTCTTCCTGCCGCTTGCAAGTCCTGTTAAACAAGAGCAGCTGGCAGGATCAGGGTGCTTTGGCAGCTGTGTGGGGTTGTGTGCTGAACCCCACTGAAAGGTCTGTTCCCCCTGGCTGGTGGCTCTGCATGTGCCCCTGGGCCATTTTCCCCAGGAGAAGGGGCAGACAGAAAAACTCTCCAACCTGGAGCCAGAGACAATGCTCCCGGAGCTGTGGTTTGCACCAAATCCCTTTTGAAAGGGTCAGCACCCAGGGGTTTGTCAAAGGGTTGTTACAGAGACCAGCAAGTGCCAGCTGCTGGTGCCCAGCAGGAACCTCCCCATGGAGGCGTGCCTGCCCTGCACAGCCTGATCCAGCTCTGGGGTACACTTGGCTTCAATCCTTAACCCTCTCAAACCTGGCTCTGTGCACGTGAGGCTGCCCCTACTCCCTGGGGTCCCTCTGCTTGTGAACCACAGCCATGCATGGAGTCCATGGCCTGGACAGGGACAGATCCTCAGGCCCTCCTGGGGAGCAGTGGGGCATGGGCAGGGGTCCTGGGAAGTTCCTAGGCAGATACTCCAAACCAACACAGCAAACTCTCCCTCTGTCTGAAGGGATATTCATGTGACTTACCTAGAGGTGTAAAATCTGGGGGTTGTGGGTCCCTGTGCTCTGTAGACATACCTGTGTATGGAGGTGTGTGATGTGCATCCTCTGTGTGTGCATGCTGGGGTGAGGGTGACAAGAGCAGGTCTCACTCCTGTCAGGACTTGTCCTTCCATGGCTTTGTCCAGATGCTGCTCCCTCGGCTTTCCCAGCAGACTGCAGGGCAAGGAGCAGAGGGGCTGGTCTTCATGAAGGTGTTTTGATCACTTCATCATGCACAGAGCAGCTGGGGCATGAGCTCTTGGGGCAGCAGTGGGAAGCAGTGAAACTTTATTGAGCTATTTCAGGTGCCAAATTCAAACAGATTTGAATTATGTCTCAAGTGCTCAGGAGAGAAATGATTAGGGGCGGTACAAGGGCTTGGTACTGATTCCCCAGAATGAGTGTGCACCTGGTGGTTCATGAAATGCTGCTTCACATAGTCCTGCTTAATGGTTCTTCCTCCAACATCATTTCCCAGGTTTTCTTTCAGTTGTTTGCTTTTCCATAATGTAACACATGGCATTTCTTACCTGTCATCATCCTGCCAATATCAGCACATACCAAGGACCAAATATTCAGCAGGAACAAATGAGACTAGCCCTGGCTCTCCACTAGAGTCCAGCTCTGTGGAGCTGGATTCTTTCCTTTTATTGAAACAACAACAGCAACAACCAAACCAACACGAAGAGTGCATCTTTTCTGCACTTAAGTTAATTATTTGTGGTCTGACTCTGGCACTATGAGAGGAAATTAGCCTAGTCCTGATGATTGGGCATTATTGCAGCACATGAGGTCCATCTTTTGTTTGCTGGGGCCCACGCTGGGTTTTTTTAGCTCTGTCTCTCTTGGACAGAAATGTTGTGGGGGGTTGCATTAATATTTTTGCTTTCTGACTGTGCAGTCCATTCTACGTCACACACTGGAGGCAAAGCTTTGCAGTCTCAGTTGACTGGACTTTGTACAGACTCTTTCAAAGCTTTCTCCACAGATGCCTTAACAATTCTTGAGTTCCTGTTGGAGTTTTGTGCTGGGATAAATGTGAGAGGGCTTGTCCTCAGATGGTGCAGGCTGGCCTTGCGCCACTGACTGCGGGGAACGAAGCCATTCTGCTCTAGCAGAAGATCTGCTGCTCAAACTTCAAAAGGCCACCCACATGTGTGTGCTGAGCTGGAGGTCTAAATTAGCAAAACCCAGAGTTTTTCCCATGGTTTTCACTCTAAGCCATAAAATGACCCATATTTACTGGAAATCCTCTAGAAGTGCTTGAACCCTGGTGCAGAGGGAGCATATTCAGGTTTATGATGGGAAAGATTATCAGGCAAAGTTTCATCTTCACTTGGATGAAGTGAATGAGTAATGGTTCAATTGTCAAAAGCTTTCAGAATTAGAAATAAGTATAAATTAATGCTTCAGGGAGAGTGTTTTGTTTCTTTCTTCTTTTTCTAGTAAGAGGGGTTGTTCATAATCGAAGACCTGAGTTCATAATCGAAGGGGATTCCTGAGTGCACTGCGCTGGGAAAGCTTGGAAAGGAGGAGGTGTTGGGGTACCTAACTGCAGCCTTCCAGTGCCAGAAGAGCCTGCAAGAAAATGGAGAGGGACAATTTACAAGGGGATGGAGTGCCAGGACAAGGGGGAATGGCTTCAAACTGTCAGAGGGAAGGGTTACAGCGGATATTATTTAGATTGGATATTGGGAAGGTATTCTTCCCTGTGAGAGTGGGCAGGCCCTGGCACAGGGTGCCCAGAGCAGCTGTGGCTGCCCCTGGATCCCTGGCAGTGCCCAAGGCCAGGCTGGACATTGGGGCTTGGAGAAGCCTGGGACAGTGGAAGGTGTTCCTGCCATGGCAGGAGGGTGGAGTGGGATTAATTTGAGAGTCCCTTGCAACAGAAATCATTCCATGATCCTGTGGTTCTGTCCAGTGCCGTCTGGGTTGACAGCCCCTGTGTCTGGATACCCACAGGAACCTCAGAACCATCCAAGTGACTCAGGAACAATCCATGGTGGTGAAGACGAGATGATGCTCCTGGGGAATGGAAAGTGCTGTAGTGCTTTTTTAAGGTTATTGTCTTGCAGTTTGCAGGAAGAAGCTGTAGAAAGAAGTGCCTTGCACATGAGCAAAATCAGCTTTGAAATAATTTAATTTTTAACAAGTTAAGGAAAATTTGAGTGTGATTTTCCAGGGAACCAGTTAAGTGTTAGCTCTGTTATAAATGCCAAGCAGATATTCCAATTTGAAATAATAATTTGGTTTATTAATAACAAATCAAATCACAGAATTTCGATAACCCACCAACAGCGGAGAAACTTGACAGAGTTTTCCCGGGAAATGTCAAGGGTGAACCGTGAGATACAGGGTCTGGCCATCTGCTATCTCCCCCAATGGTTCACAAATTCGCCCGGTTCCGGGCTTGGTTTTTATACACTTTATTCCGCCCTCGGCAATATTTCTCCATATTTCCCATTGTTTCCCTACCAACTATACAAATTCGGGAGTTTCCCCGACTAAGCAGAAAAGAGTTCTTTTCTTAGTTCAAATGTTAATGTCCAATTTCTATAGGTCCTTATAGCTGATGAGTGGTCGGGATATCGAAGATGTGGCTTGATGGTCTGTGAAGCTGGCACCCAAGGTGCGAGTTGCTGGTGCCAGCTTATCTCCGGGGTCCCCTCCCGGTGCTTGGGACAACTGCGAGCTTTCCCGGAAAACTCCTTTGTTCTTTTTTGAATGGGGTGCCGGCTGTCTCAGGGCGGTCAGTTTCACCATCTGCTGCAAAATCTCTTAAAACATAAACTTTTACCTGATATCACTTCATATAATTTTATAAATTTCCAATTTATCATAAGAACATGAATTAACCATTCCACGTTTATAACAGCTCTAAACTTCTTGCAAGTACCTAATGGACAGGACAGTATTTATTTATTAGAGCACTGTTGATTTTTAAAGATTCACATGCTTTAACAAAATACTTTTTCTCTCTTCACTGTAAAATGTTCCCACATCTTCCCCATTCCTGGGCCGTGCAGGGATATTTATCCTGATCTAAGAGCAGTGGGACATAAAGCCACTGCCTGTTACTGAGAGCAGATTGTGTTTCAGGGCCGTGCCACTGCTTTGCATCTCTGAGCAAGAGCACAAAAAGGTACACCTGGGCCTCGAGAGACACCTGGGACAGAGGGGCTGCAAATCCAGCCTTGCAATGCGCAGGGTGGGTGCTCCCCGCTTCCCTGGGAGCCTTCTCCTGCAGCCAGGCAGGCTCTGCAAAGCCACCAGAGCCAAACCCAGGTCCCCTTGGGCAGCCCAGGCTGTGCTGCTGTCGGTAGGTGTGGGGTTGCTGTATGACAACACAGGATCGAAGTGGAGCTTGCCCTCAGTGAGGCACAATCCTACAAATTTTTGCCCTGCAGGAAATCCAATATGTTTTATCCTGTTTGTCAACACGGTTTACTCTGAGAGAGGCCTGAGACTGTGGCCAGCAATTAATGCCACTTAAAAGCTTTTCAGTGGGATAATTGGCTGTTGTTCTGCAGGCATCGCTCTCATTCAGATGCTAATGGCTGTGAGGGCAGTGGCCATTCCCTCATTGGGGGCCAGGTATGCCCCGCTCCCCTCGCCCTGGGAAGACGCTTAATGGATCTATTGTCCCTGAACAAGGGCAGCAGGGAAACCTCCCTGTCCCGGAGGAAGCCGTGGAAATAATCCTCATCAGTCTGTGTCACTTGGGCACAAAAGGCAATAGGGAGGACACAAAAAGGAAAGGGGCGTCCAGCACAATGGGGGTGGAAGTCAAGGTGTCCCATGTTGGGGGACTTCCAAGAGAGCTGTGCCAGGCTCTCTAGCAGAGATTCACCGCAGCTCTGTGAAAAAAACAGGTGTGTTTCCAGCCATTCCGAGATTTCAGATTTTCACCCAGTGGTGCTGGTTGTGTTTTTTAAGGTATAGTTATAATTTTTTGGAGGTCAGGTTTACACGGACAGAGTAAGAGTCCTCAGCTCTCTAGTCAGGACCCCACCATGAAGCTGTTGATGTCTGTGGGTAAGTTTAGTACTAGAAGATTCACCATCAAACCTTACATACCCGAACAGCTGGGCTCTCACTTCTCTGCTGGTCTCCTTGCAGGATTAAAACCTTTCCTTTCTTCTTATCAGAGAACCATGGAATCCTTTGTGTCGGAAGAGACCTTAATCCCACTCCACCTTCCTGCCATGGCAGGGGACACCTTCCACTGTCCCAGGCTGCTCCAAGCTCCAATGTCCAGCCTGGCCTTGGGCACTGCCAGGGATCCAGGGGCAGCCGCAGCTGCTCTGGGCACCTTGTGCCAGGGCCTGCCCACTCTCACAGGGAAGAATATCTTCCCAATATCCAATCTAAATCTACCCTCCTTCATCTTCAGGCCTTTATCCCTTGTACTGTCTCTCCATGCCCTTGTCCAGCCTGTGCCAGAACCTCACCACTCTCACAATCTCATTTTTCTTTTCTCTTCATTTTGCCAGTGAGGTTGGGCTGAAGCTGCCATTTGTGATATGTTAAATTATCCTGCTTCTTTTTGGGATCTCTAGGAATCTGATCTTCCTAGACCACATGTACTGTGGTGGGCTGGCCATGATTAAACCATGCATGCTGGAGATTGTCCATGGTTCTGTTCCTCTGGGTTAATCCTTCAATTTAATGAAACCCTGGTTTGCAATGTCTGGATGAACAACCCGCCCAAACTCCCCTATCCTCTGTGAATAAGGGAGTGAGGTCAGTGGGGGGGAAAGATTTTTTCTGGGGGAACACATGCCCCTCTGTAGAAAACACTGAAGAAGATGGAGGGGGGGATCATTTAACAGCCAGGGGCATCCCTGAAGTCCCTTCATGAGGGTTTTGGAGCATTTGGGAGGAGTGTGCAGCTCCCCTCTGCAGCTGGCCGCCTCCTTTGGGGGCCCTTGTGGTGGAGCCCTGCCAGGGGCCCTGCAGGCTCTGAAGCCTCTCCTCAGCCCCTTTGTGTTGCTTTTCCAGCTGGATTTCACATGGGTTTGTTGGGGGCAACAGGGCTCTCCTCACCCCAGCAGCTCCCACCCCATGGCCAAGGGCCACTTCTGTGGTGGAGGCAACCCAAGAAAGGACTGGGCCACTTCCATGGAAACAAAAGCCTATTTTCAAACAGTGTGAAGAGAAACTGTTTCTATCTTATGCCTTTAATGACCTGAGCTCTCCATCTCTTGGAGAAAAGCAAGATTAAACCGGCACTTTTCACTGCTGCCACTGCTCTTACTAGTATTATTTTTTGCCAAGTTCACTTGGCATCCATCCTTGTTTATGATGAACATTTAAAAAAGAGTTTTATTTGCCCACTCCAGCAAATCTCAGCGCTAGGAACAGGCAGGCACGTTTGCAGTGGCGGTTCCTATTTTCCCTGGGAGAGGAGTCCTGTGCTCTGTGTATTGCAGTGTTGCATAAATAGTCCCTGGTGTTGTATGCGGTGGCTGCGGGCACCCCGCTGAGATCATGTCCTTAATACAAACAATACCACACATTTATTCGGGGCTGACCGCACTGACCCCCAAAAGTTTGTTCCCTCCGCTGGGACTGCTCGGCCTTTTCTCTCAGCTGAATGGCCGGCACAAAGACCTTGTCGCATCTACAGTCCCTTTCTAAACAAAACCCGCTGAGGAAGGGGGAAGGATTGCTGGGGAGAGTGGGGGAGAGGAAGAAATGGGCAAACCTTGACCTCTCCACCTAAAATGAAGTGGAGAAATTTGCATTTTAAACCTTGGGATGCTCCTCCGGGTCTCCGTGCCTCTCCTGCAGCTGGTTTGAGTCCCCTTTGCAAACCCCCTGAGAAGCTCTGGGCTCGCAGCATCCCAGCAGAGCAGCAGTCCCGCACCACCAGCATCCCCTGCTGCCAGGAAAAGCCCTCCCTGCTCTCCCTTTTCTTCATGTTTTTTCATAGATTAGGAAAAGAGAAGGAACACTACTTCATAAGGAAACAGATGTTCTCTCCCCTTCCCCCATGCCCAGTTCTGCTGGGATTTGGAGGCAGGGAGCACTGGGAACCTGCTCCCGCTTTGTGAGTGCTTGCCATGGCCTCGGCTCCTCTCCCAGAGATCACTGCTGGCTGTGTCAGGGTCAGACAGCTGGATGTGACAAATACCCTCAACCATCCTGTTACAGTCAGCAGTTTGCAGGCAAACAGAAATTGGTGTTGATTTGCCGTGATTCCATGTGGGGAGCAGCAAGGGTGGCACTGCTTCATTTGAGGTCCAGCAGGCCCTCAGAGAAAGAGCTGCTTTGGGGGCAAGCTCCTGTTAGATGTGATGCAAGGTGCATTCGTATGTCCATTGAACTTCCTTTCAAAAGTGTTAGTTTTAGTTGGGAAACTGCCTGGCCACTGAAAAATTGTGAAGATTTTTCCCCTGGAGTTGAGTATATGCTCTCCACTCCTCTCTTTCCTTATCCCAAACTTGGGCTATCTCAGAGGCAGCATCATGCAGCTTTAGCAGAATTCCAGGTTATTCAATGATATTGAGGTGTTGATCTGCCAGTCAGGGCCCTGCTATTTCCCTTCTTTGGCTCTATTTGGCTGTACTAATAAAGTCAGTGTCTGTGGGATCTTCTGTGCCTGCTGGACAATGGTCCTGTGGGAAAAGATTCCTGTCTCCTTGCACCAGGGTCCCAGCCCCTCTCATAGCTCTGGTGGATCCAGTCTCACTCTTTGATCCCCTCTGATCTCTCACTTAACCTAGAGGCGTTTTACCACATCAGCTATTTACAGTGGAGCCTGATTTCTCTTTTTCCTATTTTTCCTGGAAAAGCTGCACAGTTGCATTGCTTCATGTGGATTTAGTTAAATATGTGGTGGAGCTGCCTCATATTTTGCTTTCCCTGTGCACGTTTAAGAAACTTTTATTCCCTGTGCCTGACTCTGCCCTGGACAGCAGGGTCAGGTCAGTCCCTTTTCAGCCTTCTGTCCCCTCTGAAGTGGCACCACCTGAGCATCACACTGTCCTTAACACCACCTGAGCCTTGGCCTCCCAGCACCAAAGGGGCACGGCTGTCCCTGCCTCCCAGCAGGGCTCTGGCGGTGAGCCGGGAATATCTGCTGGGTGGGGCAGAGCTCAGGTGAGGTGAGGAGCTGTTCTGTATTGTGGGCACACTTTCCCTCTGGCCCTGACCTGTGACCTGCCACACTGCTGGAGGACGAAGGTGGGAACCATCCCTGAGACTGCCAAAGGGCTCTGGCTGAGGTCAGCCCCGCGCTGGAGGCTTTTGTCTGTGTCACAATGTCCCAGTGCTGACCCGAGGGCTTGTCTGAAGCTGAAACCCCACCCAGGCCGTGGCTGTGGCATTACACACAGTCACACCAGCTGAAATAACTCACCTGATCGAGAGGACAAGGGGCTGCCTGTCCCCACGAGTGTTTTGCTCATGCAGGGGCCCTGCTGGAGAGATTTGGGAACCCGGTTGCAGCAGCACCGTGGTGGAGCCTGCAAACACAAACCAACCCACACGGGGGGAACCGGGCAGGTGAGATGCACATCCTGAGCTCTTGCAGCAGGAGGATGGGCACTTTAGAGCAGCTTCCCAAGGTGCTGCCCTGTTCTCCTTCTTCTGGGCCTTTTCACCCCTCTGCCCTCCCCCAAACCATGAGCCTCTCTGCTGCATGTTGCTGTGCAAACACACACGTTTCTGATGCTGCACTGCTCTGTGGAGTCTTGCTGACTTGTTCTTTACATCCACAAGGAAACTGCATGACTATTTCTGTCTGGAATCTGGGCTTTTATCTCTTTTTTCTTTCCTATCCTCTTTTCTTTTCCTTTTCTCCCCCCAGGCTCATTAAGAAATCAATAAGTGTCTCAGTAGGGCTTTGCTCAACCCGAGTCTGGAAGTGTTTCTTCCCCTTGGAACGTGAACTATCTCCTCAAATTGATTTTGCTGATTTTGCTCGTTTCCATTTAATAATATTCTCAGTGTTACATCTCACCCTCTTGGATCCATTCCCAGCCAGTGATGAGTCCCAGGCTCACCTGCAGGGCAGGTACCAGGCAGGAGCCCCCTGGGCTGTTGTAAGGGCAGAGATCTGCTGCCCTCTGCTTTGTATAACATCTCTGTGGGTGAGGGAGGGGAGGAACCAGTCCTTTGCAGACCCAGTAACATTATTGTACATTCTAGAGATGCCAGCAGACCTGGAGACATGCAGAAATGGTCCTTCCTTCCAGTTACACCTTGGCTGGTTCATCTGCAGTGCAGGAGAGCAGGAGGGGAGACGGAGTTACTCCTCCCTTCCAGACTCTATCTCCTGTCCAGAGACAGATACTGTGCTAACAGAGGGGTCAACACCTGAAGGAATTGTTACCTGTTTCTCTTCACCCTCTGTTAAGCATTGGCCTGAAATCCTCAGGGTCTCTGATTAACCCCAGCTTTAGAGAACACCTAACAGATCAATGTGAAAACTTTAAAGTTCCCTTTTTATGGTACATTCTATCCATTTGTTTTTTATTTTTGTGTTGTGATCTGGAGTTGGAAGTCTAGACTGCATGGCAACCTACACAATGGAATTTCTGGGAATATTTACAACAGGTGGACAGGATTTTAGCTGTGAGGTTATTTAGGTACCTTCTAAAGAATCGAAGGGAAAGACAGAAACTCCCAGCAGTCACAAGGCAGGTAGGATAAAAATACAGGGAAAGGGCACCCACTCAGCAGCATCATAGGAGATATCCTGGTGTGTTTAGACAGAAACTGAGAGGGATTTCAAGCAAAGGTTAATTAAGATCAGTTTTTACCCCCCTTGAGGTTCAGCTCTGTTTTGGTTGTTTAGCACTGACCCTACTCCTCTTGGTGCTCCAGTACACAGAGATGTCAGGGTTTGAACAGCATTTTCATAGACCTGCACATAATTCAGTTCTTCTCATGTCATTGTCAGTAGATGATCTTGCTGATCCAGCAGCAAAGCTCAGTCTGCAGCCTCATGAACCCGTCCCAGCCTGTGTCCAGAGTGTCCCAGGTGACTGGAGGCTGACAGCTTGGCCACCCAGTTTGCAGGAAAGGTTCTGTGTTCAGCTTTGTTCCAGCGGGAGCTTCCCGTTCCAAATGGCACCTCGATTCCTGTTGTTCATCTCTCATCCTCTGATGCACCATCCAGTCACCTCACCTTGCACGGTGGCTTGTAACCCTGCCTGTCAGAGCTAAGAGGTTTTCTCAAAGTTTCTGGAGTACCTATGGCAAATCCAGGATTAAATCACTTTCTTAGTGTAGTGCCAGGAACAGGTGGCAAATAATCCCATTTGTGTGTTATCTTTGCCATTCTTAATTATCCAGAACAGACCGAACAAGGGAGAGAAACTTGGAAGGGAAAGACTGGGAGGAGAATTGGGAACACTGTGTTCCAGAGCCAGGCTCTACCACAGAACCCACCTGTCATGCTTTAAAACCTAAAATCCCAGTTTAAAATGTCATGAATTAAGGCTGTAAGAGCTGTGTGGGTGATGAAGAGCCTGACAGACGTACAGGAAAAGTGTCTGTGGACGTGTCACATTGTCAGCCTTCTTGTGGGTGAGGTCTGATACCAAAGACAAAAGCTGACATGCAAGACTTTGCAATTCTGCCTTGTGTTTTCTGTGTAGTTCCTTGTGTTTCTCCTTATAGAGAGATTCTGAAAAGAAAAATAAACTCACGAGAACTTTATAACCACGGCCAAAGAAGGAGAAGTCTCAGACACCTGGGTCTTATCAGGCTGTGCAGTGTTCCCAGTTTGGAGACTGGGATTTGGAGACAGAGGATTGTCCATGTAGGCTGGGACAAATCCCTCCATCCCTCCACTCCCCCCCCCCCGCCTATTTTTCCTGGTTGTTTTGCAAGCCCTGAAAGGAATAGACTCGGTGTTATTCTAACTTTAAATGGAAGGAGGGGGAGGCGATGAGAGCAGAGAAGGAAAATCCATTTGCCGCAGCCCTTAGTTTTCCTTCAAGTCTGACAGGCCCAGGATTAAAGGTTTGGTTACAATGGGCTGACAGTGCACATTAACAGCCCTGAATGTCTTAACAACCCGGCTACTGGAGATGCATTCAGAAGAGTCTGTGAACTGCTTTTCCCCTTTAAAGCTCCTGCTAGACCATGTTGTCCAGTGAAATCTTTTGTGGTTAAAAATGTATAGACTTTCCTCATTCCTAACCATGTACATACACAACCCCCAAATTCCTTGCTGTCCTCCCGCGGGGTTTATGCCAGTTCTCCTTTAGCCATTTGACTTGGGCAAAGTGTCCTGTGCTGACTGCACAGGGAGTTTATATCTCCCCTTTTTATTTTAGCTAGTCTTTCACCTAGTGTAAATGAGCAAAAGCTCACTTGTGTGGGTGGAGTTATGCTGATCTGTTCCAGCTGAGGGGCTGAGCATGCAGAATAAGTTGTTGTTTGGTTTTTTTTCTCAGAAAAAAAGGAAAAAGAGCCTCTGATTTAAAAAAAAAAAATCCCTATATTGGTTTGTTATATTTGCATCATAAAATGGAATTCACCAACCATTGCATTTGATGGATCGTGAACTGATGGACAGTGATTATAACAACCAGAATGTGTTGCTATTCACAATGCATAAGAATTAAGTTCACACGGGGCTATTTCCACTCATTTGCAGGACCAGGGGATACATTTCCACTCCTTCAGTCTCCAGGCAGCAAACCACATTCGATTAATTTATTTTGTTTGGAGGCAGGGTAGGAGGAGAAGAGCTGTTGATGGAATCCAGCCAGAGTCCTGGGAAAGGGTTTGGAAGCTTTGGTGAAACCAAGCAGCTCCTGTCTGAGTGCATCCCAAATCCCCACATCTCAGTCAGAAACTCCCATGGGAGCTCTCACTGTGCTTGGCTGGGAAAGCTGCCCCTGCCCTCGGTGTCCCTGAGCTGGACCTGCTGGAGCAGCTCCATGGAGAGGGACCTGGGAGTCCTGGGGGACAGTGGGCTGTCCCCGAGCCAGCAGTGTCCTGGGGCCAAGGAGGCCAGCGGGATCCTGGGGTGCATCCCAGCAGGTCAGGGAGGGATCCTGTTCCTTTGCTCAGCCCTGGGAGCCCTGGGTATCCCTGGGTGTCCCTGTCTATCCCTGGGCGTCCCTTGGTGCAGGGAGGGGCAGACCAAGGCCAGGCTCTGTTCTGGGGCCCAGAAATGGCCCCAGAGGGACAGGCAGGGACTGAGCCCAGCAAGCTCCACCTGAACACATGGAAAAACTTCTTCCTGTGCAGTGACCAAGCACTGACCAGGTTGTGCAGAGAGGCTGTGGAGTCTCCTCCCTGGGGATATTCCAGACCCATCTGGACACAATCCTGTGCCCTGTGCTCCGGGATGGGCCTGCTGGAGCAGAGAGGTGGCACCAGGTGACCCACTGGGGTCCCTTCCAACCTGACATGTTTGGGATTCTGTGAAGGTGGCTGGGAGCTGGTTGTGCGTAATCTCAGGAAGATTGGCTCATGTCCCTTGACTCCATGTGATGGGGCTTTGTGCTTTAAAATCAGAGGGGCTTTGGGCTTCATTGCCCAATTAAAGCTGACAGGGTTGGTGGTAGCCCTGTGGTGGCATCTAGGGACCTTGTGCAGGAAGGGTGGCCCTGTTTTCAGGCAGGGAGTGAGTGCAGTGTGGAAGGAGAAGGCAGACAAAAGGTCCTGGTCTGCACTGGAGGGAAGATTCCATCTGATCTGTTCTGAGAGTGCTCTGGTGCTCCAGGTGAAAGAGGATGGGAGTGGAAGTGTGCAGGTCCAGGGGAGTGAGGAGTGGGTGTTGTGGAAGATAAATCCATCCGTGAGGGGATGGAGTGGCTGCACAGTCTGGGGAATTTCTGCTTCTGTAGAGGGGGAGATAATCTAAGCGGAACCTGATTAGAAGTGAGGAGCACAATCTATGAAAGGGGAGGGCAGAAGGGGGAAATAAATGAGAATTAATTTAGCACAAAATCAAGATGTCAAGAACAAAGTTAATCAGGAGACAAGGTTAATTAATGAATACATCCTTACTTAAACCATCACAACTACAACAACACCACTGTTATTAATCAAAGCACTGAGTATTGAGGCACTATAGATGCGTTCCTAACCCACTGTTAGGGGTCTGGGAAAGAGGATGGAGGAAACAGAATTTTGTTAGAAACACCAACATATCATGGAGAGATTTACAAGCTCCAAATGTTAAAATCACTCATTTGTTTTAGAAATAGAAAGTGGGCAATAGGGATGGACTGGGAATAGCAGTATCTGTTCCTTAGACACTGGCAGCTTTAAGGAAGTGACCTAATTGATAGGCTAATGAGGGCCTAGGAGATGCCATTGACCTGAGATCCATCCAGAACATAGACAGCAGCCTTCAGAAAATAAAGAAGTGAGAAGTGATTAAAGATGCTATTGACCTGAGATCCATCTAGAACATTGACAACAGCCTTGGAAAGTAAAGAAGTGAGAAGTGATAAAGGCAGCCCATCCTGTCTTTCTTTGGAATGGCTGTTTTGCCCTGCCAGGTGTTCACCTGACACTGTTCCTTAGGGGTGAAGGAAATCTGTGATTCTTATTCCTCATTCTAGTCTCTGTTCCCCTACCCAGGCCTGCTGACACGGGTCAGAGAGCACACCCAGCTGTAAGGGTGGACAGGTGACATCCAGCAGAGGAGCAGTGTCAGGCACCAGGACCCAGTCCAGTTGCTGGGGGCTTCCTCTTTTTGCCAGGATCTTGGAGAACAGAAAGCAGATGTCCAAGCTGGGAGGCAGAGTCTGTGCATGTGTGTGATGGACACTGGAGCTCCTCAGTGCAGCCACCTCTGGCTCAGGTGTTCCTCCTTCATGTTCCAGCCAAGGAACAGAACTGCCAGCTCCTCCAGATTTAACCTGTTTTGGTGTGGGAAAATCTCCTTCTGCTGCTGCTTAGAGTGTGGGTCTTAGACCAAAGCCCACCTTCACAGAGCTGGAATCAAAGAGGGTGACTCTCCCCCTGGGATTTTCCATATGGCATTTGACTGATTAGGCACCGATAGACACCAGGCTGGAGGTTTGTCACCAGCCCTGAGTGTCTCTGCTGGTATCCCAAGGGATCTGGGCTGGCAGGCCTGGTGCTGTCCAATATTTCCTTCAATGATCTGGAAAAGGACATAAGGGTTTGCTCATTCTGGAGGCATCAGGCAGGAATGTGGAGCAGTCAGAGGTGCTTTGTGAGAGCATTGAATCCAATTAAAATCAATGTGCTTGCCGTAGTGAAAGCTGGAGATGGGGGAATGAAGAGTGCAGGCCATTCCCAGGGAGTGAAATATGAAGGAGAGGAGTGGGAAGCATTTATCAATCTGGATAAATTAGATATTGAAAATCACAGAAAAACTGATGAAGGGAGGAAAAGTATAGCGGAGTAAATTCACAGCTCGTGGTGCCAAAAAGGGAGTGATTTCCATCAGTATTTAAGCCAAAAATTATAAAATTACCGGTGGTTTTGACAACTGTATTTTTGGGGTGGTGATACACAGAAACCAGAGGCATGTAGTCAGTATGTGTGTCCTGTTTTTGGGGAAATCAGATGGGGTATTCATGCTCTGGGACGGGAATGGTGCAAACCTCACCACTGCAAATACAGCAAAATATGGACAATCCCTGGGAAGGGTGGGGAATAAGAATTCTGGTTTTGGTAGAAGTGGCAGTTCTGAAGAACTGTTGCCTCACTGAGAGTTATATTGAAAGATGTATATTTATTATATGTCTTATATATATATAAATTTTTTCCTCATTGCTGTGAATTGTTGACTCAGGACAGGAGATTTTATTCTTCTCTCACTCTGACACAGCTCTTGTGCTTGAGGCAGGAATCAACATGGGGTGGTCCCCTGACCTGGGCTGTGAGCAGGTCAAGTTAAAGCATCACAAAGGCCCTAAAATCTATTAATAAATGCAATTCTTTAGGAGTCAGTGCCCCCATTTTATAGCAATCTGGTGAGGGGTCTTAACTGGTGACAAGGTAATTTCCATGCTTTTACATACATCCTATCTGGAGTCTCAGGGCGAGAGCAGGTTTGAGCCAGAGGAATTCTGAGCAGCTCTGCAAGATTCTAAACTGGCTTAAACTGGCCCACTTGAACCTGGTATCTTGTGTGCTGAACCAGCAAACACGGGTCCTTCAGAGAAGGGGTAAAAAGAGCAAAAGTAACTCTCCTTAATGCATCCAGCAGCCATTTCTGTGGGGAGGGTGGCTGCAAGTCCCTTCTCTGACCCAGAGAAGTCCCTTCTCTGACCACTGCAGGTGATCAGCTCCAGAGGTGTGACTCCCTCTGCCGTGTTCGTAGACAGGCTACAAACATTTATTAATGGTCATAAAATATCCTGCCTGTTTTTTAAATCCAAACAGCAATGTATGACTTGACCACCATAAAGTTTGTCTCCAAACCACCACAAAAGGTTTGAATTACTCCTGGTGGCAATAAAAGCATTCTTTGGGCGAACGCTTTGCTTTATTGTTGGCTTTTCTCTTTCTCAGTCTCCCATCCTACCAGCAAGACATAAACAATAGGGGCTGAGTTGTCATCCCCCACCCCCTCACACCTACATTAATAAGGTCCAGGAACAGCAAAATGAAGGAAACAGAAGCAAAACAGTCCTGGAGACTGCTGGTGGGTGATAAGCCCAGCTTGCCTGGTGTTAAAGGAAGTGTTGCTCAGAAAGAGCCTTTTTTTTTGCAACTCAGAGTGCCCCAGTCACATAAAAACTTTAGTAAGAAAAGATTTTATATATACACATCTGTATTTTATTTCATTTAACATATATATTTAATATAATATAGATCTATTACATGGATTATTTCAGAATCACTAAATTGCTTTTTATTCTGGGTTCAATCTTTCCAATGTGGAATAAACTATATTAATTTATAGCCATGTTATTGATGCAATTTCCAGACAAAAGCATCTGCTTAGGAGTTGATTTCAGTTTGCCATCTCTGCCTTAAATGTTCTTCTGTACTTAATTCAGAAGAACTTTTGTCTTTATATATAAACCCTTAGGGAATTAAACATTTGCTGTTAAGTGGTTGCTGCATACCAAACATCTCCATGACTATAGATCGAATTCCTCCTATAAATCTATTTTACTACTGACTGTAAAGTCATTGGCAGCTTTTCATTGTCTGCCATGGATGTAGATACCAGAGGAACAGGTAAAAAAGAGCATCTGAACTGGACCTGAGGCGCTGCCAGGACAGGAAACATTGAGAGGAGCACAACAGCACAGGTGTGGATGCAGTGGTGCAAGTCATGGAAATTGTGTAGCAAGTAAGAAGGAAGAAAAAGAGTAATGAGGCAGGGCTGAAAAACAGAAGTCTCAATATTTAGTTCCACCTAGTTCAGGATGGAACTTGAATTAGGGGAAATGAAGAGGGTTTTGGGGCCCTTTCCTGCTCAGACTGGTCATGTCAGCTCTCACAATCTACCTAAGTTGCTGAGTCAGCATCAAATTAGGGATCTCCAAGATGGAATGGTGGGACAGGGAGGACCACAGCCTCCTTATTTCCTTCTCTGTAGTCTCAGCAATGCTCTGCCACGGGTTGGGCCATTGATAGCCACTCCCACGCTTCTCTGGTTTATCAGATGTTTCAGCACCAGCACTTGAGTGGTGTCAAAAGGTCTTTTGGTTCACAGCATTTTGGTTCACAGCTTTTATCTCTGCCCCACTTGTGTGAATAGTTGTACGGGACAAAGAGCACTCCCGGCTGGACATGAGTGACTTCGTGAACAGCTCTAGATAATGTCCCAGAGGATGTGTCAGAATCTCTTCTGCAGGAGGAGAGGAGACTTCCTCTTCTTCACCCCACAAAGATCTGCCTCAGCTCCAGGGAACCCTGTAAGGGAGGGGGAGGCATGGGATTTGCACCGTGGAGCAGCAGCTGGAATGAGTTTTGGGAATCCCTAAACCCTCCTAAGAAAGAGCAGTTAAAGCTGAACTGAAAATCAAACACTAAGCTGGTACAAGCCACCTCACCTATAAATCCAGTCCTGGCGAAATTTTTTCCTGCACCACACTTAGTGCGTGAATGGGGATTTACAGCCGGTGAATTTCCACATCCCCATTCCGCCAGCATCACCCGCGGGGCTTCCCAAACCAAGAGGGCACTCCGAGCCTCCCACAGCCCACGGCCCAGGGGCAGGGAAGGGGGAGAAGCAAACAGGCCTGGCTTAGCAAACACGTGTGTGCTCAGAGTGTTTGGATAAAGGCATCTCCTAAAGGGGCAATTTGTTTGGTTTGGACTTCATTGGGTGAAAAGCTCTCAGCCCCACGAGTGCTTAGTTATTCTCTTGTCTAGTGGCTCCTCAACAGCCCCCCCCCCCCCGACAGGGAGGAGGCCTTCTATTTGAGAAAGTGGCCGTGCTCGTTGAAATTCTCTAGTGACTTAAATTTATTGGTTTTTCCTGAGGTCCAGCCATTTGAATTGCAAACAATGCCCCATCTCTGCCTCCTCCCCCTCTTCCCCGGGCAGAACAATGCTCCGAGCAGAAATAAAGCCCGGGCCATGCGGCCGCAGGAGCGGGGCGGGGGGCGGGGGGGGGATGGGGGTGGAGGTTTGCTGCCTTCTGGTCCCGCTCAGTGATGCAGAGGACGGCTGGGAAAGGGGAGGGAAGAAAGAGGGAAAGAGATAGCTCATGGATGATGGTTGGAGACCCTTTTTGCTTTATTTGTTTATAACATCTGTTTAAAAGACCACCCCGAGAGGGGATCAGTGCCAGTGGATCCATGGGTACCTTTCACTTTTAATTTCTCAGCATCCTGGGAAGGTTGCAGGGGATGTGATGTGGGCTGTGTGATCCAAAATGAGGTGAACTTTTGTCATATTTCTGGGAGTGGCTGAACAGCTTAGGTCAGTCAGAGCTCAGTTAAACCTGCAGGAAGCTGGGCTGCTGCTGTGGGAGAGAGAGATGGAACTGCACATCTAGATGTTCATGAGTGGGATACAGGAGCACAGCAGCAAATGAACAGAAGTTGTCTTCCCTTTCTGACCTGACAAAGAACGCATTTCACCACACTAAACTTTACCTTTTCCAATGGTTTGGCCACTCTGAGGCATCTTGCTGGTCTTTGCTCAGCAGGTAACCTAAGCTGAGATCAGATATCTTAGCTGGGTGAATTCCTCTTTATCTGATCCTGACACCTTCACCTCCTGGACTACTGAAATTCCTGGGAAAGCCACCTCTGAGTATTGCCCTGAGGCACAAATCACTATTTCTGACCCTTTTTCTCCTCCAGGAGGAGAGGAAATAGAGACGGTTTCAGTAAGACAGGAGAGCCATGCATTCAGCAGGTCAGGCTTTGTCTCTGTAAGCACCTGGTGTGCTGCAGGAGGAAGCAAGTGGCAAAACTCTGCTCGTGCAGGGAAATTATTCATAATAAATGCAATCCATTTTTTTTTCTGTGAGTCAGAAGGGAAGGCTACTGGTAGTTTTGAGAGGGTTGTTCTTGCAGGAATTCCATCCTTCCCAAGGCCAGAGGGTGCTGAGGATTTGGGGGGCTCATTTGGTGTTGAAAGAATTCCAGTTTATTGATTTGAACAATTTTTTCTTGGATATTTTTGGAGTGAAGTGGAAGTAAATCCATATTGCTGCTTTATCAGGGCTGGGGAAGGATGTTCCAACCCACAGGTACTGGTATGTATAAACGCAGGATTAAAGAGGCAAAGATCTGCAGATCACATCCAAAAATGCAGAAATGTCTCAGAGATATCAGGGACTTTGTAATCCTCGAGGAGTAAGGTTCAATAGAGAATGTATCCTACCCAAAATCTGCCTGCCCCAGCACATTCCTGGAGATGGCAAGCACATGGAGACAAAGCAGAACTCAGGTTTTTGGGGCTCTTGGACACCTCCTAAAGGAGCATTTCAAGCTTTGAGTGCAGTGGCATTTCCAGCCCTGGGGGCTGCAGTTTGCATCTGTCAATTGTACTGCATTCGTGTTTATTTTCCCTTTTCACCTTATCTGTGGACGATGAAAGTTCAGAGATGCACACAGATGCAGAGATGTGTCCTTTGCCTGCTGGAGCTGAGGTCTTGCCTCCACTCCCAGCCCCAGGAGCTGTGGTGCTTTCCAGGAGTTTCTGCCCAGTTCTGTCCTTCAGCAGGGCTGTGTCCAGGCAAATCAAACTCTGCCCTGAGTTCTTAAACATGCTTGTTCTCCTCCACTGCATCTTGGGATGTCCAGCCACTGGATTCAGCACCTGTTTTCCAGTGTTTTGGCCTAGTTATAACTGTGCTCAATACAAATCTCATCCCATGACCCAGGAAGTGGCAGTTCTTTGAAGGGAATCCCCTTCTTTTAATTCAATTAATGTTGAAGCTAATTTCTACCCTGGGGCTGAGTCCCAGTGCCTTTGAAGTCAATAATAGGTCTGTGCTTCCCTTCAAGCAGAGCAGGTTGGAGCACGTCCCTCCCAGCCAAAGGCTTTGCCAGGATGTTCAAAGGCTGTTTGCTTTTTGTGCCAAGGAATTGCGTCCTGCTCCAAATCAAGGGGGAGATTTCAGCAGGATGAGACCGTGGGTCTCGGGGATCTCTGTTGGACAGGCCAAGTGGATGTCAGGGGATGGAGTGCACCTGTTTTCAGAGTAAATTCAGCATCTCCTTCACAGAAGAGGTACTGCTCTGTAGACACTTCAAGATTTACATTATTTACAATGAAACACATATTTTGCCTCTTTCAGTTTTTTTACTCTCAGAGTTTTTATGTATGTCCTTAAAATATTATTTGGATCATCTTTCCTGGTTTGATATGATGGAGTGAAAACCACATTCAACTGGCAACAAGACTATTTTTCCTCTTCAGGTCAAAGATGAGGAGCCAAATTCTGAAAACAGTTTGCTCATTGTCAGGGTAGTAACTGATTCCAGACAGCCTAAAGGTGATTTTCTTTACCTAAACCTGGCACATAACTGAAGTATGAAGAAAATCTAATTGGTTTTCACCCCCTTTACGGCAACAAGCAGAGGCATCTCCAGGCAGTGTGTAGACTTCAGGAGGACCATTTCTTTCACTGTGCAGAAGCCTTAATTGATCTAGGCTAAAATGATTAAGCTTCAGAGGAGAGCAGCTTTGCTTCACATTATGACTTTTTATTATGCCTTAACAGCTGTATTGAGCAACTCTGGGCTTTGTAGTGATTTTGGAATGAAACTAATCAATGTCATAGAAATAAATGCAGGAATCTTTGATGTGTAGATGGAGCCGTGGGGGGATGACACACAACCCAATTACTGGCAAAAAATTGGAACATATTACATATTTTGTTATGCTTCAACTACCTATTGTAAAATACTTTTACTAAGGTCTTCATGCAAAAAAAAAGTGCTGTTCTGCTAATTTTCATGTGTCCCTCACATAGGAGGAAACAAAACTTTTGCTTTTATTCAAGGTTTAACATTGAAAGCAATGCACAAATGTACCCAAGAATCACAGAATCATTAAGGTTAGAAAAGATTTCTAAGATCACCGAGTCCAACAACTGGCTCAGCACTGTCAGGTCCACCACAAAGCCATGAGACGATTGAAGCTGTGGGTGTGAAACTCTACCCAAACAAATGGATTTTACATCACTGCTGATCTGTTTCTCTGCTGCCCTGAAGTTTTGTCCTGTAAAGTGAAGCAGCAAATACCCAGGTGGGTCTCCTCACCCGATTTCTGAGCCCCACGCTGCTTCCCAACCCGAATTGCTGAGGACTGCCCAGCGTGAGGGGCCAGCAGCTGCCTATGGCACTGAGAAATGGACATGAAAACAGTCCTGTGATCCCCAAGGGACAAATGTTTTGTTGTAAAGCAGTCTCACCAGGAAAGCAGAGAAATATGATAAGCCTCATTGTGCTTTTGGGGTACATGAGCAGCACCAGATAAGCATCTGAAGTCTGGGTGTTGCTGGGATTGGATTTGTCGGGGAAATGCTCCATTATTCAGTGTGACACTGCCAGGTTTCATGCTCCAGGTAGCAGAGAGGTGATCCTGGTTATCTGATTGCCAGGGAGGGCTCCGAGCTCTGCCTCCAGCCACAGGCCAGAGTTAACAAGTTCCACACTCCAGACATGAACCCCATCCTAATCCTCCCGAGCCCCAACACTGCTGCTTGTTCAAAGTGTGCCACCCCTTCTCGCTGGGATGGGCAAAGCCAGCCTCACATAGAATGAGAACTGAGCCATGCCTTTGCCCCAAAATGTAAAACGAGTGGAGATCTAAGCTTTCCTTTGAGATTAAAAAAAAAAAAAGGCTATAGCTGAGGTTGGTTGGTCATTTTGTTTCATTTCTCTTTGATGCTCATGGCCCCTGTGCCAGGAGCTCCTCCTGATCAAGCTGGGAAATTTGTTTATGAAAGGTCTGAATGAAAATGAAGTGAGGGAGCAGCCTTTACAGGTGCAGATCTGGGGTTTAGGATAAACACCTACAAGGTTGCATTTCCTGCCTTCCACTTACAGTAACTGTCTAATCTAGCTACCCATTCACCTTTCCTTTCATCCCAGGATGTCTAGTCTGATCTAACTGCCTGTCCTTTCATCCCTGCTATCTTCCTCTTGATCTGTGTTTTTTAGAGCTCATTCATCACACCTTACAACTTCTAAAGCACCCACATAGGGCCACAAAGTTTCTCTTTACATTTTAGCCAAAGTGCTTGAAGGGATGGAAGGCAAAGCCTCTGCTGAGAAACCCCGGGAGAGGAGCTGTTACTTCTTGTTTAAATCACACCTGAATGCACCTCGGTAAAGGTACTGAACAGAGAAGCGGATTATTCACATCCTTGAAGCTTTTATTCAAATCCTTGCCCACTGGAAATGGGCAGGTTCATTAATTGCATGGCTTTCCTGGCAGCATTTTCCCTTGTATTGGGTAGGGAATGCAAGTACATGGGGCAGCAGCCTGCTCCAAGGGAAAGGACAGCAGAAGACACCAGAGCAAAAGAGGAGACTCCAGAAGGGCCATTACATTCACAGAGACATTTTTGGTCTGTCACTTTGTGTCCAGCTCTAAGGGCAGCTTGATTTAGATTTCTAAAGAGAGGTAGAAAGCATAGAGAAAATCTGAACAGGAATAAAAACCTGAACATGGGACAAAAGTGGCTCTTTGAATATGGGACTGCATTAATGCTCTTTATTACAAGGTCTGAAAGTAGGAAGGTCAGAGTGGAAATGGTCGGTGGAGATGAGAGAAATGAATCAAGTATCAGTGAGTGCTGTGTGAGTGTCAGCATTGCCTGGCTTGAAAGAGGTGCACCGATTTCTTAAGCAATTTCTAAATAGCAACCAGCTCCAGACAATGATTTAGGGACAAAATTAGCCTTACAGGCAACACCTCTTTTGGAAGGTCTCTCTCTCATTCTTTCTTGCTCATTCCTTCTGTTCTTTTATTTCTGCCCCCCCTCAAAAGGCGAGGTTGTTACTTGGGAGCCCTTTTGAGGGGAGAGAACCATGGTGAGATTCTTCTGCTGGCATGGCTGATGTTAATGGGCAACACCGAGGCCAAAGGTCCTTTAAAGCTCCCACATCTGCAGCTTTGTACAGACCTCACCTCCAAAATGCCTCAAAGTGTGTAGCCAGGCAGGGCTTAATGTGTATTAGCAAGACAAAGGCCCAGAGAGGGGAGGAAAGGGGGATGAGTTTTAATTTACTGAAGATTTATTAGGCCTCATGAAATCAGCCTGAACCACCCATTTTCTGTATCATCTGCCCACATCCAAAGGGGCCAACTTTGCTGGGGGGAGATGGTTGCTGAGAATTATCCTGCAACAAATCTCCCCAGCGCCAAAGGGACATGGACAGGAGCAGGATGGGGAGGAGGGTTCACCCTCTCACATAGAGCCCAAAATCTGGAAATATGGAAATGCAGGAATGCCATTTGGGTTTGATCCTTCCTTCCTGTGACTGCTGCTTGTGAGGTGCATGTTCCTTTTGCTAAGCCTGGAGTAAATGAGTGAGAGATGGGCGGAAGGGAGAGGGAGGCAGATGCCAAGGTGTGCTCTTCATGTGGAGTTTGGAGCTGAGGGGATCTGCTTTGGGAGGGGTTAGTGAGTCATTGT
Source organism: Prinia subflava (assembly GCF_021018805.1). Classification (NCBI taxonomy): domain Eukaryota; kingdom Metazoa; phylum Chordata; class Aves; order Passeriformes; family Cisticolidae; genus Prinia; species Prinia subflava. The sequence continues at coordinate 22,465,876 of NC_086258.1, forward strand.
GCATATGGGAATGACACCCTTTCCCTTCCAAGCAGCTGCCACGTGTCTCCAAACCCAAGCCTGTAAGTAAGGCTTTAATATGGCCTACAGAGCTTTAGGCAATGACCTTTTTGGGTGTCTGCAGGCTGTAGCTTGGCCATGAGTTTGGCAGTTCTGGGGTTCCCTCCAAGGCCTCTGTGATAAAGATCGTTAATCATACCTGGCTCCTTTCTTTCCCATGTCCTAGTTTCACTGTAAAAGTCTTGATTGTTTAATTTCTGCCATTAGCCTGTCTTGGGAAAAGCTCTGTCACATTACTGTAACATGCAGTGGTGTGAAATGTCATGTCCAAGCTGACAGAGAGAGGGAGGATTGGGGAATACAGCAACAATCTGATGGGGGATCACCAGGGCCCCAGGGGATCCTTTGGGATAACAGGGGCAGGAACAGGGGATCGTAGACAGCCTGCTGGAGTCTCCTGGAGAAGATGGACTGTCTTTGAGCATGAGACTGACCAAGACCCCCTCTATTTCTCCTTGCTCATAATATCAGCAGGGAGGAGATGCCTCTGAATGGTGAACTGTGAATGTTTATCACAGTGTAAAGGGTGTATAATTCCCATCAGGAAAACCAGTGTAAGGAGATAAGCAAAGCATAAGGTGTGAGAGTAGGCACTGGGATCTCAGAATCATGGAATGGTTTGGGTTGGAAGGACCTTAAAGGGTTCCAACCCCTGCCATGCACAGGGACACCTTCCACCAGACCAGGCTGCTCAAACCAAGACTGTATTTTGAACTGACGTAAAAGTCAGGCTGGAACAAACAGATAACTCTGAACATAAGGTAAGATTTTGTACCTTGATATTCCTCATGAGGCCTCTGATCTCTAAACATCCCTCCCTGGGCACCCTGTGGCACAACAGGTACGACATTCTCTGTGTATCTCTGCAGGATGTGCACCACTAAGAGGGATGAGGGTGACTTCGTTCCCCAAAACAAGTGCTTGAAACTCTGAAGGTAAAAAAAATTGAAAACTGCTGATCTCTGCGCCAAATGTCAGGGAGCAAAGTTGTTATAACTCTAGGAATTGTTACCTAGCAATTAAAATCAAACAAAGTTCTCAAGTGATTAAAAAATTAAAAGGTGTTATCTAAGGTTGCAGCAGCACCTGTCAGACCCTGGTGAATTTGACCATAGAATTTATGAATAATTTTTAAGGATCTTCTCTTAGAGAAAGGGCTGTGTGTGGATGCAGGAGAAATCATCCGGATGAAGGTCTCTGTGAATGTGTGTGTGTTTCTTCTGGACTTGGATCTTGGTACCTCAACTAACTCCTCTGGGGCAGAGTCAGGATCCTGCTCCTTTAGGATGGGGCACTGTGGGTGGATCCTGACAGGCTGCAGAGCCACATGGGATTAGGTACAGATGAGTGAGTCTATAAAAATAGAGCATTTGTGGGGGTGTTTCAGGTGTTTGGGTGAAAGACACAAGTCCAGAATCATTCCTACAAATCCTCTTCTCAGCTGTACTTTGTAGGTTATTTCTGATACCTCATTATATCCTTACGGTTAAGTATCACAACAAAAGTGTGCAGACCTCCCTCGTGCTCCGGATTTTCTGTGTAAATGCCGTCTGCCATGTGATCAGCTGCAGTGTCACGGCCAAGTGCCTCTCATTGAGCTTTCCAAGCCACCTCCCTGAGCGCTGCATGGGCTCGATGAAGGGTTAAGGTTTGTCCCATTGATAGGAAAATGCCTTTAGGCACGGCTGTTCTTGAAAAACACTGCCTGAACCATTGAACCCCTTTGGAGTTCGGAAGCTGTTCACCCACCCTCAGGAGGAAGGGCGAATGTTGAACAGAAAAGTTACAGTCCATGGGCAGGCTGAGCAAACATAGAACTGTTGGAAAGCAGTCAAAGGAAGCTGAAAGGCCATCTCAGATACGGAGCTGAGCATGAGTCACTCGAGGAAGTCAAAATAGATTGCTCAAGTCTAACTTCAACACTTCAAAGCCTTCAACACCACCAACGATCCATCGGCATCCTCAGAGTGTCAGTGCCCTGCAGAGGGGCAGGGAGAGATCGCTGTGTGTCACAGAGACAGATCACTGTGTGTCACACAGGGAGAGATCACTGTGTGTCACACTGGGACAGATCACTGTGTCACACTGGGACAGATCGCTGTGTGTCACAGGGACAGATCTCTGTGTGTCACACAGGGACAGATCACTGTGTGTCACACTGGGACAGATCACTGTGTCCCACAGGGACAGATCACTGTGTCACAGGGACAGATCTCTGTGTGTCCCACAGGGACAGGTCACTGTGTGTCACAGGGACAGATCACTGTGTGTCCCACAGGGACAGATCACTGTGTGTCACACAGGGACAGATCACTGTGTGTCCCACAGGGACAGATCTCTGTGTGTCACACAGGGACAGATCACTGTGTCACACTGGGACAGATCGCTGTGTGTCACAGGGACAGATCTCTGTGTGTCACAGGGACAGATCTCTGTGTGTCACACAGGGACAGATCCGCGGTGTGTCACACAGGGACAGATCACTGTGTGTCACAGGGACAGATCTCTGTGTGTCACAGGGACAGGTCACTGTGTGTCCCACAGGGACAGATCGCTGTGTGTCACAGGGACAGGTCACTGTGTGTCCCACAGGGACAGATCGCTGTGTCACACAGGGACAGATCTCTGTGCGTCTCAGGGACAGATCCCTGTGTCACACAGGGACAGATTGCTGTGTCACAGGGACAGATCTCTGTGTGTCACAGGGACAGATCACTGTATGTCACACTGGGACAGATCACTATGTGTCCCACAGGGACAGATCACTGTGTCACACAGGGAGGGATGTCACGGGATGAGCAGGTGTCACAGGCATGTGTCAAGGATTCAAGAGGTGTTACAGGCAGGTGTCACAGGCAGGTGTCAGGGGTCCTGGATGTGTCACAGGGAGGTGTCACGGGATGACCCCGCTCCCTGTGGCTGCTCCCATCCCATGCCGACCTCCTGCCGCTCCCAGCAGTGCTAGTCACTGCCCAAGGGTGTTGCTGCCATGGACAGGGCTCTACGGGGTGGCAGTGCCCCTGCCTGCACAGCTGTGGGTCTGTGGTGATTCCATCCAGAGAGCAAATCAAATTAATGTTGGATTTTGTCAAGTGTTGCAAAGGCCGTTGTTAGTTTTGATGTGAGATGCCACTTTTTCAAAAAAACAGTGTTACTTACAGGAATATTTCAATTTTCCTTATAAGTATTGATTATTATTATCAATTTTTAGGCAAGACAGAAGTAGGAAATCTCCTGTTGCCTTGGTAGACAGCTCCTAGCAAAGTCTGAAATCATCAACTCCTTTTGCTGATGATTTTGACTAGTTTGGAAGCACCAAACTTCTTTTTTTGCTGGTCTCTTCCTCTGATCTTTTTTTTTTTTTTTTCATAATATTTTAATCTCAACTCTACCTCAAATGAAAAAATAAAACCTGAACCAATCAAAAAATTACCTGAACAGGAAAAAGCTATATTATTGTATTTATTTTTCTGGTGGAGGAACAACACAAATCCTGCTGCTTCTCCCACTGGTGGAGCTGGAATGAGTTTGTAAAGGAATAGGGGAGATTTAATAAAAGCACAGGGCTTAGGTAAAGCAAAGAGAGACAAAATACAATGAAAGAGAAACTGGAGAAGGAGTTAGGAGTGTTAGAGGCTGAATGCAATTGCTAGAGTTGGAACCCGACCAGAGTCCTGGGGTTAACACCTCTCCTCCGTGGAAAGTGTTAGCAGAACTTCAATACTTATAGTGTTTGGGATTCTGGGTTTGTGCTTTGTCCAAGGGTTGGATTTAAAAAATAAATGTTGATGCTGCTGAGGATTCTCACATGGAGGAGAACCTCCAATGTGGGCAGGCCACATTTGGTCAAGGGTAAATAAAAGTTAAGCCTCAAGGTGAGTTAGGAGCCCAAGTCTGACTTTCCTAAGTAACTTAGATGCTTCAGGTCCTAGCTGGAAGTCAGGAGCTCAGACTAATACTGCACAGATGCTCTTGTTTGGATCTGGGTGCTGAAGCCCAAATTACACTGTAAGATGTAAGTTGTTAAGTCACTGAGCACCCTGAAAATATTACCTGGGCTTATGGGAAATACGGTTTCCAAGGAATTTAGCACTTGGAAGCAATGTAAAGCAGACTAGCCCAAGTTGAATTGCTAAGCTCAGACTATTGATTTGCACCATCCTTTTTCCAAGCTGCATGTCCAGCTTAGTGCAATGCATGTCTGGGCTGCACCCAGAAGGTGGAGGAGGCCTTGTCCATCCCATGGGAGGTGGCAAAGAGGAATAACCTGAATTCTAGGATGACATGGGTGACACCTCCTGTGCTCATGCAAGTATGTGCTAAAAGTTTTGGCCACATTGGAACCAAGTGTGTGGCCCTGGCAGGACAGTATCCTAAAATGACCATAATGTCTCCTAAAATGACAGTAATGTCTCCTAAAATGACAGTAATGTCTCCTAAAATGACACCAATGTCTCTTCCCTTCACCTCAGTTGAGTTCAGTGCTGGACTCTCTGTGCCTGGCAGCAGCTGAGCCGTGGTGCATCCATGCCAGTTTATATAAAGGGAGTTATCCCAAACATTCCTCCAGCTGCTTAAGCTCAAAGCAGCATTTTTGGGCTCTGCTGGATGTGCCACTTGTGAGTGGCAGAGGAAGAGGCACCTGCAGAAGAGAATGGCAGGGCCCAGGCACAGGGTGCTGTGCCTGCTTCACTCCTTGAGCCTGGGGGAGAATTTCTCCATGCAAAGATCTTGCTGTTGTTTATACTGGAGTTAGCACAGTCCCCTAGCAATGCACACCAAGGGAAGGAGTTTGGCCATTCTGTCCTTCTCATTGCCCCAACTTTCACTTACCAGTGGGGTCACTGTCACTTGGGCCAAGCTTCCTGCTGGAGCACAAGGGATGCAAGTTCCCAAGGAGCAGCATGGCAGTGCCTTCAGTATCACAGAACATTTCTCTCCTGCCAAGCAGCCTCCAACAGATGTGGCACAGGATCTGTGGGGAGCCCAGGACCCTCCTGCAGCAGCCAGGGGCTACCAGGAGCTCTCCATGGAAGAGCTGCTGGCTGCTGTGTTTGGGTACCAGGATCTCCCCCTCTGCACCACACACCTTGTACATTTCCTCTGTTGTTTTTTTGGGTTCAGGGAGATGTGCAAGGCAGAGAAATGTTCCCCATGCATTAAACAAAGAGGAATTATGCCCCTCTTTACCCAAATACTGAGTCTGGAGCTGTTCAGGGCCTCCCTGATTCCTCCCAAATGCTGTGCTGAGTCACTGCAGTGGTTGGGAGCATTTAGCTGCAGCAGAAACCTGCACTGCCCAGCTGCTCCAGGCTGGCCATGGGTTGGAGAAGGCGCTGAGTTTGGGGACAAGACAGTCACCACCAGTTGAGGCACTTCCAAACAATCTAGAGGCATGAAGTAAAAAGAAGTGCATTTGCTTTGATCTATCGGCTTTAATCATTTGTTAACATCTATTAATTGGCTGTGTCAGGCTCAGATCCTTATCTTCTTCTGGTCTAATTTCCCCTGTTCGATACATTTCCTCCACTATAAAAATACCCATCACCCACCCCTGTCAGCACAGATTAAATCTAACGCTCTTTCTTTCAGCTCCTCTCCCCAGTGAGGCTGTAAAGCTGTCAGCTCCACACTTGACAAGAGCCAGGCTCCCTCCTTTTCTTTGTCTCCTGGAGGAGGAAAATATTTAGGTGTCACTGGCTGGATGGCCACAGGGAAGTTAGCAGACCTTGACCCTTCCACTGATCTGAGCCATGAGAGGAGAGAGGAGTTTCCCCCAGCAGCAGGTGGGGTCTTCCCAGTGTCTCTGAGGCTCACTGGTTCCTGTGGTTGCTTCCCTGGCTCTCCAAGGACTTCTGCATGCTGGCACTCAGCAAACTTCTCCCTGGGAGTCCCCCAGCTGCTGACATACATGTGACATCTAAACATCTTCCAAGGCAGCAAGCTGCTGGCTCCTGGGGTGGAAGGTGAGAAAGGGGGTGATGTCAGGTCTGCTCAAAGGAGAGGTGCCCAAAGCACCACTGAAGGGCCAAATATTTTCCAAACCTGCTGGCTGAGTGTTACCACTGTGTCCTGTTCCTGGGTTTATATAAAGCACAAAGGAGGTGGCTGCAGATAGCACATGTCTATATTTGCAGTGAAATAGGTGATGCAAGATCCCTGAAATCCCTCCTGGACTGCCAGCAGGTCTCGTCGCACTCCCATCACTCCTGAGCAATGCCTGAGCATCCCTGCAGGCACCCATAAGGCTGAATGCTCTGCTTCCAGCTCAGTCAACAAAACACGCCTTTCCCAGAGGGACAGGAGGAAAAACTCCCCAAAGGCAGAGCAGGGATATGCATCAGCTGTGGCACAGCAGGAAACAACTGGAGAAGAAAACAGCTCCTTGTCACAGAGTCCCAGTGCAATGGAAATGAGCAGTCCTGGGAAACGCAGCAGGGAGGACAGAGGTGTGCAGGCAGGAGGGCTCTGGGAGGTGTTGAGCTGCAGCACCTGGGCATCAGCCCGTGGTGTGATTTTGCCTAATCCTCCCTGACTGCCCTTCAGTGAGGTTGCAGGAAGTCAAAGCAAGGGTTTACAAAACCCCTCTCCCCGCCCCTTCCCACATCCCACAAAGCATGTTCTCAGCAGAGCAGTCCCTGGCCCGGGCAGCCCGGCTGGTGGCCAGGGCCGTGCCCAGGTGAGTGCCCAGGGCAGGGGCCATACACAGGTGAGTGCCCAGGGCAGGGGCTGTGCAGAGTTGAGTTCCCAGGACAGGGGCCATACACAGGTGAGTGACCAGGGCAGGGTCCCTCAGGTGCTGCTGTTGAAGCACGCGGTGATCCCGTGCCTGAGTCATGGAGATCCCATCCTGTGGGCTCAACCCACTGCTTACAGCAGCTCTTCTGGCACCTCCACTGCTGCTGAGCCTAAAGGGTCTGCTTTTGAGATAACAAGTGTTTCAGGTGGTCCTAAGAGATTTCCCAAGTGTGGCAGCACAGAGTTGATGTAACTGCTGCTGTGGGTTACTGCAGAGCTGCTCCTGCTGCTGTGCAACCCAGAACGTCAGGCCAAGAGTACTCACAATATATTTAATGTACATGTTAGCACTCCATAAAGTATTGACTATGCTTAAATAAGTGATGCAGCCAACTTTCAAGGAAGAAAGTGCTTATTTCGTCAACACAAAATATCCCTCTTTGTCCTTATTCCTATTTGTCCATCCGGGGCCAGAAAGTTCCCCGAATGAAGTCTTTGTAGCTGGTTTCATATGACATCACTTGTCCAAAGGAGACTCTGTTAGAGTGGAAAACTTGGTTTGGCCGTAAAAAGCCAGGTGTTTTAACCTGAGCATGTCAGAAAGATGACTGCAAAATTTTCTTTGAAAGGAGGTTGAGAAGAAGAAATTTGTCAAAACCAACTCTTTTCCACAAATTGTTTTGACATAAATGAATCTGCATTTTGACAGAGACCCTTCAGTGGAAAATTGCAGAAGCACCTCTGATGTTCCTGACTCTCTTCAGGCCTTGCTATGTATGTCCTCCAGCTGTCCCCAGTATCACACCCTGTTGGTCTTGGTGGGCTTTATGAAGGGCATGTGTTAATTTGGGGGCTTAGCAAGTAAACTCATCAAAAAAGCTGGATCAGAAGTCTGAATTCAGCCCCCCCTTAAGTCAGGAGATAAAGTAAAAGGCAAAATAACCCCAAGGTTCCCTCATGAGTCAGTGGGGACGGAGAAATCACACTGCCCTTTCCTGAATATGTAGGAAGATTAAATTTATTTGGCTGAATCAAGACAGAGCTTTTGCTTGTGCCATGTTGAGGGCCCATGCCCACATTCACTGGATTTGGTTTGGGTGTCCTTGAGACCCCAGGCTGGGTGTGGAGTGTGGCACAATCTGCACCACCTCTGCTGCCTTTGCTTTCCTTTTCTGTCTCACCATCACTTTCCTCAGGCTTCCTCTCAGCTCCCCTCTCTACATTTGTTTTCATGGCACCTTACAAATAGCTGATTTTAATAATGTATCATAGGAGGTTCTTTTATATGCTTTTGGTGCATCAATTATTGAAGCCCAGCACTGCTGTTCTTTGTTAATAATGGGGGGTTTTGGGTTGTTTACTTCTGTTGGTCAGAGGTTTCCTGGGAATGTTATCACTCTGGCTGCCACAGGACATGCAACTCTTCCATCCCTGACCGGAGTGCATCACCACTGGCTCTGAGCTCAGCCCAAAGGAGCTGGGCAGGGTTTCATGTCCCTGGGGCAATTCCAGCCACCTTGCAGAAATACCCCCTCTGCAGGGCAGTGAACAGAAGGGTCTTCCATGGAATCAGGACACTGCCAGGAAACAGCCACCTTCCCGGAAAAAGCTGGAGCTGGTGGCTGGGGCTTGAACCAGGGCTGAACCAGGTTTGAACCATGTTTGAACCATGTTTGAACCAGGTGTCTCCAGCTGCTGCTGCACAAGTGAAATGATGGCTGAGCGTGCTGCCAGCTTCGCTCATGGCTCTGGACAATTAAAATGTTAAAATCAGTGTTGACAGAGAGAGCTAATCCTGATGCTCAGCACTGCTGTCTCTGAGCCAGGAGGCTCTACAAGGACCTGCCAGCCCAGATAAACCTGCTCCTGATTTCTTTATTGAACACCAATAGTTATCACTGGGCATTGTCCCTGATGTTGTTTCCTCTCTTTCAAAAAAAAATGCCATGATTTTTATTTTGAAAACTATCAGGTTAGAAAATGTCCATCTGCCTCAAATGGTTACTTCCATTTTGCAGAGGCCAATGTCATTCTCTGGTAACTTGGAAAAATGTTGGCATTAGGATCATTCAGGTTGAAAGGATTTTTAGGAGGTCTCTAGTCTAACATCTGCTCTAAGCAGAGCCAGCTCTGAGGTAAAACCTAATTACTGACAGCTTTATCCAGTCTAGCCTTTAAAATCTCTGAGGATGGAGGCTGAGCAACCTCTGGCCAGCAGACATTGACTTTTCATCACTCCCAGCTGGAAATAAATTCTTACTGGCAACTTTGAAGTAAAGGTTATTTATCCCATAAACAAACTCTGGATCAGGCTCTCCTATGGAGAGAGATTCTTTTAATTAAGTTTACCTCATCTTGAGTCTTCACCATGACCTACCCTGAGAGCTTAGGCAGTATCCCTCTAACTTCCAGAGTCAGTGGTTATAGTTCTGTTCATGGTGTCCATCCTTGACCTTTGCAGTTGCAACACAAAGGAAGGAAAAATGGAAATGGGATCATGCAGCTGGGTGAACTGGAAGCAAAGGCCCATGGCCACTGTGTCCACCCCCAGGGCCTCCAACACAGGCAGGATGTAAAGCAGCAGGAGCAGTCCAGAGGAGGTCATGGAGATACTCCCAGGGCTGGAGCCCGTCTGCTCTGGAGCCAGGCTGGGAATGTTCCCCTGGAGAAGGGAAGGCTCCAGGGAGAGTTCAGAGCCCCCTCCAGGGCCTAAAGGGGGTCCAGGAGAGCTGGAGAGGGACTGGGGGACAAGGGTTGGAGGAACAGAACACAGGGAATGGCTTGCCACAGGGGGCAGAGATAGATGGGATATAGGGAAAGAATTCCTGGCTGTGAGCGTGGGCAGGTCCTGGCACAGGGTGCCCAGAGCAGCTGTGGCTGCCCTGGATCCCTGGCAGTGCCCAAGGCCAGGTTGGATGGGGCTGGGAACACCCTGGGATAGTGGGAGGTGTCCCTGCCCATGGCAGGGATGGCACTGCATGAGCTCTAAGGTCACTCCCAACTCAAACCAGTCTGGGATTCTCTGATTCAGGACTGGGTTTAGTAGAAAAGCTGTTTTAAGGGTTTGCTGTGTCCATGTCACACAACTGTGGGGTTCAGAGCAGGGCAGTAGGTGGATTCAGGGCTAAAACTTTCTGCAGAACAGAAGAAGAGAATTATTTTTAAGTCAGATCCATTTCGAACACAGACTCCAAAACAGCTGCTTTGGTAATAACTGTGGGGTCACAAATGTGGGAGATTTGTGTCCTGTGCCAGATTTGTTGCCAAACCTGAACAGTGCAGCCCCAGCAAACCCCCATGTTCCTCTCTGGCTGTGGGGAGCACATGGCAATGCCGAGGTCAGAGTCCCACCGCAGCCAAGGCACATGTGAGGTTTTCCTTGTGGATTTTTTCATGGGTTGAAGTGAAAACCATGAGCAAGTTCAGGAGTTATGGTAAGCTGAGGCCATGTGTGAAAGCCCTGGTTTCCTGGCATTCCCTGAGCTTCCCCTGGTGTTCATTATCCAAAGTGTTTGCTGACATGTTTGGGTCCTTACTGCAACTGCCCTTACAGTCCAAGCTGGAGCATCATTTGCCTTTTCCCTCCTGTTGGAATGTTTGGTCTCCTGAAGCCACTGCAGCTGTTGGGGTTTCCATCAGCTTCCAGACAACTGGAGTTTGTGCTGTCTGAAGTTCAGGCTGCTGATCCATGTGGGAGAGGGAAGGCAGGACAAGGTCTTTCCTTTGGTCCTCTGGGTAAGAAGTATTTTTACGTAAGGAAAATTTTGGGGGCCCATTCTGGCATGGGAGCAGCAGGAATGACAGGAGATGCTGAGATGGGTTTGCAGAGCACGGCATGAACTTGGCACTCTGGTTTGCAAGAACAGAGCAGGCTGAGGAAGGAATGGTCACTGGATCAGGAGAGCAGGTGGCAGAGCTGGGCAGAGTTGATGTGACTGTAAGCAAAACCCCTCAGTCACTTCTCCTCTGCCTTTGGTCTGCAGGGATATTTCTGGAGACAGAGAATGTATTTTACAGTGTGGCTGCAGATTTAAAAGGAGTTGCTGTGCTTTGTGAGTAAAGATGATGTGATACCTCAAGGCAAGATCAGTACAGGACCTGTGGTGCAGCTGTGGGTTGGTCCCACTCCTTTTCTCTCTGGAAGGTGCAAGAAGCACTGAACACACACTGAATTGGGTAATAGCCCAAGCTTATGCTTCCTTTATCCTCCCTTCTCCCCACTCTCTGGAAAGGAAATTGGTTCCTTTTTTTTTTTTTTTTTTTTTTTTTTTTTTTTTTTTTTTTTTTTTTTTTGCTTACAATGCAATGCCCACTTTACTGACACCTTGACTTTTTTCCTCTTCCTGTTGTTGTTATTTTTTTCCTCTCCTACATGGTCAGCACTGCCCAGTAGCTTCTAATGAGAAAGGCCAGGGAAGGCAGCTGAGGGTACATCCCACTTCTTTTAATAAAAAGGTGCTGTTGGAGCAGGGCTTGTGGAGCAAGTTTGCTTTGTTAGCTCCCACACTCCCTCCTGGTTCCATACCACTGAGAATTAAAGAGATAAAATTCCCATACTGTTGATCTGGCAACGGTAAGTCAGGGAAGTAGTTTACAGAGAGCACAACTGCCACAGCTGGAGAGATGTCTGATGGCAGAAGACAACTTATTTAAACACCAGTCTTGGCACCAGCCTCATGTTTTCCATTCTGGTGAGCACAGAAATCCCTAAAAATTACATGGGGTAGCTGATCACTCTATTGCTGACACATCGTGGTGGGAGGGTTGCCAACCACCTGGAAAAATACTGGTGTGGGTTTAGTGGCTTTTCTGAGAGCATCTCCAAGTGACTTTGTGCCTGCATTCAGGAGAACTGGTTTCTCCCTTAAGTAAATGTGCACAATTTGGAGCCCATCACAGTGGTGCAAATGAATCCACAACCATGGGGGATCTGAAGTGGAAAAGAAAGAGGAGGGAAGGCAGGCAGTGATTCTCTCCTGCAGATCCAGCATGACGTGAGAAGCCCATGCAGGTGAAGGTGCTCCTCACCACTGCACTACAGGCCACATAAAGAGATTTTCTCCTCCTTTGCCTGGGTGGGGGTTCCTTGCTGTCCCATGGAAAAGGACATGGTAGTCACTAACATTCCCTGGAAGACCCAGCTCTCCACACCTTTCTCTCTGCCCTGTTTGCCTAATGCAGTGGCAGGTCCTAGCCTGTAGCTGCAATTCAGATAATCCCAGACACCAGAAGTGATTAATATTGATCAGCATCTGCAGCACTTTGCAAGACAGTAAAGCAGGGGGATCCCTGAGACATTTCAGCTCCTCGTGGGTGACTGGGACTAATGAGCTTCTCTATGTCATGCCAGAGCAGTAATTCAGAACTGGAAATTTCCCCGTGTTTGGAAAGGCATGGGGAGGAGGAAGCAGTTTTGGTGGAGCCCTGCTAAGCAAATTGAGTCCGGCAAAAAGGGAGAAATGTAAAGTAAAGGACCTCCAGAGGGTTTATTATTACATAACTTTCTCCCTGCCATGGATTCCCACAGCTCCAGGCTGGTTTCACCCCCCTTCTCCCATCCTCCACTCTGACAGGGATCCAGCTTGGCTCCACTTTTCTGTCAGTGCACCTCAAGTGCAGCCCCCTGCCCAGCTTCAGTGGGGGGAGGGATGTTACTGGACATGGATTCTCCATGGCTTCCCATGTCCACAGCCTCAGGCCATGCCAGGACAGCCCTGATCACCCCTCCCCCCAGTCCTGTCTCTGCCCTTGCTGCCATGCAGAACTCTGCAGGTTTCGGGTCAGTTCCCGTGTGCTGGTCACTCCTGGGCAGCTAAATAGCTCCATTAATTGTGCATATGACTAAAAGATTGATGGATGAGAAAGAACGAGTCTCCCCCACCCCAATTAGTACTTCATCAAACACGGGAGTGCCCCTCAGGATACCACAGTGGGCTAGGGGTATCTGCATACCTTTTGGACAGCGAGGTAATGGAGTGAGATTATCAGTCAATATTTAAATACAGACAAGATCTGAGCTCTTTCTGAATTGCCAGTTGGTCTATTGTGGCAGTGACGTCCTGTGCCCTGGATCCCTCATTTTTTATCATGCTACATTACCCACAGGGCTTTCGCATTCCCATACCACTTGACCCCTTGACTCTGTTATCTCCATTTTGGAACAAACAAGAAACATTTTATTCCCACCAGCAAAATGTCATTCACATCAGCAGCTTCTGCTGTGAGTCCCCGGCTCTTTTTTCTCCATCTTCTTGCCTGCCCCACTGGGATCTCTGACTTCCTGAAGTGGAAAATAGAGGCAGAATAAATCCACTCCCTAAATGCTTTCGGCCCACTTGCTCCTTCTTAAAGTGACAGGGCAGATTTATGGCTATTTTCTGTTCCTCCATCCCCCATTATTCTTTCCTTTTCCTGAGTGTCTTTCAATCAGTCATAAAGGCAAATAGAAGTGTCTGGCTGAACAAATCACCTGGTAATAGTCAGATTGGTCAGAAGTAGTAATTGCAATTAAATTAATACCCAAGTAACCTTCTGCTGCTCTAGTACTTTTCCCCACAGCAGAGCTGTAGTTGGAGATACCAACCTTAACCTGAGCAATAGAGAAAGATTTTTAGGACAAGTTCCTTTAATATCCAGTGTAATTCTGTAATTTACTGGTTCCTTGTTGATTTTAGTAAATAACTGGTCACCTTAACATGTCAAGCAATCCTAGAGGTAGATTGGATTTAAGTCTTGCAATGAGGGCTTTGGAGAGAAGTCATATAACATATTTGATGATGAAATAGCAGAGACTGAGTTTTGCAAGGGTACGAAAAGCAGTGTTGTAGGGTGAGGTTGTTATGTTGTTGTGGAGGACCCACAAAGTTTCCCCTGAAAACAGGTCAGTGGTATCATTCCTGGAGTGCAGGCAGTTGTTAGGATAAGGCTCTGGACAGCAGCACCTGGCTGCTCTGGTTGAGCTTTTGGCTTTTCCTGTCTCAGTACACAGAGTAAAGCCTGACTGTCCCTCCTTTTAAGGTTTTGCTGTCAGATGGGAGGCACCAGGACCTTGGCACGGGCTGTGCAGGGAGGAACTTACTTCATTTTCAGTCAGCTGCAACAAAAACCCCAGTGCTGAAGGATCACAGCCTCCTGCCCTCAGAGGGGACCTGACCAAGTGTCCTTACAGAGGAGCCTTTCAGGGATCTTGTCTGTTTGGGGCTCTTCAACACTCACCCCCATGCCCTTACACAACCTGCTGGATCTCAAACCTATTGCCCACTCTTTGCTTAGTTTGGGATGGAAATCTCACAGGCCCTGGAGGCCTTTGGAGGAGACCCCAAACACCTGCCTGGTGGCTGTGGTGTCCCTGGGACGCTCTGGCTGGATGACACAGCTGCCCAGGGCAGAGGGGGATGGCTGAGCAGAGCAGGTGGGGAGTGATGTGATGTCCCTCCCTCCTGTCCCACCTCTGCACTTGCCTGTTTACTCGAGGGATGATGACACTCTGTGTTTGCACCACAGGAGCATGAACCCCTTTTGCAGGTGTCTGTGAGGAGCATGGCTCCCAAGGCAAAGGGAACTGCATCAATGCCTGCAGATAAATGACTACGTCCATTGTAAGGACTTGGTAAAGCCCCCATTGAAATAAATGGCAAAACTCCCAGAGATTTCAAAGGGATCAGTCCTGAATGTTTGTAATTCTCTCCTAGACTTATCATATATCCTCAGCACTGTGTGCTATTTCCATAACAAGAGGTATGGCATTCCCTTACTTCCATGTTTGTTAAGTAACAAAGAGAGATTTCAACGCTTATAGCCTTCCCAAATTTGTCAGGCACCGAGCAGTCTCCCCGTGGCTCCCTGTGAGCTGTTCCCAAGCCCAGCGCCTCGTTAGCTAGCGCTGTCCCGATGTTATGAATATGCATCAGGGCTAGGATGGGGTTTTGTTGGCATCAACAGCGACTTTGTCATTTAATGGTCTCCAGGGCTGTTTTCATCAACATGCGCATTTCGCGTGTCAGCTTATTTCACATGACTGGTTATTATTTTATTTACAAATATTCTGGCAATTTCTTGGATTTATTCTGTCCCATGCGCCTGTAACTTTCTCCTGTCTCCACACTCTTCTCAAGACAGTCTGTGGTTTCCCTTGCTTTGTAATGGGGACGGATCACATATACCCTCCACCAAGCTTTGCTTTGCTTCATTCCCCATGGCAAAATGCAGATCAAACTGGGAGGGGAAACAAGGGAGGGGTATTTGCTCAAATGAGATTTGCAGCAGCATGTGGAGCCTTAGGCCTGGGGTTCAATGGTCCAGACAGATAGGCAGGAGTGCCAAGGCCACCAGGAACGTGCCTCAGCTTTCCAGCAGGAGCTCTGAGCCTGTCTGAGAGCTCCAGGATTTGTTGTATCTGGTCAGGGGGGACAGGAATTAGCACAGTGCTGCTCCAACAAGATGTGCTGAAGGAGCTTCTGGGGAGATGCTCCCAAGGCCCTGGGAGAGATGGCTGCTGAGAAAGCCCAGAGGAGAAAGGATTGGTGAGATGTAGGTCAGGAGAGGTGGACAGTGGAGGAGAAGCTGGGAGCTGGGAGCTCAGTGCCAGCACTCAGCAAGCTGATGGAGGATCCAGCTAGGAGGGCAGGAGTTCCTCTATGTGTGCCTGCGGGAGGAAGAGGAATTTTACACGGATAATTTGGACAGTCTAAACTGAAGAATGGGGAGAAGAGTCTATAATGCTTCAAATCCACACTCATCCCTCTGCATAAACACCCCTGTCACGTCCAGCACTTCACTGAAGGCTTTGGGGGTGGGAGTGGAGATCTTTTCCGGTCCTAGGGTGAGAGCTTTTCCTCCAACCACTCACTAGAGCTGGTGTTTTAGAGTAGAGGAAAGGTGCCTGCCAGGAATTCAAAAATAAGTATTCAAGCCCTGCTCATGTGCCTTGGCATGTTTCCCATCACAACTGCCAAGATGTCCAAACCTGAAACAAACATCTTTAATAATTCACTGACGGATGCTTTTAAATATGTGTGGTTTATATTCATGCCAGCACTGACCCTCCCTCCCCTCTTCCCCATCTCTACTTCCTCTCCTTTTCTTGCAGGTGGTCTATTTAATTTCAATTTCAAGCTGTTGCCTCCTGCTTTGGTTCAGGAAAATGATGCGTCTTGACCTATTCATTTCATGTTTCCAAAATCTTTTACATTTCCTGCCTCCTTCACTCCCCTCTTCCCTGCTTGAAAAGAAGAAAACAATTCCAACTCACAAAATGAAGAATTTTCCCTCATCTGTAGAAAATCTGGCCTCACTTATACCTGTAAAAACAGTTGTTTCCCTCATAGGAAATGGATTGCTCAGCACCTGAATTTTGGTTTGGTTTTTATCCTGATGAGATTTTGATAACTTTCTGCCTGATTTCAGGAAGAAATGGGCAAACTCTCTGAAGGCTAAATTAGCTGTTTAGCCTCCCAGAGCAGGGGATTTCACTGTTCCCATCAGAGCTTCAGGTCTTCCAATTGACTCCAGCTGAAACAGGGGATTTTTGGTGGGCAAAACCCGAGAGGAGCCGGTCCCTGTCCCCAGGATGTTACAGGAATGCAGACCAGCCCGACATGGAGTGAGAGCAGGGTGTATCATCCTGGAGACAAAGCTGGGGGAAAAAATAAGGTTCAGCCTCCTGCCTTCCAATTTCAGTCCCCTGGAATGGAGTTAAGAATTTATCTCCCCGAAGTTGGGATGGCTGTGTGATAGCCATAGGTTATTTTAGACAAGTTGAGTTAGTTTTTGTTGAGGAGATTTGAGTAGCGGGCTGAACTCAGGATCCCAGGCCAGAGTGGAAAGCCAAGATTTCCCTGCCTGCTGGGCATGGTGTGCACGTCAAGGAGATGACAGTGAGGAACAGCACTTGCTGCCCTTTGGAGAAGCAAAGATCTCTCCCTGGAGGAAAAGACACAGGAACATTGCCTCCCCTCCCACAGGTGGGCACATGTGGGCTGGCTCCACATACCTGAGCACAGGAGGTGTTTGTCCCCTCAGCAGCGTTCTCCTGAAGAAAAATACAGTGCCAGGTCCTTGTATGATGGAGAGATGATGTCAAATTCTCAGTAATCATAACTGACTCTGTTGTAAACAGGGTTAGATGTGTGGACTGAATTCATGGGATGAACCAGTTTCCTTTCCTGCTTTGGCAGCGTGAACTTCTACTTCAAATTCCTCCATGTTTTCCATCTCATAACCCATGTGGGTGTTTGTGTGTCTACCAGAACATATAGATTTGAGTTCACCTTTTTTAATACGAACCAGAATTATTTGATATGAAAAAAAAAATAGAGCAAATCACCCCCACAGGTACTGTTTGCCATCTGCTACCTCACCTTCAAGCCCAGCCCTACAGCACTCAGACCCTTTGGCTCCAGACCACACAGCTCTGGCAAACTGTGCTCTGGGGAGAGGCAGGAGGTGGTGAAGCCTCTCTAAAAGCAGGGATAAAGTTGCTACAGCCTCTCTGGAGTGTGTGGTGGCCGTGTTAGTTGTGGCTCCAGGGGCTCGGGGCAAAGGAGAGAGGGTGGGAGCTGTGAGAGAGCTTAGCTTTTAATTTCCTCTGTGGTTTCACATTGGGCTCCGTGCCATTGCACGATTGGGTTTAATTGATACACGCAGCAACACTTTATGTATGTACTGGGCTTCCAGAAATAACTGGTGGTAAGATGGACACAAGAGCAACAGCTTTTTGGGGTCTCCAGAGAACTGGCTGGCAGAACAGAGATCTTTTAATGTTTGGTTTCCCTGCTTTGGACCCCAAAGCATAAAATACGGAAGATAAATAATTGGATTAAAACCCAAATCTCGCTATTCAGAACAGTCTTGTGCTCTGAACAAATAGAATTTGCAAGGCTGAAAAAGCAAGCAAATGCCTCTGTGGGTGCTGAGGCTTATGGAGTACCAGAAAGAGGCTCCTGGCTCCCTCCCTTCCCCCCATCCTTTCTCAAGTTTATGAGGTGCTCAGCTCTGTGATGTTCCTCTCCTGCTTCAGCACATGACAGGGCTCTGAGAGCCCTTCTCCCGGTTGCCAATTTTTCTCCAGCTTTTTAGCCATTCTAATAAGCAGTGAGAGAACAGCAGAGTAGGGTCAGCAAAATTATTTCCTCGAAAAGAAGGAGATACTTTGTTTTTTGAGACGTGTTCCCTTCATGCTTAAAGGGGTTCTTGAGCCAGGGTGCCAAAGTGCCACTGAAAGGAGCAGAGAATAGGAGAGGCACAGAGTGAAACGGTGTGATTCCACTGAGGTCAATTCAGTTAGGGCACCCCTTGGTGCTAGGGACAGTAAAGAGGTCATGCTCCTGATCGCGAGAGCTTCAACTGCACCTTGACGTTGCAGTTGGAGCCCCCATCCTTGGAGGAGTCCCAGGAACCACTGGACACTGTTTACGATGCTCTGATCTTGTAGACAAAGTGGTGATAGGTCACAGGTTGGAACTGATGGTCTTGGATATGCTTTCCAACCTCAGTGATTCAGTGATTCTGCGATTCCAGACACGGAAAAGGACTCAGCTGAATTGTGTTTGTGGTTTTCCCAGGTAATGCATCTCCCAGAGGCAGGGATGATTTTTTTAATGTAACTATATCACACTAATGACATCGTTTTGAGCATTGGGAAAACAAAGTCTAGCTGATGCTTTGTCCAGTGAAACTCATTCTTTTTTCACAACTACCAAATAGCGTGAAAGTCTCAGAAATCCCATTAAAATAAAAAATATGGATTTTGTTTTGGTAGGGTGACAAGTTGTATGACTCAACATACAACTCAGTATTTGAGTCATAGTACTCAGTGTTTCCCCTCAAGTCATTCCTCCTCCCTCATTTCGTCCCAAGAAATCGATCTTTTTTTTCATTAGCCTTAAACAAGGCTGTGGCAGAACCAAGTATGATAAGATCAGACACATTACTCCACGGGTGCTTTTGCAGATAGCCTGACTTACAGTAGACAAAACATCTTAATTAAGGACCATTCACACTGCGTTTCCCTCCATCTGCTCGGCAGAATTCTCATGAATCCTGCAGGTTTTTCCTCTGTCAAGCTGAGGATCCTGCCTCAAAATAAGCTTCTGAAGTCCTTGCCCGGCATGACTCAGAGATTAACGACGTGTTGTCTAGACAAGAGCCCAGGTTTTCAAGCCAGGGCTCCGAGTGGGAGTGAGAGAAGCCAGGCAGGAGGGCTGGACTGTGCTAGGTGCCTGTAAGCCTTGGATGGCTCTCACGGCTTTTCCTCCTGGAGAAAATCTCTGCAGGGAGGCAGCATGTCCTGGGCGATGCTGGGTGTGGGAAGGAGCAGCTCCTGCTCTGTGGCATTCCCTGCAGCAGGCCTGCACTCCCTGCAGCAGTTCTGCATTCCCTGCAGCAGGCCTGCACTCCCTACAGCACATCTGCATTCCCTGCAGCAGGCCTACACTCCCTGCAGCAGTTCTGCATTCCCTGCAGCAGGCCTGCACTCCCTACAGCACATCTGCATTCCCTGCAGCAGGCCTGCACTCCCTACAGCAGGTCTGCATTCCCTGCAGTGGGTCTGCACTCCCTGCAGCAGGTCTGCATTCCCTGCAGCAGGCCTGCACTCCCTACAGCACATCTGCATTCCCTGCAGCAGGCCTACACTCCCTGCAGCAGGTCTGCATTCCCTGCAGCAGGTCTGCATTCCCTGCAGCAGGCCTACACTCCCTGCAGCAGGTCTGCATTCCCTGCAGCAGGTCTGCATTCCCTGCAGCAGGCCTGCACTCCCTGCACCAGGCCTGCACTCCCTGCACCAGGCCTGCATTCCCTGCAGCAGTTCTGCTGGCGGGGTGGATCCCCTCGCTGTGGTACCCCAGCCCTCCACGCAATCCATCCCTGCGCACTCCCAGGCACTACCAGTGTTTGCTCGGGCGCGCTGGCTCAGGGCATCCTGAGCTTTCAGCTGTGCCCAGGCACCCCTTCACAGCCACTGCAAGTGAACTGCAACTGTGGTTATTCACTTCCAGAGAAAATTTATTTTTAATAATATTTAAAAATAAAATCTAAACCCCTTAAGAGCAAATAAATTGAGTTTTACACCATCTCATCCTCTGGCTTCAGAGTAGGATTCAATGAAGGAAACATTATCAGTATTTGGAAGGTGAAGGGAATTGATTTATGGAATTTCTGGCTCACAGTAGAGAGGCCATGGCTACATCTACCCAAAGAAATCACTAACAAAGACAACAACTGAACCGGGACAGAAAATAGCGCAGCATTTGCTAAACAATGCCTGCCTGGCAAAAACCCCAAGGCAAGGCTGCCTTGGCACTAGTTACACCATTCCTCTTTCAGTAGTGTGCATTTCTTGGTGTTCAAACATGATTAAATATCAGATAAAAGATTCATGAAGTTGAGTGTATGTTGATAATTCAGGTTTGGACAAAATTTTCAGCACCTTTTGAATTGCAGATAGTTTTTCAGATGAGTCTGGACAGAGGGAGATCTTTCTAGTGTGTACAATAAAAAAAAAAAAAAAAAAGAAATATCGAAGCTTTGAAATCCCAGCTGGTGTTTCCTGCTTCTAAACTGCCCAGTTTTGGTAGAGGAATGGATTTTTTTTCATAAACTCCCAATTGTTGTCAACTGAATGGAATTTCTGAGATTTTGTTTAACTGAGTTTCTAAGCCTAATCAACCACTTTGATCTGAAGAGCTGGAAAACTCCTTGGTGAAGCTCAGAATTGCCTTCTAGGTGTTGTCTCACTGCAGAGAATCCTTTTCCCTTCTGTGTAGGAGCAGACAGATGTATTTCTGAGTTAGCAAAGAATCATTTGAAATTTAGGCACAACAAAGAAAAAGTCTCTAAAGCAATGATATCTCCTGAGCCAAGGAGGTTTTTGCTGCCAAATGCTGCTGTTTGGAAGATCTTTGAACTTTTCAGGAAGAAATCCACTAGGACATCTTTCAATAGGAATGATTTTGTGCTATAGAAATATTGTAAAGGAGTACATGGTGTGGAGAAGTAATTACAGATGTCTTAAAATAAATCTCTAACTATTTCAGGGTTAGAGTCCACTGTGGTCTAAGTTTATTCAGATTTATATTCATTCGAAATTCCTCTGTCTCCAATTTTTTTGCATATTACTCTTAGAAAGGGAATATATTGTCATTCCATTCCTCTCCCCATCCATCAATCTAATCCAGCCTAAACTAAAATAATGAAGAAAGACAACCCTTCAGAACCAAACACAATTAATTCATCCATAGTTAAAATTTCTTTTTTTTTTTTTAATTTGGAATTTCTCATTGAGTTGGATGAGCCCTACATTATTGCCATAACTTTAGTAGAAGCAGGTTATCATTAATTCAATATACAGCACAAATAGCTGTGTGTAAATAGAAAACATGGAGCTACTTTTTCCAAATTCAAAATAATGGAAAATGTAATGCTGGTATGTACCTCTCTTCAGGCATTCACTACTAGTGTAAGAAGTTCTAACAGGGAGCTCTGAAAAAGCAATTTGGATTCAAACTCTTCTTCCTGCTGCTTGGTATTATTACAGAGAATTTCTTGTACATGAGAGAAATACCTTTTCCTGTGCAGTTTTCCTTCCAAGGGCTCGTTTGGTGCCCACAGGGCTATGGGCTCAAAGTGCTGTAACAGAGGGAGGAACGTGCAGGTTCCAGGGCTTGTCTCACCTGGGAAGAAGAGGTTTAATATTCTGTGCAGAAGCTGTTTCTTTCTTCTCAGAAAATAATTTTCAGGTTATCTCATGTCATTTTGGAAAAGGTTTAAACTGAAAGTTGAAGTGAAAGGTTTAAGCTGAAGTACAGAGCACATGTCTCCAGCCCCTGGGCTGTGATGTTGGCTCAGGTGAGCAGGTGTAAATCTACAGGTGTAATGCAAAAACCTGAGCTGGAAAGGAAACCCAGGCCCTGCTTCACTGAGAATAGGCAATCTTCAAGTGGAAGAGAAGAAAGAAAATGTTAACTGACCTCTCCAGGACCTGAACAGGTAGGAAGCCTCAGAAGTCCAATTAAGGCGGACAATCATGTCTGGAGGATCCCTCTCTTGACTAGAAAAGTAACTGGAGTGGCTGCTGTGGGACCCAGGTGTCCCATGACCATAACTGAGGTGGGATTAGGGCTAAATTGATGTTCACACATCAGATCAGTCACACTTGTCTCCCAGCTAAGTCAGGAGTGGAATTAATATGCATCAAAGCACTGGGGAGGTGGACAGAGGTGGGAGTTTGTTGCTCATTTTCCAGCCACTGGAGGAAGGAATCCTGCTTTAAATTGAGCCTGTATGTGCAGAATATTATGGGATGCTATTTATATGTGTATATGGGTTTGTAGGGTTTGCCTGGGTATCTGCTCTCTTCAGGCTTTGGCAATTTACCCCCTGAGGTTATCCCACTATTGTGGTTATCCCACACTTGTGGTTATTCCACACTTGTGGTTATCCCACATGTTCAGGCAGTGCTGCCATGGGAGGGGAGCAGAAAAGTCCCCTGCACTGAGGCTCAGGTGAAAAAACACACTGGACTTGATTGATTGGGGTAAATATACTGAATTTACCAGAGCTGTCCCTGATTCTTATGGTTAGAGTAGTCTTTGCAGTCCCCTTCTGTGTATTTAATAGATCTCCCTATGGAAGGGGAGGGACAGCAGACAGGAGAAATCCTCATGGGCTTAGATCTCTAAGGAAAAGCTTGTGAACTCTCCCTGCATTGAGAACCCTGTGAACTCCAAAATCAAAATGTTCCATGAACCCTCAAACTCCACTGGGTTTTTCTTGCCCAGTGGAAAGGCCTTAGTTTCTTGCCATCCCCTTTTTGTTACTTTGGCTCTATTTTGTGAGCAGGGGAGTACAGCTGTACAATCTCCCCCACCTCGGTGTAATTGCATCAGACACTCGGAGGCCATCAGATTGCCAGTCAAGCTGGTATATAATGAATTTACTTGACATGCAGAGGTCCTTATGTCACAAAAGGTTTTCTCATTATATCTGAGCTTTTACTTGTTCATCAAGAGTCTCCAAACCCTCACCCTTTCCCCACTCACAGCAGAAGAAGTGCTGCAGGAAGCTGCCTTTTAGCTCAGTATTCATCACAAAACGCCCACCTGGCTGTAGGTTTTCAGTTTTATTTGCAGCTTGCAGGAGAAAATGTGGCTGCAAACACCCTATGTGAAGGATTAGCACTGCGGAATGACATGGGCAAGGGTGATTCTTTTTAAGTGGTAGTGTAATATTCTCCCTGAGGTGTGCTGGGACACCTGGGGGGTCTATCTCTCCTTCCCAGTAAGATAAGCAGTGGGTCTACCTTTGTCTTCACTGAAAATAACAGTTAGAGCTGGTCTTGATAAATCCCATAATGCATTTATGGACATGCAGTGCAGTCATTCCTGGATCCCGGATTTGTTGGGTTCAGCACAGGCCACAGATTGCAAGGAGCTCCTCAGAGTGTGCAGGAAATAATGTCTTGAGCCTCCATCTTTCAGCGAGGTGGGGACAGGGATTTGATGTCATGGCAATAGGCAAAGTTATGCAAAACCCCACAGGAGAGCCACAGAAAGGATGCGATTGTACAATTGCCAGTCCGTTGAGGTGTTACCCTGGGAATGTTTGTGACTGTGCCCTCTGGAGCCTGCTTCAGTGCTGGGGGGAGCTGGGACCTCCAGTGAGACCTTCCCTCTCAAAGTGAGACTGTCCCTGCTCTCAAAGAGCCTTTGGTGTGTGAGGCTGTCACTGAGAAGGCAACCACAGGCTCAGCATCTGGACAAGTGTCCCCTGTTAGGCCAAGCCAGAAGCCTCCTTTCTGCAGAAGGGCTCAGGGAGGGCTTTTGCAGCCCCTTGGCAGCAGGTCTGAGTGCCCAGGCATGGCAGGAGAGTCCTCCTGATGCGCTCAGATCCACAGCTCTGCAGCACCTCGACAACAATTCCTGCCCTTTGTGGAGGCTCTCTGGGGGTGATGTGACATTGCTGCCGCTCCATGTAACATTGCTGATGCTCTGCAGCACTGGGGACTCGGCTGGGTCCTCTCTCCAGCAAGGGCCAGGGTGGGAGCAATGTCTCTCATGAATGAGATAAGAGAAGACAAAGCAAATGGGGAAGAAAGGAAGCTTGTAGCTTTTCAAGTTCAATGAGGCTTACCAGGCTTTCGGGGGCCTCTTCAAATCAGAGGCTGAGTTAAAAGAACATGCAGAATTCAAAGCTTGTCCTTTTCCAGGCCCTCTGCCTGCTTTGAAAATCCTCCCCACTCATGTTTACTCTTGTTTCTCTCCCTCCTCCCCCTCCACCCTACCTTCCCCACACAGACACAAACTCAGCCCCTCTCCCCATGCACAGTTGTCCCCCCAAAATCTGGCCAAGGCAGCTCCTGGTAGAATGCTGCCCAGCCCCAGGAGCAGGTGGGGTGGCTGTTTCCAAGCCCCCAGATACTGAATGTGGGATGTATGCAAGTGGCAGCCAATGGTGGGCAACATCAGCAAAGGACACAATGGACCCCCTAATCCCTTGTTGCTCAGAGCTTTCTCTCATCAGAATAAATAGCTCCTTCACATTGCAAACATTTCTTTTGCTGGCACACACGTACTTTGGAAAGTGTCTGCCATGAGGAGTACAAAGACTGGGTGCTTTCATTCCAGGAATTACAGTATGGGCCACCAGTTTCTGGGAGGAATCACGGGCTGCAAGTAGGAGGACCTGGAAGGACAGAAGTGATGAAACCTCCATTTTTGCTGCTGACAGTGTGACTTTTCTTGCAAGAGGAGGTCGATGCACCTGGGACGCTTCCATAAGTAAGGGCTGTGCACTAAGGGGTGTTCCTACGGCTGGCTCAGGTGGGATCCATGTCTGGCTGTTCAGAGAACTGTAACAATGTCTGTGAAGCACTGCTCCTCCAAAGCCTTTGCTGAACGGCGGGAGATTTGCCTGCCAGGCCCTGGCACTTTTTAGGACATTGCTGACAGTTGCTGAGTTTCAGGACAGTTTCAGGACAGTTACAGGACATTTCAGCTGCTGAGTTTCGCTCCCTTCCCAGCCGTGCAGATGAGCTGGAGGGGCCAGTGAGGGCACAGGGTGGGGGCAGAGGCATGTGACAGTCTGGAGTCGCCAGCGGGAGGGAGCGGACCCTGGAATGCAGCGGAGGGCACTGCCAGCCCGTGGAGCACGGGCACGGCCGACAGCTTCGACACACAGGTGGGTCGTTCCTCACGTCTCACTCGTCAGCGAGCAGCACGGAGATGACAGATCAGGACCAGCTCCCCAGCTGACATGAGTGCTAAAGTGTTATTGACCTTGTGTGGCCCTTTGTCACTATTGTCTCAGCTCCTCTGAAAAGAAACTCTTGGCCTTGCTCTTCTCCTGCGGGCTGGGAAAGTGGTTATTGTTATGGCCAGGCCTTAGGTTGATGGAAATACACGCAGCTTTTGTCACACATTTCTCTGACCCAGATGCATTTTCCCCCTTTTTGCTATTCAAACTATGTATGAAGAAGGTGTTCGTCAATCTGGCAGGGTAGGGACGGTGCAGGCAGGGAGCCAGGTACACCTCAGCCCTGCCTAACCTTGATCCCTATGGGGCTCAGTCAATGCACCCCACACCTGACCCAGAACACTGGGAGCCAGCCCCATACATGAGCCAGCCCCAGGCTCCTACCCCAGCCCTCCATGCACCTCTACAGCCTCTCCAGAGCTGCCTCCTGCTGCCAGGACAAATGCTGGGACATGGGGGCTTAAGGGCAAACAAACACCAGGAAGAGATGAGGAAACTCCTCAAACCCATTTCCATAAGATGCTGAAACCCTGGCTCAGAAGAGGAAGGACAGGACAGGACAGGACTAGGACAGGACAGGACAGGACAGGACAGGACAGGACAGGACAGGACAGGACAGGACAGGACAGGATAGGATAGGATAGGATAGGATAGGATAGGATAGGATAGGATAGGATAGGATAGGATAGGATAGGATAGGATAGGATAGGATAGGATAGGATAGGATAATGTGGTATTTGTATCTCCAAAGATATACTGGCTATCTATGTGAGATCATATTGCCTGGTTTGCTCTGCTGTTTCTTTCCCCTTGCAGCACCATGAGCCTTTATTTCACTACAGACTGTAGGTCCCCAACCCTGGAAGTTTCCTGTCCCTGGAAACATCCAAGGCCAGGCTGGATAGGCCCTTTACAGCTCTGTGTTGGTGGGGTAGAAGTCACCTCCTGTGGAGGATATTTCAGAATTCAATAGCACATATATTTCACATAAAATATCTTCACTGGAAGCGTGGTCAGGCATTGAAACAGGCTGCCCAGGAAGTGTGGAATCACCACCCCTGGGAGTATTCAGAAGGTGCCACTTGAGCTGTGGTTCAGCAGTAAACAAGGTGGTGCTGGGTTAATGGTTGGACTTGATGATCTTAGAGATCTTTTCCAGCCAGAAAAGATCTCTAATCTTTTAGATTCCACATCCTTCTGCCCTCTCTCCACATCGTTCTGCCCTCTCTCCACAGGTAGGGTGGTTGCAGCAAAGGCCAAAATTCACTGCAGACAGTACTGAGCACATTATTCCAGTTCACTGCCGATGGTGAGGCTGTGCAGTGAGTCTTGGGATGGATCCTGCTGGGAAATTATCCTGCTTTCCTGGTTCCCACATTTTCCACAGGTTTTTCAATAGCTTTATTGGAATGGGCAGTGAATAAACAGCCCATCTGAGTTGGATTCCTTCTTTGCCCCAGGAAAGAGCTCTATGGATGAGGTTAAAGCCAAGAGATACCCCAGGAGGAGCTGGCATTTGGCTGCCTGTAGTGCTCTGGTTCTGTGAATAATAGGGATCGTTTCCTTTCCAGGATTGTTGGTGTTTGCACTTAATATGCCATTTTTTTCCAAGGGCTGTAATGATGAGGAGAGCCAGAGATGCTGAGGAACAAGGAACAGTCAGGTCATTCTTTGCAAGTACCAGATGATCTACAACACACTATTATCAGGGCAATATATTTCTTTCATACACTGAGCAAGGTTTCTTATGTAGCCCATGGGTTTGATCTTCACCAGGCCAGCTCTTTTTATCAGTTTGTCAGTTCCAGTGAAGCAGAAGCATTTCTGCCTGCTTGTCTGTAATAAATTCTGATTGGTCTTGTGCTGGCTGTAAGGCTAAGACAGAATGATGCTCCTCCCATGACACTGAAAGCAGCTGAAAAGAGGGACAGGAGCAGATTGCCAGGCAATCAAATAGCCCCGAGGTGACCTGTTCTGGGGGATTTGCTTTGGTCTCTTGCTGGTGCCCGTCTCCCTTTTCCTCTCCCAGCAGCAGTACTTTCTGCCAGATGGCTGTTATTTTTTACAGGGCTACAGACAATTATAGCTGTCAAGGGCATGCCAGAGTAGTTAGCATTTATGGTGTTAGGGGAGATTACCCTCTAAATGTTAATAGCAGGCACAGCCACAGTAACTTTCACTCCAGATCTATGTTGGAGCTTCAGGTGCTTCAAGAGCCTCAGATGCACAACATGAGCACTCTCAGTTTTGGGAACCCTCCACACACATCTGCTGCTCACATACCTGGTCACCAGGTGTCAGGACAATGGGGTCTCCCACCAAGGAAGCTGTGCAACCATCAAGCCCAGAGAGGTTTGATTTCACCTGGTTCACTGAGCTGGGGCACCTCTGCAGCTATCTAGGGATTGGTGTGTGTTTCCTGGACATTCCTGTTGTCATTAGAACTCAGATCAGTGTGAGCACACACTAAGTTTCAGCCTCTGGAGCTGCTTTGCCTATGTTTTCAAAGGCCACAGCGTTTGATCAGCTGTCAGAAGCTTGGGAAGGGCTACTCCATGTGGGTGGGCATGGACATGGAATGGTGTAAGACATGTCATGCTCCCAGGGCTTCTGAGTCACAGAATCCTCTCAAGCCAGGATCTGCTCAGCTCAGATCACACATATCAAACAGCTCTTCCTGCTTGTTTGATGGCACCTGGTGCAACAGGGCTCAACTAACACCTCCAGAGGAGCTGCAAGGAGGGAAATCCAAAAGAGCTGCTGCTTGAAATGGCTCAGAGATATAAGTTTAGACCAGAACCCTCAACCTGCCCTAGATACATTGGAAAACATTCCTAGCTTTGCAAACCAAAAGAATTTTCTAACATAACACTGGTGTGTACACAAGAGATCTCAACACCTGGTACCTCTTGGGCCCAGGTCTCACTGCTGCCAGGTTGTAAAGTAAAATTCCCATCCTGGATGTAAGAGGATGATCCCTTGTCCTGGCTGGTTGCTGCATGGTCTCTCCACTCAGTACCAGCACTTTGCTCAGTGCACTTTACCTAGACTGTGCTTTGCATTTGGGCAGATGGAAGGAAGCCCATTTCTTGTCTTGTTGGGTTTTGGATCATGAAAAAGTGAAGGCTTAATAATGAATTCTCATGGCCCCTTGCTGGGAGTAGAGATCTAAAAGACACCCATGTTTGGCCTTAAGGAGATGGCCTTTTTCCATGGTCCTGGGAAAAAATTCTCATAGCAAAATACCTTGGCTTTTCCTGCTGGTCTGCAGCCAGGCTGATCAGAGAGTATTTCAGCTTTAGCTTGTTTCTTCTCGCTGAAGGCTCTTGCACAGACCCAGGGCAGGATTTGTGACTGCTAACTCCAGGGAGCAGCAGTGGTTTAACAGCAGAGGCAGCCTGGCCCTTCCTGTTTATTCTTCCCAAGGGCATCTGTCCTCCCACGGCTAAAGGGGAAGGTAAAACAGCAATGGAGAGGAGGGTGTCCCACACACTGTCCTTGGGGGAAAGTAAGAAAAAGTGAGTGAAGAGGCAAGTAGTTAAAATGTTCTGTTTTTCAGGTCTCCTATTTCTGACCTTGATGTATTAAACAAAGGCAGAGGTGAGGGGGTTAGCAAACCTTGGGAGGGGGCCCCCAAAACCCAATTTATTTGACACTAATTCGATTAAAGAATAAGGAGATTCATTGCTGATGCTTACATGTGGCTGCCTCCCTAAGCAGGAGAAATCCCACAGCAAAGTCGTCGGCTGAGCAATGCCCTTGGCAGATCATGCTCTGCTCTCTCTGGGCCACACTCTGCCCTCAGTTCCACCAACACTGCAGGCTGGATCAGCTGAGGCCAGTGTGATGGGCTGTACAGGGACATTCTATGCCAAGAAAGAGTTTGGCCTGGCAGGGTCTCATTTTTCCAGCACTGTGCTGTGCTGTCTGACCTAGGATATCTGCCCCCATCTCATCTGAAAGGATGAGTTCAATCGACTGATGGGCATCAAGGCCTACTTTGAGCAAACAGTGGCAAAAAAGCTTCAAATAAAGCAGAGATGTGGCTGCTTACAGGCAGTATCTGCATTTTAAATGGCAAGACACTTTGCAATATTCCCAGGATGATAATGGAGCAGGGCTCTGACACAAGGGGACTGGCAGGTTAAGCCGCTGCACTGACAATCCAGCCATGCTGGTTCACCAAAAGCCAGATCTGTGCACTGCTCTCCAGAGCATTTGCAGCCAGTGGGATGAGTTAATAACATCACACACGTGTGAATAAGCAATTCAGGTGCTGCAATGTCAGTGTGGCTGCAGCATCTTGATTATATCAATGAAGGGAGTGTTTTGGTCCTGCCAGCTGAGTACGTCCCAGAGGTGCAGGAAGGAGGGAGGACTCCAAGGACTGGCATTCTTGACATGGAAATGTAATTAGTCTAAGCCACAACTTGTTAAATGCATTAACTCACACCAAGAAAAAAGACGCTCCAAATCCAGGAACAGTGAAAGGAAAGAAAAAATGTTTGCACAATCTGCCTGTTCATCAGTTTAACTGTAGATGTTGCAGAATCATCCCACTCCAGAAGAACTTTTCCCACCTGACAACATTTAAGCAAGTGCTATACCTTTTCAGGAACACCATAAACTGCCAGTTTTCTGACTGGTAGCAAATGTGCCATTTGCAGAGCACAACAGGATTTGTTTCAGAAGTAGAACAAATTTCACAATAAAGCTGAAAGTCCCTGCTTTCCTGAAATCTGAGGATAACTTAATTCACTGAAAATGAGGGAAGTGGCAACATTTCCACTGGGTTGGCAAGTTCTCGATGGTTTGATATTTCAGTTGATGCTCCCATTCTAATGGAGACTTTATTGGGACTGGCAGAAGCAGAATTCAGTTCTTATTTCTTCAACCATTTGACATTTGATTTATCATCTTGGGATGTTCATGATTTAAACCGGGATTGTAATGAAAAAAGTCTATGTCCAGAAAAATTAAGAAAAATTTCTTAGCCCAATCATTTTTGGCACTGAATAAGAACAGCCCCAGTAGCTGTTAGACATCATGTGCATCTTTTCTAGAATGACTGTTACTGTTCTTTCTATTTTAAGAGTTGGTTGAAGGTATCTCACATATTTTACACCACATCAGAGTTTTGAAAGTCCAAATTTTGATAGTAAATATTACACCTCTCCTCCACAATCTGTAAGACTGATCCTTTATTATTTTCTTCTGGTTTTATCATTTTTAGCTTCAAAATATAGAATGATTGAGTAGAAAAACAAGTAGGGAGGCATTTCCAAAACCTGTTTATCCTTCCTTCACCTTCCCTGTTTTGCAAGACCAATGCATTCAGCACCATTAAGATGAGAGAGGCAGCATCCTTCCTCCTTTCAATATCAAATTCTCACTTTGCAGGAAGTGCCTATAGAGATACACTGTAACCACCATTTTCAAAGTACTGAATCGAGGAGAAAAAAGGTCCTTTGAAGAGCAGAAGTATTTTCCTCACTTTGCTGTTGATGCAAGGCTGTGCAGATAGGAAAACACTTGGAATGCTGGCTGCAAAAGGGAAGCACTGCCAGACCCGTGCTCAGACAGCTTTTACTTGAATGACCTTGGTGTCCATCTTTAATTCCTCTCAGGATGAAAAGACTGCAAATCTTCAGCTGCAAAAGCAAAATCCCATCCAGAAAAGCAAAATCTCAGCTAGGAAAGCAGACTGTCTATCCTTGCCTGCAGCTCCTGCTCACTGAGGATTTTCCATGACAAAGCTCAGCCAGGGTACTCCAGTCTGCTCCTTTATATTAATGAAGCAACAGAACCTTCTACAGCCCTAAGCATCCAGCCCAGAGAGCTGCAACTTTCCAAGGAAGACGTCTCTCTCTCTTTGTGCTTGTTCACACAATTTGATTCCCTAAATACAACTCACAGGAAAAAGACCTTTTGCTTTCGAAGAGAGGCAGTGACATCTTATCTACAATAGCGCAAACGCCTGTTGGTTCATTCCCTGCAGTCATTTGATGTATCAGTGAAATGTAGTTAGCTGTACAGATTGAGGAAGGTATTACACTGTGTTTTGTTTTTGTGTATTACATTGCATTTTTCCTGGTTTGTAAAGCTTGACCTGGAAATGAAAACTCTCCATCCCATGGGTATGAACCATGAAAGGTTTGTGTGCTGTTTGCTAACTCTGAGTCGTGCTGAGTTCCCATCCATTTCAGGTGCTGCATCCCCTGCAGAAAGAATCAGTACCTGCATCCAGTCTGCCCAATATTATGGAATCATGGAATCACAGAATGGTTTGGGTTGAAAAGGAAACTAAAGACCATCTATTTCTGGCTCCTGCCATGGCAGGGACACCTTCCACTGTCCCAAGCTGCTCCAAGCCCCAATGTCCAACCTGGCCTTGGGCACTGCCAGGGATCCAGGGGCAGCCACAGCTGTGCCAGGGCCTGCCCATCTTCACAAGGAAGAATTTCTTCCTAACACCTATTTCTGTGTGAAGCCATTTCCCTTTGTCCTGTCATTCCCAGCTCTTGTCAAAAATCTCTTTCTGGCTTCCTTTTAGGCCCCTTCAGATACTGGGAGGCTGCTCTAAGCTATCCACATAACCTCTCTTCTCCAGATTCTTTTCTGTGTTATTTAGGGTGTCTCCAGTTTGGGTACTTCATTTCAAAAATAAGGTATGGAGTAAGAATTATAGTTCAAAGTAACAAGTAAATGCAATTAGGAGCCCAGAAATCCTTAGCTGCAAGAAGGGTCTGCAGTTATTAATCCTGGACAAGAAAGGACAGTGTTAAAATAAATGCCACCAGAAAACATGTGGCAAGTCCTCAATACCCTCTATCCATGGAAGGGAAAACCCCTGTCCTTGAATTTCAGCAAAGGTCAAGGTTAGAATGCCAGGATAAGCAGGAAGGGAGCAGAACATGGAGCAGACAAGGAAGGCAGAGTGTTCATCCTGGGTGGTCTCTCGCATCAATGAACACCCACCTCATTTCTGAAGCCCACACCTGCTGTGTCTCAGCCTGTTTTTCCTGCACAGAGAGCTCTGAACGCCCTGGTCCAAATTGATCAGTGTCACAGCACTGGGAGGGAGCTGTTCATTGCTCTAAAGAGCATTTTCGTTGAAGGGCACCTAATGCATTAGGAGAAGGAGAGGTGCCACCATTCACTCTACTTGTCACTTTCCATCTGGTCAGTGGTGCCAGGAGTGAAATCCAGCAATCCAGGAGAACAGCATTCATTTGTTAATGAATGACAAGCAAAAGGCCCTGCTGCAGAGGGGTACTGGAGGGAACAGTGTGCAGAAGCTGTCGTTAAGGAAAGAGCTGTTCCATTGATGCATGAGAGAAATGCAGAGATAGATGGATACTGTTCAGAGTCAAATGGCAAAGTGTAACTCACAGATGTAAGGTGCCTCCCAAAGAATACCAGTGATGGATTTGGGCTTGGATTTTCAAAGTCACCTAAAGGTAATTTCTTCAGGGTTTTTAATACAATGTATTGGTTTGCTTGGAAAAAAAAAGAAGCCTATCCATTTTAAACAAGCAAGAGAAAACGGTCAGCTGTAACTTAAAAGCATTGAGGGCTACATATACATTTTGAAGAGGAGAGTAATTTTTCAGAGAGCTGAATGCAATGAAGCACCCACCTTCTGTCATACTTCAGGGGAATGTCAGCACCATTAGTTAAAATAGAAACACAATGAATTTGGTGTCAAACCAGTCCTCTGCACAGAATAACATGTAAAAAGATTTCCAGAAGATGTTTAGAGGGTAACACAGGACTATAATATGAAATACATGGCAATTTAACATACAACTACTGTTGTATAATGCAGCCATTATCGACAGCAGGACTGGCACAATGTCCAATGTCCAATTCCACCCAGGGGAAACGACATCTCCTGCAGCTTAACAGCTACACTGTCAAATATGGTCAGTCTGTGCCTTGGGAGAGAGAGTTATTAAAATGGCAGAAATTAGCTTTAAAGTAATTGATTGGAATTTCCTTAAGATGCAATAATATTCCCATAAATCTTTAGATAAGAGGAATGTTCCTGAGACATTAAAGGATTTGGGAATATGTATAGTGTGGGTGACTCTCATGGAATAATAAATGGCTCTGGGTGACTTGTTGTTATGGTTCAGATACTGCATGACATTAACTTTAAGGGCTGCCTTCAGAACTCGGAAACTTTATGGACTCCTGTGTTTTATGATCTTGTAACCTCAAGTCCTTCATCCTGTTCCATCCCGTGATTACCAGGTAGCTGCTGGCACCCAGCCCCTCTCAGCACCCTTCTCTCCAGATCAGCTTCCCTAATGAATGCTAGTTTTACTAGGTTGGAATCAAACCACTTTAGACCATATTTCCTCAGCCATAAAAAGTTATCTGGGGTTTTACTGATCCTAAGTAATGTATTCACATTAGCTAATTAATTAATCTTGTTGAGTAACATATTAATTTCCTTTAATTTCCTATCCCTACTTGAAAGGTAGCATTTTCCTGAAACCAGTGTGATTGTGTAGGAAAGGATTTGTAGATCTGGGCTTTCAAAATTTTGTAGTTTGGAGGCTCAACTCTGCTGTGCAGCAAAACACACATGAGTATGTGCATGGCCACACACAGAGACAGAGTCCTGCCTTCAGAAGCATCATTTCTGTCAACAAAAACAAGCATTATGGCCCAAAAAGGCCTTTTAATGTAAGCAAGTGGCCCAGGAGCTTCCCTCCTATTTCCAAAGATGCTTAAAGCCATCTGCAAAGGTGGATTGTGGTGCCTCAGAGGAATTTCCATACCTAATTCCACCCCAGGCCTTTGACATTAAGAAGGACCCGAATGAAGCAGAATCTTCACCACTCTCTGTCTTCTCACAGGGGTGATCCCAGATGTGCCCCAGTTCAATCATCTCCTGCTGCTGTCGTTGCTCTGGTGTGGTATGACAGGTCTTTATGGGCAGGGCACAGGCGTGGGACAGGTTCTTCAGCTCATCATCACCCTCTTCCCAGGATGCTGCTCTCCCAGGAGGGCAGGAATTGCAGAAGAGGGTCAGCCAGAGACATTTGGACTTTTATATGATTGTTGCATGGAATGTTCTGCCTTGGCGCTGTTCTGGCTCTTATTCCCCAGCAAGCCCATGCTACTTCTCAAGACCTAATTAGGTCCCTTCAACCTTCTCATTTGTCCAGTGCTGAAAGGGGTGACAGGGCTGATATTCCTTCACTCAGCTTCTCAGGAATTTTGTATTTTTTTTTCTCATTTCCTCCTTTTAAAGATTTCTCAGTTTTCATCAGTTGTTTATATTTAAAGGTTGCCAAACTTATTTAAGTTAGCAAGAGCATTCCCCTCTCTGAGGAGGCTGGAAGAGGGCAATGTTCCTGCTCATCTTCACTCTGATGCCTTTTAATTGTCCTCAGTTAAAAATGCTGATAAAAAAAATGAAGAAAATAAAGAAACAAGCAAGAAGTGTAGGTATTTTTCTAAATAAGTGGCACAAAATCAGAAATCAAACCCAAACACTGTGGGTTTTTTGCAAGGAGCTGTCTAGGTTGTCAGTTAGGGAAATTAGCCCATCTGTCACAGGCCTCTAATTTCCCTCTTCCCCTGAAACCTGTGGGCTTTTAGAGAAATTTCTTACTTTTTCCCTCATTATTGTTTCCTTTTCACTTCCTCCAGTTCTTAAGTAGAAAAATCCCAGAGGATTTAAGTGTCTAAATCAGAAACTTTGGATCTCTTCTGTTTCTTGCATGAGCTCACGTGGAAGTGCCATGGAGCAGACAGTGAGGGATGAGCCCCTGTTTGGGGAGGGGAAGGATCAAGGGCTGTGTCCAGCCTGGCACTGATGCCCTCACGGTATTAGGGGTGTTTGGAAATGTGTCACGGTGTTTGTGCAGCACCCTGTGCATGTGTTTGCTCTGCCTGGGGGATCTGAAAGCCCGGGCTCCTGCAGACACCTCTGTCTGTGTCTCCTGGTGCTCCCGGGGGCTGTGTTTGTGCAGGGCTGTGCCTGTGCTGTCCCCTGCTCTCACCATTCCCAGCCAACTTGCCCGTGGCTCGTGCATGTCCCTTGCCCTCCTTTGGTGTTTGCCTGCATGCCTCCATTCCCTTCTCTATTTGATGCTGTGACTCCCCTGCGAATCCTTCAAGTTTCTGAATGTGTGGAAATGGCAGAGTGGAAAAGAAAGCTGGAACAGCTGGAGATGCCTTGGGGACGGCGCTTCCTGGCCCTGAAGACTGCTCTGCTATCGCATTGCACTAAATTGTTGCAGTGTTTAGCAAATTGCTTTAATTAAAGTGGCACATCTGGCCTCTTTATCAGGGCCTGTGCAGTCCTGGTTTTGCTCCTGCAGTGACAGACTCTGACAGTATCGGCATCTCCGAGTAAACACTCATTACATGAGGGGAAGGCTTCCTTCATTCTGGGAAACCAGGTCCAGTGGAAGTACAGAAGCCCCACTGAGGAGCCTCCAATAACCTCTGGAAAGGGAAAACCAGTCATTAGTAAAGTTCAGTCAGCCAGGGCTCTGTTGATGGCAGCAGCTACCCTGCCCCTTTCGTGGCTTTCCCCTCTTCCAAATGAAAGATCGTGTTCTAAGTTTGTGCTCAAACTTACTGAATCAAATGATTAGCTGAAAATGAAGCTCAGCTCACCTGAGACTCCCCTTCCTTTTCCCTTGCAAGCACCCCACAGCCTGTACTGCAGCCCCCTTCTTGAACAGAGAAGCTCTCAAACAAATATTTTGCTTAATTTTAGCTACCTCTGCCAACCTCCTAAAGCCAAGGAAGGGACCTGAGACTCTCCAATAAAGGATTAATGCATTACAAAAATATACAAATTTAAGCTCTGAAACTACCCAGTGCCTTGGGAGAAAAAAAGGCAAACTTTCATCCTAGGATTTGATCCCTGCGTGCCCAAGTCGGTGAATTCTCACTCCGTTGTTTCATCCCAAGTATTTGTAAGAATACATCCCCTTAGTAGCACAGGTAAAGGATGATTTGCCCCTACATCAGGTGCTGTTCTTCAAATAATGGGCCATGAATGAGGAAAATTACCTAATGGAACAAAGTACCTTAACAGGTAATGATATTTATGTAGTTTTCCTATAACCAGAAACTATCTGTTTTTTATTGTAGTGACATTCTTATCCCAGTGCATCAGGCATGGCATTAAAGGCCTCATCAGTCAAGCTTGGAGGGAGAAGTAGGGGACAAGAGAGAAATGAAATAGCAGCATTCATCTCAACACACAATGTCAAAACTGACTCTTGTGTTCGCATTTTAGGCTAATAAGGGACTGAAGGAGTGGACAAACTCACATAATACAAACATGTCTGGGTGACAATTAGATTAACATTTTTAACTTCCTAGTTAGAGTTGACTGTATTTAGGAGCCCTTCAGAAGACAGCTTCTGAAAGCCTGCAATTTGTGTGCTAATAGAGTCAGCCCTTCTCTGAGCTCTGCTGAGCCCCCTCCATCCTCCATTCCACAATAATAGGGGACAACTGACCCCAAGTGCTATTTGTGATGGCCTGGAAATTGTAGATAATGACATGGTGCCTAAGACGATTGCTCCACCCATCAAATCCCACTGCCAGGGCAGTTCCTCCTTTGGGATGGCTGCCTACGTGCTCCACGGGGTCTTTTTTGGGGAGGGTGCTGCCAGCAGCCAGACTGGGCTCTGTTTGGCTTGACAATTGGGAATCAGGCTGTTGGAACGCTCCTTATTTAGGAGTGCACCACCTTAACAGTGCAAGTGATGCTTTGCACCTCACAGCAGAAACTATTTTTAAAATAACTGTAAATTGGGTTGTAGATGGAGCCAAAACACCTCCAGAGCTGCAAACAAAGCTGAGTCACCTTTTGCTGGCCAAAATCCTCCAGATGTAGCTGAAATGTCAGCATGGACCAGCTGCTGCAAGGAACTCCCGGCCTGAGCCCACCTTGTAGGTGTGGATGCTAGCTGACACCTCAGCATCCTCCCAGATCTGTATAAAGTTTGCTGAGGAGCCCCAAAGTGATGGGTACAGCAAAGGTTGTTCCCTCACTAAATTAACCCAGCATTTGGCATTGCCCTTTCAAGAGCTCGATCCCAGAGCAGACTTAGCACAGGAGAGGAGGGCGCTCAGCCCATCTCCAGCCCATAAACAGATCCCAGATCTCACACACCATGGACATGAGCACTTTGCTTCCTAAACACCGGGAATGGACACATGCTCAGCTCCCAGCTGGATGGGTCCTCACTGCCTGTGGCAGAATGAGATGATTCACACATCCAGGAAACCCTTCAGCTGAGGGGTGAGCGAGGAGGGAAGGGTAAATTTAAACACAGAAGCCTAAGAAAGCCTCCACTTGTACATTGAGCCGCAGCCAAGCCCCCTTTGGGGGCACAGGCAGAGGGGCACAGTCGCACAGGGCTGGAGCAGCTTTGCAGTTGTATGGGCTAAGTGTTTGCTTCCCTCGCCATACAATTCCTGTTACTGATATCATTACGCTGCTCCACTTGGCACATCCGCTCCCTTGGCAGCTCTGGCAGAGGCGCTGGGCTTTCCAGCCTTTAGAAAGCTGTGCAGCACTTCTCCTCGAGCACACGCTCTGCAGCTAAACGAGTCATTATCTGCAAGCCTTAATCAGCTGTCATTTGAGCTGAATTTGCCAGTGTGTTTGTAGCAAACCCTGGAGCTCCTCTGAAGCATCAATCCACACTGGCATCTCATGTGGGGAAAGCCTTCAACTGCCTCATTGGTCTGAACAGAAACTTTCTGTCTCCTACAACTGCTCTTGTTTCGCAGTGTTTAAATGAATGTGGGCTTGGGAGCCGGTGAAGGAGCCCCAGCAGAGCTGTGTCAGGAAACAGCTCAACATCTGCCCTGGTGTGAAACATATTATTTATGTTCCCTTGGGAAAAAAAAAAAAAAAAAGAAAAAAAAAAAAAAAAAAAAAGAAAAAAAAGAAAAAAAAAAAAAAAGAATCTGCAATCGGGGTGGTAAAAAAAGGTGTTTCGTAAAAAAAACAGCCATGGAGTTTGGCTGCCTGCAGTCTTTACAAATTCCTTTTTGTGTTTCCATCACCCTACAGTGCCCTTGGCTGCTGTCACAGCAGGTGCTGGAGGGCAGATTTTCCCTGCAGACAGGCGGCTTTGCCACAAGGACCCTGGCACACCTCCATGCTGAAGGCAGAGAGAGCTCAGACCTTGCAGCTGCCGTGTCAAACCTCAGGCAGCTGCTGGTCTGGAGGGTGGAGGTGGGCTGAGGACAGGTTTGGTGGTCTCCCAAACCTTGTTCATCAACCTATACAACACAATTCCAAAACAGAAGTTGCAGAACTAAACATTTTTGCTGTCTCACCAAGCAGGTAAATGCAGCATCATCCTAATAGAATCATCCTAATTTAGGTTGGGAAAGCCCCTTGAGTTCCAGTCCAACCATTAACCCAGCACTGCCATGTTCAGCACTGTTATAAATGCCAATACAATATTCCAATTAAAATAATAATTTAGTTTATTAACAAAAGATCGAATTACAGAATTTCGGTAAACCCACCAACAGCGGAGATACTTGACAAGTTTTACCCGGGAAAATGCCAAGGCTGAACCTTGAGACACAGAACCTGGCCGTCTGCTGTCTCCCCCTAGGTTCACAAATTTGCCCAGTTCGGGGCTTGGTTTTTATACACTTTATTCTGCCCTTGGCAATATTTCCTCATTTTCCCCTTTGTTTTCCAGCTAGCTATTCAAATCCAAGGGTGTCTCCGACCTAGGCTGGAAAGAGTTCTTTCTCTCAGTTCATATGTTAATGTACAGTTTCTATAGATCCTTATGGCTGATGAATGGTCGAGATATGGATGATGATGCTTGCTGCTCGATGAGGGTGTAGTCTGGTGCTGTTGATGGTCCTGCCGCCTTATCTTGATGGGTCTCCTCCCCGTGCTCGAGGTGACGGCTGGTTTTCCCATAAACCTTTTGTCTATTTCTGAATATGAGTTTCTGGGGTGGTGCCTGCCTTTTCATAATTCGGTTTAACAAAATGTTACAGGGTGTCCTGAAACTTATATTTTCATACAACACACACATATATACAGTTTTATAGTTTTCAATAAATTTCATTAGCTATAAGAACATGAATTAACATACTACATTTTTCACAAGCATTAACTCCTGTCCCCAGGTGCCACATCTACATGGCTTTTAAATGCCACCAAGCTATGGTGACTCCACCACTGCCCTGAGCAGCCTGTGTCAATGCTTGACAACCTATTTAGTGAAGAAATTTTCCTGTTTAGATTTTCCATCTAAACTTCCCTATACACAACCTGAGGCTATTCCCTCTTGTCCTGTCACTAGTTACTTGGGATAAAAGGCCAACCCCTACCTTTCCACAGCCTCAGGAAGTTGTGGAGAGTGAAAGGTCTCCATCAGTAGTTCCTTCTGAAAATGCTGGCTTATGTCCCTCATTAAGTCTTAATTTCATGTTCATTCTTTTGTCAGGATGAATTGATTTCCTAGCCAGAGCAACAGAGGTAGCTGAGGACCTCCTATCCTGATACTGCCCCCTCCTTGTCTGTGAAAAATAGGGTTATTTAATTCATGTTCTATGAATAATTATAAGCTGGAAACTGTAATATATTGTATAAAGGTATGTGTGTATGCTCAACCCACGTGTTTCACGGACTTCTGTAAAGCACCTCTCCTGATCTTCCTGGTCTAGAAATAGAAGGTGAGAACACGAGGCACTGATGAGACAATGGACACTGACCAACCTACCCCTGCCTACGTGCAGTGAAAATTGCCTCAAAAGCAAGGATTTACTCTGATCGGTCGCATACGTGCAGAGAAGTCATCACACACTTCTACCGCGGTTAGATTACTCAAATCAAGGACTTACTCTGGACATTAGCATTTGAATGGACCAAGGGACTTCTTCAGGGCTTAGTGTAAACACTCTTAATTGCCGGTGCTTAGCAGAAACAGTGGGAAGAGTGATGCCGGGGGGAGGGGGGGGGGGAAATAAAGCGTATTTAAGTTGAGCCTCTGGACGGGCGAATTTGTGTACCCAGCTAGAGACACAGACGGCCAGGGTCTATGTCTATGGGTCACCCTTGGCTCTTTTTCCCGGGAGAAACTCTGTCAAGTAAGTGTCGCTGTTTGTGTGGGGTTTTTTATTGCTTAAAAATTCTGTGATTTGATTCCAAATTTTGTGATTTGAATTTTTAATAAACCAAATTATTGAATTTGGAAATAAATTGTCCTGGCATTTATAACATTGTCCAACATTTGCAGAGAGAAAGAAGGGAGGAGCAGCAGAAACTGAGTCCATTTTATCCAGCCCCAAGTCCAAACTGCGAATTCCAAACCAGAGTCTCTCCTATGCTGTTGCTCAGTTTCCAGGATATGACTGGGACTGATGTTGATGATAGAAGGATTAGCAGCTTGGATCACCAGTCCATGCTTGTGACTGCAGAGCTCACATCCAAAAAGTTTTATCAGCTGGTAAGACTCTGGTAGAACAAAGTCATAAATATAAAGTTATTTTAACTTTTAACCTAGTAATATGTAGCTGTTTATAATTTCACTTCCAGAAAAATGAAGATTTTGCTTGCACACAACAGAATATGTCACTTCACTTGATCACTTGTTCCAATAGCTGATTTTCCTCATCCTTAAACATTTATGCCTTATTTCTCTTTCGAATAACTCTAATTTTAATTAGAAGGCATTTGCTCTTGTTACTAAATTAAACAGTCCTCTTGCCTTTGATGTGGTACGTACTGCACCACATTTCCCCTGATAAACTAAACATAAAGATCTTCAAATCTCTCACAATGAAGTATGTGAGACTCTATCCACTGTCAATGCATAGATCAATAGACCACTGATAGAAAGGGCAGCACATGGAGTCACAGCTGAATCTATGATAGAGAGAGATGGATCTAAAAGTAGAAAGGCAAAACGAGCAATAGATAAATCAATTAATTGACAAAGTCCCCCTCTCCAGGTTGCAACAAGTCCATTACATTAGTGAAAACACCTTTCATTACCTGAAAATTGTGAGCTGGTTCACATATCCCATCACTCCAGTGATGAAGATATTTGCATCCTTAATCTCCTCTGGAAATCACTTCTTCTCACTCATCACATGGGAAACAGACTCCCTTTTCCTCCCCACATCCCTGACACCATTATTACTGTTATATTTAACAGTCATTTCTTCCCATCCTTCACTAAAAGTGCGCCATATCACCAGCTTGCCAGCTGGCAACTGGCAGGAGCAAAAACAACTTCTTTTTTCTTTTTCTTTTTCTTTTTTGGTCTTCAGTCACCTCTGGCCCCCTGCCAGTGGTGTCTTCATTTATTGTAATTCATTTGTGTCATTAATATGTTGGATTTGCACAGCAATTGGAAAGTAGTACATTAGTACAAAAGCATTGCCCTGGATGCCAGCGTTTTATTGCCACGGCTGATTTACAGGCTGATAAGCAACTTTGCAGTGTCCTTGAGGCTGGGAGAAGGACAGGTGGTGTGGCAGCGGCGGGGCGGGCACAGCACTGTGGCTGCCCGGGGAACGTGTGAGGCTTCCCAGGCCTCGCACAGGTTGGGGGGTGGACGAGTTCATCTTTTCTCTGTAAAATGGCTTTGCCTTGGCATGAGTGCTCAGTAATCCCAGAGAAACGCTGAGCACAAAGCCTGGGTGAAAATTGCAGGCACTTGCAAATGAGATTAAATGCCATTCCAATACTGTAGGTTTGGAAGCTTCTGTGTGAGTAGCTCATAATAGAGCCCTGTCATCACTTTATTGCAAAGATATGATAAAGACAGGCATTATATGGTGTTAACATTTAACAGCCATAACTTCACTTTCAAAAGACTTTGTGGGCCAAGTCACAATGAATTGTTTCTTTCTGTGCATTTAATCCTTGGGTCACACGCTAGAGAGCAAGGGTGTTTGCAGAAAAGATAGAGTGCTAAGCAGACGGACTGACAGACCTGTCTGTCTGTCGGCTCTGGAGGGTGATCCCTTAAAACACCACCTTAACAATAGTATTTAAAAGGAAAGCATCAAACAGGACCAGCACAGACAACATATCTGACTGTCAAAAAGAAACAGGAAACATCCCCCTCCTGGGACTGATCCTGT
Source organism: Prinia subflava (assembly GCF_021018805.1). Classification (NCBI taxonomy): domain Eukaryota; kingdom Metazoa; phylum Chordata; class Aves; order Passeriformes; family Cisticolidae; genus Prinia; species Prinia subflava. The sequence goes on from NC_086258.1 coordinate 22,508,044, forward strand.
GCCCAAAGGAGTCAGTTGTGAATTCCTGGATAGGATGCTCTGGGCAGTTTTAGTGAGGCAGAATCAGGCAGGAGGGTGAGAGACACAAAAACTTGGGCAAGGGCAGGACATCAGTGCAGGTTCACCTTTGGCACCAGCAAACTCTGCCTGTGGACAGGGAGGGAGCTGGCCAATATATTCCATACCCTGGTATAACTCTCCAGCGCTCATCCCAGCACAGAAAGGATCAAGAGTTTGAAGAGTGAACTATTAGTCAAACAGTTTCCCAGGAAATACTTTCCCTGTGGTACTCCCTGCTACGACCTGGTACAACCAAACCACTGTGAAACAAATCATATGGTCCTTCAGAGGAGTAACTGGAGGAGCCAGTTAAAGAGGGATGATTCAACAACTCCTTTGGTGGTGGATGCTCTTGCTTTGGGCCGTGAATCAAAGTTTCACCCCTGGGGAGGAAGAAGGAAAATTCCCTGTAGATGGAGCAGGGGAGGGAGGATGTTGTTGCTGTTACCACCAAGGCCTGTCTCTCCTTCCTCTGCTTCCCTGGAGCAGCTGCTGCAGAGCATGGCTGGGATCAGCTATTGATCCAGGAGAGCCTTTCCTCTCCCATCTGGCCACCTGGAAGGCAGGAGAGATGATCTCTCCATATTTCACAAGCCCTGAGAAAATGGAGTGGGCAGTCCAGGGACCTTCAGACTGTCAGTCCCCATCTTAATTAGGACTGTCAGCTTGCCTTGCATTTTAGGGAATTAATTATGCTGCTGCATATCTGCATTTCGGTTTAACACTAGCTGCTGCTGACAGGTTGGGGTGTGGGTTTCCCCAGCTCCCTGACACCTCAGTTTGTTTGTACTTGTAGTCAAGACTCACACAGGATGGGACCAGTGAGTGCTCAGGAGAATAATCAACAGTGTTATCAGAATGCCATATCAAACAGATTTGGGCCAGAAATGGACTCAGCTGCTGAAAACCTATTAGCAGCATCTCAGATTTCCTGTGTACCAGCAAGTTACAGGGCAAGCACTTTAACACTGCCCACAGCTTGTGGTTAATTACTTTTGTAGTTACTGCCTGCAGTTCTGCTTGACAAAGTGCCCATAAAGACAAAAATGAAATGCTTGCCCATTTTGGATGGATGCCACCTGGTCCCCCGGCCCTTCCTCCCCCACTGGGTGACAAAACACTTGCCAAGATAAAGCGGATTTGTTGCAGGGTAGGACTTTGTGCCGAGTGGAAGCAGCCGTGCTGAGGGGGCTCCGAACCCTCTGTGAGCCATAGCTGCTCATGCAGTGCCCGTGTCCCTGCACTCCAAGGTGGCTGATGGCACGGCAGTGACACAGCACACCTGGATCTACCTGCTGAGAGACATTCAGTCAATGCAGCAGGAAACGTCTCTTCTAGCCTTGAATATTTCTCCTCCTAAGGTCTGCAGCACATCATCCACCTGGAAATGGTAGATGTGGCTGGGAAGCACACACCAATGTAGGCAAACAAGCAGGGCATGAGCTGGTGGGGACTGGACGTGAGATGGGCTGTGCAGGAGCCAGGGTCCCTCAGCCTGTGGCTGGAGAGGGGATATGAGCAGCGTTCGTGAAGGTGGTAGGAAAAGCAGGAGGAAGAAAGAGGCTGGTGGGAGGTATCGCTTATCTCTTTGTGTTTATATGAATTCCCATTTTTTCTGGGACACTGCAGGGTGGCCATAGGGGTGGGAGGCATGATTTTGGTGAAGGTGGACAGATTAATTTCTGTGTACTCATCCTTCAGACTCTGCTTAGGTCTGCAGTGGCAGACTCGGGATCCCAGTCATGATGGGGAAAAATCTAAAAGGCTCCAACAGAGTAATGGTCAAGGAAAAGCTGGCAGTGAATGTAAAGGGGGCAGCCAGCCCAAGTACTCACCCCCAGCCCACCACTGCAGTCCCAGCTAATGGGACAGGTAATGGGTTGAGAGCCATGACCTGGGCTGTATCCACTGCTGACCTCTCCCAGGGGTTGTGACCCAAAGGCTGAGAGTGACTAATGCAGAGATTTATGTCTTGTTAATAATAGAATTGAACAATCAGTGTAATGAAATCTATGCTCTGCATTAATGAGGGGTCGAGGCAGCAGAGCCTGAGCCTTCCCTTCTCCCAGGGTGGGCAAAAGGGGTGAAATCTAGAAGAATTTGTCATTCTTTCCAGAAAATGAGGCCATATCCAGGTCAGGTGTCCAGTGGCCACCAGAGTTTTGGGTTTGTTTTAGCCCATAAATTCCTGGTTTATTTTCTTTAAACATTAGGAGGTATGAAGGGTATAGAGTTATGCCTGTACCTTCCCTGGTAGATATTAGTTGTGTGGAGACCTCAGAGCACCTTCCAGGATTTGAAGGGACCCACAAGGAAGTTGGAAAGGAACTGTAGTGACAGGACAAGGAGTAATGGGTTCACACTGAGAGAGGGAAAATTTAGGTCATATAAATAGAAGGAATTATTACCTGTGAGGGTGGGCAGGCCCTGGCACAGGGTGCCCAGAGCAGCTGCAGCTGCCCCTGGATCCCTGGCAGTGCCCAAGGCCAGGTTGGACATTGGGGCTTGGAGCAGCCTGGGACAGTGGGAGGTGTCCCTGCCATGGCAGGAGTGGCACTGGGTGGGCTTTAATAATCCCTTCCAACCCAAACCATCCTATGATTCCATGGTTCTGTGCTATTGAGAAAAGTCTTTGCATGAAAAAACTGTGCAGGATAAAGATGCCAAAGTCACTCAAATTTTTCCAAGTCACTGCCTCTGTAACCAATTTTAAATTCTGGCATTGTGATTCAAACACAACTAAAATTAGACCATGGCTCTGCAAGTCACTTGATTTTTGCTTCAGGAGGATTCTGTGACTTAGTCAAAGCCATCACGCTACAGCACAAAGATGCATCTCCAACAGCTCTCCAGCACCAGCTGTGCCTCCCCATGCCTTGCTGGAATATGGCCATATTATGATAATACCCCCTTCCTAAGGATGCCAGCTCCATTCCTTGTTGTCCAGCGGGACCCTGGGTTTGGGGAGTGGAATTTAAAATGCAAAAACATTTGGCAAAAATAAAATTTAAAAATTATTTCTCTATTTATTTACAAAGAGGGTCTATTTTAGATTGTTGGGGAAAGTAACAATTAACTAAGAGAACTGGCTAAAGTGCTAGGCACTGCTAAGATTCTGCCATCAACTATTCAAAAACATCTTCCAGAAGAAAAATGGCTGTGCTTTAATTTCTTTTGGGAAAAGAAATGCTGAGGAAGCAGCCAAGATGTTCCTGGGAGCTTTGTCAACATCTGCCGCATCCTTTGGTGTCATCACCCACCTTCACAGAGCATGCCACCACTTCGTCACTTTACCTCTGTCCAGTCTGCTGACCAGGAGGGAAAGTGGACAAAAAACCTGCTGGGAACTTCATGTCCAAAGTTCTGCAATGAAGCAGCAAAGAGCCCTGGGTGTGAATTTTTTGCTGCAGGGTTTTCCCCGGCAGCAGCAGGAAGGGAAGGATGAGCATCCACAGGGTGACAGGGAGCTGCCAGCCTGTCTGTCACAGGGAATGAAGATCTCCAGCAGGCTGCAGAAGTTTTCTTTTAATGCATCCTTGATGAAGTAGTGCCAGGGCTTTCGGCTGAGGTTCTTCTCTTGCCATTACAGATGCAGAAGTCAAAGCCTGGGGGAGGCCTTGGGAAGGGGAGTGAGCTCTGAAACCTGCACAGTCCTCACTGCTGAAACAGGAAACATCCCATCAGCATTTCAGTATTTATTTCTCTTTAACCTCCCAGCCCTGCTCACCTCCCTGTGCTGGAGGGGCAATTAAGCCGGGTTCCCATGGGAGCAAGGGGAGAGGGGAAGGAGAGGGGCACTGGAAGCAGAAAGCTTCCCCTCCCAGTGTCATTAGTATAAATTGTGTTTGTGCAAGTTATATTTTACGGCAGGCGTGTCAATTAGTGTGTGAAATTTAATAACCCAATTGAGCTTCCCTCGCTCAAAGCTAAATTGAAATCTGTTGCCTGTTTGGGAGAGGAAAGGGGCTGTCATGGATGGGAGGCTGAGCTGGTGGGCTGGGTAAGGGTGTTTTTCTTGTAGATTAAAAAAAGGCAACGGTTTTGTCATACTCAGCTTTATTTAGAGAGGGCAGCTGGTTTGATTTTTTAATTTCTTTTTTAAAGCTGATGACTTTTTGTACTAAAATGCTTGGGAGGGAGAAAGGGAATAATGTCTATTTGATTACATTTGGGTTTGCTTCTAGTGGAGGGTAGACTTTACTGTTAATGACTGCAACACTGAGGGTAGCTTTGGAGCAATCCCAGCTCCCAGCACCTGGATCCTTGCCATGAGGACAAGGGAGATGCATCTCAGCAGCACGCTGTCCCACAGCAAGGCAAGGGGTGTGATGGGTGCCTGCCCAAATCCCATCAGACCACAAGCACCAAACCTGAAACTCGCAGAGTTTAGGGCAGTAGGATCAATATTGAGAGCACAAAATGATCAAACTCTGCCTCTAAAAGAGACTGTAAAAATCCTAAAGAGGGAGTTCAAGCAAGTATGTAAGTTATTGGCTTGTCTAATTTGCTTCAGGCTTAGGATGGATTGTGGTGACAACTGCCTTTAGCATGGATGGTGCTATCATCTGGCCCTAATCTGAATGTGCTCCTTGTCTCCACCATTGTGATAAAAACCTATTCAATACAACCATGAAAATCAGTGCTTTCACCTAAAGGCAGAACTCCAGGAGCTGAAGACTAGAGGAAAACAGCAAAATTACTACACTTACATGAGCTCATCTCAGAATTTTATCCTCAATCGAGTAATATTGGGTGGGGTTTTTTCAAAAACCCCTTGTCCAGAAATCACAGTGTTAATCCCTCTCACTGTCATTTTGAGGGGATCCCTGCTCTCCCCTCTTCCCCCACACCCACATTACTCCTGCCCAACAGTAATGTGGGGATTGCTGCACTTCCCCCATCCATATCCCACAGGACACCTGGCTGTGCAATGATCCCTCTGAGCTGTTTGCCCTTCACTGGCAGACACTCTCCAGCCAGGCTGCACTTCCAGCCTCTCCTGGGCTGCTGGTCTCAAAGCTCTCCAAAGAGGCCCATCATCCAGGAGACAGATGTCCAGGATTGCTTGGCTTTCCTGGAGGAAAGAAACCCCAAGGTTTATTGCACCAAGGATCTTTCCACCCAGCCCTGCTGCAAATAGGTAGAAATCTGGAATCAGCAAAGGAATGTTTATAAAATTGCTTTCATGGACATTGCACATGTGGTGATAATGTTTGTAAACCAGGTCATGCCATTCCCTGAAATATATGGGCAATGTTCAGGATACTTAATGAAATAAAGATGTAATTAGCTTCAGCATTTTAATGCTTTGGGAAACAGCATTACCCTGGTTTGAAGGGGACTCTTAAATGAGATTGAGTTACTGCACTGAGCAAGCCACTGCAAAGATACAATCTGAGGAGGGAACCTGACCCTGCCAGGATTTCCTCTGCAGTGTGTTTGCATTGTATCAGCATTTAATCTGGAGCACATATCTACATTTCCCTGAGTCCCCAGAAAAGCAACCTGAGTATTCTTTGAATGCTAAAAGAGAAGAAATTTGCTCCTGGAAGGAAATTTTAAGGCTATAATCCGCAGGGTCCAGCTCGTGTTTTTAAAGCATCAGAAATATTAGCGGTCTCTCATGTCTTCCAAAAACCTTAAGAAGAAGGACAAAATGCTGCACAGCAAAGGCCTTTAGGAAGGATTGCAATGGAGAAGAGATAAAACATAAGATTTGGAATGTTAATGACCTGTATAAGTTTTTCAGTGAACAGCAAAATACCATGAAAGACGTCAGTGGCCTCCATGCAGTCAGCAACCAGCACTGCCCAAGCGGTCCTGAGACGTCAAATCCACCGGGATCCTTTACTGCCCTGCTACTTACTCCACTTCCTTATCTTTTGACCAACAAGGCTTGGTTTCCAGAGGAAGGGGATTAAATATTCTAACCGGATACGGTGGAGGCAGGTGAGAATTTAGTGGGAGATGCAGAAGAAATCCCACAGCCTGAGGTCACAACCCCAGCTGGGTGCTGGCTATAAACGACACCAATTTGTTTTAAGACACCCAAAATCATCAAAAATATTATGCAGCACAGCAATTAGATACAATAAGTCATTGAATTGTTCCCTTCCCAAATCTTCCACCCTTCCATAAATAAAGCCTAAAATTAAAGAGCTGAAAAACTTGAATTTGAAAATTTGAAACACAGTGAAAGACAAGTTGTGTTTTGTAGGCACAGGGAGGGCGGATCTTTAAGGCTTTCACTGGATAACCCTAAGTTTAACCCTATTCCAAGATATTCTGAAATACTCAACTTTACCTGGTGGTCCAAGCAGGCATGAGGACCTGGAGGACTTGGAGACCTCCTAGCCAGGCAGGACTCATCTCCATTTAGGAGTCACCATGTTTTCAGAGAATCTTTAGGTTCCTGGCTGCAGAAATACAATCTAGGACTGTGGAACCAGAGAAGTCTACTGTGTAGAGAAGTATGTTGGCAAAAAATACTGCTTTTAAAAGAAATATTCTGTTCTTTTCCAAGAGAGAAGGAAGCCTGACATTTTTTCAGACAAAAGCATCATAATTTTGTAGTATTTGAAAAGAACTCCCCAGAGTCATGAAAAATGACAATAAAAATGAGAAATATTGACAATGGAAAGGAGTGAGGAAGGTTGCACGAGACTCTCAGGGCCTGGGTCCAAGGGAGGGAGAGGCTGATGCAGAGACTTGGGAGAGGCTTACTTGTCAGAAGACGAGGGCACTTGTGAATTTTTAGGGTGTTTCACTGAGACTTCTCTAGTTTGGAGAAGCACTGAATTTTCCCTGAAGCCCAGGCCCAAGATGAAAACAGCTCTCTATGCAAAGCATAGGCTCCTGAGGAGCATCATGTCCTTCTCCCCTTCTCATCTCCATCCCCTTCTCATCTCCATCAGATTGCCTCACATGCCATTTATGACAGAAATAACCTGCCTTGGCACTGACACCTGAAATTCACTTAAGGTTCATCCCATTGTTAATTATCAGATCAATAAAACTGAAGCCACAAGAACAGCTCTTCCTATTCCTCCTCCTGCCATCCCTCCCTTCCCCAGCCACATTTTCCATACTCCATCTCTCTCCAAGGGTATTCCCCTCAGCCCTGGAAGGAGACTCGCCCACTGCTGGGACAGCTCATTTCATCCTGACAGCCTCTGACATATTTCTCCCAAGCCCTGAGAGCCGAGTGATAAAGCTGGGGAGCAGAATCACCCCAGCCTCCCTCTAATCAGCTGTGGCCTTGCTGAACTCTCCCACTACAACGAGGTGATCACGCTGCCAGACAAGGCTGATTCACAACGTTTTCCCATCAGTAAATGAAATCTATCACCCCTACAACAGACCTGTTATTGCTGCAAGCCACTTCAACCTACCCAGTTAAAAACCCCTTGTAAAAGCTAAAAAGGACATGGACATACTTTATGGCAAATTAACTTTTAACATATTCTTTCCCTCCTTGTATTAAAATCACATGCACAGCTGACACTTCCAATAATGTCCGTGCTCTTCACCAGCTGCAAGGTCAACACTGGATGAGAGCTGGCAGCTCCCCCATGGCAGTGGGAGGGATTTAGGGTAATATGGAGAGATTAACTGCCCTCTCCTTTTGTTCATCTGCCTTGGTTGACTCCAGAGAAAGCCCAGGAAAGCTCATATTAGTTCCATGAGATGAACTCTACCCCAAGGCATCCAAACTCACACTGGATTTCTCTCTGGTCTGTTGATCACAGAATCATGGAATGGTTTGGGTTTGGAGGGACCTTAAAGTTCCACCCCCCTGCAATGGGCAGGGACACCTTCCACTGTCCCAGGCTGCTCCAAGCCCCATCCAACCTTGGACACTTCAGGGATCCAGGGGCAGCCACAGCTGCTCTGGGCACCTGTGCCAGGGCCTCACCTCCCTCACGGGAAGTTGATACTGAAATACTTTAGCTCCTGCTAGACCCCTAATACAAGTCACTGAAGACACTCATCAGTTCAAACAAGCTTCAGATCAGGCCTATAGGGCACCCTGGAAATAAACCCAGCCCTACCCAGTGCAGGCTCTCAGTCAGAGATGAAGGACTCCCTGTGACGTCCAGACAGCCGCAAGTTCTCATCTGCTGCCCATCCAATAGATCTTGAAGTCCCATCCTCTAATTCTGGTTTAATTTCTATTCTGGAAATGTTGTCTGGTCCTGTAGACATGTGGTCATTGATGGGCTGAAAGAATACAGGGTTGGTTCAGAGTACCAGAAGCACTTCAGTGGCTCCACAGACATCAGCACTGGCTCAACCAGGAGTCATTTGAAGGCAGACAAGGCTCCTCTTCAGCAAAGCATTTCAGTTGTTTTTCTGTGAAGGAAATGTCTCACAAACACAAGGCAATGGGAAACTGTATCTTTACCATCCAGGGCCACACATATTTTTATGAAATTTTTAAACTGTTTTTTTAAAAAAAACCCCTTTTCTTCTAAACCTGCACCTTAACAAAGCTAAAATTTGTGGCATCGAAGAGCAGCCAAGCCATTCCAGAAAAATACCTTCACTACAGAACATGAACATCCCATTTTACAGGCTGTGTGCACACACAGATTGATCCCCAGACTGGCATTCCAATTTATTTCCTGCTGGAGGACTCATTCAGTATGGAGAAATAAGACCATTAAATGCATGATAAAGCACAGGCATCAATAGATGAGGCTGGTGGTTACTTTACTGTACCTGTCTAAACAATGACTGGTAAATAAATCTATTTGTGATCACACAGGACCTTTTAAAAGGAATAAGGAAGCAGTAATTATTAAGCAGATATACAGAAAAAAAAAATTGCTTGCCAGCATTACCACCCTGTGCACACACATACTTTGCTGATGCAGCTGTGACTGCAGGGCAGAGGTGGGTCAGATGCTCAGATTGCAAACAAGCTGCCTCCAAACTTGCTCAGAGCCCTGTGGCCTCTCCCAGGTGTGTGCAGGTATGTGTGTGCACATGGGAGCAAGGTCTTATCTCCAGCAGCAGGGAAAGGTGCCCAGAGGAAACCATGCAAGATGTTCTTTCTTTGCTCTTTTTTCCTTTTAACTGATTTTCCACCCAACCAGCCTCGGGGATGAAGTAGGATGATCATGCTCTATAAAGGTTTCCTTTCTTTAATTTTTATTTTTGTCCCATCTGCAGTGGATGAAGAAAAAGCAACAAAATGCCTAAGCATGTCCATGGTAGTGAAAGGTCAGTGACACTTTGGCCTCTCCTCACCTTCTCCAGACAATTTCTCTTCACTGTGATGTCTTGCAGGATCTCCTTCCCAGCCTTTGACCTCCCAGTCCCACTGTTTTTCAATGCTTCCCCTTCTCACTCTCAGTAGTGCTGGAGGCCACTTATGTTGGCTTTGACTCACCCTCATGCCCCCATCTTGTAGCTGTGTCCAAACGTCTGCCTTGCCTGTTTTACCCTTCACCCACACTCACCCAAAGGTATAACAGCTTGGAATAAAGCCAGTAGCTGTGGTTGGGTTGGGTGCTGGGAGAGAAGAGGGTGGAGCAGCTGAATGGGCGCACAAGCAGTGTCCTCAGCCCCTGCTGGTATGGATTGCCTATTTTCCCATCTAATTTGGTGAGTAAAGGCTTGGCACCAAGGAAACATATCCCACATCTGATATAAAGTAACTGCTCCCATTCATTTGTTTGGATTTCTTCAAAGTTTAAGAAAATTAAATAAAAGCTTAAACACAATCCCAGATTCTGGAGATAGTGAGCTTCCTGAGATTATCATGAAAGTCATGGATTTCAGATGAAACCTCTACCACTGAAATAGCTAAAAAGTTATTTTCCACATGTGATCACACTTCCTTTTACTGATCAGATCTGATTTTACCTTGCTAGAGAATCCACTGATTAGTGCTCCTCATTGAGTGACACTGGAGAACTCGTGCTGCTTGGCAGTGCAGTGTCTGCCTCAGCAGGGACAGAGGAAAGGCAACAATGGCAGAGACAGGCAAGACAAGGAGAAAGGAAATGAAAGAGGAAGAGATGAACATTTCAAAAATTAAGAGATACAAATAAAGGCTCTCAGATGGGACATGGAAACATCAGTGGCGAAAGCTTTCTTTGAAACTGCTTTGCAAATCAAACAAGTCTGGTCCTTTCTGTCCCCATTTCCAAGAACACTGAGCAATCCCACAACTGTTGAGATAATCCCATAAAAAGGTATGGTCAGAATTTGAGTTTTTTGTTTTAAATCTGAAAGAGTGTTCAAAAAACCCCCCAAAATCCCAGCCAACAAACACCCAAACAAAATAAGCAGTGCAATTCTCCTTTGGCCACGTTCTTAGACGACCAAGAAACCAAACTAAATAGATGTGACACAACTCAGCTGATTATCCTGATGTCTAATTGAATTATAAGCCATGACTTTACAGCTGCTTGTTCCAAATCCCACATATTCCCTGCCTGGCAGAGGGTGATTTACTGGTGCAGCAGGACACAGTGATCTCATGGGGGTGAGGGTGGGCAGGGTGGGCTATGGAACTTCCAGGGGCTGTTCCAGGCTGTGGTGACCAAGTGATATCTCAGATGTGCAGGTTGGTGCTGCTGATGCCTGAGGACAAATTGCAGAGCAACAACCAAGTGCCCTCAGGTACTGAATTAGGTGAAACAGAAGAGGAACTCACGACACACGAATGGCCACGTTTGTCTCCATCCTAAGATAAATCAGTTCACTGCTTTTCCTCACTGCAGGCAGAAGCAGTTTGTGCAGCAGCTGCCTGAGAGGAAATTTACTGGACAATTAAAAGTGCTGACTTTCAAGCAGCACTCTCGAGGTGGAGTTGAAAATTATTGGGTGTGAAATGCAAATAGATTTAACAGTTTTACTGCTATTTATATGACGTTCACCCATTCCCAGCTATTTCCCTCCCTTTTTTTCTTGCTCTGATTTTAAACGGTCGCAACTCTCACAGGTTTTAACGATCTCAGACACAGGCAGTATAACCTGGAGCACCCTGCAAGGCTCAACAAACTCAGATCAGTGGTGTGTGCTGTGAGGGAGGGCGGGGGAGAGTAAAGTCTATCCCACTCCCTAACAAAATATTAATTTAGAATTAAGCTGGTAATTACATTCAGCTTTGGGTCTGCCCCACAATCCTCTGAGGCAGTTTTTATTCAATCAGCTTTTGGCCAGTACCCAATAAACCTCCTACTTCAATAATCACAAATTGACCAAACTAGCTGGTCCCCAGCTCCAGGAAAACCTTCCCTGAGGAGGGATGTGGGAAACCCACAGTGTGGCAGTGGGTCAGATTCCAGAGAAATTTTGTTCCCATGGGTGTTCCCATGGAGCACTCATTTTCCCCTATGTTCCCCTGGGGTTCAGTGTGATCTATCAGAGCTAGGATGCAGGTTTTATGAGGTTTCATTCCCTGCCTGATACATTAAATTAATGACCAAAACAGCCCATGGCTTAATTAAAGATCAACTGTTAAGATCAGTAAAGCAAGATAGTTTCAGGTTGGCCAGGCAGGGCTCTGGAAGAATTGTAAAGGAATGGAAAACAGTGGGAGAAGCAAAGTGAAGCAACCCCTCAAGAACCTCCAGCACTGAGAATTAAGAGTTTGGTTCACGCAACTTCTTAATCAAGGGCAAGTATCTAGTGTCCTGTCTAACTCCTTCTGGATGTCACTCAGTAAAAGAGCCACTGAAACATTTCCTACAGAGTGCTATTTTCTGAGCTACTTGTAATGGACCTCCTATAATATCTGGTGCTGCAAGATTTACCACTGCTGGGGAGAAATATTTACTTCTCAGACATGTCAGGTGGTTGTGGGAGGTCTGTTGTACCAAAACAACTCTATCGCAACCTCATTTGGAGCCAAATGTACACATTTGTTGTTTATGCTGTTTCTGTGCTTGCAACCTTCATTATCTCCTGCAAAGGGGATCAACAACCTCCCGTACCAGACTCTTCATCCCTATCTCATCTGGGAAATAATGTTTGTTAATGTTTAAACATTCCCACGGCTGAATTCCACTCTCATGTTTGTGGGTGCAGTATGTCATTAACATGTTCAGGTAGGAACAAATATCCATCCATCCAGCTGTCCACCTGTCATGTCAACACTGGTCTCCATTCTGTACAATGAGCTCTAACAAATAGATTTCCCTACATCGGAGTCTGTACAAAACTCACCCATTCTCTTCATGGAGAACTGTACTCATTTTGCTGGATTTCTTTCCCAGCTCTCTTTGAATGTAGCCCTGGTGAGAAAGATTTGGCAGACAAGTGTTTAAGTAGAACCAGAAATTTGATTTGTCTTGATTTAGTCTCACCAAAGGTCTCCCATACCACCACACCTCCTCTGCCCTAAATGTCGCCCAGCTATGAGGACATGAAATACATTCACAGGTCTTACAACACAGCTGAACCAAAAACAAGGTGCAAGAAACACACTGCATCTTTTTCTCTTTGCAATTATGTCAAGGTGACTGTCTCCTCCTCCCATCCTTCCTCCAGCGATTTGAGCCAAAACTCTGTGTTTACAGCTGCAATTTCAAAAATCTATTCAGGATTCTCCTCTATTTCTGCTACAGAAATTAAATCTGACTTGGGCAAAACAGAGCAGTGTCTTGAATGTAAATGCTTTTCCTTGCACCTCCCATTACAGAGCTAATAGTCCTGTAATTCACTTATCGAGAAATCTCCCCAAGATCCTTCCCTGCAATCCAATAAATAATAATAGTAACCACTCTATCAATTCATATTTCTGCAAGCTGGCACTGATTTATTTTTTTGGCTCTTGCATTTGAAATAACCAAAAATATTCAAAGGAGTAATGAAAAAAAATCTCACTTTTAATTTTGAACTCAAGTTTGCCAACTTGGAAAGCCATTAATAATGATTTTCTGGTGAACATATATTCACTGGGTCTCCCCTTGGCAGCTGCATTTTGATGAAATCTCTTTATATCTGTATATCATATATGCAAATGAAATTATAATCACTTGTGGGGGACGAACAGTAGAAATCTGGGGACTCGCTTATATACCTTTGACTTAAAAGAAATTGTGCTCTTGTTACAAATACACAGGACAGGTCAGTGGAAACTGCTCATGCCAAAGGGATTTTGTTCCTGGTGCAGTGCAGAGAAGGGCTCCTCACAACCACTTTTATCACCATGCTGCCTGGGAGTCCCCAGCTGGAGATGTCTGTGCTTGCCCTGTGCAGCTCGCAGGCAGTGAGCCCCACAGCACCACCTCTGCCCCCCTGCACAGCAGGGACTGCTCCCAGCCCTGGGCACAGCACAGGAGGGACCTGCAGGTGCTGCAGAGAGCCCAGGGGAGGCACCAGGATGATTAGAGGGATGGAGTGGCTCTGGGAGAATTTTAGGATTTCTCAGTCTGGAAAAGAGAAACTTTGGGGTGACCTAATTGACGCCTTTCAGTACTGGAAGAAGCCTGCAAGAAACATGAAGAGAGACTATTTACAACAGCCTGGAGTGACAGGAAAATGGGGAATGGCTTCCCACTGCCACAGAGTAGGTTTAGATGGGATATTGGGAAGGAATTCCTCTGTGAGGTGGGCAGGCCCTGACACAGGGTGCCCAGAGCAGCTGTGGCTGCCCCTGGATCCCTGGCAGTGCCCAAGGCCAGGCTGGACACTGGGGCTTCGGGCAGCCTGGGACAGTGGAAGGTGTCCCTGCCATGGCAGGAGGGTGGAATGAAATGGATTTTAAGGTTCCATCCAACCCCAGCCATATTGTGATTCTGGGATTCTCTAGGTGTTCATGCTCTGTGGCTCTTTTGCTCAGGAGCTGTCAAAAGCCAATGTTCTGAAGGTCTGATGTTCCCAGACCGAGAGAAAAGGCCTGTTCAGGAAACCTGGCTGAAGGCAGTGTTCTCTCCATCAAGAAATAAGGATTAAATGAAGTGCTTCCTGCATGCAGTGGAATACTTGGACATACAATTTCCTGCCATGTGTTGCGCGCTGTTGGGTGCAGTTCCCAAAACTTGGGGCTCCCTGAGACTGATGCAAACCCTGCATTCCCAGCCTGGCTTCAGAGCTGCCTGGGCAGGATGGCCACAGCTCCCTGCAGACCCAGGAGCCCAGTGCCTGCCCCCATTCTCCATAGGAAATACTCTGCATATCTGTCATCCTGTGCCAGACAGGATGCAATGGACAGTCATGGGGTGGGCCCAGCTGAGTTGGGATTTGGTGAAAATAAAGTCAACAAGGACTAGGAGAGCAGTGGTGAGAGCAATGATTTGGTTCTCAAGTGCTGTCTTAGCTGCTACTTGTGTAAGGACAATGGGGGCTCCTTCCTGTAATGTGGAAATGTGGTAACCCCAAACCTATTGTGGTATGTCCCAAACAGGGCTGCAGTTCCCAAATCCCTCAGTAAGTGGAGGGAAGCCTGAAGAATGGTTGAAATTACAGGATGGGCAGCATAAATAAATGCCAAGAATTTCTCCTGTACATGGTACAGGAGATACATGGTACATCTGGATTCATTCTATGGGCTCTTGTGGTGGAACAAAGCCAGTGCAAATGAAAAGACAGTTGGCCATTTCATAAATACACATGAACGTATGTATATAAATATGTCAATAACAGTATATTATTTTGCTGGGAAACACTGGTCTTTAATTCCTTGCCTGTGTTCCCTAGCCTCCCATCCAGCATGACTAGATTGTAATGGATCTCATACTCGCTTCTTGATGGAAAGAAAAAAAATAGAGGTCTTTATCTATTCCTGTTTTGCTTTTCCCAGAAAGAACCACTCAAAAATAACATCATGTTTGGATTGCATGCAATTTTGTATTAACCAGAACAAATGAATACAAACTTGAGGTCATGGTCCAAATAGGGTAGAAATTAAAAGAAAGGAAAGACAGAGCAGGGCTAAAGGGTTGCCTGGGGCATGGGATTTCACAGCTGCTGAAATTCCAAAGTGGGAACCCGTACCATAGGGTGTAGGGTACCATATTTTTCCATTTTATTTCAGTAGATGGAATTTTAAAAGATTTTATTTCAAATGTCATGTTGATTAAGTTCATTTTGACTTTTATATTAAAACACTAATTGTATTACATATAAATGTTGACATTCTATTAATATATTAATACATTAATATTGTGAGATAATGTAACAGTCAATGCTAAATGAATGGAAATAACAGTGCACATACCAGATGTGTGAGTCCAAAAGAAACTGAAACTTCTTGTGGTTTCAGACATTTTCACAATTTGTTTCTGCCTCTCATTTAATCTCTTCTTCCTACTTTGGATCAGCTTAAACTAACTCAGAGAGAGCTGCAAGGAACAAAAATCTTGCAGGTTGTACTGGTTCCCACACATCCTCCCATATCATGATTCATGACAGAATTTGGCTGTAGTTAAGTACCCACTAACACTTGTTTTGCATGAGTATCTAGAGCTGGTTTGAAAGAGGGTCCCTTCCATCACATGGAAAATATGTTCACATTTTTCCTAAATTTTTAAATAGAACTAAAAAAGAAAAAATATTTTGGCCTCTTGGTTTTCCAAAAACAAGTCCTTTTCCTTCATTTGAATCCTTGAAACTTGTTGCCAAAACCCCAAAGCTTTTGGATTTTTGTCCAGAAAATAATACAATTGAGTTTTGAGGTAGACTTTTGGCATGAAAGCAACATTTTGAGGTGAGCAGATGCTTTCTGTTGAAAAATGCCATCTTGTCAAAAGCACAGTCTCCCTTCTCAAAGGACATTTATGCAAAAAAATATTCCGTCAGCTCTGTTAGCATCCCTTATCCTCTCACCACCTCAGACACGGTGACTGCTTTTTAACAAGATGAGCTTTCCAAGAATAGTTACTGAGGAATTAGGAATTTTTGATCGTATCAGAGCTTGGTATACAGGATTACAAAAGGAGCCAGTCTCATATTCCAAACCATGGCATCCACCTCTAATATGGCTCACTCTTAATAAAGTGATTCCACACTCCAATGCAGTTCCTCTGTTATATAAATCTATATTTCCTTGGTGGGACATTGTGGTTGCTTTAAGAACCTGGAAGACATGAGTGTATCACATTCCAAACTTGGCATTGAGCAAGAAGCCACCAGAATTAAATCAAAGCATTTCTTCCTGGCAGGCAAAGCAAGTGTAATGAAAATTCCAGCCTTGATCCTCTGCCAGGGTAGGCAGCAAATCAAGTGCATGCCTACCACTCCCAAAGCCCAGTCCCTCTGTCTTGCCCAGGATGCCAACTACCAGAAGTACAAAGGATGAAAACAGCCCGCCAGACACAGCAAACCAAAGTGCTCTCTTCATTAAGAGGAGTTTATTACTCTCTTCTAGCTCCACCCAGGAGCAAATCCATCCTGCTCCATCATGTTGGGACTAACGAAGGGAGGTTGACTGCTCGTGGTCAGCTTGGCATTCCAGGAAAGCTTCGGAGATGTCTCCCCTACCCAGCACCTGACTGGATTACTCCCCCAAAAGATGCACATTCTTTCCAGCTGCAAGTTACAAGGTCTCTCCAGTTCTAAAGCCAAAATCCAGTGGGGCTGGATGGAGAACCAAAAGAAACACCACCAGGAGGAGACCGAGTTTGGAGAGCAGCAGGTTCACAAGGCTGCCTTACTTTCTCTCAGTCACGAAGGTCTGAGTAAAATCACTTATCAGAGCATGTGAAGATGCCTTTCTCCAAAGAAAACCGGTTTCAATGTGGCATTTCCAGCTAAGCTGGAGCTGCGGAGCTGTGCCAGACCATGTGCTGTACCCACCCAGGCAGCTCCCACTGTGAGAGATGCAGGGCCCAGCTACTTGGACAATACGGAGCCTCAAATGTCACTCAACCCCCAAGACAGGCATCACAGTGTCACAAACATTAATTGGGGAACTTGTGTTGGAGAACAATATTCAGATCAGCTGCCTTTTGATGTTGGCACGCTGTGAATTCCCATCCCACTGGTGAATCTCCCTTCTCTCCTCTCCTCTCCTCTCCTCTCCTCTCCTCTCCTCTCCTCTCCTCTCCTCTCCTCTCCTCTCCTCTCCTCTCCTCTCCTCTCCTCTCCTCTCCTCTCCTCTCCTCTCCTCTCCTCTCCTCTCCTCTCCTCTCCTCTCCTCTCCTCTCCTCTCCTCTCCTCTCCTCTCCTCTCCTCTCCTCTCCTCTCCTCCTCCTCTCCTCTCCTCTCCTCTCCCCTCCCCTCCCCTCTCCGAACCTCTCCTCTCCCCTCTTCTCTCTATGTGAAAACCAGACCCTCACACACCTTCATGGCTTGTCCCACCACCCTCTCCTGCCCTGGTCATCTGAGCCTGACCCAGGTCAGCTGATGTGACAGGGGCAAAAAATCTTTGGTTAGATGGAAAAATCACACTTTGCCCTCATACGTTTTGTGCCTCCAGAGCAACTCCTCTGAGGCTATGGAATTGTTCCAAAGAGCAGAAATGAGGCTAAAAAGCCAGCCTTTCCTGCTTCCTTACCCGTGATGTAACTGCAGATAAAGCTTGGGAATATTGCCACAGTGCTGGATTTGGTGGGGGAGAGGAGAGAGTTTTGAAATGGCTCAGCCCTATTTTCTTAGGGACTATGGTGAGAACAAGGTCAGATCAACACTGAGTGCTTTTGAAGGTGACATGCAGCACTGAACAAGAAAGTGAAGCTTTGAAAATGCTGAACAAAAAAGGGACCTTTGAGATTTTTATTTGAAAGTTGGAGAAGCAGCATATCCCGATTAGTGAACACCTCCTTTAGAAAACACCAGCAGCTGTCTTGATCTATACATTTAATACAAGAAATGTGGTCATTAAATAATTAATGTCTATAAGTGCCTAGCTATGAAAATGCAAAATGAAATATTAAATAGAGCTCGTAGCAAATGGAAGGGCTTCAGAAAGGGAAGGGAACGAATGAGAGCCATGTCATTCACCATTCCCAGGAAACAGCCCCAAGGATCTGGAGCAAAATGAATCCAGGTGGATGAATATGAAGTGCTTGGGAACAGAAGCAAAGGTGGCTCACCGATATTACTGTCAGCAGCCCTGACTCCTCATAAAGTGAGGAGATATGTCCCTCCCAACAGTGACTGCCTTTCTCCTTGTACCAAATTCAGCCCAAATTTCATCAAGACACAGCTGAGCTGAGCCACAAGGTCTGCAGCTGAATATGAATAATGAAGAGTGCAACTCATGGAGATAACAGCACAAGCTGAGAAGTGTGTTCAGTCTCCCTTTCCATCCTGTCACGAGATTCTGATCCACTCCTGATGGAGAGGATGCTTTGGAGTGACCTGAGAGTAACCAGCCTTAGGTCAGAACAAGCCATTTCTCTTATCACTGCTGGCAAGAGCTGGGGTTATTAATTGTCTCAAGACCAAGGCAACCCAAGTAGAATGTTGATATAGCTATCAGGAGTATTCAGTGGTCAATAAACAGTTTGGAAGTGAACTTAAACCTCAGACTCCAGAGCTCAAAGTAACAGCTGTTAGGAACTAAGGCAAAATTACTGTGGGTTACAGATAACCACATTCTGTCTTCTCCAGGCATTTGAAATCTTTGTCTGGCAGAAGCAGCAGTTTCAGGAAGATTATTTTTTTCAGGTTTTCCTGGACATTCTTCCTGAGATTTTCAGGGGGTGGGGGGGGGGGGGGGGGGGGGGGCGCGGGGAGGATACACACCTGTATTTCTGCTTTTCCAGGTGTCCTGATTGGAGCAGATGTGCTGTGTTCCCAGCCAGGCTGATGACTAGCAAGACACACATGCTGTGTCATGTGATAGATCCAACACTTCTGGTAAATGCTGGCCTCACCACATGTGCTCATCTGCCTCCAGAAGGGCTGGACAGGAGCCCCACAGCTCACATCTGCCTGGGAAACCCTCAGCAAATGAGCAGCAGTGCTGGGTATGGGCAGACAGAGGGAAGACACCAGGTTCGATACCTCTGTTCCCATGACTAAACTGTTCTCTGTGGTCTCACAAAGTGCTGCTTTATGGTACAAAAGTTCCTATCCAACCATATGGACTTTGAGTTACACCTCTACATCGGGATACTCCGTGGCGAGACTGCCCTGCCGTTCTCTGCCCCAAGAATTATCACCAGCACCAAATAGTAAAAGGGAGAGGAGCAAATGCAGATATGTAGGAGAAGCTTGTAAAACAGGGAGATTTTGGCTCTTATGTGGAACAGCTTTTTCCAGCAGGCAGAGGAGCTAATCAATAAATGGGATTTTTCAAGGAAAAGTAAAGGCATTATGTTGAGCATGAGCAGAAGGGATCAGTTCTGGATCCAGGGCAGCTCTCCCTCACTTGGGTTTTATAGTCCAATTCAAGACATCAAAAGGTGCTTCCTTGAAAAATCAGAAGAGACTCTCATCTGACTCATTTCATAACATGGGGCCACATTTGTACTGGGTGAAGTGTCCACAAACCCAACCCAGCAAACTTACAAGCAGCTCAGATGTATCCTGTGCAGCTTGAAAATGGGAATCTCTTTCACGTGATGCCCTCCAAGTCCTCAGTAGAAGGAAAGTTGGAATGCTTTCAGTCATCCCCAGCTAACTGTATATTCAGTATTTTCTGTATTTATTTCTAACTCCAGTATTAAGCAAACAACTCAAGTCCTGTGATGCTCATACAATTAAATGTATCATTTTCCCATCAACTGCTTGGCTGTGCCAAGCTGAGCAGCTCAGATCTCTTTACCATATGGAATGAATCTGCCTGCACAAGACTCGAATGTGACAATTAGAAATGGGATGGATTTCCCCCCAGCCCCCATAAGCAGCAAAGAAGTCTGGAAGCCTTTAGTAGGGCTGGGAGGATTTTGCTGGATCAAGAGACCTAAAGGTAAACTGGAGCTCAACCAGGAGCTTCAACTGATTGCCCTCATGGGAGGTGGTATGAGGGACCCATGTGGAGGCTCTTGCCCAAGTCTTCCTGTCTTAAGCAAGACTAATGGTCTGGCTGCAGAGCTCCAGGGTAGCTCCCAGGATGCTGCTTAGGGAGCTCCCTCCAGCCACATCCTGGTATAAAGATTCTAAATTTGAGAAATTGCAGTGGTCAGTCCCATGGCCATTCAGCTGGAGCTTTCCTAGATGCTTGTTAGAGATGAGGTGAATCCTGATCCTTTTAAAGCCATGAGAGCTCCAGTTCAAAACTGTCTAATACACAATTCCCAAAGGCAATGGAAGGTACCAACATTTGCTCCCTGTCCCCTTTACTAAAGCAGGAACTGCTCTCTAAAAGAGCACCATGAAAGTTTAGCTGCAAAGGAAGTGCTTGGCACTCTGCAAAGAGCACAAAGAGACTTCCCTTTTCCCAGAGTTACTGCAGGCTGTACTTGTCTCATGCCCATCTTGCAGCTGATGATCTCTGAGGAAAATAGGACACTGCTCTGCAGGACAGGCTGTGCTGCCAGGGCTGAGCGTGGCAGTTCCTTTCACAGCCATGGATATTACAGAGGAATTAAACCTGAGCCCCTCTGCACTTGCTGAACCACATCTGACCTTCTCTTTTTTAACCTCCTGAGACTACCTTGATCTTCTTCATTTTCCCACTGCTCCCAAGGTTAGGTTACACCCTTCATTCTGGACTCTGTTTTAAGTCTCCCATGAATACCAGTGTCAGATCTCCACACAGCTATCTCAGGAATGTGGCCAAGCTGATCTCCATGCTTACTCAAGGTGACATTGATTCATTCTCCCTCTCCCTGCCCCGATTACACTTTGAGAGTGTGCCTCATAACAACCTTGCTCATCCTCCACCATCACCCAGTTCCCATCGGTGACCTCCACCTTTGTCAGCCCCTGCTCTGGGATTTAGGATCTTCTCATCAATAGGACATGCAGCCAGAGGCACTTAAGAGTGTGGGAATAGGCAGAGAAGTTATATTTAGAGATGTATTCAAAGTCAGATTTTGAACTGAGGTTCTGTCCCTACACTCCAATTATTTCCTTCTCACACACTAAGCAGCAACTGGGCATAGCTACAGAGAAGGCAAAAGAGCTGGAATAGGAGGACTATCCCCAGATTCTGAGCCCAAGAACCATCCAAACAGAAGCATTTGCATTTAAAGTGGTTTGCAAGAAATTTCTTCCAATGCCCGTCCCCTCCTATGGGCCTACAGGCTGCTCATGGCCTGGACCCACAGCACCTGGTGAGTGTCTGTGCTCAAGGCAATGCTGAAAAGAGACATCTCTGCTTAACCACTGAGGTGTTCTATTTATACTGTGTAGCTGAAGGGTGTTTAGGCAAAAGACAAAGGTTTATAAAACTTCCAGGTCTTTGTTTTTGCCTGGGAGAGCTTAAATAAAGGATTCTGCTTTGGAAAAACTAAAAACAGCAAGGGAAAAAATAGACAGATAGACATCTGGAGGGCTGAGCAAACCCCTCTCCTCAGGCTGACCTAGTTACAGTGTTTGGGGAGAGATTTGCAATCCTGTTCAACAGGAGGAACAAGCAGCTGAGGGCTGAATTCAGCTTTAGAGTAAACAAACAGAGCTCTCACCACAGCAGCCCTGCACTTTTCCACCAGGTCTCCATCTGATCATGGTCACCAAGAGCTGCAAACCCTCTATCCATCATTGAATGGGCAGCTTGGAGCAAGTGCTCTGCGCAGTGATGCCAGGAGATCACAGATAAATCATGGCTGGTTTATGTGGCATCTCCAGGGCTGACTGATGTGCTCATGGCTCACAGATGGCAGCTCTCCCCAGCACAGCCCTGTGGCTCCGTCTGAGGCTCCTGTGCACCAGAAATAGTGAGAACAAAGACCTGGATAGTGCCTCAGAAAAGGGAACCAGCCACAGCAGCCCTGCTTCCTCCTGCTCCACACGTGGCCCTGGAGACACAAGTCCTGTGAAGGTGACACATCACACCACAGCCATGGTCAAGTCAAATAAATAACTTTCTACATCAGCAGATAGTGACTGGACAAGGGAGAAAGATTTTCAATGAAAAGAGAAGATATTTAGATTTACTTAGAGTGTAGGCAGGCCCTGGCACAAGGTGCTCAGAGCAGCTGTGGCTGCCCCTGGATTCCTGGCAGTGCCCAAGGTCAGGCTGGACACTGGGGCTGGGAGCAGCCTGGGGCAGTGGGAGGTGTCCCTGCCATCGCAGGGGTGGGAATGAGATGATCTTTAACGTCCCTCCAACCTAAACCATTCTGGGATTCTGGGATTCTATGAGATCAACTGGAATTGCAATTCACTGCCTGTGTTCCCCCAAAAGCTGACAAAAGCAGTACCTTTCACACCTTCAAGTGAAGAAATTGTTGAAATATTTTGCAGGTTTTCTGCAAATCAAAACTATTTTTTAAGTTTAAAAAAGTAGGAACTAAAAGTGATGACCACGGGATGTTTTTTGCAGGTTGAAGTCCATCCACAAGCTGAAGTCCATCTCCTGGCAGAGCTGGGACAAAGTGCAGGTTTGACTAGACACTGCCAAACACACCTGCAGGGATTTTTCACACTCAACTTCATGTCTTTCAAGTTGCTACTAATAACCTTTTACCAAAACCAATTTCGATTTAAAATCATGTTATTTATAGCAAAGATGATATTTATTAATGATTATTATTGCAAGATTTTATTCATGCTACTTAGAGTAAAAGCCTAAATGTTTCCCAAGAGCTGGCTTTTGTTCATTTAAGAAAGGCTTCTGAAAGGCAACATTTGTAAAGCAAGTTGCTCGAGGTATTTTGGCATGAACTCTTCTAGTTGTGCACAGGAGGGCAACACAGGCAAACACCGTAGTGAGATAAACAGAAGGGTGTTTTGGAAACATGTGGCTCTGAATCAGTGTTTTGGCCGTCATGCTGATTCAGAGCTGAGTTGTGCAGGTCTTGCCCAACCCAGAACAACAGAGGAAAAATTATCTCTGATAAAACAGGGTCAGAGGGATGAATTTCTGAACTGAAATAATGAAGCCAATGAGAAGACTTCAGGGTGACAGTGCTGGTGCCAGATAAAGGTCAAAGAGGAGGAAGCCTGTTGGTCACAAACAAAACGAGCCCCAGCGTCCCTATCAGGGAGACCTTGGAGAGATGCCAGGTCCTGTAAACGCCACCTCCCGGGTCAGTGTCCTTCAATTCATGACCAGGACAATTTGTACCCTGAATTTTGCTGCGAGGGATGTGCACTCTGGACTGACAAGAAACCCAGTGTTTGCTGTAACAGCCTCCCCTTCATGATAAAATCTGCCCTTGGGACAGTCCCATCGATCTCCTAAACAGCCAGACCTCCTGTGAATCCTCAGCAGCACCCCAAAACCAATTTATTTCCTACTGGGTCTTAAGACAGCTCACAATATGCCAGCAGACTCCAGCACATTGTGCCAGACCAAGCCCACATTGCTGTTAATATCTTCAGCCCCTCCCTCCCTCAATATCTGCTCAATTTTTCTTCATTATAAGCACAAAAAAGACTGACCTAATAAAAGTAAAGGCTGAGGAGGAAAGGCAGGAATTGTCTTCAGATCTGAGCACTGAAATGTTTCATGCTCTCTCAGAGATCTTGGAGCTCTCCAAACTTTGTCAAGATCTGGTGCTATTTGGGTCTTGCTTTGCAGCAGAGCCCTAGAATATTCCAATTTTAAGCAAACAAAGAAGGAAAACCCCCAAAATCCCAGCCCCTCATTGCCTCAAACCAAAAAGTGGATTCTTTCTGTTTTAACCAAACCTCATTACTGTAGATGAAAAATGTAAGTTTGGGAAGAAAATGTGCAGCCTGCTGATAAGATTTGTTTGGTTTTTTTGTAAAACAAACCAGCAAGGCTGGATTGAAAATTTCCAGTCTACTTTATATTTTCCTCTGCTGCTAAACATCAGATGGCATCCACACAGTTTGGAACCCTCTGTTTGAAAAGCCAGAGATTATTTGCTAAGGGTGGCCTAGAGCGGTGTCCAGTCCCTCCCTCCATTATCCATATCCCATGCACCTTACAGATCTTAAATATGTCTATTTAGAGTCTGTGTCTAAATATGTACATTTATTCTAAAAAAATATAATAATTGATGTCTAAATAGACAATAGACCTGATTATGAGGCTAACGTTGTCTGCATCTGTGGGGTCTGAGGTAGAGGTGCTCTCATCTATCTCAAGCTCAAGCACTTGGAGACAAGAACAAGATAAGGGAGTAGCAGATGTCAGATTTTCCAACAATTTCTATTGATGTTCAACCCCTTTCTCCTATGGCTTGTGAGTGTGGTGCCCACTGTGTGGAGACCTCACAGCACCTTCTAGTGTCTGAAGGGATTAAGGAAGATGGAGCTGGACTTCTCATCAGGAACTGGAGGGCCAGGACAAGGGGGAATGGCTTCAGTGACAGAGTAGGTCTAAATGAGACATGAGGAAGGAATTCCTCCCTGGGAGGGCAGGCAGCCCTGGCACAGGGTGTCCAAAGCAGCTGTAGCTGCCCCTGGATCCTTGGCAGTGTGCAAGGCCAGGCTGGACTGGGCTTAGAGCACCCCAAGATAGTGGAAGGTCCCTGCTGGAGTTAGACAGGCTTTAAGGTTCCTTCCAACCCAAATCATTCCATGATTCTATTTTTCTATGAACCCAGGGCAGCCCCAGGAAACGCCACCCATGAGGCAGCTGTCCCAGGGTAGAACCATGTCCCAGCCGTGCTTGGCTTTGAGGGTCACTGAGAAAGGAAGGTCCTGTTTGTGCTGCTGATGAAGAGGCAGCTTGTACTTGCTCAGCACAGGCTGTGCCTCCCGCTGCCCCAGCGAAGGTGGCCCAGCGTGCCCAGAGCTGATAAAGACACTCTGTGCAGTCCAAACAAAGGTAGCTCAGGGGGCAGCAGGTCACAGAAAGCTGGCTTTTCCTTCGGGGTGAGTCCATGTAAAAGTAGAGTCAGGCTTATTTCAGGCCAAGTGGGAACTTGTATAAAGATCCTTTCTCCATGCCCACTGGGATGCTAAAAGCTTATAGCAACTTTCTCAAACAAAAAGCAGTAATGAGAATGGAGCGTTCCGGGCAGCGGAGCACCCACTGCTAGGAAGTGAATCAACACTGATCAAAGGGAAAGGGTTAGCCTTGAAGGCTGTAAAAGTCTGCCCCAGTTCCTCTCCAGCAGCCAGGACAGGTTGCACCAGGAGTCAGCAGGGAATTTTCCACTGGAGTTGCTTTTTCTGGTAGAAAATTACATTATTACAAAGGAAAACTATGTCATAAGAAACGTTCTTTTTTTTTGTTGGTTATTTTTTTCCCCAAACTAATATTTCATTGGGCAAATCAAAATGAAACATTTCCTTTTTGACAAGTTTAAGGCAAGAAGGAATGTTTCATTTTCTTGGAGTTACTTGAAATATTCTATTTTAAAATGGCACTCTAAAAACATAATTGGAAGTTCTTTCTCCCACATGCACCTATTTTCAGCCCAGGACTGATCCCTTTGAAAATCTACTTCTCCCATCAAAAACCTTTCCCATCAGTACCACGGATTTTTGGAGCCTTTTCACCCCAAAATGTTTGAACAAATATCCCCCAAACTCAGCACAACCAAGCAGAAAAAACATGA
Source organism: Prinia subflava (assembly GCF_021018805.1). Taxonomy (NCBI): domain Eukaryota; kingdom Metazoa; phylum Chordata; class Aves; order Passeriformes; family Cisticolidae; genus Prinia; species Prinia subflava. Next base: position 22,533,591 of record NC_086258.1, read on the forward strand.
CCCACATTGCAGTATCTCCCACCCCCTGAAGCAATCTCTTCAGCTATATCTAATGTTGCTTTAAAAAGCCTTTCAGTTCCATTAATAATACTGGGGGTCTAATTAGCAGGCTAATTGGAGAGCATGGTTGGGCATGTACTCAGGAAGAATATTTTATCAGTGGAGTGAGCAAATCAGAATTGTTGTTTGCACCAGTGTTTTATCACTGAATTTTACACAATATCTCAGCCCCGTGTACAGAGCCTTGGCCTAAAGTAGAGTTTGGCCACTGCAAGAAACAGCCAGGCTGAGGAAAACCAAACCCTTCACCTTCACCAATGAGGGTTTTCTACACACATGCATTAATTTCACATCCCACACACTATTTCAACTTTCCAAACAGCTTTCCAGTTTATATGACGTTGAGATGGGGGGTTAATATTCTAAGAGTTTCCAGAAGTTTCAATTATGTCATATATGTGTCACACAAATGTATAGCACAGGAAATAGCTGAATTTCAACACTTAAAATTAAAAATTTTTCAGGGTAGCATTTCCCTTAGCAGCCTGAAGGAAAACATCCTCTCATTTCAGTCCTGGAGGCTGGCATTAGATGAGAAATCCTACCACAGACAGGAGGTCCTTACAGTGAGGATCTCCCACTATAAACTCATGTCCATCCTTCCTATCTCTGTGAGCAAGTAACTCCATTTAAACCCCAGTTTCTCTGTCTGGGAGGCTGAAATTATGACTATTCTGTAAATGTGTTGTGGCTTTACCAATACCCAAGTCTGCTCAAACATTAGAATTTCTGTTTCACTGCCTGTTTTGGTCAGTTCAGCCCCAAATTGCACCCAGATAGATAATGATGCCTCCTGCTCATGTCCTCTTGGAACCAGGTGTCCTGCCCAGGCTGTGGCTAGCTGCTCTTGCAGCAGCAAAGCCCAGGCATGGCCACAGGGACATATTCCAGGTCAGGGGGTGGCTCGCAGGCAGTAAACATAAGTTACTCTTGAACTGAAATTTTTCCATTCCATTTGAGAAATGAAACATTTCAGTAAACCCCGAGTGGAAGACACTGGCATGTTTTTCCTGATGGGAATTTGGTTTTTAATCAAAGTTCTAATTTTGTGGGAAGCATGTTTTTTTCTACTGAAACCCCTTTAGCAGTAAATCCTTGGCAAGCTTTGCTGCTGTTATATCAAGGCCACATTTGACTGATTTTAAAAGATGCCACAGCCTTGGGAACACAACATGGTATTCACAGCACCTTGTGCCTTGTGCTCTGCTTGTGGCTAGAGATGCACCCATAATTTTTTACCCCAGGTGGTAAAGCTGAAGAAGAGCAAATCAACACTGTGACATGTCTGTATTTAGGGTTGTGTTGTAGTACCTCAGTATTCAAGCTGTAAACTCTGACCACATGAAGAGAGGAAACCAGGAGCATCCAGGTGGAGTGTGGTGCCTCTGGGCTCTGCTCAGTCCAGCACCACAGCTCCAGGATGGATTCACAAAATAGGCACCAGTTTGGGTCAGTTCAGCCCTAAACCTCCCCCATTTAACAGTTCCAGAGTGGAGCACAATGAACCCTGAAGGTGCAGACACCAAACACCATCATATCAGATGTGTAACTGCAACACCCAGGTTACATTTGCAAAGAGCTGATTTGCAATGGAAAAACAAGAAATGAAGCCACCAAACTGCTGCCTCCTGTTGCAGCAGCAAATCCCACGGCTGGTGGATGACAGGGTCCAGCCGGGGATCCTGCACAGGGAGGGGGGAAACACATGCACTGTTGTTCTCAGTAATAAGATGCCTGTCAACATATAAACCAATTAGGTGCAGCTTTTGTGTTCATAATAAGGCTGGGTAAGATGCTTTCTATGAACAAGTGCTTTCAAGTGAAAAATAGCTTCTGAAGGAATCTGCCAGTTTGCACATGAGGTTTCAGTTTGCTCAGGGTTTGGTTGGTTTTTTTTCCAAATGCAAGTACTGAAAATTCTCACATTGTTTCAAACCAAGAAACTGTGTCTCAGTTTTCAACAATCTTTCTCATGCACTCACACACACACCTCTGCTTTTAGCTTTTTTCCTGTCTCTTTTAATTTTTTTAATCAAAGTAGAAAGATGAAAAAGAGGAAAGAAATGAAAATCCATGTTTGAGAGAAACACACTGAAAACAATTATTTTCTTCATTTTAGTCATATGAACTTACTTCAAACCAATGTTTTTGTGTGCTTCCATGTATTACCAAGAAAGAACCACATTTTGGAATGGGAAGTAATTAACATTCTAGTTTCATTTTTTAAATTGTTGGTTAATCTCTGGCAGCACAGACTAGCCTTTACCTTAAAGACAAACCCTGTATTTTGAATTAAATCAGGGATAGGGAAATGCAGGCACCCTTGTACTCTGCCTGCAGCTACAGATCCCCCCGAACACTTTTATCCCAGGTAAAAAAAGCAGAAGAGCAAATTAGTCTGATAAACAACTTCTCGGAGAACATGAATAACTCCCAGTTAGCATAAATGGAAGCATCCAGACAAGTTTTGGGTTTGGAATTCAAACACAGAGTGAGGCTGTGTGATTTATATTAAGAAAAAAACCAAAGACATTTCCCAAAATAAGGACCCAGCAGACCTGTCTGAGCTCTTCCTTCCAGATACAGAAGGTCCTGGAGAGTGACTGAAGCCTTATTTGAAGCCATCTATTTGTCAGAGAAAAACATGAGTATTACAGATATTGGGAGTCAGTCCCATCTCCCTCTAGTGGTCCCCAGCTCCCCGGAGCCGGGCACGGGATCTGTGCTGCAGACAGACAGCTGTGCCTATGGAGCACAATCGTCATGGAAAGCAGGAGCCGCAGGGGAAGCAGAGTTTGCACCAAGCTGCTTGTCCAGAGCCCTGTTTGCACAGCTTGGAGATGAAAAAAAGCATATCCATTTGGCTGGCGAAGCACCGAGATTCTCCCCCTCCCCAGGATGCTGCAGGTGGCCCTAAACCATCACACAGCATCTCAAAGCGACCACGGAACGTAAATCACTGGGTACATCTGAGCCATCTGCTGCTGCAGAAGAGTCAGCAGCATTGCTGGGGTGTCACTGCAGCAGCAGCTCTGCCCTGGGCTTTTCCAGGGCCCGTATCCCTGTGGCTACTTGTGCAGTGCAGAACCAGCAGGAAAAGAAGACAAGGATGGGGTGGAAAATCACCTTCAGGAGAACATGTGCTTTTTACACAGGGACCACAAGAGAGCTATTTTGTAATCAAAGGCAAATCACACCCCTGGCACCTGCAATCCCCTTCTAGTATGTAAGTTGCAGAAACACATTTGCTATGGAAATCTGGTTTGGTTTAGAGCTGAATCAGTTTAAGGAGGGAACTGGCAGGAGTGCCTTGCACAAGTGTCCAACCTCATGAGTTGCCTGCGGAGCGATGCCAGCACCTGGCGGGGTCTGTGTGATCCCTCCTGGGCCCACCTGTCACAGCTGAAGAAGTTTTGTTCCACCTTCCAGAATGAAAACTCGGGGGCAGGAGATATGAAACCTACCCAAATGTTTATAGGAAAGGAAAACCCTCCCATCATGAGAAAAAGCAAAGTTCACCACATGCAAAAGTGGTTTTCAGAAACAAGTGGAATCCAGTTCCCGCTTCATAAAACAACAGGGAGGAAAGAGATGGAATAATAACAACACAGGAAAGCAAGAGGAGGCAGAGCACTTGGAATCATGCTTGATGTTTGGAGACAGATATGTCTTCAGGCATATGAGAAAGTACTCATAGCCCTGCAATTTGTAGGACTAGGAATAATTTTGCAAAGCAGCCCTGTACCGGTAGCCATTGCCTTCCATTACAGGAGGAGCCTAACACGCATCATTCAGGCTGGAAATCCAGAGTATCCCTCTGTGCAGGACCAGTAAAGCACAACCAGGCAGCAATTCTTGCTCAGGCTCATTGCAGCAAGATTTTTTCTCGTTTGTGTGAAGAAAGAGGAGGTGGAGGGGAGGTGCAAGGGGCTCAGAGCAATATCTACCTATGCATGTGAACAAATAGATTCCAATTTTAAAAAAGGATAAGTAAAGGTCTGTTCAGTGTGAATGACCTGGGGAATTCCCAAGGGCTACTCTGAAATTCAAAGTGTTGTATTTTGAAATGGACACAGATCTTGGCGGGAAGTGGGGGAGCAGACAGTAATGGTTTAATAGACTGTGGAATGGCTATAAAAAAAGAAAGGCGGGGGGAAGAAAAAGCAGATGGCAGCCCCTTTGCAGGAGCCATAAAATTTCATGGTGTATTTTCTATCCATGGCTTCACTGTAATTCAAGCCTTGGGGGCCAACTTTCTCTGGCAATGGTTACTGAGGGGCCTTGGAGGGCAGAAATAACAAAGGGTGGTCACTGCTTGGGTGCACTGACCAAATGCTCCCTCTTGGGCTAGATCAAGAAACAGAAAATAAATAATTTCAAAGAAACGCCTAAGAGACTTCCTAAATGCAGCCTCAAAGTTCCAGGTCAGGGACATAGAAACAAAAACCCAAAAAAATTCCAGGAAGCAGAATTGGAAAAGGGGCTCTTCACATCTACAGATAGAAAATAAAAGACAAAGGAGATCTACTATCCCTTGACACAGACCTCATCTTGCATGGAAAAATATTTTTATTTCTACAGCTGTGTCCTGCCTTGGCCACTGGTCTCTTGGGAAGGGCACATGGTCAGGCCAGGACTGTGTCTGTTTTACAGACAAACCTCTCAAACCTCCACCCTTCACCTGAACCACGTTTAACCACTGCGCCCTCAGAGGAACAGTTGGGTTCAAAGGGACCTTAGAGCTCATCTCGATCCGAACACCTTCTACTAGACCAGCTTGCCCATCCAGACTTGTCTGTAACTTTGATCTAACCAAGGCCCAGCTCAAGATTACATCTAGGTTTGGTTTTGGTTTATTACTATAAAATTTGAACCAAGATCCCAGACACGAATGCGAATAAAACAGGCTGCAGAGGTTAACATGTACTGGTTTTTGTTCCATGCCTCAGTAGAAGAGAGTACCTTGATCTCAGGACACCCCACCAGCAAAGGTGTCTCCAGCTAGGGAGTCCAGCACAGGCAGGACCTGGAGCTGCTGGAGGGAGCCCAGAGGAGGTACCAGGATGAGCAGAGGGATGGAGCAGCTCTGCTGGGAGGAAAGGCTGAGAGGATTGGGATTACTCAGCCTGGAGAGGAGAAGCTTTGGGGTGACCTTCCAGCACCTGAAGGGAACCAAAAGGAAAGGTGGAGAGATGTTTATAAGGGCCTGGAGTGCCAGGACAAGGGGGAAAGGCTTTATGCTGACAGAGAGTAGATTTAGATGGGGTATTGGGCAGGAATTGTCCCCTGTGAGGGTGGGCAGGCCCTGGCACAGGTGCCCAGAGCAGCTGCAGCTGCCCCTGGATCCCTGGCAGTGCCCAAGGCCAGGCTGGACACTGGGGCTTGGAGTAGCCTGGGACTGTGGAAGGTGTCGGAGTCCAAGACATCCCTCTTACCACCCTGGAGGGTTTGGAGACCAGACAGGGAGGTCTGGGATCTGTACAAGGGGCTCAGCCAGCATCACACAGAGCCCAGGAGGATACTGCTCTTGATCCCTGGCCATGGGAGTGAATGCCCACATTGTATGAAGAATCACAAGCTGAGAGAATTCAAAATAAGTAGTAGTTAGTTTATCACAGAGCGTGAATGTAGAATCCAGGATTTTTAGTATATAGGCTTGAAGAGGCAAGATGGAGGAATTAGGTAGTGGTCCTGTCCTCCTTGTTCTTGTTCTTTTCTCCCATTTTCTGCTGAGTTGTATCACAAGGATTGGTTTAGAGTAGAAATGACATTTTAACATAGGTAGTAAATATTGGGAAGATTTTGTAAATAAAATGTTTGTTGTGGACGGTAGTTGGGTCAGGGAATGCTACAAAAGGTCCAGAACCCTCTGACCCGCCCAGTCTGCCATGTGTCCTGCTCCGCTGGGGATGCCCTGCAGAGCTGAGACAGAACTGAGAGATAATTAAGAATAAACTACCTTGGAAACACAGACTGGCGGACTCAGCTTGTCTGCTCTGGTTCTGGCACAGGACCTTTCGGGCAAGAAGAGCTCAAATACCCTACATACCTCAGGGAACAGCAAACCTGAGGAGAATCTCAAGGAAAAACAACCCTGAGGGGAAGGTGTCTCTGCCATGGCAGGAGGGTGGAAGGAGATGATCTTTGGGGTCCCTCCCAACCCAAACCATTCTATGACTGTGGTACCACCTCACAGGTAGCTTGGCCCAGTGTCACTCAGTCACCATCACAGGTATAGGAGAACATCCCCAGTCACAGAACTGTAACACACCTGCTGCCACTTCATCCTCTCCTAGCCAGGGCATAGTCATTTGGGATATGAGTACAACAAGAATGATTAAATGTTACTCTGTCCATGACATATAAACAAAACAGAGCAATTACTATCCTGGAAGAAATAAGGGGAGGGATTATTTTAATTTGATCTATCTAGCAAATATGTTTTGACATTATAGTTCAAAGATTAAGCATTCCACACCCATTAGAGATAAAAAACAATAATTAGAAATGAATGCAATGAAACCTCAATTTCCCTTCCACCTGTTTCCCACTGGAACAATTGCTGTGTGGAGCATGAGGAGAGAAAGAAAGGGAAAAACATCAGCCTTGAGAAACTGTGTTTCAATTGCATTGATTCTAATTATTCCGAGATCTGTCTCTAATAGCTTTGCTACACTATTTGTTTCCAAATTATATCAAAACAAGTTGGAAGATGAGAAATATTTTCTGAATGAGTAATGATTTTTTTAAAGAAGATTAATCTTAAAAATTCACTACTATGAACAGTTCTCTGTCAGAAGTATTTCAGGATCTTCACACAGGTGCTTGGACTCTGGTGAAATATGTATATGTGGGGTTTAATTCTTTGTTTGGGGAAGGGGTGGAGAGCAGGAGTCCTCTGCTTGCATGAGAAATCAGAGCAGCTGGAGACACAGTGAGCAAAGGAAATTTGTGCTCTGTTAGAAGTCAAAAATTTCAAAGCACTCCTGAGTCTAAAATTAGGCAGAATATAAAAGAAAAAAAATGGAGGGAAAAAAAAAAAAAAAAGCTTTTCTTATCATTTTGCTTTTGGCACAGGACAAAATGACCCATTTTCTCACTGAGGTGCAAAGGAGAAAGAATGGGGAGAAGCAGAATAGTTTTTCCCCTCCCTGTGCATCAGTGGGATCCCTTTATGGCTAAAGACCTGACACTAGAGATGCCATCATCCAGCAAATCACTTATTTCAGCGGTTTCTTTCAAAAGATCTCGCAGGTGCACATCATTGGCAGGGCAGCAAAAGTCTATTTTTGCCATTTCTAAGCTATCAACATCCATAAGAATGGCACAACTGTGATTCCCACTGCTGGGAGCTGGCATCATCCCACCTGGAGAAGGGTTTGGAGAATTCTCTGCCCATGTGTACAAACCAGCAGCAACATTTCCTGCTAATGAGCAATTCCTTAGGAAGGTTAAAGAAAAGTCAAGGTTTTCATTAAGGGCTCTGGACACTTAATTGGTCCATTCCAACAAATGCAATAATATGTGTGGAAAGGCCAGGCATATAAAGGGAAATTAAACAAGGTCAGGAGTGTCTGTCTAAAGTAAATCCATGGATGTGCAACTGGAAACTACTGCTGCTGCCAGGAAGCAGATGTTCACCTCATCCCACTGGCTGTAGTTTGCACTTGGGGGTAAACTGGTGCTCACTGCTATTCAGGAATTTGCCTTAGGGATGAGCAGACTGTGGAACTGATGACAAATCTCCAGACACCCAGGGGCACAGAATGGACAGGATCACATACCACAGATGGTGCCCCAGAGGTCCTTGACAGGCCCTTGGGCAGTAGAAATTACCTGAGAGAATTTGCTTTTCCTTTAAATTTGGATTTATTGAAATAAAATGATCAAAGAAACACAGAATAGTTAGAGGAAAGGATTCTAAAACTCATCCAGTTCCATCTCCTGCTGTGGGCAGGGACACCCAGGCTGCTCCAACCCCCATTCAACCTGGCCTTGGACACTTCCAAGGATGAAGCATCCTGATACAAGGCACTGAAAGTATGCCCAGGAAAAGAAAGAAAACCAAATCCCCCCAATTAATCTTTCTGCAGCTTTTTGGCTTCCTGCCCCATTTCATTTCCCAGTTCACCTTCTTTAACAGAGTAAATTTTCCCCATAAAGGTGTGAAAAGCTGTGTCCATTATTAGACATTATTGGTAAAATACAAGCAAGTACAAAATCTGGCAACCAACCAGATGGTATCATGTTGTCTCCACCTTCCCTGATCCTTGTTGTCACCAGCATTTTAGGTCTCTCTCAGCTCTTTCCAGTTGGCCCCTCCATGGTAACACCCCCAAAGAGCCCTGCAGCCCCTGGAACCCTTGTTTGACACAGGGCACCCGGGAAGATGAAACGTAAAATGTTCAAAACAGACCAAAGGAAGCATTTCTAATGTGAGTAATTATCCTGTGGCGCTTCCTGCCATGCGATACAAGAGAAGCAAATAATACAGAATAATTCCTCAAAGACTCAGTTACTGAGTTGAATAACAGCATCAGCTGCAGTTTCACTGCCTAAGTCTCATATTATGAAGGCTCCTGGTCCCTGTGGTTCAAACTAATCCCCTGCTGGGATTAGAAAAGCAAACAATATCTCTGTTTCAGTGACAGTCACAACTTCAGGTAATAAGGAGCGCTCAGGCGTGGGCTGGGGAAGGAGATAAAGCATTATTTTGCACTCACTTCTCCAGTGCACCACTTTAGTTATCCCAGACTATTTTCCCATGTAGTGGAGGAACCCTGTCTCTAATGGGGATGCCTCACCTTTCCTTAAAGCCAACTGCTGAAAAATCTAAAGCACCTTAGAAGTGTAAGGATTTACATTGCATTTTCCTGGACAAGCCACCACATCTGGCTGCAGGGAGAGGCCAGTTCCCCCTTATCATCTGCCAGCAGCTCCCAGGCACAGTCAGGTGGCTTCATATCACAGCTTTTTGGGTGCTGAGCTCCTCTGTTCCAGCCCATGCACAGAGCAGGTTTTTGAGAGCCAGCCAGCCCCATTGATGAGGAAGATGCCATGACTGTGCCCTGCCTGACCTCAGAAGAGCTGCTGTTTGCATGGCCAGGTCAGCACATCCCTCCTCCTGAGGCAGGTGCCAGGGCTGCTGCTCTGCAGTGCCATTAAGGAGCAGCTCTTTCATGTCCTTACAGAGTAACCTCGATGCTGCTACATGAGTACATGGGGAAGTTACACATTAGGTCGTAACATTTCAGGCCCTATTAGGAACATAGGAACAAAAGTGCCTTTGTGAACTTGCAGGTTACTGAATAACCTCCTCCATCCCCATAAAAAGCTGTGAGTGGGACTAAGCTTTTTTTTTTTAAAAAAAAAAAAAAAAAAAAAAAAAAAAAAAAAAAAAAAAAAAATTAAAGCAGAACCACCCTGAAGAGAGGGAGGTGGAGAGGGAAGAAGAAAATAACAACACAGGTATACATGGAGTAATGCTGCTGCTCCTCTGCTGGCACGAGATATCCTAGCTAACAGCCCTGAGGTCAGAGCTTGACCTTCTCCCACCCCACAGTGTCTGGATGGGTCCGATGATCAGGTGATAATGGGGCACTGTGCAGCTGCTGACTGGGCCAGCAGCAGGGTGGGAAGGTGTACACAACCTCCCAACCCATCCCTGGCCTTTGCCATCCCCCAAGCACATCCCTGTTTAGGGACCTGATGTGCCAGTTTATCACAGGAGCATTTCTCGATCCCTGTGAACCCACTGGAGAGGACCCAGAACTGTTGTATCAGGGTCTGGGCCCTGTCCAGCAGCCCCTCACACAGCAAATCTGAACCCTCACAGGTGCTCCTTCTCCTGCTGCTTTCCTGTCTGCTGTCTCCTCTGGGCCACCTCCTGCCCAGTTTTCTTCCTCTCTGTAATAACTATGGCTTTTATGGATTAGCTGTACCAGAGACATTGATGTGCAGCAAGTGCTGGTGCCCTCCACCTCCTCTGCAGCACTTGCTCACATAGTGAGCCAGTGCCTTAAAACTGACTGAGATGGGGAGCCCTGGGACTGGCAGAAATGACTTGAGCTTGAATTCTGTCTCCCTGAAAGAGTTGGTTGGGAGACCGAAATAACACAGCTGCTGCTCTTGTGCTGAGCTGAACTGAACTGTTATCAGGTTCTCCAAACAAGCCCTTGTTTTCACACAGAGCCAGATGGGTCCTCCCTCCCTTCTGCCAAGCTCCCTGCCTTCGTCCTGGAAACCTCCCCTGCACAGAGCCCTGGGAACTCCAAAGCAGCAGCCCTGTGCTTTTTGACCCTTGTTTCCTCTTCTGAGCCAAAGAGAGTGATTCTGTCATAAGCAGACTTCTCAGACCTTTCCCTTGAAGGAACACTGATGTTTCAGTAACTCTAATTATGTTATTGGCATTTCCCACTGTCTGCCGTGGGGACTGTGCTGGGTCACACTAAGCTGCTCAGGCTGTGAGACTTAGGACGGACCCACAGACACATCTGTCATCAGAGTCACCCAAAATCACAGCAGAGGCAGGAGCAAAGTCAGGCCAAGAGCTCTCATCTCTTGATTCCCAAAGTAGCACCCTCACCACTGGATAATGCACTCGAAAGCACATCTATAAATAAACTTGGGCCTTGTGTAAACCCAATTAGAATACACTGGCAAGCTATTCAAGGAGGCTGGCAGACACATGCTTTACCTCAGGTGTCAGCCACGGGAGAGTGTTATGGGGCTTGCATTACAGGGAACACTTTGTGACTTTGAGTTATATTGCACTTAAACTGTAAGTGAAACAATAACAGCTTGGTCTATGGAGATAACACCCCAGATCAACTCCCTCCAATAAATTAGTGAAACATTCCACTCCCTAGCCCTGCAGTCTCACACCTCTAAATATCAACACAATCTTCAAGGGTTTGATGGAAAAAATGGTGTTAAGTCTCATGGCGTTTGAGGAATTTCCCAATATGCACTAAATTAAATTTCTGGCTGCACTAACCATAGTGGTTGAAACTAGCCCCATTGGAGACAGACGCAGGGCAAGAGATACAGGCAGCTGTTTTGCACATGAAATCAGATTGATATTAACACTTACGCTTGGAGTTCTTGCTCTGGGGTTAAAATACAGCTTCAGGGACCCCTCTGCTTAAAAATACCTCTAGTTTTTCAGTGGACTAGGATGGACAGGCTGTGAAAAGTAAAAAATAAAAATCTCTCTGCAAAAGAAATCCACTGACATACATTCATCCTCTTTGATTCCTCTGGCTTGGCATTTTAAGGATTAGGCCTATACCATGGAAATCTAGTTCCTCGGATTCAACTGGAGAAAACCACTCACTGCTGCACTCCACTGCTGCAGGAGGACCAAGGCAGCACAAAACATGACAGAAGAATAAGGATAAAACAAGGATAAGAGTGAAGTTTTTTACAAGGAAGTCTCTTAATGAGGAAAAAGATGGGAGAAAGGGAAGGTTTTAATGGATACAAGCTGTTGTAGACTTGTGCACTGGGGACGTTGACTATGCTTTTTCCCATTTATTGATATTTACATAAATTTAAAATTCTGGAGGAGAGAAGGAACAGTTCAGGTGCTGACCAGAGTGGATAAAATGGATCAGAATTCCCTGGAGACTGGCCTCTTTTGCCCCTCCCCTGGTTAAAGGCGAGCCTGAACACTCCAGTAGCCAGCCCATGCATCCCCCCGGCCTGGCAGCACATCCCAAAGGAATTGGCTCATTTAGGCCACTCGGCAGATAACATGAGTTTGTTTTCAGAAAGGCAAAGCAATCTGTCCATAAGGATTTCTCACGCTTCATGTGCCAGCCCCAGCCAGGGAAATACAACATTAACTACATCAAAAGATATTGTTGAATGAATAAATTATAAAAGCATTCAGGGTACCTATCTGGGGTATTATTTTACACGCTGGTGCTGAGTAGGTTAAAGGAGCATGTTTTGCTGTTATTGCATTTCCAGCTCTGTTTGCAAGGACTCAGCATTGCTGTGAAAGTGAGACTATGGACATGAGCTCCCTGCTGGCACCACACGACCAGGCACAGAATTTGCCAGTGTCACCTCTCCCCTAAGCATTTCCCTCCACTGAAAGACAGCACACACTGCTCTCGGGCAGGACAAGAGGCAGAAGAGCCCTCCAAACAAAGCTAAACATGAGTCCATTGAAACAAGTCCTCAAATTGCAATTTCACAGCCCCACGCTGCCAGAGAAGCCCTGGCTGCGGCCACCTTCTCCTCCTCAGCCAGTATCCACATCCCAGAGACACAGCTCCAGTACAGGTACACTGGCACAGGAGCACCCATGGACGTGCCCACACTTGAGGATTTCCAGAAGCTTTGTCAACATTATACAATTAAGCCTCAAGACCCTTTTGTGGATGGGCAAAGCATTATCCATCATGGTTTCTTAGCTGTGGAAAGAGAGGGAGAGAGTCCTTAAGTGCTTTATCTATCATCACACAGAAATCCTACAAGAGAATTAGGATTATCACCCAGCTCTTTGGATTACCAGCCTTTTTATATGCAGTTTATTCTTGAGCAAAACCACCTCAGGGTTTTGCTCACAGGAAGATTTCTAACCAAGTAGTTTACACAGTTGCATTTTTTTCTGAGAAGAAAGAAAAAGGAAAAGAAAGAAAAAGAAAAAAGAAAGAAACAATAAAGGAGTCAACTACCACTTCAACTGGCAATAAAACAAAAAGTTTGTGTTTGTGCTAAGAACAGTTGTTGATAAACTGCCAAATCAAAGTTTCCTAAATAGTGCAGGGAGGAGCACCCAAAGGTCTAACTGCTAAACCCCAGACTCAGATCCTTTGGTAAGCCTGGGTTCCATTTACGGAGCAGTAGGGTGAACATCCCACCCCATAAAGCTACAGCAGCACAGCCATTCCCATTAGTGGGACCAGGGTCTCACTTGAGGTTGCTTAGTGGGTGAATGCTGTTGCCTTTGGTATGATAGACCTCCCTGAGCCACTGTAAATTATTACAATTATTATTACAATTATATTACAATTATTTGGCCTTTTACCCAGAGAAATAAAAGCTTGTTTGAGACTAAAGCCTACTCACATGCAGAAAGGTTACAAAATTCAGTGGTAGGGGGGAAAAGGGCAGCTCAGAGCCAGAGGCAAAAATGGGGATCTGCTGCTGCCTGGCAGCAAATTCAGAGTCCTCATGACAAAAGATTTTAATTTGGCCCCTGCTGTACTAGCATAGCCCCTGTTAGGTCCCTCTCCCCAGGCAAGGCAATAAATTACGTGTGCCCACATCTGGCCCCTCTGGTCTCTTGTCCATATGTTAGCCCTCAGTGTTGGCAACCAGGGCTTGGGAAGCCCCAGTTCTGAATGTCCCCAGTTCCCCCTTGCCAGATCTAGGGGTGATTTCAAGGTATATCACCCCAGCTGGCTCCCAGAGGTGTTATTTGCCATCTGGAGCTGGGCAAGCATTCCCAATGAATGTATTTTCCATCAAAAAACATACTTTTCTACAAACTCATATTGTTTATATTTGAAATAAATTTTGCTTGGGGAAAAAAATTCCATAAAATATAATTATTGGTGTTTGCAAAGCAAAATACTTCATTTCTCTTTTGAAATGGTGTCCTTGTTTTTGAAGTGAGAACATTCTTTATTTACAGAAATAATTTGAAAGAATGGAAAACTTAAATCAAACAGAGTATTTTCTGGGTTACTCAGGATCAGATGGTGAAATGAAAAAAAAAAATCAAACTCATTGCAATATTTTCCCTTTTTCCATAGCCAAAAAAGTTCACACCAACCCAATTCAGCTTTAGCAAGTCCCACTAAAACCAAAACACAGATTATGGGGCACAGACCATGGTGCAGTAGGAGAGATATAATTGTCCCTATTCCATTCTCCCTGGAACTACGTGGTCCACAACAATTTTAACCGTAAGGTTTTCGGGACTCGGGATTTCACTCTGAGCGAATTTACACAAAGACTGCACAAGGCGTGACATTCATTCTACAAGCCTTTCTGGCCCATCAATGCTGATGTTGATATCCCTTTCCCTGCTTTTCCACCTCTCAAAACCAACACTGGAAGGACCTGAAGAGGTGCCAACTGTTGGGCTTCCCTGGGCCAACTTTTCTCAGTGCTCAGGGATCACTGCACAGAGGGTGCTCAAAGATGGGAAGGGAAAGTATCACAGCACAGTCTAAGGCTTTCTTCTTCTTTGAACGTGTCTACAAAATGAAATCATTTTGACTCCGGACTGTTTACAGCTGTCACATCTGAAATGGATTTTGCCACTGTGGTGTCAGAAGGCAAGGTCTGCAAAAAGAGACATAACATGCAAACCTTTATGATAAGGAGCCAAATAATTTGTATATTGAGCCATAGTGTCTCTGGTGTTGTGACGTTAATTTAATTCTCTTACTGCCATGCTTAGACAGAAACACTCCCTACCTAGTTTGCGATCACAGGAAAAAGGGTAATATTCACATAAGAAGGATCCCCAGGAAAAAAAATCTGTGCTTTTAAAAGGGACTGTGCTTCTGAATATTTACATTTCAATGGATGGAAAATAATTTCTCAAGTATGCCTTGCCAAAATTCTCTGAAACACCCTTTTCTTCCTGACCGATTAATCACTTCATGTTTAGAGTCTTTTATAATACTGCTACTTCTAGAGAACAGTTAAATGTGCATCCCCTCAGATAAATGGCAAACTTTAAGGTTCTGCTTCACTCTTTTACTTATTAGCTACTTCAGCTCCTAAATCAGTAAGTACACAGCACAGATCTTCTGGATGTGTAAGGAGAACTGGTGGATTTGGAAGACTAAAGTGACGTTGCAGGTTTCCCTGCTACAAGTAGGGCTGAGAAATTACAAAAGCCAATCTAATAAAAAAGGCATTTCTTTCCAAGTGTTCAACGTGATTAAAAACCAGTCAATTAAAGTTGTGATGCAATATAAAACCTGAATGTTTCCAAATGTATAAAACACTTGACACGAGCCTGACATCTGCCCTTTCCCTCCAGCTTTCCATATGGAAAAGAGATCTACTTGCCATCTCTGGGTTGCTCTGTAGCAAAGGAGTTTGGACTGAGCTAAACTAGATTTGCCTCCAAAGTCTTTGCCTTTAGCACAGTCCTAAACAAAGATTTGTTTCACTCCTCCACAATTCCTAAAGCTGCTTTACATCACATAAAAATGCTCTATGGATCAAACTCCCCTGCCCTGGACAAACATTGGTCTGACAGAGGCAGCAGGAGATGCTGTTTAGAGAAAGCCCATGAGCCTGACCACTCCTGCAGCTTCTTCCCTTTGTACAACAGGCATCCCCAGCTGCTGAACGTGGGATTTTAACATCATATTCCTGCTCAGTCATTTTAGTGTCCATTTATTAAGATGCTGTGCATGGCATCTAAAAATTCCCCTTTGAGTCTGCTGATTTGCCACCTTCATCAGCTTGCAAACCTCTCCCATACTGCACTTCAGTGTTCTCCTCTCCAAAGTGAAGTTGTAGCCACAGGAAGCAGGTTTTCCATCCCCATTTACTACAGCACCTTATCCAGGTACACCACGGTCTTCACAGGATTAATTTTACTTCATTGTGAAACTAGTTCTAAAAGATGAGTGGTCAAAGTGCAATTTGGCCACTTGTGCTGCCAAAGGGACCACAAGGACTGTTTTGGCACATCCTCAGTGCTGAGTGAGGAGCTTAAAGGACAAGTTCAGGTCTCAAATGCTGTAAAGTTTCCTAATCCCAATGTTGCTTTTTTCTGAGCCACTTTTCTCAGCACCATGAAGTCCTCCAGACACAGGATGATCTGCTGCTACCAAGTTATTTCCAGTCCCAGAGGCAGTTTGATCCTGCTCATCAATACCAGCTCCATGCTGGGTTGCACAATGTGGACATGCCCACACACAAATGTTGGAGCAGCCAGTTCCATCCCATTCAAAGAGAGGAAAAGTGCCATGGCACAAACAACTGGCAGCTTTAGAGCTGGTTGACATATTTTTGAACCCCCAGGGAAGTTGAAATTGTTCAAATCTCATTTTGAATGACCACTCCTCCTTCTGAAGGCTCACATACATCAGTGTCAGAGGTAGTGGTAATATATCTGTATTCCATGGGTGTCTACACACTCAAGAAATATGAATATATATATTTTTTTTTTCCACTTTCAAGTATACGAAACTAATAATCAGCAAAAGGGGAGGTTTCACCAAAAAACCTCTAAAGCTCTATTTAAATGTTGTGTGCTGAAGTAGTCTTGAAAGCAAAGAAAAGAGAACTCAGCTAAAGAGGAGAAAGTGAATAAATACACCAAACTGCAAACCAAAACAAATGTTTTGGCAAGGGAGAAAGGGTAGAACCCAAGCTGCACTTCTGGAGAGCTGAACCCTTCATTCATCCTGGATGCTGTTCCAATAACCTCTGGCTTTGTGGAAACAGCTCTTCTCCCTTTGCTATTAACCAGATCAACTCATGGCTCTGTACAAATATTCCTTTGTAAAGCCCACAGGAACTGCTGAGGTTTCTCAGGAATCCCTCTGGGATTTCAGTCCCTCAGCAGTGTGGACAGCAGCCCGTGACCAATGCCACCTCTGACTTCAAGATACCAGGGAGTCATGCTGATGAAAAATTTCTGCAGGAAGAAGAGATCTTTTAAGAGAAATGCCAGGAAGCAAAGTCCTGTTCCCCCCATTTCCTCCTCCAGCAGGCACCCTGGAGGTCTCCATCATGTTGGGAAGTTGAGACAAGAGAAGAACATGCATCATTCTCTCACGTAACACTACTCTGACATTGGCCAGGATCCTCCTATCCTTATATTAAGGGATTCCAGATCTATCCTGGCCGAGCAGAATTTCCTGGAGCTCTTGTACCTCCAAGGTGCACTTCTTTGACTTTTCTTAGTACAATTGCAAATAGCAATCACATCAGAGCCTCACACTAGGAGGGGAACGAGAGAACACACTTGGCAGGCGTTCATCCTATGGCCTAAATCCTGCCCAGAAGGTGCTCAGACAAAGGGATAATTTGGCACTGAAAATCTCCCCAGGATGGGACCTTGCTGCCTTGCTGATGAGACATGAATGTATTCCTCTACCCCGTCCCTGTCCTGTAGCTCATCCCATGGACATGTATTTATCTCTGACCTTCTCCTCCTCCTTGGAGAAAGGAACAGGAGAAAAGTCCAGCTTGATGCATTTTGTCTTTGATATCCAAGGATTTGGTACACAAAAGGCAGCACACACCTCTCTTGTTTTTAATGAGACCTTTGACTCAACTCCCAAAAGAAAAGGGAAGATTTCCTTTTATTTTAAAAAGCATAGCTGAAGCCAGAACCATTTCTCCCTTCAACTTCGCTGCTTTGATCTTTGTTGAAATTATTACAAGAACAATGTCTGATGGGAGCGTTAAATCCTGACCCAAAGGGAAGCAGAATGGCTTTCCAAGGTGCGTTGACCACCCCATTTCAAAGGTATCATATTCCTTGTGAGATGGCTGCTGGATCAGCCCTCACTGGCATATGAGCTGTCAGCTGGAAGGGAGGGAGATAATGGGGCTGAAACTCTGAATAAAGACACCAGACTCCCAGACCAGGCAGGATTGTTATGGCCAAAGAACTGCTGCACTGTGTTGTAATCACAACTCCATTGCAGCCCAGTATTATTTTCATAATAAGGCTGTTTTATTGTATTTTTTCATCCAGGTAAGCTCTAAAGGACTGATTCCCACAGAGTAGCTCTATCCTGCTCTCAGGGAAAGCTCCTCTGTTTAACATCTGCACTACAGGTTAATAAATACCACAGTGTCATTTCCTCCACTTGCTGGTTTTAGCAAATGTCAAAGGGCAACAACACTGTAGCAGAATCCGAATGTTGGAAAGCGAAACAGCAGGGACCAATAACATCTGAAATGGTTCTACATCCCTCATCCTAATTCTTCGAGGTTTACTTCATATTCATGGCTATTTTGATGAAAAGCTCTGATTTAGTATCACTGCCCAATCCCTTGAAGTACTGAATACCAGCAAGTGGCTGGTGGAAACAGTTGCATTTTTGTATTTAAAACCCCAATATTTTTTAAATCTAGTTTTTTGACACCCCAGACTACCTGAGAGCCTCCCCCTTTTCTTGAGTTATATGAAAAATGGAGCACAGAAATGGATTTGATTTAAAGTTTGTTAGATAGATTCACAGGTCCGTCTGGTATTTCCTTTTAAGAACCAAAACGAGTCAAAACCCCCTACTAACAATGATAAAATCCTCCTAAACTAATACTTTAGTAGCATTTAAAAGAGACAGAGTGAAACTCTTTAACCATAATCCTCAGGTTACCATGAGATTTATATTAGAAAGACCTGAACAATCGTCCTCCTCTGTCCTGCACCTCAGTAAAAATACTATTATTATTATTATTACTAATTATAATACACAATGGACTTTGATGTGTCCAAGTAATTCACTGGGTTTACCAGAAACATGAATTCTACCAAATAAGTGCACAGTGTGGTAACTTTTTGGGAGTGAAAAGGTGATTGAGTAGAGATGTCATAAAAATTATGTTTTTCCCTGACATATTTTAGGATTAATGTATTTGAGTGAAAAATCACTGCCCCAAACCAGGCCAATCCTCACACTGCAGGAGTGAGCAGGCACATCCCCAGCTCTCCTCATAGCTGATCCCACACAAGCCTCCACCTTTTTGCAGGAGGATTCCACATTTATGGAAGTTATGTTCTTATGTTACATATGAAAGGCTCTTTTACTCACAGTTTGGAGGCAAAAATGCAAACAGGCAATTTGAGTCACTCAGCTCCAATCCCAAGATCAAGCACTGGATGGGAGCTACCCCTGCCAAGGACCAAAACCCACCAGCATCAGCTGAAAGGTTTTAATGAGGATTTCAGCAGGTGAGGAGCAGTGGGTGAGTGGCAACTGATTAATCATCAGAGAAGGAAGGCTCCACAGTGAACTGCTGGCCCTGAAGCAGAAGGAATCATTGCATGGCTTTGGAAGGGACCTTAAACAGCATCTTGTTCTACCCTCTGCCATGGGCAGGGATATCATCCACTAGACCAGCTTGCCCCTAGCCCCATCCATCCAGGCCTTGGGCACTGCCTGGGATGGGGCAGCCACAGTTCTCTGGGCAACCTGTTCCAGCCCCTCACTGCCTGCAGAGGGAAGAATTTTTGGTAATATCTAATCTAAACCTACTCCCTGTCAATGTGAATCCATTCCCCCTCATCCTGTCACTACATGACCCTGTAAAACCCAGGACAGCCTATGAGTTTGGTCCATCCCAGCTGTGGGAAAGCAAAGGCAAATGGGTGGAACATGATCCTCCACAAGGAATAATTTTCCACCCATAGGCTGTGGATGGGCCACATTCTGAGAAGAGCCCAGGAATGGATGCTGCCCTGACCTAACAGGAGCAAGGCCTCCTGGCAGGTTCCAATTAGCCAAAATTACTCAGCTATGGCCAGGGTTTGCCTTCCTTTAAACACCAAATAATGTGAAAGCAATAGCCCTTTTCTCCATGTTGCCCACTCAACCCTTTGCAGCCTTACCCTCTTCCCCAGGGAGCCTCCTCCAGTTTTGTTTCTCCACGTCCTGAGCCATGCCAATCATTAAAGTCTCTGAGTAGACCCATTATCATCCTAGGCAGTTCTTAACTCATTAGCCTTTAAAGCTGTTGGACTGCAGAAAAAAAAAAAAACCCAAACCAAGCAAATGCTTAAGCACAATAAAAGGATGTTAATGTTTTACCCCACCGACAATGACTGAGTCTGTAGGACAATTATTACAGATATTTCCATGGGTTTAGTGTTACTTTTTTCCTGATGTGAGGCCCTTTGCCTGGCATCTAATTAAAAATAGAGGAGTTTAATCTGCAGCCAACCTCAGAGGTTGATTTGAATTCTCCCACTGTGAACTTTCAAACATGGAAGCATGCCTGTTTGCACCGATGGGATCCAATATCCTGCCTTTGCAATGGACTTTTTACATTTTGGCAGGCTGCATGCCCAGGATTGTACCAGACTGCAGCATTAATAATTCACTACCTGATCTGATCTTTCAGCAGGAAACACAAGTAAAGATGACTTTAAGTGCTGCTTGGTTTCCCCTCCTCTGCCATTTTCCTGTTGTGTCTTCAGATTGTGCTTAATCTGATGGGAATTCAGTATTAAATTAACACAAAAAGTCACATTATAGGAGGTCAAAACCACATCTACAGCTGAAGAGAGAAACTAGGTTTCCTGCTGAGTTTACTGTTAACACTAATATTTTAAATTTGTTTGGATCTCTGCATAAGAAAGAGATTAAATGTGTTTAGATTAGGATGCAGGAGAGGATAGAAAAATTTAAGATTCCTAGTGAGCAGTGTATCAACACCTTTCTCCTGGCTGCATAAAAAAAAGGTTACCTGTGGAGATGAGAAGACATTTTCCTTCTCGAGGGGAAGAACTCCATTTTCTAACAAGATCTGGAAGCTTTTTGTCAGCATTGCAACAGAAGAAAAATCTCCTCTATCTGTAAACTCCAAAACATGGTTGAAAGTGGTCTGAGCCATTTCTCCAGTGCCAGGTAACAGCCAGCCACACACGTGCTCAGCTAGGGGGCTGTGGACCAGTACTCCCAAAAGCTTTCTTTAGTGACAAAGCTGCTGTCTCAGAGTCCCCAATACCCTAAGTGACCTAAAAGCTTTAGCAAGCTGAAAGTGTTCCCCTTCTCAGAGGCTGGATTTTGCTTTAAACAAAACAAAAGAAAACAAAACAAATCAACCAAAACAAAACAACTAACCAAATAAACAAATCCCCTAGAAAACTGAAGAAGATAAACTCAGTTTTGACACAACAGTTTCATTCAGAATGTTTTGTAGAACATGCAGTTTTTCATGTAGCCATATGTACTTTCTGTTTGATGCCTTAATTATTGCATCTCAAAAGCTATTAGAAGGAAGGGAAAATGCTTTCTTTTCCAAAACTGACTGTGCTACTATAAATAGTAGCATTCATCCACTGTTCTGGTACTGTTATCACATTAACACTTAGAGATCCCAAGCAAGGTCAATGCCTTTGTCTGTCAGCCTTTGTACAGTCAAGAGACACTCCTTGCCCCAAAGACCTTAAAATATAAATAGATAAGACAGACAAAGGGAGAAAGAAAGGGAACATTTCTATCATTGTCACAGATAGGAAACGGGGAGATAAAATGTTTTGCTGGAGGTCAGTGACACAGAGCTGGGAAAAAAACACTCTCAAGTCTCTGTCAAGTGTCTTTAACCATGCAGCTGTCCAAAATAAGCCTGTATTTCCTCCAGCGTTTCATTTAGGTCCCTGCAGAGATGCCCAGAAAAGGAGGCTGTAGAATCAGTGCAGACATTCAGAGAGGCTTAGTTTCCAAGAGGAACTTCTGAAAAGGATATGGCAGAAACAGCAGAAGTTTCACCAAAGCTAAGCCCAAAGGCCGAGACCAAAATTGGCAAGTCTGGACTCCACTGCTAAGAACACCCAGCTTGAGAAAAGCAGCCTCAGATCTGCTCTTCAGTGTCCATATTAACAGAAAAGAATGGCAAGTGGTGGTCAAGAAGTCACTCTCCAAAAAATGAGAGCAAGAAAAATTTAGGGCAGGATGAGATGATGCAAGAGCTTAAATTGATCTGCCTTTGGTGTGCCAAAGATAGCACAAGGATATACCTGGTTTAGTTCCACATTCCCAATAAAGACTAATGCATTAAAAAGACAGTGAGACCTGTTTTGGGCAGAATTGAAATAACTGAAGAACTAAGTTCATGGCTACCCTTTACACTGCTATATGAAGTCAGAGAAGAAAAAACAAAGGAACACCCCCCACCCCTCGACTTTATTGCATAAGACATTCTGTAGAAGGATTTGCACTTCAGCTCCACTCAGTGACTGGTATCTGCCTTATCATGTGAGATTTCCCATCCTTTATTCATTTTTCTCCTTGTCTCATGATGTCAGAGAAAGATCTCCCCCTTTCTCCCTCACAAGCTTTATGTCGTGTATCTGGGGGCAGCTGGCTCTGTGATTCACAGTGCACAGGGTGGTGACTCTTATCCCTGGCTGTGACATGCCAAGCAGGTAATGTTAGAAGCCTTCTGTTGAAACAGAGTTTAAGAGTCTGTTTAGTTAACCTAGGTTAAGTTCTGCAGTTTCTCTCTGCTTTCTCTGCTTTCCTCCAAACATAATTGGTCAAGGGAATTTGCATTTTTGTGGTTTTTTTGAAAGCTTTGTCTTCACAGCGTTGTTGATGTTAGACGACAGCAGGGACATCTATAGTGACACATAAACTAAGCAGCAGTGCGGGAAAAAACAAGTCACATTTATTTCACCAAAATCTGTCAGTATGGGGTTTGTGCTCAGCCTCATTGCAAGACTCTGTGCTGGCACTGGTAAAGGAGATTCATTTTGGCATTAGAGTGCAAGAGAGCGTCCTGGTCCACACAGCTGCAAGAAGAGCTGGTCCCAGCTTGGCTCTGGATTTTTCCCTGGCCCACAACAAGCTGTGCTGGGTTTTGTCTCAGCCTGGATGAGTGAAGGAGTAAAGCCATATCCGCATCAGGCTGTACCTGTTGGACCACAGTTGTCTTGGTTGCTCCATGGCTGTAACTCTGCCAGTTTATGAGCCCCAGTGGGTTTGTGCTCAGCTTTCCAGGGACACTGCAGAGCCACTGGCATCCTCTGCTTTCCAGATCCTTCCCAACAAGCACAGGACCACATACAACCAAGTCTGAGGAATAAGGGGGTTTAGAGAAACAAGCCCACCACCAAAATGAGCACTGCCTGCCTGACATTGCACACTATCAGTTTGTCCATTCCTAATGCAACTCTTGGAATATTTTCCTGTCTTTTCCCCTCCTTCCTCACATCTATTACTCTCCCATCCACACCTCCCCCAAACAGGTCTTTCAACCCTTCATGTAATTTTTCACCCCAAACACACAGAGCCTGCTGATCAGGACAGGGAGCAGAGCCCCTTCCTATTTGGAATGATCATGAAGATAGTTCATCTGGCAAGAGCAGCACCCGCAGGTATGCCCCAGTGCTCTGTCCTGCCTGCAGACCCACACCTGTCCTTTGTCACACCTGGGCTGCCCAGATCTGGAATCGAATCCCAGGAAAGCTGGGAAGGAGGTTATTTTATCTGTTTTCTCTTCAGAGAAAGGCAAACAGGATTCATCAGTTTTGAGAAGGAAACATTAGCCAAGTCAAACACACAGTGGGCTCAGAAGAAGGATGACGTCCAACATGTTATGCCTGGATTCACCCTGGTAACTCCTCTTATAAAAAGGACAAGGTTGGAAAGGAAATAAAGAGATGTAAGCACAGGACAAAGAAAAATTTCAAGAAGTACTGGCCAAGTCCATTCTAATTCAATGCAAAGACAAAGGCAGTTCAGACTTACTGCTGGCAACCATCACCATTAGCCCCAGGAACTCACCACAACCCACCCTGATGTCTACTCAGCCTGAGTCCCACCTTCACCAGTAGTGCCTGGACCAACTCATCCATTCACCAGAACATCCTTGCAGGGCCCACTGCAAAAAGGTTTTCCTCTTATTTATTCTGTGGTAGTGCCCCTGGTAAGGTGGAGACATGACTGGAGGAAGAGCCCACACATCTCCATGTGCAGCCCGATATGGATCAGGGGTAGCCAAGACAAAGACACCTTGGCTGGAGATAGGAGCAGAGGTGCAATGACTCATTCCCACATCACAAATGATTTTGTGGTGGGAGTGATGTAAGGACTTGGCACAGGTTCCCAGAGGAGCTGTGGCTGTCCCAGTCCTGGAAGTGTTCAAGGCCAGGTTGGATGGGGCTTGGAGAACATGGGGTAGTGGAAGGTGTCCCTGCTCACAGCAGGAGTGGAATGAGATGAGCTTTAAGGTCCCTTTCAAGCCAGGCCTTTCTATGATTCTGTGAAAATGTGGCTGCAAAGAGACAAGCAAAGAGAGCTCCAGTGAGCACAGTCAAAAGCAAGGCTCTGGATTCAGGGTCATTACAGCCCTATGGCAGCAGAGGTGGCGTTTTGAAGTTTCTGTTGCTTCCCAGGTCTAATCAGCACAGACAATCCCAGAAGGAGCTGTGGTCCTTCCCCTTCAGCAAGGTTCTCTTGCCAGAGAACTGCAAAGAACAGAAACATAATTAAAAAGCGTTGGGCAGAACTTAATGGAAATGAGTGATGGCTCCGTTCGAGCTGAAAGTCAAAGTTTGTTTGATCTCATTCACCAGTTAGAAAATTACCTACTTCAGAGAACTGACTACTGGTATGTACCTCAAAAGTTTATTTCCTTGCCAGTATTCTGGGGCTTGTATTACCTTCTGTAACGATAACACAGTAAAATTAGACCTGCATTAATGCTGAATTCCAGAGATTTCACAAAAGAGGGCAAACAGACCTAATCTGACCATCCAGGCACTGATTAAAAGGAACACCCCTAAGATCAGTGTAATAAAGATTTGACACTTGCAGGTTTACCATGAGAGACCTGTGTTTGTGTACCAATTTTCCTCATTAAGCCCAGCACTGCAGACCTCCACCCCCAGTCAGACCCTTCCTGACACTCGAGCAAGTGAGTAGCAACACACATCCTCATGGAGGTTTCCCTTGATCCAATCCACCTCCTATTTCTGGTTAAGATCTTTTAGCAACTACTTTTAATGCCAAAACACAATGTTTGTCAGCTGCATATGTGCACATTTCTCGTAGGAAATGAGAATTTGTTTTAGAGTGCTTTTGCTGGAAGAACACATTCAGTAAGTGGGGTGTCTTCCTATTTCCCGCCTTTCCTGAAGGAGCAGTTCATATCCTTTGGAAGTTTTCGTTCTCCCAGTAAAATACAGCTTGTTTTTAAGCTGGAAGCTTTAGTTGTTTTGGTTGAAGTGGCATGTTGTTACCTCTGGGGTTTTCACAGTTTAATTTTACTGTTTTGAAAAAACATTTGAGAGAAACTTACCTAAAGGAGAGCTTTTATCACAAAAGGCCATTAAAAGTTTTGGAAAACTTTGGCGTAAGCAAAAATTGCACTTAAATAACGCTATAGTCTTGCTCAGATTTAACTTCTCCCTGTTTATTTTTTTAGTTTCTGCAGCATGATTACTGGCAGGAAATTGGAGGCAATCCCAACCTCAGATTTATTAACACACCTTTCTTGAACATGCTACTGGAGATTTATGATTGTCAGCTTTGACTTAGCAAACATTTAAATGACAAACCTTACAAATGGAAGAGTTTTCAAAAATCTCCGTACAGGATCAGCACCTTGTAAATTTGCCTGTCACAACTGATTCTGTTTGTACTGTTCAAGTTTATTCTGATATTCAAGTTTGTACTGGAAATGGAAAGTGAATCTAAGCCATTACTGAGAAATACTATTTTAAAATAATGGGAAAAAAAATAAAGTAGGTTCATGGGGGCATTTCTGATTTTTAAATTTAAATAAAACAAGACAAATTTGGAGGTTTGCAGAAGATGAAAAATTTACACATGAGATTCTCACCCCAGATCACCCCATAGTGATTTTCTGTTTCCAGCCATCTCTAGGAGTCATTCAAACTTAGCAGTAAAAATAAAAGCTGTTTTAACTGAGCACCCTTGCCCACTTCTGCATCCCTGAGCATCTGAAGACCATTGATTCCCAGGTGGAGTGGGCAATCACAGGAGTCTGGCTTGGCTTAGCACAGTGGAGGGGAAGAATACTTTCCTTTGGAACTTATATTTTCTCATGGCCAAAAGGACCCAAAATCAATTTACTCATCTGACAGCAGCCAACCTGACACTTTATTGAAATGCCACACTGGAGCCAGAGGGAGGAACCAGGAGCAATTCCTTCTGTTTATTTTCCCCTGGTGTGCACAATCACAGACAGGCAGCACCATTCATCCCTCAGGCTCATGAGCCAGCCTTGGTCAGGGGACACTCTGAGATTTGATGTTTAGGAGGTCTCATGTTTTCTCTAGTGTGGAAAAGCCCAGTTTATATTCCCAGGTGAAAGAAACCTCATCACCCTTCTCAGCAAAGCCAGTACATCTAACAGTCTGTGACCTGCATGGCTCTGGAGAGTAGCTGGCATCCAATGCACTGGAGATTTATCACAAGGGCCTGTTTTCACCCAAACTCAGACTCATCATTAGAAGCCCTGGCATATCACCAGGCTCTGTGAGGACTACAGAAGCTGCTAATCAGATAAAGCTCTGAACAGAATCCACTTTTTGAAGGGTTGCAAAGGCTTTAGTGAGGCTCAACATGGTGCCCAGCCCCCTTGACAACTCCACAGAAGACAGCTGAGGGGCCTGAGAAATGGAGAAGGTCTATTGACTCCCACCCACATCCCAGCTGTGAAAAAAGCTGCTTCTGCACTGGTGAACACAGACAGGTCAGACCACACACCTTGAGAACAGCACACCAATACTCATGGTTCTCCCCCAGGCTGTCACCCACTGACCCTCTGTAGAGAGGGAGACAAATAAATGCCCCTGCTGTAAGGAAAGGCTGAGAGAATTGGGATTGTTCAGCATGGAAAAAGAAGGCTTTGGGGTGACGTAATTGCAACCTTTTGGTGCTTGAAGGGAACTACAAGAATAATGGAGAGAGACAGTTTACGAGGGGCTGGAGTAACAGGCCACAGGGGAATGGCTTCACACTGACAGAGAGCAGGGTTAGGTGGGGTATTGGGAGGAAATTCTTCCCTGTGAGGGTGCTGAGGCCCTGGCCCAGGGTGTCCAGAGAAGCTGTGGCTGCCCCTGAATCTCTGGAAGTGTCCAAGGCCAGGTTGGACAGAGCTTGAAGCAATGTGGGACAGTGGAAGATGTCCCTGCCCATGGGACCATCCTGCAACATCGATGAGGAAGTTTTACCTCTACACAGATATTGGCTCAACCAGCATCCTTCTGCTGCCACAACAAGTGGTTTTCTCCTTCCCAGCAGCTGCTGATCCCACCTGGCATTAATGCTTACATGGCAAATGAAATGCTTGCAACAGGAGGGTTGGACCTTGGTAGGGCCCACTGCAGGATCCAGCTCAGTGGGGCTCTGCAGAGCTGGCAGTGGCTGTGAGGGTCCCGGGAGAGCAGGGGGGGACAGCAGCCAGGGGGGGGCTCGGAGCTGTGTCCCTGCTGCAGAGGGCAGCGGGATACAGCTGAAGGGGGAACAATATCCCTGTCTTCCTGGGAGCCTCCACATGGCATTTCTTACTCTCTAGTGAAGCATTTTCATCTGAGCTTTTTTGATGTAGCACATCTCATTGTCACAGAAAATGCCTCTTTTTTTCTCCCTGAAAATGGGCCTTAAAATCTCTGAGAAGTTATTTTCTTGTGCTTTGGTTTTATCCTCTTTCTTTTCCTGCTGGCCCTCTGTCTTGCCCTGCAGATCTGTTTTCACCCTCTATTTTCCTCATTTGCCTCTAAAAACGGGAGATGGGATGAAAGCTGGGATCAGATAAGATCGGGGACTAGAGAAAACGAGGGTCTAAACTAATATGGTTATATCGCAGGTTCTCCTACTTTATTCTGCGAGATGTTGGGTTTTATACAGACAGAATAGTTTACATGAACAGGTGCATTCTGATAGGTAGTGAACATACAGAAGTATGTAAGCTATTGCAGTTTAAAGTAGCTACTGTGTCTTTCTAGTAACTATTCTATGCTAGCAGCACCGCTACCTTAACACATTTCTAGCAACAGATAAGGTTATTTGTGCTGCATATGTAGAACGTACTGAGGCCTGCTAGACCAGGCCTGAGGCCTGGTCTGAGGCCTAGTTTGAGGCCCAGTGTTGCGGATAGCTCTACCTTATGATATAAGCTATCCTCCTACAATGGGAAGGGAAAATCAGGGAGGAAAAAAAAAAAAAGGAGAAAATATTTGGGCCAGTTTCTTTTTCTTGGTATTATTCTTGCTGAAAATATTCAAAACTAGGGCTATATCATTATTTTTTTCTCTTTCCAAATTAATCTTTGGCCTACCTGACTTAAACTTGTCATAGATGTAAGGGAAGAACTAAGGCCACGAAAAACAAAAACGTTTTTCAGTTTTTTAAAAATCTCCATAGAATATTAATTTTCAAGACCAGGCATCACCCTCCTCACATATAAGGAGTGCTTTGCAATCTCTTCTCTCTGCTACATTTCTATGATTTTTTGTTAACTGTTTGCCTGTTTCAGCATTGTCTTTATTTGAGCTCTGGCAGAGGCAGAGTGGATGTCAAACACACAAACTCCAGCCCACAGCCACCCTGCTGATTGCAGATGGGAACCTATGGGTAAGGAGAAACCTGGTCTTCAGGAGAGCTGCAAATATTTCTTTAAGTAGCTCAACTCACCTTCTCCAAGCCAGTGGAACTGTTGGATTTATTTTGTTTTATTCTGCTAGAAGATATAGTCTAAGAGGTGAGGCAGGGGAGGAGGCAGAAATGGGTGTTTCCATCCCAGGATGCTGCAGAAGAGGCTGGAGAGCTTCTGGGACACCCATGGAACACTGGCCCTCAAGTGCTGCTGGTGCTCTAATCCAGGCGTATTTGAAATTTCAATTATTTATGTGTTCATGCTGTGGGTTAATGCTGACTGACACTAAAACACTGCCTAGATTTAGCCTCATAAAATTTTTATCCACACTATGAACTGCAAGTCTTTCTCCAATTTCACTTAAAGGAAACAGAGTATTGAAAAGCCTACTGAGGAATTCATGAGCAACTAGCTACAACCTCACTTTTCCTCCTAGTCAAATCCTGGGACTTCATTACCATGGCAACATATCATAATTTTAATTCCCTTTCTGATTGCCACTTCAGAGAAACCAGTATGTGTGCTTGCTGTCCTTGCAGCTTGCCATGCACTTTGTAGTGAGTGTAAGGGTTCATGGCATTTGCTTCCCAAGGTTCATGATCCAGAAAAGGATGCTGTGTATTTTTTTGGGGTTAAACACCCAGAAAAGATTGATAAAATTTAGCAAACCTGACTCAGGCAGCTCAGGCAATGCCTGTGGTGTTCTGACCTCAGGGCATCTCAAAGAGTCAGGTACAGCCCAGGGCAGTGGAAGACCTTGGAAAGAACAAGGTTCCTGTATGTTGTGGGGTTTTAGGTATTACACAAGAAGGGAGACCAGCTTCCACCACAGAGAGAACTGGAAAAGGGATGAGAGGTATTTATGAGGACAAAGGGTCTCCAGCAACCATCAGTCCTTGGTTCAAGGTTTCACTTATTTTGGAAATTATCACACACCAAAGCACTTACAGGATTATAACATCTCTGCTGGAATATGAAATGGGGTCTGAGACACCAACAGACTGATGATTACCTTAATTATTTATCTAGTTCACTTAAAATCACTTTTTTGAGACTGAAAAGCCTCATTCAGACTTGGAGGCCAGCAGCATTTCCAACAGGAAATGCTGACAAGGGGTCACAGCTATGTGTGCTGCCCCATGCACAGAGCATCAGTCAGCGAGCCCTGCAAGAACTCAGATAAGGTGAGCCAGGGGTGGAGACAGTTGCTCCGTCGCTTGGGAATGCTTCATTAATGCTCGATCAATCTATAGAGCTGATTAGTTGCAGCACCCCATCCCCTTCTCAATCTCTCTTCTGGGCTGAGCTCAAGCCTTCCCCTCCCAGTGCACCCCAGCTAGGATGGACACAGTGGGTATGTCTGCAATAGGCATTCCTGCGGGAATTAGACCTCCCTTTGGCAGGAAATTCTAGACTTCATTTCCACAAGTCTCCTGGAAATTCCCAGCAGCAGCTCTGTGTAAGCAGCAGTAATTCACCCATGATGGAGCAACTAGAAGCATAGAACCCATGGGTAAGCTTTTTTAGTGCTCATCACACAGAGGTAAAGGTACAAAGGATCTTCCGGAGCTTGGACCTGCCCTCTAAACTCACTTGAACTGCATTATACATGTATATTTATCATGTATGTGCATAGATCTAGTATTTAATATATATGTGTGTTTATAATGCTCAATTTTATTGCAGACATCTGGAGAGTCACAACTCATTTAAGCACAGAAAAGGCATGTGAGATTCACCTTTCTTTAAGGGCAGGAATGAAGAAAAGAGCAGGTTGAAAGAGTGCAACATATGTAGTTAGAAGCTTCTTCCCTCACCTCTAAAAATCCAGCCTTTCTTCTTATTGAAGGGTTAAAATTTCTGAAGAGAAACCACAGTGTTTTCCTTCTTTTTTTTTTTTTTTCTGAGCTTTTTTATTTAGTTACTCTTTCATTATTGTTTTTCTTCATCTAAAAAGTGATCTAAGTAATTATAATCATAAAATGGATGTGAGCAAAATGGGTACTGCGGGGTTTATAAAACACAAATTTCCCTTTTCTGGGAAATTTGGTCTCTCCCACACTTAAGCCTTTAAAACTCTGCCCAGACTCCTAAGGTGGCATGAACCCCACAAGGCCTGTAAGGTCTGAAGAGGAAATCACTCCAATATCCAGCTCTCCTCAGCAGATGCAGGATTGCTAACACAGCATGGAGCACTGCCAGGGGATGCTGCCCTACTGGAGTGGGGAAGGATCTTCATTGAGCAGAAAATAATAAATGAGTTTGGCAACACTGGACATGCACAGAAGCATCTTTGGTGGGGGCAAATCACGCAGCTGGACTTGCTCAAACCTCACTGATCACCACCAGGCTGAGTATCCAACCTGCATTAGGTAACACACACCCAGCAGGAATCAGCACCTTAAGCAGCAAAGGACCACATTTGGTTTAGGCTTTTTAATTTTTTAATCTGTTTTCTGAAAATAACCCAAGAAAAACCTTCCTTGATGTTCACTAAGCTGTTACTGGCAAAATATCACTGATGTGAGAACAAGGAAGCTTTCTTAAATGTTGAATATACCCAAAGTGCTCCAGCCTTTTCTTTTTGCTATTTTGTTATTTATTTTTAAACTGATAACTACTCTCTGCATTTTAATTTACACAGAAAGAGAGAATTCCACTGTAATTTATGAATGGAAAACACCAGCTCTCAGCCTGAGAGATCATGTAACCTCCATTAAAAACTAACTTTTATGTCCAAAATACTAGAAAATCCTCAGAGCGTGTCAGGTCTGAATGCTGTGTCATCTGGCTCCAGAGAAGCTTCTCACCCCCTGCACAGTGGCAGGTAACAAGCTCAAGCCTGGCTTTATGTCAAAATATGACATTACTTCTTCTACAGTGTGTTTGTTCCCTCAGCACTGTGGTACAGACTACATGGGAGATGGCAGCATTGGGAAATTGGGTATCTCAGGTCCTCCAGTGTCTGAAATGAGCTGCAGTACATCTCAAATAATTCACTTAAGGGTTATGCAGGAATATGGACCAGAATCTACTCTACAGATCCTTCCAGAGCTGTAACTCTGCCCAGAACACCAATGAGGATTTTTTTGGAGAAGACTATGCTTCATAGCTGCTTCCTGTCCACCAGAGGGATGGAGCAGCTCTGCTGGGAGGAAAGGCTGAGAGGATTGGGATTGCTCAGTCTGGAGAGGAGAAGCTTTCGGGTGACCTCATTGTGGCCTTCCAGCACCTGAAGGGAACCAACAGGAAAGATGGAGAGACGTTTATAAGGGCTTGGAGTGCCAGGACAAGGGGGAAAGGCTTTATGCTGACAGAGAGTAGGTTTAGATGGGGTATCGGGCAGGAATTGTCCCCTGGGAGGGTGGGCAGGCCCTGGCACAGGTGCCCAGAGCAGCTATGGCTGCCCCTGGATCCCTGGCAGTGCCCAAGGCCAGGCTGGACACTGGGGCTTGGAGCAGCCTGGGATAGTGGAAGGTGTCCCTGCCATGGCAGGGAGGGTGGCACTGCATAGACTTTAAGGTGCCTTTCAATCCAAAACCTTCTGGGAATCTGCGATTCAATGATGCTCAAGATGTGAAGATACGACCCTGAGCTGCCACACAGTCTCCTTGCAGTAAGAGCAGAGAAACAGACAGTGCCAGAGGATTGTACAGTTCACACTAAAGTAGAGGCCTGAAGTGGAGAAATTTTGCTCTTCCTAATATACAGAAAGCAGTAATTTAGCATATACAGCTACACAAAACTTTCACCTGCAGCAGCAGGTGAAACAAGTCCCACCTTGACCTCATTCTATCCTACTTCATCTGCTGGGAACACCCTGCAGGGTCTCCAGAATAAGTTAGCCTCTGTCCCAGCTCTAGGGGTGAGAATTAACACAGTGGGATGCAGGACATACAGCCTCATCACAGGTGACAGCAGGACCTTCTTGGGAAAGTGTGGAGCTCTGTGGAGTTCTAAGAATAACACAAGACACAGAGAAGTGCCCGAGCTGGCAACAACATACCTGATCTCCACAGCAGGTTGACTGATCTTTGCTAAAGGCATCAATGATCTGATTTTCTCCCCAGGTTTTCTTCCCAAATCCATAGCCAAGCGCAGAGCATACAGTCATTTGGACCTTCATGAAACTCTGGGAAGGCAGAGGTAGTACCAACAGCTCTGTGAAACAACATATATTTTTACACTAAGTACAATTTCTTTTATCCGCTGATTTTTTGGCAACATGAAGCAGCAAAGTCAGTCAGACCTTTCTTTTCTCTAACCAGCTTTAAGGGATTTGTAATATTATACTAAGTTATTGGAGAACAGAAGGAAATTGTTTGTCTGATTACAAACCTATTATTTATTGTGCATTAGGAGCACAGTCACCTAATGCAGGTTATTTTATCCCAGTTTTAGGGAGGTGGGAGTGGAAATCAACAGTCCTGTCCCACCAAATGACATAAACCCACTCTGATCTCAGAAGTCACCTCTCGAATACTAAAGAGCTGGAACATAAAGGCTTTTAAAGAATATAGTTTCCAATTAGGTCATTGGTTTCAAACAGAGGGTGTACTAAATTAGTAACATTTGGTGGCAAGTTTCTTTGAAGTTCTCATTAATCTTGGTCTTGGATTTGAACTTTTCTTGGCAATGTTCCTTATAGAATTTGGATCCCAGTTATGTCAAAACAACTGATTAGCCCCACAGTTTGAAGGCAGGGGGGATTAGGTAGGGCGGGTGTTAGATTTCATGAAAGGCCTATTTACCTACTCATTTAGCATGACCAAATGGGAGGGCAGCCAGCAGGGGAGTTGTGTTGGAAAGATTCCAGCGCTCCTGTCTAATTAGAGATCTCCACGGCAAAGGGTAGCAATGGATTTGCGAGAGCAGCCACTGTTCATATGCATCTGCCCACTGGGTCTGGGCAAGGGCTGAGAGCTTCCCTTGACCTGTGGTGGCTCTTCTGCGCAATTGACTGCCCACTTCCTCAGCTCTTGGGAAGTTAGTGGGAAGGAAGAAATACTCTGGGGGAACATCTTTAGGCGGTGTCCTTTCTTCTTCGTGAATGGCCCAAAACAAACTTCCCCCACAAATCAATTGAACTCTTTCCATCTATTCTAACACATTCAACACCAAGATTCTGAATAGCTCAGAATCACCAAAACCAAGAACTCTTATGAAATTCAATGGGAAGTTCTCATTTAGCCTCTATCTAAGGAGCAATAAGTTTACTTGATTACTAAATGAACCATAACTCAGAGGAGAAAACACTTGGTGAGTCACAGCAGTGGTGAAGCTTGAGAAATTCTCAATAGGATCTGCTACAACAAATGAAACCTGGGCACACTCATGTCTACCACGCACATCTCCTTCCTGAGGCTCCAATTAGCCAAAGAACAAAGGCAGACACTAGGAGGCCTTTCCTGGAAATCACAACCCAGCAGCAGAGACATGATAAGGAGAAGGCTCAAAGAAAAAAGTGCTCTGCCTTACTGAAGCGTGAAAGGAGTGAGAGACAGGATTCTGTCATCCCTGGGGACATCTGATCCCAAGCCAAGACAGAGATCCAGCCCTGGATGGTGCAAGGCCAGCATTACTTACAGGTCAGCTGGTTGCACCCAGGCTTGGCAGAGCTTCAAGCCTCTTGTCACCTCCTGCAGCTACTGTTTACTTTGAGTGTCCCAGGATGGCCAGGAACATCATTTCTGGATGGTAAAGCGGCATGAGGCTAGAGCCTTCTCAAGGCTTGGGAGCTCCCTGAGAGTAGTGCTGCTCCTGCCTGTGCTGGGAAACTGCCCTGGTGAAGAAGAAACTCATGAGGAAGCTGCAACTGGTGCAGCAGCAGGGTAGGGAGGAATGAAGACACCAGTATAGTGCTCAGTCACAATAACATGGTGTAAAAATGTTAAACTCATCTTTTCCTTCGTAGGAAAAAAACCCAGAAGCCTCCGGGTTCTGCTTTAATTTGAGGAAATTGTTGTTTCAGGTCTTATTTTATGTAAAACTTTTCCTTCTATCTGTAGACAATCTATCTTAAACATTTCAGCCATGATCAGAAAGTCTACTCTTACAACAAAATGCAGTGTATATCTGGCCACAGCTTTTGTCCTCACCATCCGTAACACCCAGTTTTCAGCACAGATCCAGCCTCACTGGCTTTAGCAGGAACTCAACATCAATAATGTCTGTGCATACGCAGAAGCATTTGCAGACTCGTGGCCACAACACTAGTATGGAACCAACTTTAATAAGCCTAATTAGGGTCATTCTGCAATAGTGTGAAAAGTAGCACTGATAGTTATTGGCTGGGGAGGGAGAAATCACAAGTACTTTCCCACAAGTTGGTGACCTCAGGGTAGGACTTCAGAAATCTCTCCTATAAAACTGGAGCCACAGAAAACCAAGTTGGCTGAATTTAGAGGAGCCATGGATTTTTTTTTTCCAACAGCACTATTTGGCTCTGAACCATTTCTTCCACACTTTGGGGCTTAGTAACGTCCCTCACATAATAATGTCAAAGCATGGAAGAAAATAACCAAGAGGAGGGAAAAAAGTGTGTAAGAGCCATTTTTGAAGGATTAAATTCTAAAGAAGGGAAGATTTTTAGGGTGTTCAGTAAAAGTTGCACAGGTTAAAAAAAGAAGTGTCTTGTGGCACTTGTTGTCTTGCCTTCCTCAGAAATGTAAACTGCAGCTGGAGGACAGGTGGCACAAATCCAGTCCATTCACCTTCAGGCTTTGGGACCTTGTTCTGCCATCATTAATCAAAGTTTTCTCAACAGAGCAGAGCCATTTCCTCTATTCTTTCCTCCACCCTCTGGCACAGTGGACCTGCCACACAGTCCCAGGAAAGTTTGAGTTTGAAGGGACCTGCAAGACCAACTTGTTCCATCTCCCTGCTGTGGGTGGGGACGCCTCCCACTAGACTGGGATGCTCAATGCCCCTTTCCAGGCTGTCCCCAAAACAAAGCAAGCAACCCAAACCCACAAGGTGCTGTGGGCTTTCCAGCACCACCCTCCCCGACCCCAGCACATGCACAATCTTCAGCAAGTCCAAAGACCATGAGCTGACCCTGAGAACTCCAAGGAGACATCAGCAGCTCTTTGAAAGCTGGATGGTATTTTTATGTCCTTTCCTGGGGTGGACTAGAAACTTCCCTGACCCATGGGATGCTGTCAGTGCTTCCATCAGGTTGAGACAAGGGCAGGCAGCACATGTGTGCTCTGCAGGAGAGAGAAGGTGGGAGTTTTCCAGGGTAAAGCATTTCCTCTGGTTCACGTTCAATTAAAAATCATTTGGTGGCCAACAGCAGCTTTTCATCTGGCATATCGTGAAACCACTATTTCAGCACAATTTACAGCCTTTTGGGGAAAGGAGAACTCGGTTATTTAGTAACTTCCCTGCTCTCCCTCAGGAAGGTCAGATCCTTTTGTTCCCTGCCAGAACAGTGAAAGCCGTAAACTACAGGAGGAAGGCAGTGTTGGGAGCTTGTACTTACAGCGGTGCACCTGGATAACCCTGCAAACAGCCCTACAGTGCAGGGAAGTCACACATGGAGCAGTGGAATATTATGGTATTGATTCACCAGAGCAGGGAACATCCAGCAGTGCAAGAAGGCAGCTCAGGAGCTGGGTGCTACAACACAAAGCACAGGGGTTGGATGCACCTTGCCAAGATTTAGATAAAATCTGCAGCTTAAAACCAACAGTTCAGTGGGCACCAGGAGAAGCTGATCCCCATTAATTTCCCCTTGGCAGCCTTTTTTTCTGTTAGGAGATGGAAAATAGCACAGTAAGGTTCAGGTTTTCTCCTCCACAGTTGCTGGCACTTCAGGAGTGCAGTGTGGGACCAGCTTTGCTCCCAGGCTGTTGTCAGCAGCTGCCTCAGCTTGCAGGGCACTGTAAAGTTTGTATGGGCTCATAGCACTGCAGAGAACCCTGGGCTAAGCCAGGAATGAGATTAACTTGCCAAGGAACTTCCCCCTCCAAGAGAATACTTATTGATAAATTTTGAAATAATAAGAAAAAAAAGTTAGCAAAATTTTTTTTATAATGCCCTGTGTCTAAAGTTTCATGGATATTTAACTGTTGTCATTTTTAACACCTCAGGCAGGTTCATGTGGCACAGACACTTCAGGGAGAAAGAAGCCAACTAATCACACCACTAGTTGTTACACTGTTTTCCCGGGAACCTCATCCAATTTCCAACCAGGAGCTTAGGGAATAAAGGTCAAAAAATCCTCCAGGCTCAGAAAATTCACAAGAAAAAGAAGGAAACAACTTTCATTGTTGCCACACATTTGTTAACATTTCATTTCACACAAAATCAATACAGCCCAAACATTTCTGCCAGAAACACGAAGGAACAATGGTTCAAGGGCTGCAGAACATGGAAATTCTTTTATCATTTCACCAAGGTATAAAACAAATGCTTTCCCTCTGCCTCTCTGTTTATTCTGATAAATATTTGTCCAAGAAGAGTAGAAATTTATCTCCAGGAAGTTTGCTGAGGGAAGATAGTGGATGAACTGAGAATCAAGAAAAGCATTTTGAACAGTGCAAGCGGAGATGTCAAAGCAGCAGTTCTTCCCAACATCATCTTCACCTCAGTTTGCTTGCTCAGCCTGGCAATCAACATCTTATTATGCAGCCCCAGTGTTTCTCTGCAATTTAAACAAGAAGTTGGTAATGATGTGTGATCTTCAAGGTCACTTTTGGAGAGCTGACTTTAGCCCAGTGGCCACCAGCTATTTAGGACTAAGAATTACAATTTCACTAAAGCAAATTACATACTGGATGTATAATACACTGCAGCAAGTGCATTGGAAATGATCAGATGGGGGATCCAGCTTGGCATATCTTCACTGTCATGTGCATGAAGGAGGTTTCTGGGATCAGGAAGCATTGTGGTGTAGCCCTCATGGAAAGCTCTTCCCCCTTTCATTTATCTCCAGGTACATAGATTTAGAATTCTAGCATTCTCTTCCTATTGTACTGGGATACATCAGCCTATTTAGAATGTATTTCCTTGGAAATTCTCTACCTTGCAAAAAAAGAATTAATCTCTGCCACACACAGGGGCATATTCCATTCTGCACATTAAAAGATTCTTTTACCTGTTCTAAATTTCCATTCTTTTTTTTTACTCATGCTCTTATCTGAAGAGGATAAATCTCTTCCTCCATTCAGCAACTGGCTCCTGACTGCTTTAGCCAGTAATTTCCTGGGGCATCACAACAATTCCTGAGATGATTAATGATGTCACCAAGGCCAAACTTTGACATCACAGAAGAAATAGAGTCTTTTGGGGAACACATGGATTTATTTATTTGGAATTAACCAATGTTGGTAAATGTCACATCATGTGTACTTATGAAACCATCAGGAAGGATTTTCTCACCTCATAGTGAGACAAACTAAGGTCTGGGAAAAGGAAGATTATTTGGCAATGCATATTCAAGTCAACTTGAAGAGAATGTCTGGAGGAATTGGTGGTCCTACTGATGGTGAAAAGAAGGTGATCTAGATCCATGGGCCCACTGGAACATGGCAACAAGATGGTGACAAGATTGTGGACAGAGGAGAAACATATTTAAATTTAGCTTACAATAATTTCCAATGGGCAACTTTTGATGCCTTTTCCTATTTCATAAGGACATCATAAAGAATGACTTGCAAAATTATATTAATTTCCATATTCCATATTCTTAATTCCCGTCAAATTTCATATACTATCAGCTCTGCTTTGCAGATAAATCTAACACATCCTCAAGCAGGGCTGTGTCCCTGATTTGACTGGAGGTGGCAGAACCAGCTCCGGAGCAGGGTGTGCTCCTGGGTTGGGTGAGCAGCATTCAGGCTCCCAGGGAGCCTCACACTGCTGCAGAGAAACCCTTTCACAGTGTCTGAGCAGCATGTAGATTCTTGGGGCTTGCAGTTATTAACACGCCAACTTCTTGGTTAAGATGAAGGGGGAGGAAATCTTTCAAACAAGCTTGTAAATGGGATTTTTTTCCTTAGTAGAATGACAGCTTTTGTATGTTAAGTGCATTCCTTCTGGCAACGGTGCACACACAAGGAAATTCTGACCAGCATAATGCCATGTGTACAGGTTGCTGACTTAGAAAAGACCTCCCCCCCAAAACAAATCAAGGGCATAACCCAAACTCTGAGCTAGCTGTTGTTAGCAGACTCCTCAGTCTTGCACAGTCTTACATTTCACCCAGCTCCTCTTAGAGCCCAGTAGAATGGAACAGTTGTCCTATGACTGTACATCATGGACACATGGACTAGCAAACTTCAAAGTTACAAAAAGATTTTGTGCTCCTTTGGAGACGGTGGCCAGAACCACAGTGTCTGCTGGACAATGTTTCTCTAGGTGTTTCTTTTCATAGTGAATACTGGAAGAATTGTAACAGCCACACAAGAGCTCCCTGGCTTCCAGCAGTAGAAAACCTCCAAGGTTTCCCAGTCATCTCCAAAAAAAAGTATTTCCACTTTTTGTCATTTCTCCAAAAGAGATATCATGACAGTTAGAAACATCACAGCAGCTCTCTCCAAAAACCTATGTTGGAGCATCAGCCAGCCTCATGAGAACTTTACCAGTTACTTTACCTAAAACTATCTCAGGACTTTAAAAAGTGCTATGAAAGGAAGGAGCTGGACCTGAAAGATGACTGTGACTGGGATAGGGTAGACCAGGACACCATCACCACCTGGCTGCTGGCAGAGCTGTTCCACTGAGAACTCCATGACTGTTCACACCTAGTGGATGTCCCGGTGCTCTCTTGGGGCCAAGCCTTTCACATCATATATCATAAGTGTCACAGCAGGGCCACGTCTCCTTCTGCTGACACTATTCACATTGTTTCTTGTCACTGAGCTCTTTTTACAGATGAAGCAATATATGTATGGCGAGGTGACAAGAACCTCAACCCTCCTCCAAGGAGCGAAGGTTGAAGGTGATCCAGAGGCTCCCTGAGCTCAGGTTGCTGGTTGCAGTGCTCTACCTCAAGCAGGATCACCTGCCCAGTGAAGCCCTGTACCTTGCACTGAATGGAAGAGGCAGTCACAGTATCATTGTACATTAAATTCCATGATATATTCACTAGAAAAATCCTGAAACTTTCATGAGACTCCAAGCACAGAAAAGTAATTGTGATGACAATGTGTCATAACCCTGCAATGCTTCTCAGGGTGGCTACAGGGCTCAAATTTGGCAGTCTTCAAGTCTGCCAACACGTTTTGATCACAGACACTATGTCAGAGTATTCAATGTCACCTTTACAATAATTTTGAGATTAGGTCACTTTACTTACCATGATGTGACCTCTCCACAGAGAATGGAGGAGCCACTGACATGACACACTAGCACTGCTGGAGGCTGAATAGATGGTGAAGAGGCATCCTGGTTCAGGCAGACCTCAGAAGGAGCCAAGAAGAAATTGTCTGAATTATAAACCACGGTGGGAGCCCAGGGCTTTGTCTGCAAGGGAGAGCTGGCTGGTGCTCTGGTGCCCAACAAGCCCTGATCACTGCCAGGATCATGCCTGGCCCTGCACCAACCTCACCATTCATTTCCTTTGCACCATGGCCTCCCTTCTCCTGGAGCAGGAGACCTGCAGGGTTGTTTGTTCCCACATTCAACGAGAAGGAATGTGATGCTTCACAGCAAAGCATCTCATTTTCACCTAAGGTTTCTCCAGAGCAATCAGGAGAGGCCTGGATGAGCTGTGCTCCTTGTCAGCAGTGGGATGACCATGTCCTCTAAGCTGGGAAGAGGAGCATGGGAACGCCTCAGGGACACCTGGAGAAATACAGCAGACACCAGTGGTGACAACCACTGTGAACAAGAGATGCTCATAGGACATAGTGACAACACATCTCTGGCATTACTCTGCCAGCACAAAAGCCACTGGAATCTACTGTCTCTCATTTCCTATTGATAGGCCTTAAGCCTTGAGAGGCAACTGAGCAGCAGGAAACACACGGTTCAGGCATGTCACAGTGATTTAGACTATCTTAAGATGTCCTGAAATCTTCATGTGTTGCCCAATTTTATGGTGTCAACTGTCCCAGCACGTCAGAAGATTCCAACAGCGCAAGGCTGGAAACTGAACTAATTCGCCAAGACCTCACAGAAACAAGATTAAAACCTAAAACACTAAGACCCTTCTGGGATTTGAGTTTTCCCCCACTTCCTCTCTCACGGGAATCAGGAAGTGCAAAGAAGTGACTGTGGAAAGAAAACTGAATTTCTTTTCAGAAAGTTACTTGAATTTTTGGAACCTTATGTTCCTGCCCATTGAGGGCAAAAATCCAAGATTGTTATTCCTGTACTTAAACCAGGTTCAGTCATCCTTAGTAATGAAGGGCACTAGATCAAAAATTAAATTTATTGTACCAGTAGCACAACCACAATGGATCTTCATAAAATTTAACCACATAGAGAAGTGGGTTGCCTGAGAACTGCCATTCAAGGAGGCTTTATTGCATTTAAATATAGATTCATAAAAAATAAATTAAAAATGGGGATGACCCTTTGTCTACCTAGAGGCCCAGGAAAGATGTTTGCCTCTGATACAGTTTGCAAATTAGCATTTTATAGGGCCTGGGACGCTGCCTGACACACAAAATACTTTAAAATTCTGTAAATAATGTAAGTAAATTAACAAGAGATAGTGATTGCAATGAATAAAACATAAGTTAAGTACCTTTCCATTTCCTCTGAAGCCTAGAGGAAAAAAGTGACTAGATTCAGCTCTTTGGGGGGAAAAAAATTACAAGTACTTGCAATGTTTGGTAGGAGAACACACAGATAATTCAGAGAAAGACTGAAAAGTCAGTCTGAAGCATCTTCTGTTTAACTATGGAAAAGCCAGGGGGTTGCAGCAAAGACAAGTCCCTTGGGTTGAGTTTTAGCATTGTCCGAACAGTCCAACCCCCATCAAGTGCTTGGGAAAATCCTCAGGGATGAGTGTTTCCCCTTTCTTCTTCACCTGCTCGCCATTCACTCACCAGGTTCTCCGGAGAAGGCTGGTCATGGGCACAGCTCAGGGGCTTTGTCCTTCCAGCACAGGCTACTGAGCCCTGCCAAAAACAACACTGCTCTTTGCAAAGCTTGTCAGAGCCCAGAGAGCCAAGGAAGAACAAGGAAGTCCAAGTTTGGAGCTGTGAATTGTGAATGTAGTATGAAGTGTATGACCATCACTAGCCCCAAACCCATTCTCACATTATAACAGGGCTCTCCCTG
This sequence comes from Prinia subflava, assembly GCF_021018805.1. Lineage (NCBI taxonomy): Eukaryota > Metazoa > Chordata > Aves > Passeriformes > Cisticolidae > Prinia > Prinia subflava. The sequence continues at coordinate 22,575,180 of NC_086258.1, forward strand.
CTTCCTTAAGCCCATCTGGAAGCCTAAGCACGGCCAAGATGTCATATCATGGTTTAGTCAACCAGGTAGCATGTAGCTGTCAGGTAGATTTGTCTGGGGACAGAAGTGAGCTTGGACCTCCTTTAGATCAACCGTCATTGCCCAGTTCCTTCCACACCTTTAAAACAGAGAAAAATGCCATGAAGATTTGATAGGACAAAGGACAAGAAAATAAGTTGCCCATCAGTGGAAAAAGCACGTCCCCAAGGGGAGCTCTGAGGTCAAAGCTGGTGACGCATTTGGTCGACAAAACCTCTATTTTTCTATTTACAGTTTGGAGCTGGCCTCAAAGCCCTAAGCTGACATCCCTGTCTAGGGCAGAGTGGGAATCTTGCAGCAGCATGCCGGCTTGAAGGCAAGAGCCTTATCAGATGGGCTGGAAATACGACAGCAAGAGCCTCTCCCAGGATGTTTTGGCTTGTGATCCAGGATGAACACCTGGAAGCCAAGAGGAGCCTGGAATAGATTAAGTGAGTTGGCCAGACTTTCTCATCTTGTTAACATGCTGCAGGCTTCATTTGTGCTTTGGGCAGGGATTCAGAGTGATTCTTTATTTGATTCAAACCAGATAGACCATCACAAATCCCAGACTCCTGCTCATGTCTGCATCACCCGGACACTGTCTCTGCAGAAAAGTCTTTGTGACAAGAGCATCTGACAAAGTCAAACAGCACACACACACTGGGGTTTAGTTGCAGGCAAAACCTACCACAATATTCCACTTTGTCTTTCCTTTTCCACTTTTCATACCCATTTTTCACTCTGCTACATTTAGTTTCACTGTCCCAGATCACAAAAAATTCAAACCATGAAAGCTTCCAAACCATGCATCACAAAGTTCAGCTGCCAGCTCTACAAGGACAAATACCAACAGTACCTCTTTGGAGAGCCCAACCCAGGGCCACAACATGTGCCATGGCCAGGATATGGCTCGGACATTGTGTCCTACCACCCCACACAGCAACTTTTATTACTTTTCCTTCCAAACAGCAATGTTTTTTCTCTCAAATGCATGGATCAGACTCCAAGGTCTCTTAGAGGTTGTGTTTCTGTAGCCATCTCATGCCTTTAGAAGATGTGAGGGCAGGACAGGTTGGCCCAGACGACACCAGTGAGGACACGGACAAACACACACACTCCACAGCACTGACTTTGGACCCATTTCTCTGTTTCACCCAGCACTCACTAAAACTTTCTCACAGGGAATGCAGTGCCCCATAAGATAGACATTAATTTAAATTTAGCTGAGCAGCAATATACAACTAAGAAAAGCATAATGTGGTGGGAACCCAAGACAGCAACACCACAGGCATGAAAAAAGGTCTCTGTCTATGCTGTACCTAAACCAAGGGGTTCCCGACCCTAACTGTTTGCATTTACAGGTAGAAAATAAAAGCCAAATACTTCAAGAGACAGGCAGCTTTTGCCCCTTCTCCTGCCATGGACCCAACACCTCATCAATCATTTCCACATGGTTCATGCTGATGCTCCATGCAGGCTCAATTACCAAACCAAGAAAATGGAAGGATTTTATCAAGTACCATTACTGCCAGATCTGCCTAAATGGTATGAAGTGGAGTGTACGGTCCTGCTGCTAGGAGAGAGCTTGGCTCACAGGTGAGAGAAATAGTTCTGACCTGCTTCCAGGGAAGCCCTATTGAGTCTCTTCATAGCCAGCTCAAACCAGGAAAAAAATGGGTTCTACCCTAGATGTTGTAATTTATCGATTTCATGATTTTGGTCAAGGTACAGCCCCATTTTTGCCTCAGTTTCTCTAATTCAAAGTGAAAGTGAACCCAGACAACTTCTGAGAACTGCTGTAATGTTCATGGGGAAATAAGAGAAAAACCCAGCATCATTAAACTCTTCCCCAAACAAAAAAGTCAAGCAAAGGTTTTACAGAATGAGGAACCAACAACTCTTCCTCTGCAACAGCAAAAATCTATAAAGACACTCAAAGGCTCTTGAAGCTGGTAATGGGAACATACAAGGAATGTATATTTCTCTGTTTAATGGTTTTTGTCAAAGTTGTCCCTGCCTAGGGGCTTTTCACTTAGAGGACAGAAGGATTTAAAGTTCATTGTTTTACAAGAAGCCAGAATGGGTTTGTTGTTGTAAAAATCATTTTCCATTGAGAACTGCCCAAATAATTTCCCTTCTCTATCCTCCTTCCCTATTCCCCAGCCCTTGTATATCAGCACTATTAATTCAGCTCCAGCTTTGCTTGAATGCCATTGAAAGCCAGCAGGAAAACCCTGTCTGTCAGAATTTTATGTCTGTCAATGTTTTTGGAAAGTCCAGTATTCTCATTTTCTTTTGGATCAGGACAGCAGCTCACAGTTCACTGAACCAGGAAACCTGGGGCTGCTCCTGAGTTCTCAGTTTCATTTTAGCATCTCATTGTTTCAGAGGGGATTTGTGTCCAGGGAAGCTTCTGCCGTGATCATGGTGCTTTTCTGGATGACAGAGAGGCTCAGTGAACCTGAGACACAGAATTCCAGAATGATTTGGGTTGGAAGGGACCTTAATGACCATCTCATCCCAACTCTTGCAATGGGCAGGGACACCTTCAGCTAGACCAGGCTGCTCAAATTTATGTGTGAATTGCTGGGCCAGTGCTTTGATGAAAACTGCCATCAAACCCAAACCAAAACTGGTTATTTCAGTCTCAGGAACACTTGGACACTGGCTGGGCAGCCCAGGGCTAGCTGCTGACATGCACATTGCTGCTCTGAGGAAGGCAGAGCTCAAGGGATCTGCTCAGCAAAGACTTCCATAATTTGCTATTCCTGAAGAACAATCAACTCAGTTTACTACCGGAGCTGCTCCTGGAGGAGATCTTTACTTCACATGCATCTGAGAAGTGCCTGATGCTGCAGAAGGGGCTGCAGGAGCTGTGCTGCAAGCCCCAAGTACGAGATGGTGCATAGGACAGAATTAATCAGTCTGCTCTGAAGAAGAAATTCTCCTTTCTAAGGAAGGAAACAGCTTTGCCTGATGAAAAATTAAAGAACCCATGGCCTGTTGATTTCCTCCTGGGGTGAGTTAAAGCAGCAGCCTCAAGAGAAAGGCAAACCTTTCTCCTCATAGATTAACTGCAGATACACTGCCCATCTCAGAGTTTCCTCAAAAAATTGCCCTCCTTTTTCCCCTAAAATCCAGTGGGATGCTCATCCCTTCCCCTCTCCAGAACAGAAACTACTAAAAGAAGAACAAATCTCATTTAATTTTCAGTTAATATTTTGCTGAGACTGAATTCTCAGAGCTGCACCACCCCAGATTGAGCCAACCCAGTATCTCCCTCATGCAGCATGAATATTTGTCACTCTGAGTTTGGAGCGAAAAGTTTAATGTGGGCATTTACTGCTGACTGACTAAAGTTACTGTGTAGTTACTGAGAAGAGAAGCAACTCCTTTGGGATTTCACCCTTTCCCCAGGTTCAAGGGAATGGGAGCATTGCCCTCTTCATGACTCCGTTCTCTCAGGAGCAGAACAGTAGGACGGAGACATTGCCCAGCTGTGGGCACTCAGGGCTGGCACCCCATGAGCTGTGCTCTCCTTGCCCTCTGCTCCTTCCCAGTGGGAGACCCAGCTGATCTCCCTGCCATCCCAGCACATGGAGAGGTCAGGGAGAGAACTTGGCATGAGGGTCTGGCTGTCCCTGCTCCATTAACCACCACTAAGCCCCTGAGTGACCCCAATGGGGCTCCAGCACATGGGGCTGCAGCAACGCCTGAAGAACAAGGGGGCTTTATTCAAACACCTGCAGCTCTGCTTCCAAACAAAAACAAAGGCAGGAGCTTTCCATTTTCTTCTTTTATTACCCACAAAAATATTTTATTTTTGTTTTATTTTTATTACCCAAAAATAAAACACAACATGGTCTGCCATGGGTTTCCTGTTTTTATGGAGCCCATCCTGCCATGCTATTGCTCCACAAGAACATTACTAATGCCATTTAGAGGTCAGGCTGAAAAGGAACCCTGGCCACTGCGTAGGCAAGTGCTGTGGACGAGCCATTGCAAAGGTGATCCCAGCAAAACCTAATCCTGCCTGGCCACATGCTGGTGAGGCCAAAGCAGCAATCACTCTGCATCCTGGCTGTAAAATAAAATTAAATAAAAGATCCCATTTCACCAAGGGCCTAATACTAATTTGTGTAACATTTCCATTATACAGTGCTGCCTACAGAAAACAAACACTAAAGCACTTTGATGATTTAACAGGGAACATTCCAATAGGAAACATTATTAGATTTTCCTATTAAGCTGCTCGGGGCACGCGCTCGCTTAATAGACATTAATTACATTAGCAAGGCTGCAAATTCAGTCCTTGTGGAATCCAAGTGACTTTTACAAAATTGACTCAGTCCTGAAATTTCTATAGGGACACAAGGAAAAGCAAAAACAGATAGAAAATTGGAACAAAGCCACTATGTCACCACATTCTCAGCAGTGGCTTTAAAACACTTTAATGTACTGGTGTGTTTTGCTTTCACATTTCCCGAGTGGAATTTTCACAAATTTCTCAGCTTGGCAAAATAATTGGAGACAGCTCATGATATTAGAATAACGATTTTTTTTTTCTTGCCACTGGAAAGAATGGTTGAAACAGCAAAAGGGCTGAGTATTTCAGTTCAGTCATTTTGTGAAAATATTTCATATTTCCTCAGCATGCACTTGTGCCCTATTATAGTCAATGGGGGTTTAAATACACACTTTGAGTTAACAAGACATATCCTGATTAGCCTAAATCAAGATCTAATTACAGAAGATTGTTGACTAATCATTTCAGACAACATGTAAATGCAAGCAAAACAGTATATCATTTATACCCAACAGAATTACTCTTTTTGAGATAATTAACTTTGGCCTGAATGTATCAGAGCTAACATTTAGAGCTCTGCTTCCACTGACAGCTCACTTCAGCCATAGTTTGGGAGTATTCCCAGTTTGCTACTGACTGCTGAGGGAGTCTACGCATGGGTTTGAGATTCCACAGCTACAGAAATTTACTTCTGTCTCTGTCATTGATATTTCCAGGGTTCAATTCCTCTTCCTCAGTTGTGCTGCCTACCCTTACATACAACTCTATTTCTTAGGAAGGTGCAGGAACCTTTAACAGCTCGGTGACAGCCTAAAAAATGGCCCCCACTTGCAGGCAGGGAATGATGACCCATTTGCCAAGACCAGTGGCATAACTGGGGCTCCGGTGTGCTCTGGGGGATGGCAGCCCTTTCACGGGAGGGGCAGGACAACACCCTGCTGGCTGGTGCCTGGTCCTGGTCCACGGAGTGGCACAGACCCAACAGCACACCAGCTGGGCAGGTGAGATCCATCTCTGGGGTTGAGGGCCCTCCTACGTGCAAGCACAGGCAGAGCACTACTATATATATATATAATGTGAGTTCCTAAATCTTCATTACTCACACTGTGCCTTAAATTCAGCAATGAGCTGATGACTTAGGACTCTGGGCAAACCTTTTTACTCTTTTAAAGATTTCAGTGTTAGAAATGCTAAGTACAGCCACTTGAAGTATATCCCAACCCCTACCTTAATCCCTTCCCTTACTATGAGCTGACATGATTTTTAACACATGTGTTGCATTAATAATTAAGATAAATTTAAAAGATTAGGCCTGGATGTAAGTTTCTGGAGAAGTAGGAGGTTATAGAGCTCATCACAGTGGCACAGGAACGTTGGACTCAATGATCTTGCTGGTCTTTTCCAGTTTTAGTGATTCTCGGATTCCAAGGTAAAGGACCCACCTGAGCCCATTTGCCGCTGTCAGGCTGGGGGAACACCAGCTTTATTCCTCCGGGGCTTCAGTGCTGTCATTCCTGGCTGCTGGAATGGTGGAGTTTTATCAGCCTCAAGAGAGGGAAATCAGCCCTGAGGTTCTCCTTCATTCTCACTTCTGCAGTGCTTGGTAGCTGAAACAGGACTCTCAGGTGCTGGGTCACTATTTCCCATCAAAGTGACAGAATGTGTGACATCTTTCTTACAAAACCAATGACTACATTATGGGTGAGCCTCCTGAAGAAATGTTCAGATTACCCCCACAGACTGGTGAACCTCTACAGCTCATTATTTTGAATTAAGCACAGCATGGATATACATCTTGGCCTGACTTTCCTCCATACACAGAGTAGACAGAGCACCTGAAGCTACTCTGATGCTCCTCCCATCAGTCTAGCAAAACCAGATCAGTGTTTTCCCCAGATGTCCATCCCTAAGACTTGGAACTTCCAGAGCTGCCCATCTCAGCAGAGACCTGCTCTCCCAGGACCCTTCCAGTCTTGCTCCACTCATGGGCTATAACCCAGGTCTTCCAAGGTGTGAAGTTACCTCATTTTGAACTCTCTCAGTGAGAAACCAGCAAGGATAAACACTCAAGGAGAAATTTGATCCCTGTGTGTCCTGATGCTTTGCTGTGGGATGTCCCCATGCCCAGTGAGGTTGTCTCCAGGTGCTGTCCACCACCTGGGCTGTGGGGGGCTGGGTGAAGGCAGGAAATAATGGAAAGTGCAGGTATTTCATCCTGATGTTACTGAGCAGACCCTGAATTTGAACGGGCTTTGTGTAACATTACTCAGCCCCTTGCATCTTTCCTTGACCCTTCAGCAGCTGCAGGCTGAGGGCTCTGGCTGTGTTTCCCTCCCTGGGGCAGGGATGTGTCTACATGTCCCAGGGCACTCCAGAGAGGAACAGCCATTTCCCACCATCACCCTGAGGAGGCAAAGCCAAGAAAACTGCTTGTCTCAATACCAGACTTCTGTCAGCGTTTAAACAGGCTGGAAATAAAAGGCACATGAACAGCCCATGTCCCAGGCAATTGCTCAAGTTCTTTCGTTTGGGCTAAAGTGTCATTTAGACTAATTGGTCTTTTCCAGAGGCCAAATACTATTTGTGAACCATGCCTCAAAACTACAGGAAGCCAATGACATCCTCAGTGTGAAGTCATTCAGACTCAAAAGATCTAATTAAGCACATGATAACATCAACACAACTTCTGCATCACTCCAGGAGCTGTCATCACAGAGAACCACTGTTTCCTGCAGTTTTTATCATGAAATCCATTATATTTGGCATTTTTCTTCAGTCCCTGCCCTAAGCATGCACACTATTAAAATGCAACTCTCAGTTTTCTAATTTAACTCCATTTCTACCAGTAATAATTCAAAGGAAGAAAAAGGGGGCTCTTAAAATTATCCACTTGTAATTAAGACCTTAGAAGCAGAAGCTAATTCAAAGCAAAAAAAGCCACCCTCTCCCTGCCATCATGCCCTCATTTGCAATAGCAAAGCTGGACTTAGAAGCACGTAAGATGTTACTCAGCTCAAGTGATGTGTCAAGAAGGCAGCTCTGCCTGCAGATAATCCACTGAAATCAGCACTAAACCCACCAAAGCACAGAGCTTGGACCATCTCCAACCTTGCATGGAGTACTGGGACAGCTTAAGGGACCGAGCTCGGTTGACAACAGAAATTTGTTCCTTCACAAAACCAGAGTGTTCCATCAAAGGGAGTGAATGAGTGTAATTATGTCATATTTTTTATCCAAAAATAAGCATCATGAGGGAAACACAGAGCCTCACTCAGTACCAGCAAGTCAAAGGGCTGGAAAGCAGAAATAATCAGATAGGGAAACAGAAGTTTCTGGGCTAAGCCTAGTCAATGGTGCCTTTCTGAAAAGTTTTCCCAGTAGCCTTTTGCAATGGGAAAGAAATTGTGGATTTGAGGAGCTGATGGCCCTAGCGATGGCAAAAAGGGAAAACTTTGAACTGTGGCTCAGCAGCAATGTGCTGTGCTCAGCCCAGGACAGCCAGCACAGTCAGTGGGCACTGTGGGGGACAGGGGAGAGACATTCCAGCCTAAAGGACACATTCTGTCTGGGACAGAAGATTTGTTTCATCCCCCAGCTGAAATCCAGATGCTGTTTTTCACATGGCAAGGGGCCTGCTCTGCTCACAAGGTGCACAGAAAAGGGATGTTTGACTGACAGCTGTGGGCCTCCTCCAATGGGCATTGGTTTTAATGGCATTGGAGGCACAGCTGGGCCTAATTCTAGGAGGCAGGGGGTAAAACTGAAAAAACCCAAACTTTTCCACCTCAAGAAATGCCTTTCCACCTATTCCTATCTATGCTGTAGATAGGCAAAGGAAAGGGGAAAAAACCCTCAATCCATGGGAGCAGGGGAGATTTCTGCCAGTGTTGGGAGCCACTCCCTGGGGAAGCAGGATGGAGACTGAATGAGAGGGAGAGGGAGATGTTGCATTGGCTATGGTCTTCTGCTGAACAGAGAAATGGCTGCTCATGGATAGGCATCAGAGCAGCTCAAGTTATTGCTGATTTGCTGCAAACACCCTCTGCGCAGTTTATCAGATCTGCCCTAGGAGTATAGATCAGCCCTGTGGTTGTTTTGATCCAGACTCACCTCCACCCCACCAGGTGCCCATTCAGGAATATAACTGACCCAGAATTCTCTCCACCCTCATGAGCCAGAACAAGGAACTGGACTTAACAATGCCCATTTCATTCCTTGGGGAGGTCGAGGTGTGAGGATACAATGGGTGTGAGGATACAATGGACATTTTATTCTCCTTGCACTCCAGGGCAGTACAGGAACATAACCAAATCCACCATGATCTGTAGCACCTTCAGAACAATCCCCTGTGGAAACTAGAACTCAGTACAGGTGTGTCCCAGATCTTTTCCCAGCACGGCATTCTACAGGCAAGGGAGCAGCCTGAGCAAACACAGTCAATGAGACATTACCAAATTATATTTTCTTTTATCCAGTGATAATTGATTATCGCGCCATTAGAACAGAGATTAATGTCAGAGGGTCACAGGCTAGAAAGGGCTTTGTGGTCATCTAAATCCATCCCAGCACTCCTCAATATGCTTATTTCTGGCACATATTTGACCTCTTCAGAACAAGAGGGAAGTTTCTGACCAGTATTTTAAACAAAAATTTTCTTTGGCTAACTACAAAATACTTCATTCATTTCTCTTATATATAAAAACTCTCTAAAGGCACTTAAGGTAATTTCAAAATGGAATCAAACTCTTGATGAAAAGAGGTACGTCTGAGCTTCTACATTGTTTCTATTATAATAATTCATCTTGGAGCAACAAAAACTCCAGGAGCTCATTCTTCTCTTGTTTGTAACCTTTCTGGTCAGCCAAGACATTGTTGTTTTAATTTAAAAATATTTAGAATTTGTCACGGTGTATGCTTCTGATGTCCCAGGGCACACGGCAGCAAGGGGTGCGACACCTTCCCCCTGGGGAGCTCTCACCTCCACCCAGGGACTCTGATGCTCTCAGAGATTGCTTCTGGGGCGCAGAGATGAAGCAGAGACGAGACGGGTCTTGGGGTAAACTCAGGAAGTTTATTGGAGGTGTTGGCAAATGAAAAGTAAAGCCAATAAGATCCGAATCCCAAGAACCTTGAGCAGGGCTCTGGCAGTGGGTTTTATAGAAGGGACAGCACAAAGCAAACAACCAATGAGGGTACACTTAGGGAGGAGTCTAAGGCAGGGAATACAGAACTAAATCCAATGGGGATAACAAAGGGAGGGGAACAACACAGGACAGCAAATGATACATCAAGCAAGGGGAGATTGGCAGGGAAGGTTCTAGAAACAGGGGCAGGGATACAAGGGATTGACAACTGGGAAGGGAGGAGATTAGGGGAGGGACAAATGTTTGAGGGCCAATGGGGAGACTTCTAGGGAGTGGCCAGCTGACAACTAAAGGAATTGACACATAACAGTATGCATAACAATTAAGGTACACAACCTAAGAATAGAACAAACTGATACAAATGAAGGACAGTGCTTGTTTCTAGGAGTGGGGGAGGATGGGCCTAAGGGAGACAAGCTGCATGTCACAAAGCATAAGTCCAATCATAACACACAAATTAAATAGAAAGCTGGCCTGGAACTCAAAGCAAAACCCCACACCACAACAAGAATTTCCAGCAAAAAGAAATAATTTCTACTTCCACAGGTGTATGACATACTGTGTCAACAGGGGAGCAGTAAGGACACAAGGGATTTGCTCCGAAGAGTTTTGGTACAATGAACTCTTTCAACATTTTTCCCTCACCTGGTTTCCTCTTAAATTCCTGCTATAGTTGAACCAGGATAGGGGGGCTGGCAGGGAGGGAAGGAAGCATCTTCATACTTCTGTGAACTTGTCTGAGAGTTGCCAGCAAAGAGTGAAGCTCTAAGGTGACTGATGTGGAAGTATTATGCCATATTTCCCTCCCATAATTACAATTTCATTATGTAATATTAATAGGTTGTGGTTGATGGTGACCCTTCACTGCTGCAGGATGCTGGTCATCAGGAAGAACTGATTGATCACTGGAGCTGTCTTTTGTCCATGCAGACCCCTTCCACCAGCTTTTAGAAGGAGAATGAAAGTATTTTTAAATAAATAAGCCTTTAAAAGATCCCAGGTCACTCTCAGGAGACTCCTAGCTCCTTCCTACCCTCATTGTGCCAGCTAGCAGAGCAGGAGGTTGCTAAAGAGCTGTTTCAAATGGCATCATTTGGGTGCTGTAAACCTCCAGAAATCCTTTCTCACCTTAGACCCCCTCCAGGTGGGGAGACAGTAGTGAAGGACAGCAGGGATCACCCCCTCAGCTCCACAGGGATGGTTTCAGTTGGTGGTTCTGATATCAACACAGTTTCTGCTCGCTAATCCCTCTGGAGAGCAGTGGTCCAGTCTTCAGATGGGATTTGTATCTGCTTAAATGCTTTAAAGAAGTGTGGGTGGAGAGCCAGGAATCCACATTTGATTGCAAGCACAGCCACAGGCTCCCTGCCCATCCTGGAGTAAATCCCTTTTCACTCCTGGTGCAGGGATGAAACTTCCCCGGTCTGAATGGCAAAGCTTTTGGAGACAAGGACTGATCATTCCACAGAAAAGCTGTCCTTCTATCCCAATGGGATTCAAAATGACCAAAGACCTCTTGGAAATTCCTGCAACAGCCACAAGGACCGTAGACTCCAGGCTTCATCTCTTTCCATCCATTCCCTGGGAAGTTCAGCAGCTTCCCAGGTGACTTTAGGCACTGTATGATGTCAGTACATTAATAAACAGAGGCCTGCTCTCTGACAGGGACACAGCCCTGCACTCTGCCAGAGGTGTTGTCAAGCAGCTATAACTGCCTGTAATTGAGATCTCAGAAGTGTCTGCCCTGAGGTGAGCCAAGGAGAAATTTTACAGATGAAGATAATAGAGGTTTATCACACACATACACACACACACACAGATTGAGCTACATCACTCACTTGATAAATCCACCTTCAGCAGTGGTTGCAACAGCTTTGTCATCCACAGCTGAATTAGGGTCCCTCTGGCAGCATTTATGCCTCAGCAAGCAGAGCGGGGCTGCTTCTTGCCCTGCACTCACCATGCCTGGAGCAGGTCACAGTAATCCATGTAACAACATCTTTATCCTACAAATATTCATAAAATTCTGCAGAATTCCAGACAGAATTCATTATCTGCAGGAATTCACCAGAACATCTGGAGAAAGATGGCCAGCCACATTGTTAACATCAATCAATTCTGCTCCCTTGCAGTCAACTCAACTGTGCCAGCTTGCCCTTGACAGGAATTAGTCAATCTTTTCTAAACTATAAGCTGTTCCTGAATTTACTGTTTATTCCCAGGTTACATCATTATTTAAACTTTAATACAGGAGAGTGAAAGTGGTGAACAGCAAAAAAGATACACATGGATTCATCTGTTGTATCAAAGTACTGATCCAGAATTAACAATTCTGTCAGGATAAGGTAAGGCAGATTTGAGACCTCTGCTCTTAGGATGGAAACAATACAAAGGTGGTCTGGCAGGGTTAGCAGCTTGCCAAAACTCCTCCATTGAAACAACCCAGGATCATACAGGAAGCCTTCCAAAACACAATTTTGTTTTAGCTTTTTAGATAGCCTCTTAAAAGTGTTGTGAACCTCTGAAGAGCCAGCAAAACCACCTGAACACCTGGGGCTGAAGGGTTTTGAGGTAACAATTTCAGAAATTGTTGATCCTGAGGCCCAGATCCTAAATAGGCTTCTAACTAAGACTGTAAACATATTGCTTGTATATTTTGAAGCTAGAGGACATAGAAAACTAGTCCTCATCAGTATTCCATAGGAAAATGAGTGCCAAGGGACCATGCTGCTATTGAAAAGAGGATCTAAAGAATAAGAAAAGTGCTTTGTTATAAATCTTTTGAAGGATCTGCAAAATACCAAGAAATATCCAGAAGATCAAAGTCTCCCACCATTATCCTTCCTTAAAAGGGCAGAAAGTAGGGTTACTGAGATAGTCAGGACTTCTGGAGGCGACTTTCTGCAATGACCCCATGGCTTGGTCTGTGCAGACCCAAATGCAGCCCTTCAGCATCTTCTTTAAAGACCTGCACACAAGCACAAGTGTTGATCCCTTTCACAGGTGGTGTGGGCTCTGCCTCCAACAGCAACACAGACATTCAACAAATGCTTCATAGACTCCTGTTCTATGTGTCTTTGAGTCCCAAATCCCTGCATCCTGACCTCCTTACTCCAAGATATCCTGCACAGGACCCCTCACCCTGCATCCCTTAAAGTGCTGTCCAGTTGAAATTGCACCCCTGACTGCTCATAGTTTTTCACTGCTGATACAAAACCGCTGTATTTTCCAGAACAATATTTGGGCAACCAAGTTGCCAAACATGCTCTTAAATAAAGAGTCATAAAGCAAATATACACAGAGGAATGTAATGAGATCCGAGCACTGTTCCCCCTCCAAGGGGAATGATGCCAGCCCGAGACATGGTGTATGAATTTCCCAAGGACTGACAGCCAGCTGGATTTCTTGTACAGCTCTATGACTTCATGCATCCCTGGTCTTGTCAAGATAGCCAATCTGCATCAGTACCACAGGGCTGCTCAGGGGGGAGCTGAGGACCAGCTGTCCAGGCATTTGCTGCTGTATTTTGAGCTTAAGAAGTTCCATAAATGCAGGTCCCACCAGATGCCATAAACCCCACAGGAACCACTGAAATTACTTGGACAACTTCAGCTGCAGAATGTGAAATGGGGCTGATTTATACCAAACTGAGGATTTGGCCCTCCACATTGGAATTTGATAAAAAAGGCTTGAAAAAAAATTAATACAGTATTGTTCTATGTCCCTATCTGAGTATCACCTGAATAGACCACAGTCCATACTGCAGATGGAGATGCAACATGTAGAATCATGGAATGGCTTGGATTGGAAGGGACCTCAAGGATTACCCAGTTCCAAACTCCCTGCCATGGGCAGAGACATCTTCCACCAGACCAGTTTGTGCTGAGCCCCATCCAACTTGGCCTTGGACATTTCTAGGGATGGGGCAGCTACAGCTTCTCCAGACACCCTGTGCCAGGGCCTCACCACTCTCACAGGGAAGAATTCCTTCCTTATGTTTAGTGTAAACTTGCCCTCCTTCACTTTAAAGCCATTCTTCCTTGCCCACATGACTGTGACCCCATGTTTTGTGTAGGTATCTCCTAAATTCCACACTGCACTTCAGCAGGGATGCCATCCCACTGCTTTCTTGGTGCTGATGGGCCCCAGGACATTTGTGCTTTGGAGCTTACCCCTAGTAGAGCAGTACTTGGCCTGAAGTTTACTCTTTCCGTCATTCTCATGATCAAAGAAAGCCAAGAGCTGTTTGACAGTTCTGCTGTCAATCCTGTTTTAGCCCATGACTGAGCAACACTTCAGGTGGATCTCGATAGCAGAACAGCCCAGTGGCTTCAGCACATCTCCCTATCTGCCTGATAGAATTCACCTGCAGGTCTGCCAGATATCAGCTGGGATATTGGGCTTTTACCTGCCTCCTGCTGCAGAGGTACATCCAGCTGTCAAGGTCCTCGCCCCTCAGTCCCCACTGTCTCATCTGCCTGCCTTCTGCTGGGCCAGAATTAGCACAAGTGGTAGTGCCACTCTGTTTTCCAAAAGGATGTTTTTTTAGTTTTTAACTACATGGAAGTTTCTGCAAAGCAGGTTTCTGTGGATGAAGTGGATTTTCTGAAGGAAATAATGAAAATCTGGGAAGGAGAAATGAGTCAAAAACTCCTTTGGATTTTAGAGGCATTTTCCTTGTTTGGCTTTTTGATTTTTCAAGCTTTGTTTTGGCGTAGGAGGGGGGGGGGGGGAGGGGGGGGAGGGGGCATAGAGTAGAGCTCTGTTTACATCCTATAACAGGATGTAAACAGAATGGTCTGTCCTTTGCCCACTGAGATATGGGATCTTGGACTGAGAGCAGGTTTGCCAGAGCCTCTCCCAGTCCTAAGCAGAGAAAGATCATGGAGCAACCAGAGTACTCCAGCCTTGTAGGCTGCAACCACCTGAATTTGATTTACCTGCACACTTTCCTCTTGTTCCTCCCTGAGCTCAGCTTTAGAAAATCAGCAATGGAGCCTAGTCATATGCTGGTTTGGGCAGGGATATAGTTAATTTTCTTTATAGTAGCTGTTACAGGGCTGTGATTTGGATTTGTGCTGGAAACAGCATTGATAACCCAGAGATGTTTCCCCTACTGCTGAGCAGGTTGGCACAAAGTCAGGGTCTTTTCTGCTGTCCACCCCACTCCATCCCACCACTGAGGAGGGTGAGGGCACACAAAGAGTTGGGAGGAGACACAGCCAGGACAGCTGATTCCAGACAATATGGCATCATGCTCAGCACAGAGAGCTGAGGAAGAAGGAGAAAGGGAGAACATTTGGAGGGATGGTGCTTGTCTTCCCAAGTCACCATCACATCTGACGGAGCCCTGCTGTCCTGGGGGTGGCAGAGCACTTTGCTGTCGGAGTCCAGGACATCCCTCTGGCCACTCTGAAGGGTTTGGATAATGGATAGGGGGGTCTGAGATCTGTACAAGGGGGTCAGCCAGCCTCACACAGAGCCCAGCAGGACACTGCTCTTGATCCCTGGCCATGGGAGTGAATGCCCACATTGTTTGAAGAATCACAAGCTGAGAGAATTCAAAATAAGTAGTAGCTAGTTTATCATAGAATGTAAATGTAGAAGCTAGGATTTCTAGATTTTATGGGTTTGAAGAGGCAAGATGGAGGAATTGGGGAGCGGTCCTGTCCTCCTTGTTCTTGCTCTCATCCCCCATCTTTTGCTGAGTTGGATTTCAAGGATTGGTTTAGAGTAGAAATGACATGTTAACATAGGTTGTGGCGGTGTGTGAAATTTAGTTTATTAAGTTTGCTATATGTTCCTTTGTTCCCTCCTCATCCACGTGTACCCCTGAGGCAAGTGACGTAACTGTCAGTTTTCTGTCACTCACGAAGCCCGCGAATTTTGTATTTCTCTCTGTCCCCTGGTTGGCAAAAGTTGAATATTGCACCTGTCTAACGGTCCCTAGAATTCCCTCTATTGGTTGTCTGGCCTTTACCCCTCCCTGACACCATCTGTATAAAAGTGTACGCAGAACCACCCTCGGGGCAGTTGCGAGAGCAGACGCAGGCGCGAGAGATCGCGCTTGCTGCACAATAAACATCGCTACGTTGCAGCCTCCCACCCTGCCTCTGCTTCGTCACTTTAAGACTGCTGCCAAAGATCTCTCATAACAAGAACCCACAGGAATCAGTACTGTCGCTCGGCGTACGAACTGATCCTCGTCCCGTGTCGCGGTGCCCGGGCTAGCCGTGCGTGGAGACGCTGAGGTCTCGAAACACAGCACCGTGACAATAGGTAGTAGGTATTGGCAAAATTTTGTAAATAAAAAGTTCATTGTGGACAGTGGTTGGGTCAGGGAGACTGTACATAAAGTCTGGGACCCTCTGATCTGCCCAGTCTGCCGCGTGTCCTGCTCTGCTGGGGACGCCCTGCAGAGCTGAGAAAGAACTGAGAGATAATGAAAGAATAAACAGCCTTGGGAACACGGACTGGCGGACTCAGTTTGTTTTCTCTGATGCCTGTGTGGAATCTTCAGGTCTAGAAAAGCTCGAAAACCTTATTACCTCGGGGAACAGCAACCCCGAGGAGAATCTCAGGGAACAGCAACCCTGAGACCTTGCCTGCCATGGGAAGTGGGGAATGCAAGACTGGTTTTGATCTCTTTGCTAACCTGCCTTTTGCTTTACATATTGAACTATCTTTATCTCAAGGCACAGGTTTTCTCAGATTTACTCTTCCAATTCTGTCCCTCAGCCCAAGAGGGGACAGTAAGTGTGTTGCCCTGGTTTTTCTGAGATTTTTTTAAAGCCTTCTACTTGTTTATAAGATGCAGTCAGTTCTTTAGTTTCTGTACAATATTAAGGGTCAGTTTTTCACTTTCTCACACTTTGGAACATAAACAACCTTTCTTGTTTTTGTTCACTGTCCTTTGCTTACAATTTCTAGCCTGAAAATAATGTTGGCTGACAGCTGGTCTGGCCAGTGGGATGAAGGGGTAGTAACCCCAGAAGCCAATCCGCTACCAGACCCACAAAATTATAAAATGAAAAGAAATAAACAGGCTGGGGCCCTTTTCTGGGGAGCAGCTTTTCACTGCAGACCTCTGCCTCCATGTTGTTGTTTTTGTGTTCCGGTCAACATAAGTGAGTGGGGCTGAGATCCTGGCTGAAGTTGAACCATGTCAGAGCAGAAGTCAATGGTAAATCCAAGCCCGCTGTGACCATATAGCCTTGAAAGATGTTGGTGAAGCACCAGGGAAATGATGAACTGTAGGTGACTCATCTTACTACAATTTCACTCCTGGCGTGAGTTCCACCACCCGTGGCCAGTCAGCCATACTCAAATTACCCATCCATTGTCAAGCTGAGCATGACCCACTGAGTTTCAGAAATACCCTTACATAAAAGGTACCTCTAAGCAGCCCCAGCCCATGCAAAGGACACAGAAAAGCAATATTTGTGCCTGTGAAGTGCTCCCTTTCCCACTCTCCACACTACCCTCCAGCCATCTGTTCACTGCCTGCAGCTCCCTCCCAGCTCACCCTTTGAAGGCAGTGGATTTCTGCCTACTGAGACTGCCTGCCTGGCATTCCTGGCTGTGTTCCCTCCTGCTTGCCCCAGGGAGGTGCTGGAGCAGCTCCTGCTGCCTGCCTGGGTCATCTGCTAAGCAGGTTACCTTGCAGCAACCCAGGCTGGCTGGAAGTGGCAGTTCCTCCCATGGGAGGTGCAGAGCTCTTGGTGGCTGGGGGTAGCAGGCTGTGCTTCTGAAGTGCTTGGAAACAACGGGATGTTTTTTGGAGGTCAGGCCAATATATGTAAAGCATTCAACACTTTCTTAACTTTCTAAATCACCTGAGTTACTTTGCTCTGTAGCTGGGACTGGTCCTTTCACACAAAAAGTATTTGCTGGTATCTTTAGGTTATGCACAAAGACTACACTGCTACAGAAACCCCAGCAGAACACAGACCTCCACATTACAGATTCACCTCTGTTCACCCATGAGCAGCAGAAAACAAAAGTTCTTCTCCTTGCCCTTGGACCTATCTGGGATCAAAGGTGGGGTACTGGATGAAAAAAACAGTCCTGCTTGGGAGCATCCTTGGGGGTTGCTCCAGGGACTTAGAAACAAGCTGAACTTGAGATAACAAACTGCTAGTAAAAGCCAACACACAAACCAAAGCAGTAAAGCAGAAACACAAACACTTCCAATAACCAGGACACACATGTCTGGGACAGAACTGTGGATGATTCAAGTGAAGGAACCAAATTTTAAACCTCAGCGACAGCCTATCTTCACAATATCTATGAGAAGAGCCAGGGATCCTGGAAGAAACAGAAAGACCAGTGATGTTCAGTGAAAAGCACTTGAAAAAAACTCCCTGAGAACTGCAGGAAAATGCCAATTTTTTTATAGAATAAAGGCCCAAACCAGAGTCTGAATATGCAGTGTGGTAATAGAAGGAATTTCTGAGGGAGCAAGGATAAGCTGAAGTCCTGGGTAATACCTGGGTTAGAACCTACCAGAGTTCCTGGGAAGGGAGGCTGGAGATGTGCCATGAAACTTAAGCTACACACCCTATCCCCTTTCAAAGGTGATGCAGAATTATCTAGGGATTCTCTTCTTATTAATAAATAAATAAATAAAATTTCTTTGCTTCAATGCCAAGAAGTTATATAAAAATAATTAATGGCCAGATTAATGAGAAAGAGTAAGTCATTAGAAATCAAAAATTAGATAATTCTGTTGTTGACATGAGTGATGGTGAGAAATAAATTATATTTGGCTGACACTACTTAATTAGCTGGAATCATGGCACTTTCTTAAATTTTCTTTGGTGAAGCTTTTAAGCTTTTGACACATCAATTCCCAGCTAAATAACCTCAATGTCAAAGCAGCCATATTCTCTGCCAAGATATTTTTGGAGCATATTATTTTAAAACTTCATGCCTTTGTTCAGGATTTTGGTGGCTACCAGCACATGACCTGTAATTTTTGGCAAAAGCCCAATATCCAGATTCTTTCTGAGGGCAGCTGGTACCAAAATTCTCTCTACCAGTCCCTGGTGGGATGGGGAAAAGATCAAGGCAAAAAAAAATGGTGATGCCTTCACTGCTGTGAGCAGCTCAAATAGCCAGGAACCCTTAACACTGCTGCAGTGCTGCTCATCAAGCATCTCAGAGGACTTAATGAGCATGAACTAAGGCTCACAATTAGAGCTGACTTTATAAATAATTGCAAATAATATTCCTGGAGGACGATGCTCTCCAGTTCTTAAGCAAATGGTTCCAGTGAGAGCAGCTGATTCTTGCAGTCCTATTTGTAAGCCCTTTCTCAGGGGAAAGAGCAACCTGTGGAGGCAGAAGTCAAGATGTAAAAGTCCTGCAGTACTAAATCCTGATCTGCTGGAAAATAAGGGAAAGCAGCAGGAGAAAAAGGAGAAACAGCTTGGTGAGAAGAGCTCAAAGACAGTGAGACCAGCTGCTCTCCCAGTCAGTTAGGCTGGAGGACCCTGCAACAATCAGATGTTTTAAAGAAGTTGATTTCAATCTGTAAATAAAGGGAGGGAATCCTGATTTACATGAAGGTCTGAGGACCAATGTTTATAAGATATTATCCCAGCTGAAGGTATCAGCACTACCATTTGACACAAGAATTCCTCTCTCTAATAAAAAAGCCATTTAACAAGGTGCTGAACAATTGCCCTGCATAGAAATGTTTGAATGATTAGTCACTATTATTACCTTTCTAAGTATATGCATTAGAAAGAGTTTTAATACCATGATTCTTAACCACTGAGAAAAATTGGAGGATAATAATTTAGCTTCAAATAACACAATATACAGACAGTTCTAGTGGCTAGGTAACATTTTTGAAGGGGAGAAAAAAATAACAAAAACTGCAATGCCCTGATGGTTGGGGACCTGGGACTGCCAGCAGCACAAACTCCCAGCAATTTGAACACTAGGCACAAGGAAAATACACATATATAATAAAGACCTCCTGAAAACAGGCCTCAGTGAAAACCTTCTTAAGCTTCAAGGTGCTTTTAAATGATTCATTTTGGCCTAAAGCTCATAAGGTTCTATCTATGAAATCTACTTTTTCAATGCCTTTGTTAGCATGAACTCAACTCCAAGATTTACCAGCACTTCTTGCCCTCACAGATCCTCTCCAGACCTTTCCCTAGTGCTTACAGGCTCTTCAGATTATCCTTTCTCATTTCAGCCTTCCCTCACCTTCCTCAGGAAGGTCTCAACACTCTCTGAGTGCCACACAGAGATGTTCCTGGCAGCGGTCTGTACCCTTTCAGGTGGATTCCTCCCCACTCTGTGTATTCTCATTCCTGCAAGGTGATGCTTCTCTGGGTTGCTGCCATCAGCCCAAGCATCTCCCCTAGAAATGCCACATTCTAGGAGATGCACAACCTGGAGACCTGCTTGATTTCTATGTTGAAGAAATTGTTTATCACCTTTCTTGTATCAATCCACCTTGGTTATCACCATGTTTAGCAGCAACCTTTCAACAGTCTCACCTACCTCTTCATCAATCCATTTGCCTTCAGGAACTTCCTCCTTCAGCTAAGGTTCCAAGATGTGCAGGATGACCCTTCAGCCCATCTTCTTCAGAGCAAACCCTTCTCTGTATCCAGGACCCCATTAATCACAGACATCCTTATCCTTGTCTTCTAGATGTTCTTGCCAAAACTGCATCTGAGAATGGTCCCCAAACCAAACTGGGGAATTAATCCCCAATATCCACAAGTCCAGGTATAGTTTTTACTCAAACTGGGAATAGTTTTCAGGAACATACAGAGGACAGGGATGATGCTGAACCCCACGAGGACTCCCCTTCCCTTTCCTCTGCAGCACCAACGCCCCTGTGAAGGGAAAGCACCCACAATCCAGAACTTTCCAATCCAGAACTGAGCAGATCATATAAAATACAGAAATGAGGGACAGGGGTCCATGAGCTGCTTTAAAATCAGGGTGAACTCAGATCCAAACAGCCTCCAGGACTGACATCTGCTGGGGTATTCACACCTGGTTTGGAACAAAATCAAGGGGAGGTGAGAATGAGGTAAGGAGCAGCTCAACTTCATCAAGCTGAGGTCATCCAGCTGTGCTGCTTGAAAGTTACATAGGAATGTTAAAGTAAAATCTACATATTTTAAAAATGAGACACCTATAGAGTTTAAGAATTGCCAGAGTTTGGGAGCAGCTAATTACAGCCCTGACTAGCTGGAGGTTTCCAGGTTAAATTCTTCCTAAATTACTAAATTAAATCTTATGCTCTGTTCTGACTCCTTCTCTAGAGGATCTCTGAAAAATGGACAATCTGAAAGAGTACCATCAATTACTCTGCATCAGATGCAAGGCTTGCAAAGAAAAATGAAATTATTTAAATTAATTTTCAGTGGTGTTTGGTACATTACATAGATCTCTATAATTCTTCAGGTGTTGCTTTGTATAGCACTGCCCTGGGACTCTTCTGAATTTAGTGATAATGAAGTTTTATGTCAAAAAATGCTGAGTGTGTAGGGAGCAACAGCAACCACTGGCTGCAGAGACTGGATCAGCATCACTACAGTAAGAGCAAAGCTTTGGAAAAGTTACTTGGCACTGGAGAGGTTCTTCACTACAGCTGTAAAGGACTGAGTTTGTCGTGGAGCATCCCTGAACCCATCCAGTTTTTGCAGGAGGGCTGAGGGTAATCCTCAGATCTCTTCCCTGACCTGGCATTGGATGCAGGTGTGTCCAGAGGGACAGAGCAGCCTCTACACCTCTGGCTGAGCAGCACCTGGACACCTCTGCCCCCAGCAAAGCCTCAGGCTCCAGAGCAGCTGCATGGAGCCCATGTCAGGATCGTGCTCCTCTGGCCATAGCACAGGCTCCTGGTTCTGCCAGGGGCCAGCTACACCAACAGTCCTGGGATGGACGTGCCAGTGCGGGACAGCACATCCAACCCCCCCGAATGAACACAGCCGTGCCTGTCGCTTCGTAAAATAGAGCTTTTATTTGTTCATACAAATAGTATGAATTATCAGAATTTCATTTTCCTAGAAACATCTTTCTCTGTGTAAAATTAATTTGTGTTGTACATACCACAAAATATTGCATATACTTTTTTTTAGATTTTCTTTTTTGTGGCTTTTTTTTTGTTTGTTTGTTTTTCTTTCTATTTTG
Organism: Prinia subflava; assembly: GCF_021018805.1. Taxonomy (NCBI): domain Eukaryota; kingdom Metazoa; phylum Chordata; class Aves; order Passeriformes; family Cisticolidae; genus Prinia; species Prinia subflava. Next base: position 22,596,858 of record NC_086258.1, read on the forward strand.
TTCTTTTTTTTTACAAATTGGCTACTACACTATGAGAACCATGTTACAGACAACACATCACTAATATCTATACTGCACTTCCGAATACAGGACTGAATGAAACTCAGTCATAAATTAATGTTACAATGTGAAAAAGAAATCAACCAAGCAAACTTCTACTCACATCTCCAAGCTTAATTTAAAAATAAAGGGGGGGGTATATTAAAAAAATGCACTCATTCCAATATTAGCAACCAGATGAACACCACAGTTAATTCACCTTCATTGTCATATTTGTTAGGTAAGGCTTTTTTACATTAAAAGTCTAGTGCAGACTTCATTATGAAGGATATTGACTCAGAATTTGCTTATGGTTAGAAGAGCTATTCCTCACTCTCTGTATTTCCACTCTCCAACAAGTTTGCTCCACAAGAGTTCTTTGCAGCAGGGCTTGATATACAAATTAAGCCCACACTCTGCTGTACAGCTGAGGAAGGCATTGGGATATTGAAAACTTGTTTCCAGGAAAGCAAGGAAGACATAGGGGATGCAAAACTCTTCTGGCACTGAGCAGCTGGCACACACTCTGGGGGGAAGCACCTGGAAAGGAGCCCATGCCAACATACAGGTCCTGGAGGCTCCACCAGGGAAATGGTCTGGGAAGTGGCATGGCCACAGCTGGGAGCTCACCCAAGGGCCAAGTGGAGAGGTCAAGCTTCTTTCAGGCATTGCATAAGCTGCTAGAAGGAAGACTGAGGTTTTGAAAACAAAAAATCACTTGTTTTTCCACCAGGAAGTATTTTCTTCTCAGTGCCTGCAGCTCCTTCGCCTCAGTCACCCAACAGTTGCAGGGTCTGGGATAAAGCAGACACACTCCTGCATTTGTCAACTGTCCTGGCAGCAGGAAACAGGGCCAGAAACCTGGCTGGAGTTGAGGCCAAACCCCTCAAAAGTGCATAGATCCACCCAGCCACTCAGGCCTGCAGTTGGATTTTGCAGGACAGGGGGAAAGCAGGGGCTGTCAGCCTCCACAGCCCAGCATGTCCCACATATCCACTGTACCCCCTGAAGTCAGACTGCACTGGCCCAACGTGTCATTTCTTCACTAGAAGTGGCTCAGGGCAAGAAAGAGAACTTCCCTGTTTGTGGAAGATGCGTTTGGAGACAAACCCCAAGGAGAGATTTGCATCCCGCTCACAGGAGTTTTGTAGGCAGCTTAGCCTAATGATGCTATGCTGAAAATCTCTTTTTCCTTGAGGTCACCCATGTGCATTGAACCCGAAGTGTGAACCCACACGCAGTCGCGTGAGTCCCTAAATCCCTTTGGAGGTGTGACACTGCTGAGCCAAACCAAAAGCCCTCAGGTTTAAACAAAGCTCAAAAAGGCAGCTGCCTGGCACCTGCAGCAGACTCAGAGCTGAGTCTGCTCTTTGCTCTGTCAGAGCAGGACTAGATCAAGACTCAGACAGACCAGCCCAGGTTCTGAGGAACATTTTCATCACCCAACAACCACAGCAGAGAGATGGAAGGAGCAGGCAAGAGCGAAGAGGCTGCAAAAGTAAAACAAATATTTGGGAAACACCACTGAATGGGCCACACACAGCTAGGCACAGCTCAGCAAATGGGCAGCTCCAAGGAGGAGCAATGGGTAATTGTGGAAAGGTGCAGGGACAGGATTTCTATTGGCAATGCATAAGAAATTAGATGTTCTGCCCATTGATGCTTTTGTTGTTTCCAGTTTCACTCATACTGCTTATGGAAGTGCTCCCACAGCAACACCAGGAGATGCTTGGTGCAGTGCATCATTTCAGTGCTGCAGGTGAGGTGTGGGGCATTTTGCTGCCCAAAGACATCACAACTCTGTTTCTGTTAAAAATTCAATGAGAAAATCACGTCTGCTGCCACCTCACTCTTAAAGTGTTCCAGTCAAGCTGGCAGACCCTCTGACAGCAATGGTAAGGCATCAGACACACACAGTGCTTATCAGGACCTCCTGAGCTCACAAAACACTGGCAGCGCTCTCAGGACAGCCCACCTAACCCATCCTGGAGTCTCACAGCAACTGGTTACACCCAAGGAGAAGGGTTTCATTCAGGTTGATGGTTATATATTTGGAGTCTCCTGCCCTACCTGGCTGTCACCCCTGTGCTCAGCCAGGGCACCCAGGGACTACCAGGAATACCCCAGCCCTGGCATGCCCAGATTCCTCTCTGCCTTCTTACAGATTCACCCTTTTTGGTAAAGCAGCACTTCTTGGCTCTGAGCAAATGATGCTCCTTGGGAGAGACCACAGATAGGGTGCTGGACCAAAAAGTGATGGGAATTAAGAGGGCTAAGGGTGATGTTCCCCAGGCTCCTTATGTACTGGGAGGTGCTGCGGTGGCCGTGGGGCTGGAGGTAACAGTGCCTGTGCCATGTCCTGGGACACATTCCAAGCGGGGCATGATGCCAGGCAGACACCTGAGGTTTTCCCAGTGGTTCTGCTGGTGTCTTTGGTGGGTGGAGGGTGCTCCATGTGCTGCAGGCACTGCCATCTCCCAGCACTGCCTGGCATGCATGGGTGCTCCTGGAGTGCAAGTCACTCTGACCAGCACCACACGTCACACACAGACAGCATTTTACATTTGTCCTGCAGTAAAGATTTTAAATGCATAGAGGGATTGTGGGAAAGAACCTCCTGGACAAAATGCAGAAAGGAAAACTGTACTGAGGAGAGCTCTGCCCATGCAACAGGCTCTGCAGCTTCTCTGCTGGAGAAAGAGCACATTGCCCTCCTGGCAATCCTGAGCAGGAGCCCTAGGGCTTGGGGTTCCCACACTTACAGTCACTGGGAAAACACGCTGCTGCTCAGCAGTATGTGGGGTGCAAGGATTCCCAGCCTTCCTTCCCACCTCACCCCAGAGAAATACCCCCCAGGGCCATGGAACTAACCAAAAAACGGTGGGATAAGGGGGCACAACAGCAGAGCAAAGACTGGGACACTGGAATAGGGAAAGCAAATGTTTATAAAGGCCAGATACCCGTAACAAAAATATACTTGTGCTTTCCCTCCCTTCCCTCCCTTGCTTATTTTCAATTTTAAATACAAATTTTGTTTAAGAAAAGTGGAAGCACTGTCTGTTATAAACCAAACCAAAGAGAAAGCAGAAGGGGAAAAAAAACAAGGAAAGGAGAGATATTAGAATTAAACACCATGGAATGTTAAACAGGTTACAGGCTACCGCTCTAGCCAGTGCGGTTAGGCAGCTTAGTGAATTAATTGCTTAGGAATTAAAAATAAATTATTATAAAATAGATTTCTGTACATTTTACATACATATATCTCTTTGTATAAGCAAACCGTGCTGGGCAAGTAATAACAAGGGACTTTCCCATTCCAGGCTCAGTCCCAGCCAAAGTCCTGCCCTGTCATCTGGTAGAACTTCATGTTGAAGGGCCGGTAGAAGTCTCGCAGCCTCTGCACCACCTCCTGGTCAATGTCAGGGTGGGTCCTGCCTTTTGTCTTCCCCAGGCAGTGGGGTTTGCTGCTGCCCTCTGCCTTCTTCAGGCAAGGGAAGCCCTTGGTTTTGTTGAAGTAGAAATGTTTGTCAGTGATGATCCTTTTGAGGCCCAGAAAGTCCTGGACCCTGCCCAGCTCCCCCGCAGGATCACTGATCAGCCTCTCCCCGCTGACGAAGAGGATCTGCCCGATGGGGAAGTAGAGGAGCCAGTTCTCCAGGTGCTTGGCATAGATGCCAATCTGGATGGCGCTCCATGAGGTGTCTATCAGGCCCGTAGTCCTGTTTTTGAAGGTCAGGCTCTCAAAGGTGGGGATGTCAGGCTTCTTGGAGAGCGTCTGGGTGTAGTCTGAGATGGCTCTGGTCACGGGGTCCCGCACCACCACGATCAGCTTGGTGACTTTGGACATGGAGGAGATGCGGGCTGGGGCCTCCTTGGTGACAAAGTAGCTGGGGGTCTTCTCCATGGTGATCTGCCCCTCCAGAGTCCTGGGCATCAGGTCCCTGCCAGCAAAACACACAGATATGGGTTAGAAGGACAAGGAAGAGGAACAAAAATATCCATATGCATTTACATGTATGTTCACACATAGATACACAAGAATTCTTCTCCCTAAAATGCCTTCACAGGCCATTTGGATCATACAGAGAATTCTACTTCCTATTGATTTAGGGATTGAGGGGGGGGGATTATTATTAAAGGCCACTTTATTAGAATCCAGCTGAGTAATCCCCCAGTTATCCATGAGTGGATTAACTGAGCTACACTCTGTGCCTGGACCATGGCTGCATGTACCACACCAGCCCCAGACTGGTCAGGATGGGTCCTGAGCTGCACTAGGTGGCTGTTCTGGCTCATGTCAATACCACTGAGACCGTAGCCACAATCCAGAACTCATTTCCCCATGGGAATGAGAGGATGGTACAGCAGAAAAGCAGGAGATCACTAGAGCACATACACCTCACTTTCCCTCAGCATCCCAAATGCAAAACTTCCCAATTCAGGCAATTTTTCCCTGGCTTGCCAACAGCAGGATTGCACTCACAGGTGTCCTCTTGCACCCAGTTTCACCCCCTGCTTTACTATTCTCTATCACTTGTTTTCTCACATGAACTAGAAAGGGCATCGAGATCTGCCTGGGGCATCTTCAGCACACGCCAGTCCAGGAGACAATGAGGACAACCCCACCCCAGCACTGCCTCACAGGTTACAGCAGCTCAGGATATGGGATACAACTATGGAGATCACAATCTTACAGTGCATGAGCAAGACTACATTCACAAACTACTTTTAAAACTTAAAGCTTTCACCAATTCCACCTTATTCCCTGGCTATTTCTAATTAACCACATGGGTAAAGAGTAGGGAGCTTGCAGAAATGGTGGAAATAACATGAAGCAGGAAAAGTAACATTTTCCTATCCTTCAGTAGGCAAGCTAACATATCTTAGACCAGTTCTTTCCCTTTATAGCCTAAATGGACTCATTTGCTCTAGGTTGCGAGACAGTTGAAAAGAAAAGATAAAAGGGGAGTCAGGCACAAATTAAAGCTATAAAACTTGATTAAGTTTTCAAAGCATCCACTCAGCACAGAGAAATAAGCAGCCAGTGTGTGATCTGCAAGCCTGAAGCTGTGCTTCCCTCAGCCATACACCACCACACAGAGGCTATTCCTAACAGCTATCTCCTCCCTCACTGCTTCTATGCTTCCACAGCAAAGATCACCAGGGCTTTTGCAATTAAACCAGTCACTGATAATTTGTGCTAAAGCTAATGGTTGCCCTGATTAAGAACTCAAGAGAAGAAAACTGACCAATCTGTTGTGAGGGCAAATAAGAGAGGATCAAAACTCATACCATGTCTATGAAATTTGATCAATAGCTATTTATGCAACTAATGGTGAGCTCACACTGTACCTGGTATTTTACTTCATCAGCTTCTGGCATTATCTTTGTGCAAGGTGTTTACTGGCAAGGGGCACCCAGTGGCTGCACCTCCATCCTCCCTGTGAGCTGTGCCTGGAGACAGTCCCTGTGCCAGATCTGCATGGCACTCTGGGAGGAGTGATGATGTACAAGCTGGACTGTGGAGGAGGAGAAGGATATCAGCCTGCGGAACCCTCCAGTCATGGCCAGAGATGGTGGCAACCCTGAAGGCCAGGATTTCAAATCCACACAAATGGAGTTTCACATGCAGATAAAAATCACACTGGTCTACCAGATACCTGGGATGTGAGAGCTTCTGGAAGGCAGGAGCCAGAGTGTGTGCCAAAAACAGCAACCAGAATAAAACTCTGACTAATCCTTCACCTTTCTGGCTAACTCTGCAACCCTATAGTGCCATCACAGAATAGGACCAGTCAATAACACTCAGAGTGACTCTTAAATTTCTCATGGGCTGATGTAGATTTCAACATTTGCTCATTAAGTGGTGCCTCCTTTAATGGCCACATTAAAGCCAAGTTCTACATCCTGCACTGGACACCAACTATTTTTCAGCTTCATTTAAGAGGCTGTTTTCCACCCATGAGGTCCTTAATGGCCTGGGATCTGCCTAGAGAGGCGAAAGCTTCCCAAAACATTTTCAGGTTGCCCACATTGCATTGAAGCCCTTTAGCTGTAGGTCAGGGTCATTGGATTGCTGGTTGTATGGGGCCCTGCATTTTGGGACTGATGTCTCCTTCTGGAATGATGCAAGGTTTATTTTTTCCCTCCTTGCACAAGAAAGGCATTGGGTAGGACTGGGCTGTGAAACAGGAGGAAATTGCTGGGGATGGAGTGCTGAGTCAGTTGATCCAGTTGGGAAACACAGGCTCCTAATTAGCATTTCAGCAAATACAGAGGAGCACACCGTAAGTGGAAGAAAGCAGGGAGTAATTCTTTACCTAAGATGCATCCATTGGCCTGGTGTGAGCCCCTTTGTAGAGCAGTTCATCTGGACCCATGCTGCAGTTGCAGCTGAAAGTGCTCAGATCTGGGCCCGTCTAAATCTCCCAGATTGTTATTTTTGGAGACATTATATTCGCCTGAATTCCTAGAAATTTAAGAACATTTTGTTGGTGACCCATCACAACAAGCAAAGCAGAACAAGGCACATTGACACACGTACTGCCCTCAGGTTGGCCAACACAGGCTGAGGTGAGCAGAGGTAGAAACAGAACCTTCAACCCATGTACAAGACCTGAATCCACCAAAACCAGCCCTCAGGCCCTTGCTCCTGCTCTCCCTGCATTGTACCACATAGTGCCAGGCATAGCCCAAAACTAACACCCTCAAGATTGTCTCAGACTCTGCTTTGTTTGTAAAGTGGCTACATGAAAGGAAGACTGCTGCAAGTGGAGCCAAATATTGTGGCCTATGGATGTGGTTTTAACCTCTGACAACACCACATCCAGGAAAGCAAAGTTCTATTGCATGGGCATGTCAGTTGTGAGGAGCTCTCCCATGGTTTCCATAATCTCCCACAGAGGCACCATCCATCATGCTGGCAGCCAGAGACAGCAGAGCCTCAGGACTCTCAGTGTATGAGGGAACTCATACACTGGCTGGTCTGAACTCACAGTGGTGGAAAAATCACCAAGAAGAATTTATTCCCATTCAAGCCACAGCTGGAGAAGGGCAACTTGGCCCAGCAGAGCACTGGACATACGTTTTGGTGGAAGGAGGACCAGATCCACACCCAAACACATCTGCCTCTGGGGCTCCAAGATAGCAAGGGCCATGCTAAACTACAGCTGCTGCTTTGGGAGGGGAAAGAGGAGCTGTGATGGTGAGAAGCCACGATGCCCTGGCAGGATGCAGCCCCTTGGGAGAAAGGAGTGGTGTCCAGCAGAAACTCACATTCAGCTCAGGAGTGGATACAGATCATTCCAGGGCAGCTTGTGACTGCTGGGGAGCCTCTGTGTCCATGGAGGATTCACAGGCACCACAGACATAGGCAGCTCCTGCCAGCACTGCCCGACACAAGGCAAGAAAAGCAGAGGTGCAGCCACCACTGCTGTCCATATAGGAGGGCAAAGGGAGATGACAGAGGGAATCAGGCTGTGGGGAACAGGGAGCTCAGCTGAGCCTCAGGGCTCAATAGAGACTGTACTGAGGGCCATTGCAGAAACTGTAGTAGAAAATATGGTATGAAAACCTTGGCGAGTCATCCCTCCTGTCTTGTTATCCTCCTGCCTTCTGGCAACCTGGAGTTCAAAGACCTCTGGAGACAACATCCCATTTCATAGCGACTATGAACTGTCTAAATCTTTCAATCCCACCAATACTTCTGGCCTGGAGAACATCTCACAGCAAAGAGTCCCAGCACCAAAGCACTGCCTCTACCTGTCATTTGAGCTCTGTCCCCACTTCCCTGCTTAGGAAGGGATGAGGCACCAGCTTAGTGAGCATGGAAGAAAGACACGAGGATGGGGAGCACTAGCAGACTCCCAGCAGCCTTTATTCCTCACCCAGCCCAGCCAGCAAAGCACTAGTGGGGCTCAGCACTGCTGACTAGGGCAGAGCTGCCAGTAACTGGGTCCCAGCGAGGGGAGGAAGTTGCTCTGTGACCACAACTACGAATTTTGCACAGACAAAGAGCAAGCCCCTAACTCTGAGCTACTGACATGCCAAAAGGGACAGAGGAAAAGCTTTTCCTTTAATGAACATTTCCTCAGTGAAGCCTGCACCCTTCGTAGGCGAAGTGATAGGCTTAGTCTAAAGACGGATTGGCCTACTTTACCTATTAACCACTTAAACTAATGTAATGAAGGCTCTCTTCATTCAAATAGCCCTAATCCCCAGCCCCACACAGCTCTGAAGCCTGGAATAAGAAGGGATACCAAGATGACCTCAGCCAGGCTGTTGCTTGGAGAGGCACTGGGCAGGGGATTTTATGGGGGCTTTTTAAGTGCAAACTTCTCCAATGTGAAAACTGGACCGAGAGTGTGATAAATTTACAAAGTGGGGATGACAGGTGGCCAAATGGTAATCCAATCCTGAAGCCTAATGCCCTTTGTGGCAGCTTTTGTCTGTACAGAGGGGCTCCAGGCTAATCTGCTGCTACTTCTCAAGGAGGAACAGACCAGGGGGGCGAGGGGACCCTCACAACCTGTTGCTGCATTATTTCCCACCGGTAGGGCAGACCAGTGCAGGGCACAGCACAGCAGTGGGATCTGGTTTTATCCCTTGGGATGTCTGTTGGTCCCCGCCATGCACCTCCTGCCATGGCAAATACCTGCTGGGATAAACCCTCCCACTCTGCTGGAGCCTGGATCGCATGGCAGGGCTCAGCCTGGGGGGCTGCAGACAACTGTCTGCCCGTGGCGGGGTCACCTTCAGGCTGCCCGGCCAAGGCCCAGCACACTCAGGTATCCTGCTGCCCAACAGAAGCCCCAGAGCTGAGCGGATGAGCTTTCCTTCCTGAGGAAGGTTTCATCCTGGATATATTATTATCCAGCACCTGGAGCCACCCAGCATCACTCTGGAAGACATTACCCCTGTTCCAACAAATTCAAGTAATGAGTCCCACAGGTAAGTCTTAAAATTGGGTTGTCCTGTGATGCAGCTGCAGCAATGGCACCTTCCAGTCTCAAACCCCTCTGCTCTACACTGCCACACTTCCTCAATTTCCCTCGGCAAAGGTGACAAAACTCTCCCAGAGGAGACAGGCTGCTGTGTAAGGGGTGTTGAAAAAGCAGAAGTGCTTTTATGGTCAGGATAAAACACCACAGCACCTGGATGCAGCTATGAGATGCAGACTGGGGAGCACTCACAGCAGTCCCCACAGGAGCTCTGCCAGCAAATACATCAAAAACCATCTTTAGTGCAGAATTTCTAGACTTTCCCCCACAGCTGTTGCCTAGAAGCAAGGAAAACGTGGGAAATGAGAGGAAAAGCAAGTCATACTATTTTGGACATCAGCCACATTCATGCCAAATTCAGGTCTGTAACCCAGAACCATTTGCTTTGCAGCCCAGTACTGCACACAGAGCATCCAACCTATTTCTGGCCAGTTTCTACCCCATTCCTCACTGATGTTTCAAGAAGACAAAAAGTGATTCCTTTTCAGAAAACCAAACTTTGGCAATCTGATTTTTTTCTGGGGAAAGTGGCCCCCAAATCCTCCCAAGAGGCCATCCAAGAAACTGCACAAATTAGATTGAAGATTTATGGTGAGAATGTGGATAGAAATACAAAAGGTAAACACCAATGTTCTTCCATCCTAGGAGAAAACAGGCTTTTAGCCTCCAGAGTAACAACAGAGGGTTTGAAAACTCAGGATGACACCCAGCTAAGGTACAGGCAGAAGCAGAACAACCCAGAACATGGTACAACTCAATCCATAGGATGAATTGAAGATTTTTGCTGCATTTTTAATTTACAGGTTGGAAAGCAAACAAGCCCAGTGGTGTCTGCTTGAACAGCTCTGAGGAACTAAATGAAGAAGTTGATGCTTTCCAGCCTGCTGCATCTCCCTCTCCCTTGTCCCCATCCCACGGGCAGTTTGATACCCTGTTCCCATCCCAGCATGGTCCTGTTCAGCTCTGCTCCAGTCAGGATCCCACCAAAGCCAAAGAGCTCATTTCACATCACAGTCTATCTGTCCATCTGTCACCTTAAGTCAAACATTTTTAAGGAGGCCTTTACTGCAACAGCCAATTCTCACTCTGATTCCTGCTGCTTCTCTGCCTTTTCTCTCCTCCCCATCTCAATAAATAAATTTAGGCCAAGAGAGCTAATTCCAATATCTTGAAAAAGGCCTGTAGACACACAGGGAAGGATGGGGTGGTAGCTCCATTGGTGGTAGCTTTGCCTTACAGCTCATCCCCTCTGCTAGGGTGATACCCAATTGTTCCTAGTTTCCAAGGCAGCATGTTGCTATCAAAAAGCAACAAAAATGCACAGTGCAGGTAAGAGCAGCCAGGGGCTGGATTAAAACCACACAATTCTAGACCTATACTGGCACCTGACCATGAGAAAGAGCTCAGAGATGCTCTGGCAATCAAAACCCCAAAGCATGACCAGCTCAGCTCCTGAAGCCACCACACTTGGCCCCACCCTGACCCTACCAGGTCCTTTTCCCTGCATGTCTGATCACAAAACTGTTGAATCCTGGCAATACTCCTTAAAAGCAAGAACCTGATCAGCTCTGGCAAAGACTGTTAAAGTGATAAAGCATTTTAATTGCTTTCACACAAACCTGCCACCTGCACACAGGTCAACTGGCTTCAAAATTACCTTCTTGGCTTTGACTCTGCTTTCTGGTGGCAGCAATGGAATGGGGGAATGAAGGAGATGGAGGAAGAGGAAGAAATAGTAAATTCCTCTTTGGGAGTGTGAGTGCTTGCTGCTTTATTATTTGATACATCATCTTACCAAAATTTTCCTTGGCTTCAGCGGCTGTTGCACCACAGACCTGTACAGTAGCAGGCAGTCTCTCCTCTTTTTATGACCACTGGTAAGAGCAACATGTGTGCCTTTGTCTCAAGCAGGAGTCTGTTGTTTGGGTTGGCAAATTATGCAACAATAAAAGAGAATGGCTGGGGACCAGCCTCAGTCTTTTTGAAATGGATGTAACCCTATACAACTCCGTCAAACACTCACCACAACGATTACACAAACCAGATGATGGGAATTAATGAACTTTGGGTGTGAGGAAGGAGTAGGTGAGGGAGGAGGGAAAGAAGGAAAAAAATATGTCAGCCTGAAATTAATGTTTTTCTCACCCTCCTTGCTCCCTGCCCCCAAATCTGCTGTGTGCCCTTCACTTGTTGGGGAATTTTGGGGATTAAAGGAGGGAGAGGACAGTAATTGTCTGTGGAGAGTGTCCATCATTGAAAGGACTTCAATGGGACCAAAGAGCTGGAGGTCATGGGCAGCATCACCACATACCCCACAGAAACAGGCTCTGGTCTGGCTGTGGAGTCTGATCTATGCTCCTTTGATGCAGATAAAAAACCCCATCAAAGGTTTGGGGAGTGGGGAGATGCAGGGCAGCAGCAGATGGCCCTGTCGTCCCCACTCCACGTGGCACAGCTGGGAAGCACCAAATGGCCCCGGCAAATCAAAGCAAGCAGTGCCCCAAGGACGGGGCAACACACTGCTGCAAATACCAGGGTTTAGGGGTTGGAGATTTTTGGGGAGGTTTAAGAGGTTGTGGTTTTTTGTTTTTTTTTTTTAATAAAAGACTTTATCCACCTCTTCAAAAGTCACTGCATTCAAATTAGACCTATGAGTCACCACAGAGGCTTGATCCTCTCTATGCTGGGACACGGGGAGCTAACACAGCCACAGAGCTGAACAGAGAGTTTGCAGCAGCATCTGAGCACCAACCTAGACAAAGCAGGGCCTGATCCATGTACAGACTCTGGAGGGTTTGTGCCTCTGGGAACAGCAATGGGTGTAATGAGCTCCACCAGCCTCTGCTGCAAAGGCAGCCTCTTACCCTGTGCCAGCCAAAATACATATCTCACCCAAATGCCTCCCCCACTGAGATTAAATGGGTTAATTAGAAGCAGTCCTCATAACCAAGACATGACAGGCTATCCCTCACAGGGCTCCTGCCTTCTGTATCAAAGTGCCATATATGGTGTACCATATAGCTGCAACCTATAGGGGAGGAATAACTTACCTCAGCAGAAACACTTAGTGAGAGTTTTGCCTGCACAGGACAGGGTTATGCTTTCACCAGAAAGCACAGTAGAGAAGCCCAGGTTCCCCAAAGGCTCCTGTAATGTCACCATCACTCTTGGGACATGCCCATTCCTTGGCAAAGGATGCAAAGGCATAAAGATGGTCTTTGAGGTGGCTGATTGGAGCAATCCCCTTTCCTACCTGAGCTCATGCTCCATGCAGGGCAGCCTCTGGGGAAAAGGGTCCAAGAAGTCACCCTGGAAACCTGGGAGAAGTGCATCCTCCTTGCAGACGCTCACATGAACGTGGCCACAGGGTGCAGTCCTCTCCTGTGGCCTGGGGATCTACAGCACTGGCCAGAGGAGGGAAAGGGCAGAGCAAGAATGGGGCAAGCAGCACACTGTCCCCCACTGCTTTCCCAGCCTCCATCCAAATTCAGCTCCAGAGGCCTTCTTCTGCCTGATGCACTTTGTCCACCTAATAATCCTCAGTCAATCTCTTTTCCAGCCCCTTGTCTAGATGGCTGCACCATTCCAGTAAGTGTTCAAAGCCAGGTTGGATGGGGCCCTGAGAAATCTGGTCTAGTGGGTGTTACCCCTGCAGGAAGATGACATGAGGGGATTTTCAAAGTCCCTTCCAACACAGACCATTCTATGATTCCTCTTGAACCTCTGCATGCACAGCCCCTCCAAGGAAAGGCTCCTTGTTTTGCCCATTTTCACCAGCTCCTGTCCTCACACCATTGCCCCAATCCTTGCACCACCACACCAGTCCATCCATCCCTCCATCTCCAGCCTAGCTCCAAGTCTGGTGAGTACCATACCTTCCCCCAAGAAATCTCTTTGCCAGGCTGAGGATTCCCAGGCTACTTGGTCATTCCTCAAATAGAAATTTCTCCAGCCCTACAGAACAAACTCAGAATGTTGCCACTGTCACTGGGTAGATCATGCACCAACTGAACACAAGCTGCAGGGATGCAGAGCTTTCTTTGCATTAGGAAGGGCAAAATTTCCAATTATTTTTTCACCTCTTCCCCAAATAACAGCACAAGACGTTACAACTGGTAAGCAAGAACTTTCCCTCCTCCTTTGCTGCAGCCAGGCAAGATATTCATCAATGTCCCCAGTCCATTACACAGGCCCTCCTCTTCTCTTTATGTAAACACGGAAGCCTCTTTCTACTCCCCACCATACTTAAAAGCTCTGAACTTCCACTAAATAATTATCTTCACTGGGGGGAGAGGAGCAGCACTTTACATATCAAAGGGCCTCTTTGAAGGGATTTACAATAATTTAAGATGAAATGGTAAATATTCTATTCACTCCAGTTCATCTCCAGTAATAATTATAATCCTATTAGCAAGGTCCCAAGAAAGTGATCGCATTATCATCTCGTGAGCATCTATGTGGATTTCTTGGAGGAGTGGGATGGGGGAGGCCATAGGCAAGTAACGAAGGAAAAGCAACAAAAGATGCAATTGCCAGCATCTCCCTTCCCCCAGCAGGATTTGGGCTCCATTGTCCCGATGCTTCAATAGTGCTTTACTCTGAAAATAGGAGCTTTTGAGCACAGTAAGGGGGTGGGGCTGAAATGAGCATCTTATTTCTCTCGGTCACCGCTGCTCCCCTTTCATGGCCGAGGGTCCCCCCTGGTGCCACTCCGGCGACAAAGAGCACCCGGTGCTGTTCCTGCAGCCCCGGGCCGGCGGCAGGGCCACAATTAAAAGCTAATTGCTGTTTATGGGTGAGTTCTTTAGAATATTGTCCAGCATCACTGGGCTGTGCTGTCCACTGGTCAAATCATGTGAGATTACTCTAATCTGTCTCCATTTCCCCCAGAAAGGACAAAAAGACTGTTTTTATTTAAAAGCAGAGCAAGGAGAGGGAATTTCTGTGAAAGTCATAATTTAAGGGGGAAAAAATCTCCTGAACTCAGCAGGAAATATGACTGAGCTAACTGGCAAACTGGAACTAAAGCCCCTTTATCAGCAGAACGCAGCACCAACTGTCTACACCAAACTGTTTTATTCCTGCTCCATGACACCCCGCTGGAGTGTTTAACCGGAGTTTATCCCTATAGGAGTGCCTCAGTTGCACCAGTGTAATCCTCTTCCCTTTCTTCTGGCACCTGGAGGCCACCGGTGTGGGTCCCCAGCACTTCCACCCGAAGCAGGCAGCTCAGCTCCGCTTGTTCTGGGAAATCAGCAACTACTCCACTACTCCAGAGCTGCACCACTTGCAGGCTTGTAACAAGCCAAGATTACTGTCACAGTGTGCAAGAGTTTACTGCAAAGCTGTAGAAACATTTTTCTCAATAAATTAAATAGACAACAGCCTGAAAGGGAGGAAGGAGGAAGATTTTTAGGCATCCAGAGAGATTTCAGTGCTTACAACTCATTCCTGCTAAAAAAATAATTCTCTGGACTGCCTCTGCCTCTAACTCTTTCGCAACCAGAAAGACCAGCAATTTCTTCTTCCTTAAGAATTTATCACCTAGAGTTAACATGTGTACTAACCTCCTACTATGTAAAGATTTGATAGATCCACTTGCAGATTCATTGCAAGACAAAGCTCTGCTCTTGAAGAGCACTAGTTCAAAACATCCTTACACCAGAGACATGAATTCTTGAACTCAGCTTTACTTCGGTAGCACCAAGAAAGTCCTGAGTTACCGGCTTAATTGTGAAGACACCCCCCCTCCAAAACAACAACAACAACAAAACAAACAAACAAAAACCCAAAAACAAACAATAAAAAACAAACAAAAAAACCCACCCCCACAGCTCTTGCAAGGCTTTTGCTAGCTCAGAGTAGGCTTGTGCAAAGGAAGCCTGGCTTAAAAGCAGATGAAATCATAACAGTGGGATATCCAAAACACATCCATGGTACCCAGGTGACAGGAGGGTCTCCTGCAGCAGAGGATGTGAGACTAACACAGTCCACACTAACACAGAGACTCTGCTCTCAGGCATTTGGCTTCAACTCCATCAGGAGAACAACTGGGCTGTTGCACAATTCCCAACCAAAAGCCCACTCCTTGCTGTCAGCTTTCTTGCCCCACAGCAGCCACTCAGTCATGTCCAAGAGACACCAATCCCCACTGCTCACACCACAGCCTCTTCCCTCTTATGCTGTCCCTGCCACCAAGGCTCAGGCATAAGCCCTCAGTGTGGCAGGAGCACCAGCCAGTACTGGTGGTACATTCAGCCATCGAGTCCATAGCCCCAAACAGCTTCCACACCCATCAATTTGCTCTCTTAAATGTAGCAATAGCACTAATCCTCTCAAAGATGATAAACCACCCCAGGCACTGCTCCTCACAGGTCTTCAAGACATCTCTCTTCCTCCTAGGTCTTGGGCAAATGCTTCCTTGCAGCAAAGGGAGCAATATAATCAGGTTAAGCCCCAGAGATGTGAGGATCTACAATTTGGGGGAGGCAGAAGTGGATATTGAGACACAGATCTGGCACTGCAGAAAGAGAATAGCTTGTTGGCATTCTGCTGCTGTTCCAGGAGCACCAGGTGTTTCAGGAACTATATGCCCAAACCAAGTAGCACAACTCATACAAGGGTTGAACTACCTGCTGCTGCACATGGAGCAGAACATCCTCCTGGCTCATCTTACCTGTGACACCACAACACCCTGGGGCTCCTGCACCTGGCTAGGAAACCATGAGGTATTCCTAATCCAGGTGGCGCACAGGAGGATATCCCAGCAGCCTCACCCCTACAGTACCTCCTCTTCCAGGCTCTGCTCCAGTGACTCGTTTTGCAGTATGCTCGAGATGGTGAGCCCAGCGAGCAGGGTACACCTCAATTTGGACCCAAAGAGCACATCTGGTGTAATCAATGCAGGGGACATGGTCACATCTCAGACCCCCAGTCATCTATATGGCAGCAGCACACTGCAGCACTGTTTCTGTAGCCATGCTGCGAAAGGGAAATTTCCCAGAAAAGGAGTCGGTTCAAGAGAAACAACCTCTGGTTTGGGCCGTTCTAGGGTGGGGTCCATGCCAGTTATATAGATATAGATTTTTATGGCACACACTCATAAATCAACTTTCTGGTTAAGTAGCCATGTAGTGACCATGGCAGCAGCCTCTCTCCAGACACCAAAAAGCAGCTGAATGTGAGTGGCCAACCTTGGTCCACCACAGCTGACATTCAGAAACACCTGACAAATTTCTACCCAGGAGAGCACTATAAGGAGATGAACTTCCCAGGCTTTGCCTCTCCTCTGGGGCACTGCCAAGTTTTTACCACATTTCAGCTGCTCTAACTCTTCTAGAAGGTAGGAAAAAAACTCTAACCACATAGCAAAGAGCCAACCCCAAAAGGAAATACATGTCAACAGCCACTCTAGCAAGATACGGGTAGGGCTATGTTCCCCTAATGCAATGTTCATAAATCACAGCCCTGCTGAGAAGTCTTGGGTTTTTCCCATGACAGAAACAAATGCCCTAATCTGTGTGCCCGCACGGGCAGGTAATGAGTTACACTGATAATGTTGCCCTTTGTTAAATATCTGCATGAGTGGCCCAGCATTTGCACAGGGAGGACTTTCTTTTCCACCTTGAGACACATTTCTCCTAATTAAGCCCAGCCTTCCTGCTCTGGGTCTTTACAGCCATGATTAGAGAAAAAAGCCTCCTGATAAACTTTGGAGACCTGAGTGATACCCCAGCTCCCACCTTTTGGATCATAACCCATGCTGGGGGAGTGTCCTCAGTGATTTGTCTACCCTTGGGGTACGACATGCCAAAGTCAGGCTTGAACCACTGTGCTGAGTTAGAGCCCCAAAAAGGGAGTGGTGGCAGCTTTGCTCCTCTTCCTCACCACGGATATAGCAAAGCAAGGAGGGGAGCAGGGACACTTTATTCACCCAGAAGCACTTTCCCCTGTGTACTGACATGCCCTGGAACATCTTCCATGTCACATCTCAAATAGAGACCGCTAGCTCTTCCACAGCATGGGGGAAGGGAACTCACAGGGTCAGACTGGGCTTGAAACACATCTTGAGATACATTTGCATCTGCAGTTTTTCAGAAAAGACAGGTAAGATCTCCAGGAATTCACTTTCTGCACCTAAAGGGATCCAATGGGCATCCAGCACCACCTGAGAGCAAAAACCTTCAAAACAACAGCTCAGAAAACAGCCAGCTTTCCATTTTCATGATGAAAAAGGAAAGTTGTGGTTTTTGCTGCTCTTTCTGATCATGTACACATGTTCCATAGGCCAAGTAATGCCAACAAGGTGCTGCCAAACCTCAGCTGCATGACTCCACCTGCTTCTTCAGCAATACCCAAACCAGCCTTGAAACTGTGCAGCACTGAGGCTTTTCCTCAACTGTGGTAGAGGGAAGGGGATGCCCCTCTGACCATCAGAGGACCTCCTCCATGGCCAGTAACAGCAGGGAAGAACAAATCCACCAGAGAAAAACCGGGAGGGTGCTCAACCAACCAAGCGGGTCCTGTACTCACCAGCTGCTCATTACCCTCAGCATTTCATTGAGTGGGTCAAGAATTTAAAATTGGTTTAGACTTTATTCCCAGCTGAGACACCTAATTAACTTCTGAAAGTCTCCTGTTTGCTTCTCAGAAGGGAGGGGTGGCACCAACCACAACCTGAACCATCAGTAATCGGGGCACTGGCCCAGTCAGTATGACCCTCACTGGGATGATCTAATTTTGCCACCCACTGGAACAAAAGGCTGGGCAAATTAATACACCGGTGATCCTCTCAAGTACTGATCCCTAAACGCATTTTAACACAAATGGGATTGTCACCTCAACTCATTTGTTAATGGATTTGTGATTCGGTCTCATAAAGGAGTAGCACTGGAAATCAAGCTCTCTCCATGGTAAACAGACCAGGGCAGTGAGACATTTGTCCAGAATGAGATTTTTTCCGCCAACATCTCTAGTCAGGCCAAGATGGATCTCCTGACTCTCTCCTCCCTTTGACAACTCTCATCAAGCATCAGAGATGGAAAATACAATTAATTTCTGGGACAAAACCCAGCATGCCCACTGAGGCAATCAGGCCGCAGATTTGTTGTGTCACCATATCCTTGGGTCCCCAATGACAGTGCAGGACTCTGGGTAAAGCAGGAGGAACCAAATCAGCACTGGGAAGGAGACAAATTCCCAGTGAAGGAGAGAGACAGGTGCCAATTAGGGAAACATGAAGGAGCAGGTCTGTCTGCAGACTGCCTTTCTGCCCAGTCATTACCTGGGATCATGGTGTGGTCATAAACAGTCAGTGACATCCAGCCAAAAGCTCTTTAAAGAGCAGGCTCAGCTGGTAGAGATGCTCTGCTGCAAGTACTACAGATGCAAAGCACTGCTTCTCATTAAAAAGGTATTCACATAATTAGAGACTTCACATGGCCACATCAATGATTTGATCTAGTCCAGAGTACTCAGGGAGTATTTAAGAAGGCCTGCTTCCCATTTCTGATGGCTTGGGTTGTGTTTGTGTGTAACCCTGCCATCTCTTCACACCCCACACATTGCAATGGCAGGTCCATGACTGTGGTGATAACCAAGAAGGACCTTATGAGCAAAACTACACACACCGAAGCTCACCAGCTACCTCCAGCATCCCACCCTGCTTTCATTCAGAGCCAATTTCCTTCCAGAGCCAGCCATGGGGCTGAATTATCCCCAAGTCCTTCAAGCCCTTGTACAGAAAGAGCACCGTGGGCCAGTCTGTCAAGGCCTTAGAGCACAACCGAAGTGAAATGACTTTTCCCTGAACACTGAGGACTCTGAATGACAGCTATTATTATTCAGATGAAATCAAGTGTCAGATTAACAAATCAAAGGGCACAAGATATATAAAATGGGTGGCCATTGAAGCTTTTCAAATACCCAAACATTTGGATGAACCAAATGTGAATTGTAATTGACTCACCCACACCTTTGATCTCTACACCCTTGGGTTCTCAAAGAGACAGCTCAACCCCCTCCGACCCAGGCTGAACTGATCTGGGCTCCATTGTGAGTCTCAAAAAGTCCTTTCTCTCTGCCTCCACCCCCTGGACGTAGATGCAGCCTGATGCTTGAAAAGTGAGAAAAGCCAGCTCTGCATTGGAGACTCAGGGAGCTGGAGATAGACAACCTATACTACCAAACACAACCTCTCACATGGAGCCCATCACCCTGGGCATCTCCTCCACCAGTCCTCATCCCTGGTGGTGGCCGTCAGTCAACCAGTTGGGCATGAGGAGATGGCCTAGGAAGCAGGAGCAAACATGGGCAGTGATGATGCTCATTCCTTCACTGCTCCTGAAGCTAGACATGGGGTCTCTTTGGTTTTCAAGCATTTCCCTGTGAAAACCAAGGATCAGGCTTTGCTGATGGGTTCAGGGCATGTACATGCCCCTGCTGTAAAACCTGAGCTAGTCTGGAAGAGCTGGAAGCTGCTGTGCCCTTCTCCAACTGCCTTGACAGCACATAATCACTTATGCTGGATTAAGAAATCTGATTTTTAATTTTCTTTAAGATGTTTCTGCAGCTAGATTGAAAATAACGCAGAGCTTAAATAAATGTTATCTCAAAATTTTTACATTCAGAGTGAGTTTTGACCAGTTTTAGATACATGAGAAAATAAATAAAAGCACACTATAATTTTTGATGCCATACAAACCTCAGCTCCCCAGGAGTCACAAGTCAAGCAACTGTTTGGGTTTAGTTTCAAGCCACATTACAAACTTAAGTTTCTGTAGCTCTTCAGGGAAAGCCAGCCCAGCTTATTCTTCCCCCTCCATTCTGCAAATGCTGCACAACCATGCCTTGGGAAGGTTTTGAACCCCACACTGAAGCTTCCTCATGTTCCCCATGATTTGGAACTAGCTGTCCAGCTTAGCTCTTGCTATACAGTCTCAAAGCAGCAGGAGCTTTGGAATGCCTGTCACTGAAGGCAAATGCCAGCAGCTATTCCCAGCATAGGGCTATTCCCAGCACCAGGCACCACCAGTGAGTAAAGCAATTCACTCTGGGAAGGCAGAGACTTGGCATGCGCCCTGTCCTCCTGCACCAGGAGTGGGTTTGATGGGGGAACTGGGTGAGGTAGAGCAGGCATTGCTTTGCCTCTAATTTTTGGGCTGTGACCCAGCTGTGCAGCTGCTTAACCCAACTGGTAAGCCCTGCTGGAACAGCCGAGCCTGCGACAACTGCAGGGCTCACCCACAGAGGAACCCCGGAAGAGGAAGACTGAGGAAGAGACAGAGAAGAGGAAACTCATGGGCTCTTAATCTACTTTAGGACCACATGAGCTTTCTGTTTATATATAGCCTAATTAATTATTATACTGCATTGAGCAGTTTGACCTTGAAATCATCTCTAGGGGGAGGCAGCAGTGGCAGTGCAGCCAGGGCAGCCAGCCAAAGCTCCGGTGTGTGCCCAGACGCCCGCGCGGGGCTGGTGGCTCCTCCTGCGCGTCCGGCTGTCCAGGCAGCGCCCGTGTGTAATTACCAGGCTTCAGAGCAGACAGGAGCTCCCGGCCCCTCTCAGCTTGCAGCAAAATCAGGTTGAAACCCTAACCGGCTATTCCACTTCTCCTTTGGCAAGGCTGATACCTCCTCTCAAGGCTGCCTTCCCTGCTCAACACCCTGTATTAGCTATTCCCTCTGCCAAAATTAGCTGTTTTCCAAATGCCATGCAGACAGCCCGTGCCTCATTAGTCACCAGACCAGCTGAAGAGGGAAATTTAAAGGGGGAAAAAAAGACGTTACAAGCTTTGTGTTAAGCTGAAGCAAGTTCAGTGTACTGCACTAGGAAAAAGGAAAATGGGCTTTGCTAGGCATGTCCTCAAGAAGGGGCAATGCCCAGCTGCCTGGCTTTTTGCAGCTCACTTTGGTTGGTCCAGCCATAGTAAAGTCAGAGCAGGAGCCCAGGTATGCTCAGAGACATCCAGACATCTACCACTGCCCCACTGATTCCAGGTGAGACCTTCACAAGCTTGCTCCATTCCAACCCACTCACAGAAGCTGGGAACCCCCTAGCGCTCAGGAGACTGGCTCCGATCCGGCACAATTTGCTAAACGTGGCACCAGAGGTGTGTGCGGGGCATTCAGAGCAGAGGCACAGCACACCAGCATCAGGCAGCATGTTTTTTCCAACACGCAGAGACATGGGGCACAGCACAGTCACAGGGTCCCTCTGCAATTCACGTGTAGCAACAGCATTCCCAGCCCTGTGTACAAACAGGCTGAGAACTGCGTACAACCACTCTGGGACTGAAGGACTGGGACACGCCTCCTGTTTACTCCAACCCCTCCTGATTTCCTTCCAAGTCTAATACACCTTTAGAAAAACAGACTGAAGGCATGCCAAAGCTGCAAACCTTGCCAGTTTTTAAACAAATATTTAATAGCTCAGTGAAGCAGCAAAGCACTTTATGAAGAAGATGCTGGGGTTTCATCCTCCCCCTAGTGACAGGAGGATCCATGCTCTGAGCCTGCTCAGCCACCACAGCTTCTGGACCCGATTCCAAATCAAAAATAACAGTTACAGGTGCAAAAATACCCAGTGCAATTGCCCTTTCACTAAATGAGCACTTTTCCAAAGATTTCCTATGCCTCCCTGTGCCACTCACCTAAACTTGAAGTTTTAAGTTTTCCAATTTCAAGACTTCCAAGCTTTAATGCAAGTTTGCGTTTGATAATCGAGAGAGGCTGAAAGCTTGGGGCTTTAATATAAAGCTTGTCAAGCTGCTGAAGTTAATAATTGTAATGGATTTTGGGTTCTGTGGGGAAGTTTTCTGCACAGTCACATGGATACACACTGAAGGCCTGACCTTGGAGCCCCTCCCTAGGCAGAGTTCTGGACTGTATTAGACACAGTCATGTTTGGGGACCTGGTTCAGTCTTTGTCACCACACACTGCTGAAGACTCTTCTCCTCATCAGAGCAAACTTCCCACATGAAAAAGTGTATTTTTTAAAGGGAATTGGTGTAGCAGAATACGGTCATACTCAGTACTATGGGACCATGTTTGTGCCAATGCAGGATTTGGCCTTGTGTTCACTTTTAGGAAGGATCTATCAAATGCACACATCCACCTAAAATGTTGTACATTGGCATATAAAATGAAAGTCCCCACATAATATTTCTCCCTTCCTTCTGGAAGAGCTGCCTGCTGCACTGACAGGAATGTAAAGCCTGTGCCAGTTCCAGGGAAAGGTTGCAACTGCTCACTTTTATTACAAGCCAGCCATTTTGGTGGATTCGCAGAAATCCCCAGCCGCACCAGCAGAGAAGACTGGCCAAATTACAACTCTCACCTACGGAATTTTATCAGCACAACACTCACAAGAAGACCAGGACAAGGGAGGATGACACCCACCAGCACAGGGATAGCAAAGCTGGGCTACATGTGTGACACTGTACAAGCCACACCAAGGGCAGTGTCAGCCACGCAGCTCTGCACCCCAGATGGGCTGCAAATTAAACTCTGGGTCAGACCTGCTGCCAAACAGAGCCATGACTCCCTTGATGCCAGATGATGTTCTTCCTCCCTCTCTTTTCTGTACAGAGAGGAGAAAACAAAACTGCTGTAGAAGCAGGCTAGTTCCAGTTTCCAAGGAGGTTAATGCAGATGTAAGGCATTTAGAAGAACCTGGAATTGCTTTTCTCTAAATAAAGTTTCCCTAGCCACCATATGGCAGGGCACTGCCAGGCTCACATATCTTGATGCAAAAATTTTAAAAATGGAATGATTCATTTACCAGAAATCAGTGTGAGATCTGCCAGCAGCACCTGTACACCTGTTTTCCTCTAATGTTCCTACCAACATCATCTGAGTCCCAAACACTCAAGTTTCTGGTCTTCTTTGAATGGTTCCTGAAGCCACAGGGCCAGGAAGACAGGTCAGGCAGGCAAGCAAGCCAGCTAACAGCTCCCAAACATCCCTCCTCACCTCTGAACCTTCCCAGTACAAAGGCACCACATGCTAAATCATCATCACTGAGTTAATCTGCCTTCTCCTTTGGTGCTTTTCCTAAGAGGAAAACCACCATGGGGAACACTCAAAGCCACCATGGCACCAGGAGAGATAGTTCCCATTGGATCACTATTATGAATGGACTAAGGTACACTGCACATTCCAGCCAAGCAGACCCTGCTCTCTTAAGTCGAGATAGACCATGCTCCTGACCTCCATTTCTTCCCCTCATCTGGCCCATGGCACAATGTGATGCCCTTCCCCACTTGTCTCTGTTCCCCTTCCTGCCACATTCAGACTGAGAACAACTCCCTGATGGCAAAGTTACACCACCACAAACATCTGTCCTGAATTCACCCCACCTTTCCTCTGAACCTGCTGATAACCAGTATGTTTCATCACAGGACCCCTTGTTTCCATTAAGAAACATCAGACAAGGTCCATTTACTCTGTTGCCTTCTGGCTGCTGCTGAGCTGAGCACCTTTAAAAAACAAATGGTGTTTCTCTCAAGCTAATTAAACACACAGCAAGCTGCTGAAAGACCTGGGATTGCAACGGTTAGGGCAAGCCCCGGTACAGTCATCAGCAGCAAGTCAGGACCAAGCACAAGACTTAGTCATTTCCCACAAACCAAGGAAGAAGCCTCTCCAGCCTGTCCCCACACACCATATGGTGACAACAGGTAGTAGCTGATTGTCCCTGACCCACTAATTACACCACTGAGACAACATCCCCACTATATGTTCTTTGAACCCATATGTTACCCATCCCACAAGGCCCTGGCCCTATCATTATCACCTGAAGCCATTGGTCACCCACAGTCACATCACCAGGAGACATAAATCCCATGCTGAATGATCACTAAATTAGACTTCCTCCTAGTTGGAACAGGTAAATAGCCCCCAACCCAGGCTCAAGTGAACAGAGTAGCTCAGCAAGAGAGGCCAAATACAGGACATTCCTATCATCAGGCAGATTGGAAATATAGCACCGAAGAACAATGGTTCAGGTACAGTTTCTATAGCCACTGCACCGGGGCTTGCTGGATGCTTTTAAAAACAAAGCTTTGCCTGGAAGTGCCTTGAGATATCCAATGCTCAGTGTGTGTTACAGACACCTGCCATGCCCCACTTGAAAAGAAAAAAATAATAAACCCCAAACCCAGAGCTGAGCCCATGGGTTTTTGTTCCCATCATTTCCATGCCAAGGAGCACAATGCTCCCGGCAGGCCATGCTAACATGATTAGCCAGGCAGATCCACCATCCACATCCGTCACCCCCAACATTTGGTCAACTTTGAAAAGTTCAGCAGCTCAACAGGTGAGGCCATGAAACCCGATCACAACAGACAATGTCATCCCCCCAGTGTCGTGCTGGGAAGAAATTGTCACGTGCGTCATATCGGGCAACGTGCTTGAAACAGAGCAGTGCACTGAAACCCCAGCAACACGAATAATCTTTGCCATCTGTTTGAACAACTCAACCCTCCTCAGATCTAAAGGAATGATCCCATGCAAACACAAGAGCCTTGCTGACTGATTATAGCAGCCCAGCCCTTCTTTTGGGGGGCCATTTTCCTCCCAACATTACACAGCAGCACAGGACTGTCGTAGGGAGCCGCTGCAGCGACCAAGGGGCACTGAACTCCATGCACATTCTGAGGGGACCAATGAAAGTCCCCACTTCCTTAAGCACAACACAATGCAAGATCAATAGTTGAGTTTTAAATTTTTTTTCACATCAAGAAAAGAAAACCTCAATACCAAAATTGTTTGGCAAAACCTTCCCAGAGAACACAACTGTCGTTTAGGAGATCCCTGTTCTGACCCAGCACAACTCACACGACTGCAGTGGAGGAAATGGTCTTTGCTCAGATGCAGTCATTTGCACCCAAAGTCCAGTTGGGGGTATCAGGACTCTTCCCAAACTTCCTAGGTCAAATCAACCATGTGACACTACAGAAACCAGCCACAGTTCTGTTTGTGCTGCCAGGTCCATGCCTCACTGGGAAGGCAATTAAGCAGCAGGTATTAAACCTTCAATAAAGCTGAGATTAAAGAGAATGGCCAAACATAGGGGCAAAATCCTGCCTTGCTCAAGATTTGGATCATCAGGACTTTCACCCCAAACTTTTAACCATCATTTCCTTATTCTTCCCTTCCTCTCAGCCTTGCTGATTGCAAGCACCGGCTTGTACCCCCACACATTCCTTGGAGGGAAAAAAGGAGGCTCATGGGGAAAAAAAAGAAAAAAGGAAAAAAAAAAAAAAAAAAAAAAAAAGAAAGAAAGAAAAAAAAAAAAGGAATTTCTCCCAACACAGGAATTGCTGTCAAGCATGACTTTGCACACTAAAGTCCAAGCAATATGGACGTCTAAGAAATGCATGTTTGAAACAGTTTATCACACACCACCAGACCACAGGGCCTGATCCTGCTGATCTAAATCACCCAGTCTCAGCAAGGAGAATGAATTAAGTCAACTTAGCAGTAGTGGGAAGATAAAGCATCAGCATTTCAAGAATTTTCCATAAGAGAAAATAAGGGAAAAGTACAAGAGGTCTCCCTAGTGCCCTGCTAAAGGCAGAAGAGCTCAGCCTAGTCCTGCTGTCGCTGTTAGCGGTGGCACAGCCACAGCACAGGAGTTCCTAGCAGAGAGCTACAGACTTGAAATATAAATCAGTGATGTTGAGTAGGGCTGGCAATGCCCAGCCCAAGGCAAGAGGGACTGGGCATTACAGCCCACTGGGCTGAAAATAATAATGAAAAGAAAAACCCAAAACACGTAAGACTAATGACAATTACATTTTTTCTTACATTAATTATAGGACAACAGGCTTTCAAGTCCCTAGGACATTTCAAGATGCATCATTGTTCAATCAAATTAAGAAAATAATAAAAGAAATTCAACAACTGATTTTCTAGGCTTCCAAGAAACACTTCTTTCCTCCCCAACAAGCTCTCCAGTAAACTCCAAAGAGAACATCGACATGCCTGCAGGCTGCTCAGCCAGACACATGCACACAGGCTGTCAAGCTGAACTCCCTACTGTTGCAAAGAGGGAACTTCTCTACTATCCAAAAAATCAATTCAATTTAACTTCATAAAATTAGTTTGCAATAGTGGCTGGATCCCATTTCTCCTCTATTATGGTATATATTTTTACTAGAAGCTGTTAACATGCTGTATTCATTATAGGGGGGAAACTCTGCAATGTGCATACAAAAGTTATGTCCAAATTTTAGTTATCTCACTATCAAAAAAAAGTATTTAATTTTTCCTGTTTTCCCCCTGCTTTGCAGGAATGAAACTCAGCACCACTTGATGGTGTTCTGCATTCTGCACTACAGAAACAAACCAACAGATTTCATTTCACTTGACTGAAAATGGAGCAAGGAACAAGTTTGTGTTCCCTCCTTCTAAAGTTCTTTTTGACAGATAAGAACTTCAGACAGAAATAAGTAGTTAAACAGTATTAATCACAATCACCTCCAAAAATAAGTATTCATCAGGCTAAACAAATCTGATGCCTCTGCATCTTGAAAACTGAAAAAGAAGATTTTGGATGGCAGGAACAACTTAAACAAACAAAAACTCCTAACAAATATAAACAAATTTGGGCAGTTAGCTAAACACTTCAGATGAGACATGGGTCAAAAATTCTATCTTCACCTTTTCAAAGCCAAGCAATTGGATTAACACTGTACTCTGAGTGCTGAGGACACAGTAACTCCCCCAGTTCCAAAGTTCAGTTGATTTGAGCAAAAGCATCTGAAAAATAGAGATGAGGCTTGCCCAGCTCACTGCATGATGCTGACACTATGCACCTTTTACAGCATCTTTAATCCTACTGTACTGAACCACTAACCAAATATAAACACATCTCCTTATTGATATAAGAAATAAATAAAAGCCTCATTAGGTCTGTGAGAAATAAATGTGTTCTTGAGGAGTGCTGAGAAGCCAAGATTAACTGAAGTCAGCAAGAGCTTGGAGTTACTGCTGTATAGGATTTGACTTATAATGACAAAATTTATAGGAACAAACTTCTGCATCTAATTCTAATTAAGTTAGAAGTAACACACAATTTGTAGCAACTTGCCTGCTGGTTTGCATCCTGCCCCAATTATTTTGCATTATTTAGTCACCCCTAACTGACCCAGGTTCTAGTCCCACAGCCAACCAGGCACACTCCCATCTTCGGGGTGAATCCCACACATCTGATTACAAGACTTCCAGCATCACTTACTCTTACTGCTTGAGAGCACCACCATTCAGACCTCAAGATTTGTCAGATTTCAGCTAAAACAGCCCTTTTGCATACTAATGAAAAACTACAGGGTATTTGCGGGGATAGGGCCTGCACTGCTTAAAATTCAGCAGCTGATAAGGTGAAGTTTTAGGAAGTTAAACACAACTTTGATACCTGTTCTCCAAATTTAAAAATAATGTGTGTCCTTTAGATATTGGCTTTCACTCACTACATCTGGGATAACAGATGAACTCAATCATAAGCATTATTGTCTCCTTCTCCCCTTCCACCTCCTACTTGTAAAAGATTAATCAACCATTTAATAGTCTAATTTAGGTGCCTAATTAAAAACAGAATTCAACACATACAACACCATTTCGTTAATAAATCCTGACAGGTTTTCTGCTCTGTTATATGCAAATTCTCCTTCAAAAAGCAAGATTAATACTTTTTAAAACTCAGCTGAATTTACAAAGTTTTCATTTGGGCTGCTGTGACACAACACGCTACATCGTACACCGAGATGACAGAATTTCCTAAAACGAAACAGCTTTCAAAAATTACTTCCTCCTCTTCAGATCTTATCCTGAACTCATTTCACTAACTGCTAAGGGATGGCAACATTAAAAAAAAGAGACATAAACCTAATCGGACTTGCCGGGTGGGAGTTTCAAGACTACAAAGAAGTTACAATTCGTAACTTCACAGATCCCATCTAGCTTAAAACTTTCCATCCTGCTCTTTTAGCATTCCTGTAAACACTCAGTAGAAAAACATATTCAAAATACTCCTGATAAAGGAACTTCAATCGGAAAAGGGTGAGAAAGGCACCGAAACGGGGGTCGCCCCTCGCTCGGTGTCCGATCGGTCTTCATCGCACCCACCGCCGCCCGCTTGGCCGAGCCCACCCGCACACAAACATCTCGGACCGGGCTGCGTCTCGCAAAATTACTTAGAATTACATCCATCCTTACAGGATGCAAGGCAGAAATTTATAATTTTCTCCCAGTCCAAAGTGTTCACCGCGTTCCCGACGCGCCCGTTACTCACTACACCCTACACTGCTCTCGCAGTCCAGCGCCGGGACCGGCGACCTCGGGTAATCGATCAGCTCCAGAGGTGATGATGGGGTAGGAGAAAGTTAACGGAGATTAAACGCAGGGAGCGAGTGAGGAAGTTTTATCTGGAACGTGGAGCTGCCGCCTGGCAGTCCAAGGCAGGGCTCCCGGCATGGATCAAACCCCCTCCAAACTTATCAAAAAATTCCCAAAGGCGTTAACGCTCCCCACCTCGCCTCACACACACACACACAAAAGAAAAACAAAAACAAAACAACAACAACAAAAAAAAAACCCAACAAAAAACCCCCCCCAAAAAAAAACCCCAAAAAACCCACCACCACACAACCAAACCCCCCCCCCCCAAAAAAAACCCCAATCAAAACAAACAACAACAACAAAAAAACCCAAAAAACCACACACAAAAAAACCCAAAAAAACCCGGGTCAAATCCCACCCCAATGGGTACAAAAAAACCCCTAACGGGTCAAAACCCCCTCAAACATGCGGTGGCTGAGCGCACCGCCCGCCAGCCCGTGTAGACCCGGGAGACACACTAGTCATCTCTCAGCAACATCCTGAGCTGGAGGAAAAATATGCTCCAGCAAAAGACCTGGAAGTACAGTGGAATAAGTGTTTAAAAATGTTATTATTTAACCTTTATATAGATATAAATACGGTTTGGCTCGCGGAAAACCTGCAGACGCCCTGCTGCCGGCTGGGCTAACGGGGACCGCAGCTGCGCTCTGAGTTTATTATATTTTTAGAAATTGATTTTCGGGGGAAAACATTTAGCGGAACATTTACTCTTCCACTCGGGCGCTCCCCAACCTGCTCGGTAGCCCGGGGCGGCCGTATCCCCGCATCGGGGCGGCGAGCGCAGGACGGCGGGGACCCGCTCAGCCCCGTCCCGCCGCGGGGCCGCTGCCCGGCCCGGCCCGTACCTGTACCAGGCGAGTCCCCGCTCGTAGTTGCGGTCGAAGAAGTGGGGCTCGGCGCCGACGGCGCGCACATCGGGATGCACCCGCAGGAACTCCAGCAGCGCCCGCGTCCCCCCCTTCTTGACGCCGATGATGATGGCCTGCGGAAGCCGCTTGGTACCGGAACCGTTGAAGAAGCTGGACATGGAGCTGCCGGCGTCGGGCGCTACCCGCTGCTCCTCCAGGCTTGTCTCCTCGCCCGGCTCTCCCGGCAGCAGTGGGGGCAGCGGCGGGGCGGCGCGGGGCGGCGCGGGTGACCCGCGGGTCGTCAGCCCGGCGCAGGAGCCGGCGCAGGAGTAGAACATATAGAGCCAGAGGAAGAGCATGATGAAGAGCAGCAGCAGCCTCCGCCTCAGCGGCGGCAACGCGACGGGGACATCGAGGCAGCGGTTCAAGCGCTGCCCCATGTGCCCGCGGGCGCACCGGGATGCATGGCTGGAGCCCGCGCGGCTCGGCTCGGCTCTGCCCGGCGCCTCATGGGCACCCGCGGAGGCTCAACACGGCCCCATCACCACCGCCGCCGCCCGCCCGGCACGGCCGCCCGCCCAGCGCAGTCTCCCGCCGCCGGCAGCGCAGGCAGAGGCAGCGGCGGGGCGGGGCGCGGGCCCGGGGGACGGGCGGCGCCCTCAGCCTATCACAGCCGCGGGTTCCGCATAATGAGGGGGCGGGGCGAGGGGCAGAGGACGCTCTCATCGGCTGACGGCGGGGAGGGGCTCGCGGTCGGATCAGTGACTTCGTGTCCCGCCGTCGGCGCGAGGCTGCCGCGGGCCCGCTCGGCGTCCCGGGGCGGCTCTGAGGGTCCGGCTGCTGGACATCCACCGCCAGGCTGGGGTTCCCGTGCCATGGCCCCGCTCGGCTGCAGGGAATCGCCAGCTGGGGGTCAGCCACTGGAGGCATCATGGTGTTGGGGCATCTCAGTCATTTTTTTCTCCTCCTTACCCCCAAATACTTGGATAGCAAGGTTCGCAGGGCGACTTTATTGTGGTCTTTCAGTTCCTAAGGGGGGGATTATAAAAAAGACCCAAACTTTAAAAAACACACCATAACCTTTTAGCATAGTCAAGGGATAATGGTTTTAAACTGATAAAGAGCAGGGTTAGATTAGATATTAGGGGGAAATTTTTCACAATGAGGGTGATAGAAAATTGTCTGAGGTTGCCCAGAAAAACTGTCGATGGCCCGCCCTTGGAAACATCCAACGCCAGGGTGGATGGGGCTTGGAGCAACCTGGTCTAGTGGGAGGTGTCCTTGTCTATGGCAGGGGGCTGGATTATATGACCTTTAATAGTCCCTTCCAATCCAAACTGTTTTATGATACTATGATTTGCCTGTTCTTTTGATGAGTTGGCTTTTTAATCAGCTGCACCTTCTGTTGTGCTGTATTTTCTGAAATCCCTGGTGAGATTTGCCACACTCCACATTATGGGAGTAACACACAGAAACCGAACCAAACAGAGCAGGTCCTGAAAGCACATGTCCCTGAGAAGATCCTTCCCGCAATACCATTAGCAGTGGGACCCTCCTTTCCAAGACCAGATCACTCCAGCATTCTCCAGGGATGGGGAGTTTGCACATTACATGGAAGGGCTTTAGCCAGTATTCTCCCAGCAATTACAGAACCTACAGCTCCAATGCATTTGGGCAGCTTTTCTATCATGTTTTTATTAAAGATGCCTAAACGATTGTACAGAATTTGCTGCTTTCAGAGCACTTTTGATTTGAGAGGAAGTGAGGTTTTGCTGAAACCTCTTTATTTTATCTTTAAATTTTCCCCCAGACCAGAGGAGAATCTTTTCATCATGAAGAGCCTTAATTTTGTGTGTCAGAAGCAACAGCATTGTCCTGACTTATTCATATATCAACTGTACATCAATTCCTGAACTGTTATGCAAAAGTGATGTTTCCATCACACTGGGTGTGGTGTGAGAATCTTGTAAAATAATCTGAAACTACAAACTGGAGTTTACAAACTAATTAAACCAAACAGATTGAAGAGGGGAAATAAAACCCAGAGAGCTCTATGGCTTTTCTAAAAGCTGCACAGTGGGTGAACACAGAGCTTGGGTTACGCAAATCTCTATCAGTACCAGTGTCACTCATCCCCATTCTCCCCAGGACCAGGTATTTTCAAAGCAGATTTTGGGATGACACAAGGAGATCTTTTGTACTTCAGCTACAGAGTCAACAGCAAACAATTCCAATGTTTCTTTGCTGTGAGATAAAATAGGTGGCACTGCTGGGCTCTGTGCTGTGAAGGGTGATCCCAAACTAACCAGAGATGGAGGTGCCAAGCTGTGGCAGGAGGAAGGAGGAATTGCTTTCCAGTTTCCCTCTGAATTCTGCGAAAGCTCTGCCAGCTGGCCTAGATGGGTAATTGTGAAGAGAATTAAAGGGGACAGTTCCCGATAATGCATGAATCACAGCTGTGGGCAGCAATCATTCCACGTGTGCCTCTCCTGCACTCACATTTACTCACCTCAGCACTTGGTGTTTTGTACAATTCCAAACAGAAAATCTTCTGCTTCCACACACGGGTTGCTCCACTGCACATTCCTACACCAGTGAGCTAACAGGGAAACCGTTCAGATGGAATAATTCTCCTTGTTCCTTACATCCACCAGCACCAGCCAGGATAACATCAACAAAATGTCACAGAAAGTTTGGTTTAAGCCTTTAATATTTGTCAGCTGTAGCTTGTAAAAGGATTGGCTTTTTAAGAAAAGTAGCCTCAAGATAGGTTTTACTGGAATTGTATCTTCAACAGTTGGATGTCAGGAGTTTTCCCCCTAGGAATGGCAAATGGGTAAGTGATCAGAAACAGCATCCATGCAGGGGTACATCAGGAAGAGGGCTGGGCTCTCCCTGGAACACGGAGTGTGGGTGAGAGAGGTTTTGACCACTGGATTGGGAACGAGTTGTGGCTCCATCCTCCAGACTGACCCACTGGCTGCAGCAGGAGCCCACACTGCTGCTTGACAGAACACAGGTAGCCTCCATTCCTGCTGCTGTCTCAAGAGCAGGGCTCCAGCTGGGCTCAACACTTGCTCTTGCCTCCTGGAATTTGTTTAACATGCCCCAGGCAGCAGTTGTGGCAGAAGCATGTGTGCTGTGGCCACAGACAGGGGTACAGAGCAAGAAAATTTTTGAAGAAACAGAGTTGGAAGGAATGGGCACAACCAGAAATGCACAGCTGGGTTTGTTCTGTGCCCTAGAATCAGAAGAGTAGTTGTCTTGCTGGCTGGTTAATCAATAACTAATTGAGCTGCATCAATACAGTCTCCACATCCTGTTTCTTGATGATTATTGATTAGACAGATGGCACTGGGAAGGCGCAGCTCCTGACAAGGGGTCATGGTAGCATTTAGTGGAGCACTGCTGAGATGAGCCTGGAGAGTGCCCAGCTCTGCAAAATGCACTTGCTAAACCATGGCAAAAAGCAGAGAACCCAGTAGGACTTTAAGCCAAGATGATGGTGTCCCAGAAAAGTTGTGGATGTCCCAAACCTGGAAGTGTTCAAGGCTGAATGGGGCCTGGAGCAATCTGGTCTGGTGGAAGGTGTCCCTGCCCATGGCAAGGGGCTGGAATGTGATGATCTTTAATGTCCTTTAAAATTCAAACTGTTACGTGATTTTGTGATCAAATCCACAGTGAGGAGAGAGGAAGGGTGAAGTCTGTTGGCTCACCTCACCAACATCTGACAGTCACCCTTGGGTGACTCTTCCCAGGCCATGCATCCTACAGATGCAGCCATGTGCTTTCCGGCATTTTCTTGGAGTCTTGATAAGGCAGCAGTTTCCAGTGCTTCTCCTGTCCTGTCTGGGTGCTGACTTTCACCTTGTTGCTTTATTTCTTCCCAGTCAGAAAATCTGTATGTCCTTTTAGCAAATTTCATTTTTCTCACACTGAAAAGGCCATTTTTGAAATGTTCTGGAATGCCCCTTCTTCTGAAAGATGAAGGCTTCACATACAGCTCTTCAGAGATCTGCAGGAATAAGCCCTGATGGGGTGATAAACAGGATCATGTACTCAAACTCAAGTCAGTGTGCTCTTGGTCCCAATCCAAACAGGATGCAATTTTCCTGACATGGTTAAA
Source organism: Prinia subflava (assembly GCF_021018805.1). Lineage (NCBI taxonomy): Eukaryota > Metazoa > Chordata > Aves > Passeriformes > Cisticolidae > Prinia > Prinia subflava. The sequence continues at coordinate 22,630,274 of NC_086258.1, forward strand.
GTTCTGTTTTGAGAAAAGTAAGTCACCATTTCATGATGCTAATCAAGTGCATGATCATCAGAAAATGAGAGCATGAGCATGTAACCCTGGAGTGCTCTGCTGTACAGTGACCTGGCCAACACCACCCCCTTTTTGGGAACATAAAACACCCAGAACACCAAGGTGCAGGGCTTTAGTGTGAGACTTCTACATTCCTCGTCCACCCATATGTATCTATAATGGGATTTTGTTCTTATTGCAATACTCTGAGATGTTCTTCAATCACAGAACCATCTCAGCCCTCTTTCCCTTGCAGGGTCGCAAGAACAGAAGCTTTGCACTTTTTTATTCACTTTTTCCCACCTTAGGAAATCCTTACTGCTTTTCCCCCATACCTCTGCCACACGTCCTGTGCAGAGCACCCTGTGCTGTTCCAGACAATACAGGAGCTGAGGATCACCGATGGATAAATCTTGTGTGTCTGTCAACAGCCTTCTCTTCACCACTGCACACATCTGCTGGTCTTGGCCTAACGTCACAATAGTGAGGTAAGGGCTGGGGGAAAGGCATGAGGACATTCGGGATTTTGTCCTGAAAAACTCATGTGCTTTAATCTGCACAAGAGGCACAGCTTGCAGTGAGTATTCTTGGATAAGGATTGCTGGGCCAGCAGGCAGTGACCATCCCAGCTGGGGGGAGACAGGCCATGAGGTGACTGTGGGTACCATCACTGGGACTCAAAACAGCTCAGCCACTGGCAAGGCAAATGCCCAGGACTTTATGCAACTGCTCTGCACCCAAGTCCAAGTGCCACATAATGCCTTAGTGCCCTCAGCTGTGGCTTTGCAACCCTACCACTGACCAGATATGTCTCAGGAGCATCCTAGGGAGACCCCAGGGACATCGTTGCCTCTCACAGTGTCCCACTGCATTGTCCTGGGCATGCTCCCACCAGGGCCATGGGTGGCACTGCTATACAGATGTAAGAGGAGATCTTGTTTCTCTTAACCTGAAACCATTTCCTTTCCCCCACTGCCCTCCCTCCCCTTGCTCCCTGATTTGTCCCTGGGGTTTTAATATCTATTTCTCCAATTGCCACAAGCCAAATTTACTGCTTGCATAACTGCAGTGACTTCAATGGAGAAGAGCGTTTAGGGTGCTCCAAGGAGGCATAAGTAGGAGTGATGTGATGGAATTGAGTAAAGGAAAATATAGTCTGACTGTCAAGAAGAGTTTCCTACCAGTGAAATCTATAGACTGTGGAAGTTTCCCATGGGAATGAGCAGAAACCAAGTTGCTGAAGTCATTTTAAACCAGCACAAGAGAATAGGAAATCAGCCTGGTAACTGGCCAGAAGGAAAGGAGAGATGACATAATACTACTTCTCCATCTCTAATTTCTGTGGCTGCATTGCTTTGTCCAAGAAATGATTTTAACTCAACTGGATTTCTCTTTCTTTTGGGTGATGCGATGGCCCTTACTGCTTTGGAGAATTTTCAATTCCTCTGCCCTGGATTAAATTCTGCCCTGGATTAAAGCAATAACCACTACAGTCCCCATTAGTCTTCCTCTTATTTCTACTGCTTGCAAACCTCTTCTGGGTCTTCTCAGGCTTTTTCCCTGACTTACCTGAGCCTCTAGCTCCAATCCTGTGCTTATTGTATAGAGTAGACCAGCCATTGGGAATAGTGAGAGGGCTCATCCAAGCCAACAATGCCATGTGCCGCTATGAAAGGTACCAGACATGGAGCTGTAACTCACTGGCAAACAGGAGAGAGCACACAGATGGAAACTTTTCTGCCTTCAGGGATTCTTAAAGTAGATTCCTTGTAGATAATTTGCTGCAAAATCATCAAGGAATGATTTTCATCACTATGTATTTCCATCATTATATATTTTCATCATTCTGTATTTTCATCATAAAGGAATGATTTTTATCAAGGCACATAGGGAAATGCTGCTTTCCCTGGTGACCTCTGGCTCTGGTAACCCCATGCCTGCCTAATTTGGCTCTGTGGATAAAACCAGGGCTGCAGATGCAGTGGCCATGCCCTGCTACCACCCAGTGGCTTTGGCAACCTCTAGCCCATGGAACTTCCTAATTTGTTTATGAATGATTTAACATTTGCTCACTGTCTCAGCAAAGCTCTAGTGTGAGCAACCTCCTACCTCGTGCAATTCCCAGATAATTACAGATTAGAACTGGCTATTTTTTACTTTTGTAAAGCTGTCAGAGATCTATGTTTGTTATTATTGTCTCCTAGGTTGCCAGTTGCATAAATACATATGTAAAACCCCCTTTGATCTCTAAGTATTATGACACAGATTTATCAAATGTTTGTCTTTTTCTGTCTCTTTGAAAAGGCTTATTTATGGAGTGCAGTCCCTACTTCCCCTCCTCTCTTGAAATATGAAGTGTTTGTGATCAGCCAAGGTAATATTTAATATCCTGCCAAGAATCCTTTGCACTTCCTAACAAAAGAACTACAACCTAACCAAATGGTTCACATCTGTTTGGCCTCTTCTTTTTAACTAAACAAATTAGCATTAGAATACCTGGGAGGAACACAAGGTCCCTTTCTAGATGACAGAACACAGACAATTATTAGCAAGGGGAGTAACTGTACTGAAAGGAGCAGGCATGGACCTAGCAGATGTTTTCACATCTCCTGTAGTGTTCGTGAATGATCTGCACCACAGTGGACACACTGCCATGGCCTTTTGAAGTGGGTGAGGAGTCCATTCACAGTTGTCTTCTGAATGAAATTAAAGGTACCAGCCCCAGTGAGTTAAGTGTTCCATTTAAACCACTTCCAGCAACGACAGATTTTTGTTGGGGGTGGGGTGGGGGTGGAGGTTGGTTTCCCCCATAAATGGCTAAAATAAAGAGCAACACTCCACTCCTCCCCACCCATAGGTTCAGGATGCACAGGAGGCAACAGCTCTGGTTTTATTTCTGTTTTCACTAGTGCTTTCTCATCCCAAGAGCACCAAACCACCCAGCCTGACCACCATTCCTCACTGTGAAATAAGGTTTGATGGGTTATTCGGGGTTTAGGAGAATGCAAGACACAAACGAACATCTGCAAAATATTGTTGAGATTATTACAGCCTCCTACAGTCTGCACATGGGCAATTACAAGCTCACACCCCTCCAACCACCTGTTGCCTTTCAAGCACCCTTCTTCCCACTTGGGGTCCCAAACACCTTTAATCAGAGATTCAGGAGACACATCAGGAGAGGCTCTGGGGAGGAGGCGGAACAGGACCGGGAGAGACAGGCTCTCCACTGAGCACTCAGTTAATTGGATTCATTGCTGGAGGAGATAGCCAAAGGAAACACATGTGTTATTAGGGCTAACACTTAGCTTTTATTGTAAATGTTTTGAAAAAGAAAACACTCTAAAGCATCAGAGATACTGCTATTAATATATCATCCAAATAACAAGTGATTAAAACCAACAACAGCTACTATGAAAATGTGGCTTTGCAGCACTAGACCACATGGGATGCAGCCGGGAAAATCACTACGAACAGATCAGTGGGGTGCAGTTATAAATAAAAACAGCTCTGCAAAGGCTACAAAAGCAGCAATAATCGGTCTGGTCTGTGGTTTAGTGAGGGCTACAGACATCACGGAAAGTGCTATTTATTACCAGAGCCAGGGACACCGCTGGATGAAGGGATGCAACTTCGGAAGAAGTCAACAGAGGGAGTTCCCGCCCCCGCAGCCCAGCGAGACTCGGCCCGGCAGCCGCGCGGAGCAATCCTGTCCCTCTGGCCGTCTGTCCGGCAGTCCCCACGGTAAGAAAGGCACACCAGCAGCGGGGGGCGCTGGACCGCCTCCAGAGCTCTGAGCTGTGTGGTCCGACGGCGTCTCTGGCATGGTCACAGCTCCAGAGAGAGATGCCACTAAGGCTCAGGTCTGCACGTACCTCGTTCAGCTGCACTTCCAGCCTGGTGGCTCCTTACCTCACCCACGGGCACCTCCCAAAGGCCCCCACGGAGCAACCCTGCAGGAAGCAGCTGCTGCTGGCAGGAGAGTGGGACGCAGTGCTGGCTGACTCCTGGGGACCAGGCCTGCCGGGCAGCAGTCACACCACAGAGGACAGAGCCCCTCCCACCCTAAGACAGAAGTGTTTGTCATCAGTTGGCAGCCCTAGAGGCACTGCCTGGTCTGGCCACGGTCCGTGAGGTCCACAGGGTGTAGGACTGACATACACCCTGTACAGAGCTCTGAGTAGCACAGGGAAGAGATGGCATGGGAACATGAGTCTGCAGGTGTTTCCACTACATGGGAACATGCTCCATGGGAGCATCTTCCCAATGCTCATTTTTGAAGTGAGGAGGGTTAATAAGTGTCACTTCCAATATATTGACAGCTCCTGCCAGTCCTTGCTCCCGCTGAAAGCCAAATGCAATGTAACAACCAGGCCAGAGCAATCAGATGAGGGAGAAGAGATGTAAATAATATTCCTCTCTGCTGCCAGGTGACTGTGTGGCCCCAGCCATCCTGCTTTCCTCTGGCATGCCCGAATTTCCCTTTGGTGCTGCTGGGAGTGGTCAGTGTAGGAACAGTCTTGGCAGCTCTGCAGCACAAATATCCATCCAAACCTTGGAATTCAGCTGATAAACTCAGGCTGCTCCTTTCCCCAGTCTGGATGCAGTCCAGTAGCTCTCCTGGAAGCACTGTGGAAGTGCCTTAATTACTTCATTTGCATCTCTGTTTCAACTTATTTGATACAGTGTCTCCTCTCCATTGCAAAAAAAACAAACAAACAAACACCCAAATATCTCTCAGCTTTTCTCAGCAGCAAAAATCTTGATCTTTCTCCTTGATGAAAAACACAAAAGATGGGTCTCTGAGGGTCTTTGAGCCAAATATTTCTTTGCAAATGAGCTTTGAATGCCATGTGTCCATTCCTGCACCAGAAGACGTTCAGTGTTGAAGCCTGTCCTGCCAGGCTGGGAGATCCCCTGGCAGCATGGTCTGGTCTCTGTCCACCCTACCTGAAGGAATGACTCTTTCCCTCTTTCTCCCTACTTGCTTTATGGGTGAGGAAGATAGGCAAGATGTCCCCAGTCGACCCAGTTAGGGACAGTCTGGTCAGTGTGGGAAATCAGATCCCTGCTGTTTCCAATCAGAAAATCCAGGGCAATTCCCCAAAATATGCATTTCCTTGAAGAACAGAGTCTGGCTACAACCGCAGTTTTGAGGGGCACAGGCAATTTGTGTTACAACATACATTCCATGACAAAAATGTATGAAAGGGAATCTGTAATGACAATAGAAAGTGTTAAAAAGGGAAGCAGAAGGCAGAAAGGACCACGGGATTGCATCTGGGACAGCAAAACCAGGGGAAAAACCTCAGCCGCCAAACAGCCTTAGTCCTGGGGGCTGTCCACACTTTGGAGACACATGGAAACCTCCCTTTGGGTGCCCCACTCACTCAGTGGGCAAGACTGAGTAAGGTATCTACAAAAACGGGAATAAAGGCATGAATTTAGAGCTGTTCCAGCACCAGTGGTGAGGGTCAGGCACCCTCCTTTCTAGCACCCTTTTTGAGTCGTTGTGCTCTCCCAAAGCACATGAGCCATGGCAGCAACTCCTCACCAGCTCCCCAGTACAGTCCATGCCCACCACACACAAAGCATCTCTTAGGAAGGGTCAGCAGTGCTCAAAGAAGTATTCGGGAGCCACGACCTTTCAGGCACTGGGAGAAACATCCAGCTCCTTCCCAGAATGGTTTAATGTGCTAGCCTGAGCCCGCTGCCAAATCGTCAGTTCACGCTCCAAGGCCTGGGGGTGCCAGAACTGGTTAGGAATAGTAGGAAAACATCTCCATATTGTGGGAAAACAGCTTGTTTTGCCAACCCTGTTCTGTGAAACAGATGAACTGTACTTTTTTGAAATACTGGAAAGTAGCTCAAGGTGCTGACCCAGGCTGTAAAATCTTCAGCGCAAACAGGTGAAGTCTGGAAGCAGAAAAGCAGAGGTGACGGACGATGGTGCCAGAATCTTCAAATGGAACCCAGTGACAGCACAAGGAGCAGTAGCCATAAACTAAGACACAAGGAGTTCCACTTCTATATGAGAAAGAACTTATTTCTACTGAGGGTGGCAGAGCACTGGAACTCCCAGGGAGGGTATGGAGTCTCCCTATCTGGCGACATTCCAATTCCACTTGCACACATTTCTGTGTCACCTGCTCTGGGTGACCCTGCCTTGGCACGGCATTGGATGAGATGATCTCCAAAGGTCCCTTCCAACCCCAGCTACTCTGGGATTCTGTGAATAGAAGGGTTCAGAAGGCAGCTCTGAAGCTCACTAAACTTCGTGTTGGAGCCGTAGAAGCCTGTGGTATTTTATTTCAGAGAGGACTAAAAAACATTGAGGGAATAACCCAGAAGGGCACAGTCTGAGGGATCTCAGGGAGGAGAGTCATCACTGATGAAACTTTTGAACTCTCAACACAGTTGTGACCTTTGACTCCAAACTAACCCCACACTGTTTGGGAGATGGTGAGTATTAGAAGCAGACTCGGACTTACCTTGGGCAAGGCCAAGTGCTGGACATGTACCCCTGGGGGACAAGCCCTGCCCTGCAGCACTGACCTTGCCACAATGGGAAGAAGGAATTGCAGCACCAAGAGGCAAATAACTGACTCAAGGTCCCATGGGAAGCACAACTGGCATCCTGCATCCCACTGAGCTCTCACCGGGACTGGCTCTTTGCCTGGTTAAGAAATTCCATGACTCAAAATGCTGCTGGGGATAGACAGCAATGGGCCATATAGAATTACCACCTCCAGCAGAGCTGCATGTAGGAAACAGTGCTGATATCTCTGTTTTAATAGCAAAGTGTTCTATAGACATCCTGCATTTCCAAGGAAGAGGGAATATCTAATTACCTCTGCACAGCAACCAGGACATGCTTTCTACCTGTAATGATAATGATTTTTTAACAGTATCACTGATTCTATTCCTACTCTCCTGGGACTGTCAGAACTGAAAAGGATGTTTTGTGTAAGTCTTGAAATGCCATGGTCTGGCTGAGTGGGAAATGCTGCTGGAGTCAGGAGAGTGTGAATGTGTGACTCTGCTGGGGCAGATTATAAAGGAGATTGATACAGAAAGTGAGGGGGAAAAAAGCCCAGTGAGGGAAATGAGAAGGGAAGTGCTGTGAGCACAGGGATTGGGTTTCTTCACTCATACTGGAACAAAGAGCAGAGCGTTTTGTTCCACCAACTGCCCACCATGCTGGGATACCTGCTGTGCTAGGATGCCCCCCTGGCAGGGGTACTAGGATGCCTGCTCTGCTGGGGTACCACGCACAGCTCACACAAGGCCTGGGGCTCCTTGTGAACCTGAGAGCTCAGGGCAATTCCCAGTCACATAGCTCAGCTCCTCACACCACCCTACCAGGCCAGTGCTGTGCTCCGTGATCTGCTGAATGTCAGGGCAGGGGAGATAGGAAGGGACCCAGTCTCCCTGCAACTCCTCAAAGCCTTACCCAGCGCTCACCTTACAGCGCTGTTCAGAACAACGGGCTGACAGAGACACAAGCTGTTCCCTCCTCCAACAAGAAGTACCTCCATCCCTATTTTACAGCTGGAGTACATTTCTTCTATGGAGATCTGGAAAGAATGAAGTTCTCCTCTGCCTCAGGGCTACTGTTTTATCCACAAAACCACATAAAAGATTTAAAGTCCAAATAGAAAAAACCCAGCTTCATCCTCTTGAGTCACTGGTTCAGATTCCTCCATGAGCTTCAGTGCAGGCTTCTGGTGGTGTAGAGCTGTCTCCTGTGATAACAGCACCAAGATGGGACCTTCTCAGCTACCAGCAGACACATGGCTAGGAGGGACACAGCACACCACTGCTATTTTTTTCACTACCACATAAAGAACACGGCTGGGGGTTGGAACAAGATGGTCTTTAAGGCTCCCTTCATCATAAACCATTTTGTGATTCTGGAGGACCAGTTCATGTGGAGTTCTGAGTAACCAAGATAGAGTGACAACCAACCATATTCAAGTTATCAAAATGGGATAATGGAAAAACAACATTGTACTCCCATGCAGGAACTGCTTTTCCAGGTTCAAGGAGCCCTCAAAGCCTGATGTTTGCACAGCCCAGCACAGAGATGCAGAAAGCCCAGGTTTATCTCCTGTGCAAGGCCAACCCAGCAAGGCATTTCATATACCTCACATCATGCCTCTTTCCCTGCAGAATTTGGGCAGCCATATCAGCAGTGCTGGAGGGGGGGGGATTGCTGGCATTAGTCCTCCCTGGAGGGTCACAGAGACCACAAACATCCTTGGGTGATGACAGACAGTTCAGGAATTTTCATTTTCCATAGTGACACCAGCAATATTTAAAAAGAGACCTGAAAGCACCTATTGCAATATCCATCTCCTGCTAAGTCTTCAGTTTGGCAAGGCATCTATTTGCAACACACATACAACAGCAAAACTTCCTAAAGGCAGTAAAATGGCAGCATATAGTTTCATCCACACCTGACACATGGCCAATGTGCAGCAGAGCTGAGAACACTTTCTAGGTAAAGAAAGTGCTCCTTTTTAAATAAGAAATTTAAATAAGGTGCAGTCTTCCATTTAAATCCCAGATCCACTGATTCTAAAGCCATGCTTTCCCTCAAGGTCAGACCCACTGGGTGTGGAGATGTTGGTGCATTCCAGTGACCTGCACTTTGCAGGCATTCAGTGATGATTACAAAGCTCCCGTCCAGTCCTAAATCCTGTCAATGTTACACATTTTGGCCCAAGAAATGAAGATGACCCTCTTCAGAACACAACCACAGGCATGTCCTTGAGACCTTTAATCAGAATGGAATTCCTCAGCAGCACCCGGGAATTGCAGGCCATGAGAAGCCTAGCTCTATAATGACTTAAGAAAAACCCACAACCCTCCTGCCCCAGCACCACTTTGTGCCTCTGGAAAGAAAAACTGTGGATTTTTGTGAGCCATCTGCTCTTTTCAGGTTCATTTCCCACCTAAAGGTTGACCAAATTCTCTGGTTTCACACAAACCCTTCCCATGTGATTTATTTTCAGTGTGCTGCTTGCACAATAAATCAGTATTTCACAAGCTGTCCTTACTCTTGCAGTGGTCAAGAACATTGTTGCTGTGAGAAGTGCCCCAAAACTACCAAATACCTCTGCAATTAAGTGAATCTAATCAGAGTTTCAACAAGAAGTGAATAGTTTCAAACAGATTTGGAGCACTCATCTCTTTTTGGACAGTATGCGCTTTATTGCAGAGAAGATTGGATGCATTTTTAAAACAAATTCAGGAGTTGCACAGTTTCCATACAATTCCGCAAAGTGTCACCCACAGTAACTTGAGCACAGCGGAATTTGTCAGACAGTGAGGGAGCTCCACCTTGTTACCTGCAATCACTCAAGTCACTAAATCTTGCAGGCAGTTATTTAAGAGCCATGGAAACAGGTGGCCCTGCTCCTGCAAGCACTTCTGCCAGAAAACAGAGGTTAAACCATGTCATTCCTGATTTACACCAGCATAACAGACCAGGAGCCAGGCTTAGATCATGAGAGCAGCCCGGGAAGGTTTTATGCCAGTGTGATCCACCCGTGGTGGCAGATTTGTGACATTTCCTGAGGGGCTTTATGTGAGATCAAGCTCGAGACAGTGTTTTCCTTTTCACGTATTGCTGTGTCTTTGGATCAGTGCTCATCCTACTGCCCAGTCCCTCTCTGAATGGGAAAGAAATTTTGGCATGAAAACACATCAAGTCATGACAGGCACTACCACAATAAACTATCACTGTCTCTGTCTGCCCCCGATGCTACTGTGTTCAGGAACACACCAGGAGGTCACAGACAGCTCTGGACAAGATGAGGGTGAGCCACAGCTGAGCAGCAGGATCACAAGCATGTTAAACTGCAACAAGAAATGTTCTTCAGAAAATCATTTAACAGGAATAATGCACTTTTCTCAGGAGACCATCCACAATAACTGCTTTGGAGAGACACTGGCTGCATCAGCAAGTGAACATTCTGTTAGATCAAAATCCCCAGACCTTTTTCTGTAAAATGTGTTTCCTTACCTATTAATCACCCCCAAAGTGAAGTCCTTCTGAGCCACCATCCACACTGTGACATCAAATACAGCTCAAGCTCTTGATGCGAGTCCAGAGCTTGTCTAAGGACGCTGAGACTCAATGGGCTGGCATAAGACACATTAACATGGCCTTGCAACCACCCAGCTCCTGAGATATGCTTCTCACACCCTCCACAATTCACAGCCTCTCTGCTATAAACAGTAATGGTAATTTTTACCAGCTGAAGATCTGATACACAGGGCTCAAACACTAATGATGTAAAATCACACAGGAGTCAGAAGTTCCCTGTGATGGAAATACAGTAGAATGGCTCAGTGTGTCCAAGTGATATGCCGTAGGAGAGCTGTTTAAATGCTCATGTGTGCTGTGCTGAAAGACAATTTTCTTCACTCCTTTAGCACTGGGCCAGGTGTACAAGAGCTAAAAATCTGCTGAGGTGAATGGGAACCTTGGGAAGAGCAGTTGATTGAAAAAAGTTCCCAAAACTGAGGGCTTTGGTGTGATACCAGTGCAGGGATGGCACAGATTCAAAGGAGAGTTCACCCTCTCATGTGACTCAAAGCTTTAATTAAAGAAAAGGGCGCTTTGCGAGAAGGGTGAGAAATCAGTCATGGTCACTTCCTCATGGCTTCACCAGGGCTGCCAGTGCTGATGGCGGCACGTGTGCACATGTGACTTCCTAACTTTAACCACCTCAACTACCCATGAGGACAGAGACCATAACTCCCAGGGACTTTGGAAGGCCATCCCAAAGTGATGTGCTTCTGGCATAGGCTAAATCAAACTGTGATGAGTTAAGGGGCCTGAGGCCCTGAATGCTTTAAGCTCTCCTGACCATTCCTTTCAAAAGAAAATAGAAAATTATCACATGAAGTGGTCACTAGGCACAAATCATTCCTCTTCAAACAGATTACCACAGGATTTCCCCTTGCAATTACTAAAATATACTACCTGATGTGTCACGAGAATGACAGGTATTGATTTTTAAGGCAATCTAATTTCCATAGCTGTCTGATGACCTCCCCCGGGTAGATCACCTTTGTCCTCCTTCTCCAGAACCGATTTCTTGCAGGTGAACATGACAAGCAGCAGCATTGGCAAGTGCCACAGACTGCAGAAGAAGAGCTTCCTGGAGCTGCTGCGGTTGGCATCCCTGTAGAACCGAAAGCCGAGGTAGGAGATGTAGAGGTTGATAGGGAGCGAAATGATGGGGAAAGTCCATGTGGTGATGTCGAGAACAGGAGCCACCGTTGAGAGTCCAATTAAGGCCAAGCAGTGACGCAGAGCCACCCGCCTGCACAGCCTTGGGTGAGTGACAGACATCATACAGTATCCTCCTCGGGAGTAATCTTCCCGCAGACCCCAGCTCAGGGCATTGAAGTGAGGGAACTGCCAGGAATAAAGGATCCCTCCTAACAGTAAAGCGCCTGCAGTGGGAGGGAGAGAGAGTGTTAGAGGGTCCCTACAGGAAGTGTCACACACAGACCTCAGCTGTCACATCCTGTTTGCTACCCACCTGTGACACCAGTGACACTGCACACTGGTAGCACTGCTCTCTACAGGGACAAGGCAGCCCCATGAGATAAGGAATCTCTGGTTTTCATGGCATTCACACAGGGCTGGAGCATGGTGGTTTGTCTGATTTTGGAGCACTTAATTTGAAAAGCATTTCAGGAAGTCACTTCCTTCTAAAGAACTACTGCTACATGGTTCCTGCACCAACTGTCTCTACCTGAGGGAAGATTGGTGGGAATGGGGTGAAACTGGGCAAGAGACTGTACTTCTAGGAGCCTCTAGATTCTACTTTCAGGTTCCTGAGTTGGTGTGTCCAGAGAGGAAAAAAGCCAGTGGGCAGAGCAGTGGTTGCATTGACCAGACACAGGGAGCCTGGCTCAGTGACAGAGGGAAAGGAGGACAAGGTGCTGCTCCTGAGACCTGGGGAAACACCACATCCTGGCAGGCTGGAGCAAGGCTATGTGCTCTGCCTGCCCACTGCGTGAGGGAGGGAACTGCTGCTGGCAGAGGACAAGCTCCATTGTCAGCCTGGGCAGGGGGCAGAACTGGCAGAAGCTGTTAATGAACTAACAGGACATGGAGAACTTACTCCTTCAAATCAGTTGCAGAAACATCTAATCCGTTTGATCAAGTAACTCTATACACACCAATTAACTACTTTTACATTTAAAATGGAGCTGTGGAAGTACCATATTTTCACAGCTCTTCCTGGGACACAGTACAGGGTTTATTGAAACAGAAGCAGCTCATGTGCTAATTTCAGTGAGCCTCCAGGAGGCCTTCACACCAACTCCCTTCACTGATTTTATCTGAAGACACAAAAAATCCCCCAAGGCTGTTGCAACGTAATTGGCATTCCCGGGTTTTACTGTTATTTCCCCAGCTCCCAAACCCTCTGCTCTCACATTAAAATGCTTTTATTTTAACTCCCTGACTCCATGAGCTCATTCTCTATGGAAACTTCTTCTCCAAATGGAGCCATGAATCTAGCATTTTCTTATTGACCTGAGAGAAGCAGCTGTGAAGTCACTGTGTCCTCTGAACAGCTTCATGGTTCAGATCTCCTCTCTATCTATTCCTTGGAGCTGTGCACACCTAGTTTTTGTCTCTAACAGCACAACTCACACTGGTGCTGTCATGCAAATCATTATCATCATCATCCTCCCCCTCATCCTGGTTTGTGAAATTGCCTTTTTCCCCCCCTACCTTATCACCAATGAAGGAACTCTCCATTAGACTTCATGCAGGTTTCCAGTAGCTTATAAATCCAGTACTGGTGTAAAAGACCCATCTCACTGCTCTTTTTGAACGAGTAACAAACACTCCTTGAGGTGAGTACATACCTCTGGAAGTTGATTACATGAAGCACAGAGATAGACACACATACTTTGGGTATGCAGCTTTCAAAACAACATTGTCTGCCATGAATTCCAGGTGATTTCATGGGAATCACAGGATGGTTTGGAAGGTACTCTAAAGACTATCTCATTCCACTTCCTGCCACGAGCAGGGACACCTTCCACTAGACCAGGTTGTTTCAAGCCCTGTCCATCCTGGCCTTGGACATTTCCACAGATGAGGTAGTCATAGCTTCTCTGGACACTCTGTGCCAGGGCCTCTCCACCCTCATAAGGAAGAATTTTCTCCTTGCATCTAATCTAAATGCATTCTCCGTCAGTGTGAAGCCGTTCCCCCTTGTGACTCCAGACCCATGGAAATAGTCTCTCTCCATGTTTCTTTTATGCCCCTTCTGGTACTGGAAGGCCACAATTAGGTCACTCCATTTCCTGATCTACGGCCCAAAAGGCTTCAAATTCAGCTACTCAATCCTTCTTAAGTCAGTTTTTTGGATGTGGATGCTAGCACCTTTTCTCAACTGGAACATTTTAAGACAGTTGAAAATTATGTACCCCAAAATTACCAATAATTTCAGAATATCATAGCCAGAAAAGTCATTTTGGCTGTAACAGAACAGTGTTTGATTCAGTTCTGCTGAAGCCTGAGGGAGCAGCTCTGCTGAAGTAAACCAAAATTAAGCTTACTGAAGGAGCAGTTCTCCCTGCATCAGGAGAAACAACACAGAAAATGTTCTTGTCATAAGTCGCTCTTCAGCTTTTTCACATTCTTGTAAAACAGATTAATGGAGGCATGATCCAGAATATGCTACACCTAAGAGAGCAGTATTTTTCAAGTATCACATCTGAAGTGCTTTGGACATATTAGCTTGTCATTGTTCAGAACTTAGGTAAAGGTAATCCATCAGCTGAAGACTCTTAAGCAGATGAAGCCAGGGCCTAAGACGTGGAGCAGAGGCCATCCCTGCATCCCATGGCTCCGGACCTGTGTCTATGTCCCTGTGTTTTGGCTCTAATGCAGGTTTTGCTTATTCAGTTGTTCAAATGTTGTGTGCAGCCAAGCTCAAAACACACCCTAAACCTCAAACACACAAAGTCCTTTAACAGTTCCCGAACTATGACACCATTAAAAAAAGTCATCTGGAGAAACTTTTAAACACAAACAGACCAACTAAAGTATGTGAGGCTGGATTCCCATTTACACAGCTCTGGTTTTTACATGCAAGCCTTTGGAATTTAATTACTTTGATTACATTACAACCATTGAGATAATTGATATTTTACAGAGAAGCTGAACAGTGAAACAATTTAACAGCCCATTAGGAGGACTTTAACTGACCCAGTCTTTTTGTTTGGTTCCTATGTGCTGGGACATCCTGTAATTTCCTTGCCCTAGGTGGAGATTGTTGGGTTGTCAGAGATTTTTAAGTGTCATTTAAGGCTGATGACTTGCAAAGCATGGCACATGGTACAGTACAATTCAACATCAAATGAGCTTGACAGTCGGAATCCTGTCAAGCCCAGAGCAGACATTGTAACACTCATTAATTACTAGATGAATGTTAACTATGTCATAATCAAGTCAGCAATGTTTTTAAGCAGTATTACAGAGAGACAAACTCTGGAGACGAATCTGGCTCCAAACAGAGCTAAGTCTACTCTACAGCCTCTCAGGTTAATCATTGCAAATCTCCCTTTTCTCTACAGAGCTTATAATTAAGTGAACATCAGACAAGGTTGTTCCCAACTGGAATACAGGGACCAGGCACAGGGTTCACAAAAGCAAAGCCGTTGCTTGGGCAGTAGGAGACAGCCAGCACCCAGGGACGCACAGAGACAGGCAGGGAGGGACACCCAGGGACACCCAGCACCTTGGGGTCTCTTGGGTCCTCCACAGCTTGTGGAAATCTGAGAACAGGCAGACTGACAGGAACTCAAATCTCTCTGCTTTTCTGCAACAGTTCATAAACTGCAGGACCACAAGTACCTGGCTGGCTTGTGGATATCCCAAATTCCTTAGTCTTTTGGACAAATTTTTAATTGCTGCATTAATTGCTGCAATTGAGCCCATTGTGAGAACCTGAGACAGATGAAGCAGACACTTAGAAATCCCAGTAACTTGTCAGATCAGTCCTGATTCATTTTGGAAAAAAATGAAGTGACCTAAAGAAAACAAGGCCAGGTCTCCAGAACTCTTTAATTCTTGTGTGCAAAACAGGAATAAAATAATTTTTTCCTGAGTTCCTATTCTTTCATATTTTTTCACTGTGTTAAATAATCTCAAAAATTCCAGGATGGGGAGGGTTTGGAGAGGAGGAGGAGAGGTTGGGAGAGGAGAGGGGAGGGGGAGAGGAGGGGGGGGAGGGGAGGGGAAGGGGAGGGGAGAGGTTCGGAGAGGTTCGAAGAGGTTCGGAGAGGTTCGGAGAGGAGAGGTTCGGAGAGGAGAGGTTTGGAGAGGTTCGGAGAGGTTCGGAGAGGAGAGGTTCGGAGAGGAGAGGTTCGGAGAGGTTCGGAGAGGTTCGGAGAGGTTCGGAGAGGTTCGGAGAGGTTCGGAGAGAAGAGGTTCGGAGAGGAGAGGTTCGGAGAGGAGAGGTTCGGAGAGGAGAGGTTCGGAGAGGAGAGGTTCGGAGAGGTTCGGAGAGGAGAGGTTCGGAGAGGAGAGGTTCGGAGAGGAGAGGTTCAGAGAGGTTCGGAGAGGTTCGGAGAGGTTCGGAGAGGTTCGGAGAGGTTCGGAGAGGTTTGGAGAGGTTCGGAGAGGTTCGGAGAGGAGAGGTTCGGAGAGGAGAGGAGAGGTTCGGAGAGGAGAGGTTTGGAGAGGAGAGGTTTGGAGAGGTTCGGAGAGGTTCGGAGAGGAGAGGTTCGGAGAGGAGAGGAGAGGTTCGGAGAGGAGAGGAGAGGTTCGGAGAGGAGAGGTTTGGAGAGGAGAGGAGAGGTTCAGAGAGGAGAGGTTCGGAGAGGTTCAGAGAGGTTCGGAGATGTTCGGAGAGGAGAGGTTCGGAGAGGTTCGGTTCAGAGAGGAGAGGTTCGGAGAAGTTCGGAGAGGTTCGGAGAGGTTCGGAGAGGAGAGGTTCAGAGAGGTTCGGAGAGGTTCGGAGAGGTTCAGTTCGGAGAGGTTCGGAGAGGTTCGGAGAGGTTCGGAGAGGAGAGGTTCGGAGAGGTTCGGAGAGGTTCGGAGAGGTTCGGAGAGGTTCGGAGAGGAGAGGAGAGGAGAGGAGAGGTTCGGAGAGGTTCGGAGAGGAGAGGAGAGGAGAGGTTCGGAGAGGTTCGGAGAGGTTCGGAGAGGAGAGGAGAGGAGAGGAGAGGAGAGGAGAGGAGAGGAGAGGAGAGGAGAGGAGAGGAGAGGAGAGGAGAGGAGAGGAGAGGAGAGGAGAGGAGAGGAGAGGAGAGGAGAGGAGAGGATTTAGGCAGCAACAGCTCCTTGTCCTGCCCACCCTGGGCTCACACCAATATCAGTGACACAGCAATGAAAAGTCCCAGATATAAATGCCAGTTGCCCGAACTTCTCATGTCCCATAAAGGATAGAGAGTGTTCAAGTCCATACAACATCTATTCAAGAAAAAATAAGTACATGCAGCTGCTGAGTTATCAGTGCCAACATAACTCTTTCTGAGCAAACTGAGTAACCTGAGGACTGCAAACCTATCTACTTAACCATTAGAAGTCAGAAATAATGTTTGAATTCTGCCTGTCTCATGCTGAGGATGCCAGTCTCTTAAGTAATGATTTGAAATACTCTTTTTCATGTTGGCAATACCTTTCATCATCAAAGAGCTTTATACCTGTTCAGTTACCATCTGGAGCCAGAGTGATGGTTTCACCCACAGATGAATTATTTCAGCTTAAATGAGGCACAACAATTTGGGATGGTCCAGCTGAAACTCTCAAAAATTTTCTGAAGACAGAAAATTCTTCTCCAGTGAAGAAAAGTACTTGAGCTACAGGAGGGCACAGGCTGTAGCACAGCATGTGTTGGTGGAAGCTCCAGCCTCGGGAGCAGGGTCAGCTAGAGTCCGACTGGCCTGGGCAGGCAGATGAGCATGGGCCTATCCACACAAGTCAAGACAAATGTCCCAGATTATCTACAGAGACTGCTGCATCAATATCGTGTTCCTGAAAACACACTGCAAAGGAATTCTCTTCTTGCCCTTCTCATTGTTCTGTAAAGAACACACAGTGTTTTCCCCCTGCACATGGTTCTGCAAACCTCTCAGATCACATTCAGGCTGCAGACTGGACAAACACTTATTCACTTAATCAATAAAATAAATAAGGAATGGGAGCTAACCTGCAGCATCAATTCAAGAATAGACTTGCTCCTTCTGTCTTTGCTTTGGTGCTGAATATGTACAACTGGGAAGTGGCCAACCAGGCATTAAAATAAACATAGGTAGTTAAATATCAGCTCCAAAACAGATGTTGAAATCTTAACTGCATTTCCCAAAGCTGGTGTTTACTGCCTTGGCAACCTACAAATGCTGTTTTGCTTAGAGCACAATTTTAGTAATTCTTCTGCCTTGAATAATGTGAAGGAATTTTAAAATTATTTCCAGACATCAGTAGCTGTAACTTAAGAGAGGAAAGCACCAGCCTTTTGTCTCTAGGAAACGGGTACGAGTTTGGCTGCTGTAGGGAGGGGAAGGCTTTGGCAGTGTAAGTTCAGCCTCTTAATGGATCATAGTCAGGAAACAACTACACACCATTTTTTACTTGATAGCACACAATTGGCTCTCTTCCCTTAAAAGATGTTGAACAAATTACTCCTCTTTAATCCAGACAAGGTAGATTAGAGCTCAGAGATTTGACTTGGTTCAGCTGTATCCACCTGCTTGTGAGCACCCATGCTGTCTCAGGCTGCCTTTCCCACCTTTTCTACAAGAAATTTTAACATAACCAATCCCAAACTCTCCACCACAGTCCTATATAGATTTTACAGGAGATTACATTCACAAGAAATGTAGAGGATACAAGTCCAAACCCTTTATTTTCTCTTTTTTCTGTCATGTTCAGTTTAACACAGTAAATTTCCCTGGAGGTTTCTAACTATGAGCAATTCTGGGGGTAAAGGGAGAAAGATTTTAAAATCCTGTCAAAGCCTACTTGCCCACTTCAGGTTTAATGCAATCTCAAAGGATTATTTGGGGCTATTGGTACAAAGATTCGCAGTGGTTTGGAGAGTCCTGGCCAGAACACACTGTGATGTCTTGATCCATAAGGACTGTTTTGTTCAGCTCTTGGTTCCATTTTCTGTTTGTGAAGGAGAGCTGGAAGGAACAATCATTACTACAGGTGTTTCAGCTTGTTTTGGTGATGGAAAATGATTGTTAAATCAACTGACCTCCAGTTACAAGTGTTCAAGATACTGTTCTGATATCATTCCTCCTGAAGAGAAATGTTACCAGCTACTTAATTCTTCCCCCTGTCTTTAGAATTAGGAACAGAATTAGCTAGTCAAAATTTACATCCTAATTTGCAATTATGAAGCCTTCTCAAACACAAAGACATTTGGGAATTACTTAGACACTAATCTTAACCAAACTGATGCAATTCTCCTCTACACATCAGCACCACAATTGCCCACATCAGCACCATAGCAAGACAACAATCAGCACTTCTGCTTCCACTGGAAAACAAATGCAGATGCTACAGCCTTGAGGAGAAAAAGGCAAAGTATCACTTCTAAAGCTCCACATAAGGTCCCGGGGCTGGGACAATGGTCCCAGCTGTCAGTGCGGGATGCATGGCCCAGCCCACATTGTGCCCCTCCAAGGTTACACCGTCATGGAAACCAAGGGCGACGAGGAAAATACTGGAAAACTCAAAAGCTTCATGGTCAGGGGTTTAAATAGCTGTTTCTTTTGAAGGATGGCACAAAAAGCCTGTGGAGCAGGAGCATCTAGGGGCTGCAATAGACTCCTCTGCAGCAGCACTGAAAGGGAAGGGGCCGTTGGCCGTGTGTTTGGCTTGTCTGCAAAACAGAAGGATCCTCAGCATCCACCAGAAATAGGAAATGAAATTGACTGTGGGATTTTTCACCTCGATAGAGTGTTCTTGGCTCCTGCCTTTAACAGAAGGAAGCCAGATGTCCTCAGGTACGCTCACCACATGGAAAAAAGCTGGCTTGTACAATTCGTGTGTGACACACAACAAGTTATTGCAGCCGAAAACCTCACAGGGAAAACACCTTTCATTACACAGGCAAGGCTGGGCCAACAACACCATATATAACTCACCTTAGCTAACCTAAGCAACAGATGCCATTAAAGAAGAGTCTGTTGGGTAAGATGAAAATAGAGTCTTCTGCAAATATGTTTAGGAAGCATTTATCAAAGGACCAGACTCAGCAGAGGATTGCAAACCTGTAGAGCCATGCAGGGGCTCCTCATCGGTCACCTCTTTCAGGCTCTGGCAGGGCTGCCACTAGCCCAGGAGTGGGAGTCCTTCCTGCAGATACCCCCCCAATCCTGATTTCTCTGGGGGTGTTGTGTTTCACATCCAGAGGCATGGGGCTCCCCCATCAGCTACACATGGGGTAGAGAACTGGGCAAGGGGCATGCTGCCTCTGAACTTGTGGGGTCAGTCCCCAGGTGCCCCAGCAGTGGAACTGCCATTTCTTTTGTCTCTTATGAAGATGGAAAGGAAGAAAAAAATAGCCCACTGCTTTTGTCCTAAATTCAGACCAGCTGCTCACTAGTATTGTCCCTCTGCCTCATTTTTTACAGTTTTTACCCCCACAAAGCATACTCCTGGGCCCCCAGCTCCAAGTCTCATATGTCAGTGACATGAATATCTCAGTTTCCTCTGGAACAGACCACAAATTCTGGTCTTTCATCTGGGAAGTGAAACCCTGAAAAGCTGAGTTTACCAGTGGGAGTTTATAGCCAGAGCCTCCTCTCCTCCAGCAGCAGGACGCTGGAATTGCCCTGCTCTGGCGGCTGGCTCCCAGACCTGCTCCCACATCAAGGGGCTTTGAAAGCTCCAAGTGCTTAACTGGAAAGGACACAAAGATCTCCAAGCGTATTTTGCATGCAATTAAGCTGTTGTTTTGCTCTCCATCCTACTGGCAGACGAGTGCTACACCAGGGAAGGTATGAGAGACTCCAGCCTTTGGCAGGTTGGGCACAGGCCCCCCTCTTTCCTATTCTCCTTTTTATGTTACTGAAACCATCCATCTGCCAAATGTCACTAGCTGATAAGAACTGCCCGTTTTTAAATCCCCTTTTGTAAAAAGATGCTGGCTGACATAATTAATGTCTACCATACAACACAATCTGAATTACAAAGTAAAGGCAATTTAAAAATCAGCCTCCACATGATTACAACTGATACTGAGCCTATAAATTCCATACCCCGAGGACTTATTTAAATTTCTGAAAATGAATGAAAATCAGTACAAGATGTCTTTCAGGGAAATGAGACCAGGAGTGGAGCATCTGATAAACTAAACAGTCTCTTGAGATAAACATTCTTTGGTGCAGTAATACCTATGGCTCCTGGGCCAATGTGGCTCTGCAATGTCTGCCGCACTGTCAGGGTCCTTATCTGCTCTGCCACCACCTACTCAGAATAAATCCCCTTAGCTGATAAGCACATTATGTTGAGGAGCCCTGCTTGTCACTTCCATCTCACTGGGTGGTTTGTATGAACTCCGTGGCACCAAACTGCTCCGCTCGACACTGATCCTGCTCGCCGGTGGGATCCAGCCTTCAGCACCTGAGCAGAGCACGGTCAGTGGAAGAAGTACAAAGGCTCTTGGAGCCCCCAGCATAAGACAGACATGGGACTGTTGGAGCAAGTCCAAAGGAGCCTACAAAGTTGATAAGGAGACTGAAGCATCTTTCCTATGGGGACAGGCTGAGAGAACTGGGGCTGTTCACCCTGGAGAAGGAGAAAGGTTTTATGGACAACTCACAGCACTTTCCAGGATCTGAACAGGCTACAAGGAAGCCTGAGAACAACTCTGCATCAGGAAATGTAGTGACAGGACAAGGGGCAACGGGTTCAAACTGAGAGAGGGGAAATTTGGATTTGATATTGGGAAGAAATTCTTGGCCGTGAGGGTGGTGAGGCTCTGGCACAGGTTGCACGGAGAAGCTGTTGCTGCCCCATCCTTGAAAGTGTCCAAGGCCAGATTGGACGGGCTTGGAGGAACCTGATCTAATGGAAGGTGCCCCTGCCCATGGCAGGGGGTTGGAATGGGATAGTCTATAAGGCTCCTTCCAATCCAAACCATTCTATGATTCTATGAAAATGTGCAAGGCAAAAAATGGGCTGTAGCATTTCGAGACGTTTACTCCAGATTCAGCATTCTCTTAATTAGAAATAACAAGTTCAAATGGACATTAGTCTGGGTAAAAAGAACAGCAGCGCAAGGATAATTTACAGCATGTATGCACTGTGCCTCTTCCACACCAAAATAAACAGCTCTCTTTCTTTCTAGGCATCCTTGTGCACAAGCTTAGCAGCACTGTGGCACAGTGTTCTTCTGTTTGTGGATCCCACGCAGGAGGCAGATCTGGCAAAGAACAGGGGACACTGCCAAGTTTGACCTATCTTCCTGTCCCTCTGCTACCACTTAAGGTTTTAAGTGAATGTCATTATTTTCCTGCTAGTCCTTCCCTTGCAAAATAATTTGAAGCTATCTTGATTTACTAGAAAAACAAATCTCTTCAGAAACAAATAGTCCCATGAAGGAGCAATGAAATCTGCCTTCAAGGAAGCAAACGTGTTACTGCAAATCACAGGCTGGCATTTAAGTTCTGCATAAATACCCCAGATATGTAGCAGTGATATCCATGTGATAAATTACATTTATCATGCACTTCTGACCGTCTCACCTGCACTCACTCCCCCAGAAAGGAAATGTTAACATTCCCCATCTTTCATCAGTTTCAAACAGCTGCCATTAAAAAAACACAACCCCCCCAAACCCACAACAAAGGATTCCACATCTTCCCAGAGATAACCTTATCTTTTGCTTTTGAAATGGGGGGTTTTTCCTAAATTACATTGGCACAAAAGCCAGGGTTGGGAGCAGGATGTTCAGTCAGGCTTAAGAGCATATAATTAAAGTTACCTATCGGGGCAGAAATGGAACCAAACATTCCCAGGAAGTACCACAAGATCTGCAAAGATATATAGTGTAAGAAATTTCTCAGAGGCCAGTAAGGCCCTGGCACAGGCTGCCCAGAGCAGCTGTGACTACCCCATCACTCGAAGTGTCCAAGGCCAGGTTGGATGAGTGTTGGAGCAACCTGGTCTAGTGGAATGTGTCCCTGCCCACGGCAGGGTGTTGGAACGTGATGGTCGTTAAGGTTCCTTATGAACCCAAATCATTCTATGATTATTCTATAAATTACAGCAAGTGCTTGCATCACTGGAAATATGAGGGTCCTAGATTTCTATCTGTAGATACACAGGATTTGTTTCTTGTGCAAGAAACGAAAGAAACTGCCAAGGTATTAATCTTTGAAAGTCATAAACAAAATGAGGACAAATTAAAACAAGGCTGCTCCACTCTGAGATCATTTGTTATTAGCTCTGGAACTGGGAACAAGGAACCATCTTGAACTCTCTAAGGAACCATCTCCAGCTCTCACAAAGGACAAGATATTTCACAGCATCCATGTCATGGAACTCCTGAAGGGAGCAGACATAGCTGCCCTAACTGTTATACATAACAGTTTAACACTTAGCTCCCCCCACAAAAGGTAATGAAAGGGCTACACTTAAATGTTGTTTTCCCTATAACCAGCAACATGTACAACAATGTGGCTGCTGTGCAAAGATTACAAGGAGAAAAAATCCACAGGAAAATGTAAACTCACAACTCCACCACTTTAGTGGTGAGAACATGTCTTCTCATTAGTTTCCTGCCTCCCTTCCTTCACATTCCTTTTTGTTATCGAGTAGAATGATTTTTTCTCAAATGAGGTGCAAAGGCATTTTCACACCTCTGCCTAACACTAGGTTACGTCTCCACACTAATTACACATTATTAATGAGTTCAGCAACTGAGACCAAGGTGGTTAGGGAAGGGATATAGTTCTGCACGTTGTGTATGGATGCATGCCTGTATTCCGCATAGATATGATGTTGCCAGGGACTGAACTCTCTTATTTTTAAAACCAGAATATTTAACACTGAAAATCATAGTCTAAAATGCCACCCTTTTCTTTTAGTTATTTCTTTTTTCTGTAAAAGTGTTTGTCGGGTTTGTGTTGGAGATATTTTTGTTTTCATTTAATATGAAATGCACTAAAATATTACATTCCAGTCCCTGTTTTCAGGACTCTCTCCAGGTGTGCTTCATTACAAACACCAGTATCAGCTCAATAACATTTCTTTCTCTTATTAAATAAGCCGCCTGGCCTCCCTGAGGCAGACTGGGAGGTGATTATAAAAAGTTTTAGCCACACAGAACACACTAGTTATGCACCAGATTATCGTGTTCTGACGAAGTCTGCTTGGGTGGCTTAAAGCTATCATCTTCCGCTGGTGGCATCATTGCCAGGGATCATTCCCTCTGCAGCAGAGCTGGCACGGGGACACATAACCACATTTTAGCTGCAAATTGGAGAGGAAGAGCTTACTTGGGCACAACTGGGCCTCCCTGCTGCCCTCTCTGCTGCTGTACAGGGACAGCTTTGCTCTTTGCGAAATAGGTCTCAAAGAGCAAGCTGACAAATCTAATGACAACTATTGCCAGTTTTACATGCTGGGCTTTCACTGGCTTCTACAGCAAGGGCTTTTGGTGACATGCAGCTCTGCACTCCAGTTCCTCAGGCTGAACTGTGCAGGAGAAGCACAGCCACATAAGAGTCATCACCAACTCTGCAATAAAGTGGCAAAACCAACACATTAATCCTCAAACAGTGTTAGAGTCAAGATCTAAGTATCTGCAACCAGAATTATAAGAGTCTTAAAAATATACATTTTGGTTTAAATTAATTCTATAGAATCATAGAATTGTTAAGGTTGGAAATATCCTTTCAGATCAAGTCCATCCATCACCCCAGCACCATGTTCACCATTAAACCATGTCCTCATGTATGACATCCACACATTTTTGAACACTTCCAGGAATGGTGATTCCATCACTACCCTGGCAGTCTGTTCCAATCCCTGACCACCCCTTCTGTGACAAAATTTTTTCCCTAATATCCAGTCCAAAATCCTCCTGGCACAACACAAGGCTATTTCCTCTCATCCTGTCTCTTGTTCCCTGGGAGTAAAGGCTGACCCCCATCAGGGACTTGTGCAGAGCCAGAAAGTCTCCCCTGTGCCCCCTTTTTCTCGAGGCTGAGCCCCAGCTCCAGCTCTCTCAGCTGCTTCTGGGGCTCCAGCCCCTTCCCCAGCTCTGTTCCCCTCCCCGGACATGCTCCAGCTCCTCAGTGCCTTTTTTGTCATGTTCCCTCTTCTCTTCTAAAGTAAAGAGCTGCTAACGATGTCTGTTACACACTCCTTAACACAAGACACTATACATACTCTCACATATATTTTCTGTGTCTAAGTAAATTTAGAGAAGCAAATATTTCTATAGAAGCAGCATACAATGTAAAAAAAACCCATATCACCTTCCACCCTTGCTCTGGTTTAGATGTGTGTGGGAACATGTGGACACAAAGCCAACTCAGACGGACTTTTATTAGGAAGTGTATAAAGAACAGATTTCGCACAAATTCTGATAATTTCTGGTTAAAAGCCTTGTTGCTGAAAGTATTATTCAAGCCTTAAATATGCCCCCCTGTGGGACAAGAGTGTGCTAAACCAATTCTTAACAGACCTATTAATTGTACTTCATTAGTTGCTTCAGACTGTACGTGTGTGGAGCCACTGTGATTTTCAACTTTCTAGCTGGCAGGAAAAACAAGGCCTGATTGTATCAGAGCTGAGCTGCTGAAGAGATCAGTGTTTTACAAGGAATGTAAAAATGGTTCACAGTTACTAAAATAGAAATCTTCGTTTGCTTTTCAAGGAGGGAGGAAGGAGCATTTATAACTTAGAGTTTAGCAATGGGTAATTAAGAAATACACCAATAAATTAATCTTCCCAGGATATTTTATGGCTTGTGGAAATACAGTAAAACACATCTGGGAATTTTCCAGCTGAAAGTTCCTTGCAAGTTGGATATTACTGGATATGGTTTTAATCCTGAACATGGTTTGAATCCTGAAATTATTTAACATTTTCTCCTATGTGAACACCAAAGATACTATTTTCCTTCTGGGTTTTTCTTTTAAGATGGTCAAAACACATATTCAATAGGACATGCTGCTTTATCAGCTCAGGTTTACCCTGAAATACCCATGTAAGGAGAAAGTTACAAAATGAGTTGCTTTTGAAGCCTTACCACAGGATTACAGAATGGTTTGGGTTGGAAGGGACCTTAAAGATCATCTCTTTCCACCCTCTGCCACAGACAGGGACACCTTCAACTAAACCGGGCTGCTGCAAGCTGTGTCCAACATCGCCTGGTCAGGTCAACAAGCATAAAGAACAAAGTTTACTGCCTTCTAAGTAGGTTTTTTAGCTACCCTGACAACCACCCCCACTGATGAAAGGCTTTTATACTCACCAGCATCCAGACTCCCAGTAGCTGCAGTCCAGCCCATCATGGGAGGAATGGCTCCGACAACAGCTCCCACCCATGTGTTGGCAATGCTCATTCTCTTCAGGGGTGTGTAACAGCACGTGTAGAGGAAGATGTTGAAGGCTCCAAGGGCCCCAGTGAGAGGGTTCACTCCCAGTGTGAGCAGGGCAATTCCTGGGATTCCGCAGGAGGCAGCAAAGCAGACAGCAAGCAGGGGGCTGTGGAGAGATGTAGCACATGCTGAGCAGGAGCTGGCCTTAGAGAATGGCTGTTGTCCCTTTCCTTTGGTCCCCCCCCCCAAAATTAAGACTGAATTTTTGTTATTGTTCTACTCAACCATCCCAAATTTTCTTGTTTGAGCCTCCATCCAACAAAAGCCTTTCCAAAATGTTAAGACAATCTTGCTACAGCTTCGCAATGGAAGTGATTCTTAATCTTGTGATCACTGTGTTCACCAAATAAATCCAACCTCTGCAGGTGATGGAGAACGGTTCTCTCTTATGGAGAACTGCTGCTTTCAGCAGATCTTCTTCCTTCATTTTAGTTTTAGTAAACTTAAACCTCTGGAAAAAGCACTCAGAGTTTAGAGTAAATTAAATTGTTGTAGTTTGTCAGATTTTTAACTGATTGCAGTTATGCAATGGATCTTTCAAAACGCAGTTGGGTTAGACACAAAATTAGGAAGCATTTATGAGAAAAAGAGTACATTCAATCATTTTGAAATTACATCAATAGGAATAAACTATTCTCTGACTTTACTGAAAAAAAGTCTGAATGTTTTACATCCTCATTTATCTGATGCACTGTACTAAGCAGAGGGAACACACCGAAACATTGTTGGCAGCAGAATCAAAACTGGTTATCTTGTAAGCACAGCTGAAATTCACTTAAGATATTTTAGGTTTGGTCGAAACAATAGAGATGCAAATTATCTCTGTGCATTTCTACTGCACATCAGCTGAGAGCTGAGGGAAGGTTGGAAACTCATATTAAAATCCGTCAGAAAGTGGCTGGACCTATGTAAACTTCTGCTAATTAATTCCACAATAAACATCCAAATAGGATGAACAAGGATTTTTTGCTTAGCTACCAGAACCACAACTGACAGGCAGCATGATGCCACAACCCTAAGGAAGCTTTAGTTGTGGTTCCTTGTGCCAGATAAACATGTTTGCTGCTGGTGGGGATCTCCTGTGTGCTTGAGGTGTTAGGTATAATAGGAAGAGAGAATGAAAAGTCTCTTAAGAAATAATGTGGTGTGGGCAACCTCTGGAAAGGAGGAAAATGCCATTTCATTGGTTGTATTTAATAACCCATGTGGCTAAATACACACTCATAGTCATCCATGTAAAACCAGAAAATATGTGTGCTTGCAGTGAAAGTCTCAGTGTGGAGTTTAGCTTTACACCTTTTGTCTAATTGAAAAACATGCAGCCTTTGTGTTCTACAATCCACTCTGCCCTCTAGTCAAATCCATAACCCTAAAATATGTATTGCAAGCACTGCTCCAACTCTCATAAGAAAATAAGAAAAATTTGCTGGTGGGGATGAATTTTATGGGAGTTTTATCAACAAAAAATCCCACCAGTCAGATTTTGACATTTAAGATGTTTGTTAGACCAATATAGTACAGAGATCCTAAATACCTGAAAGAACTAAAATGAGCAAATCTTACACTAAAGATCTGCCTTCAATTTAAACTAAGTAATTTTATGCAGCTTTTCCAAGCCATCAAAAAGTTTTAGGTAACGCAGGGTGCACAGAGCACATTTATGCTTAGTGTTACCAGCCCTGGTGTTATCAGTACAGTGGGAGTTGAGGAGGGTACATCATTGCCTTTCACTGACAATGGGATGTATAAAATTTGAGGCTGTTTTCAGGAGAGGAGCCATACAGAGCTGTGCCCTCTGGTTCTGCAGCCTGTGGTGCTTCTTTGCAGAAAGGCAGCAAAACACAATCTGTACTGCCAAAGTTCCCAATGCTGACCACAAATGCTGCAGTACTCTGTAGATGTTGCCTCTCTGTAGTGAAAGGCTGAGTGGGCTTGGTTAAACAAATCTATCTTGACTGATTCTTGAATAAAACGCAGACAGTAAACACCAAATTCATACAATATTCACTCTTGAGGTGACAAAAGACCAACGTGATCCTACAAGGCTGGGCTGCCCACATCTGCCCATCTGCCCTGCAGGGCTCACAGACATAAATGAAGGCACAGTTTGATCTAAAGCAAAAGAGCACTTTTCTCACTAACCAGGAGTGAAGACCTACGTACATGATTGCAATTCAAATGAACACTACCCACCATGAGCAGGCAACAGCTCTTCACATCTCTTCTCAGACAGGAAGGCAAAGGGTGGAAGTCTAAAGCCTTCCTCCGTGTATGAACCCTGTTTTGCCTCTATTCCACATTGCTTCCCAGCAGCACCTCAGTGCCAGCCCTGATCCCAGGTGTCTGCTGCCTTCATTTCCAACCAATGGATCAGAAAAACACCTTGTAAAAATAAGGCTTTATCCAAAGGCTGGGGGGGGGGTGCGTGAAGTTATGTTGTTGAGACCTTGAAAAGATTTGCTGTGATCCTGGTGGATGAGAACACATTTTTGTTTCTTAGTTTCTTCCTTTTTACCTCTTTAGGGGAAGTTCCTGGAGGCATAGTAGGTAACCATAGAATCACAGAATGGTTTGTGTTGAGAGGGACATTAAAGCCCACCTTGTTTCAACCTTTCTCTGAAAGGAAGGGACACCTTCCACTAAACCAGGTTGCTCCATGACCCATCCAACCTGGCCTTGAACACTTCCAGGGGTGGGACAGACACAATTTCTCTGGATAATTTGAGGCAGTTTGATCAGTGTTTATAATTGTCCTAGAGCTCTCAGGGGAGGGCATAAAGTCAATGGGATGGTTCCTCTTAAACAGCTGAACTACTTTACTTTCGACATCCTGAAAGCATCACATTTTTTACTTCTTTCTAGTGCTTCCTCAAAGAAAAGTAATTGTCTGACTTACAAAGGCCTAAACTCCAACTGAGTTTAGAAAGTCAAACTGTGATTTGATGACTCAGCTTTGTTATTTCTGTGTCTTAAAATACTATTTGGCATCACATAGACACTGCAATCAGAAATCAGGATTTTTCTTTCATGGTGAGACATGAAGTAGAAGAGAATTTGACTCACTCTCATGTAAACTTGTCATGTTTATAAGGTTTAGGAGAAGTATAAGCAACTCCTAACTGCAAATAAGAAAATATTTAAGGAAAACATAGAGAGATTTCAATCACTGATGACGCTCTTTCTGCTTCAGTGACGCTGCAGATTTTAAGACAAGACTGAGCCTAGGTTTAAACCACGGCAGTTTAAAGGGTATTTTGATTTCTACTAGTTTACGTCTTCTAGGTACCAGTGTGTATGCCCATGCTCACATTGTTTGTCAGTACTCGGGTAGGGGGCGTGATGTTAGCTGATTTGGTGTACTCTCCATTGCCAGGCTGCCACATCTATCAAGGGACCATAGGAGACCAGTATCTCGTCTTGGAGCAGGAGAAAGGCTCAGACACTGAGCTGTCACTGAATTTACCCTACCACCTGATGTTCACACAGTTTTCTCCCATTACAGCCTCATGCCACCATGCAGCCCATGTCAGCCTTGGGTAACCCAATGCCAGGGAATTCTCACATGGTGCTCAAAAGTAGCTGAGGAGTCTCTGATGGTCTCCTTCATCATCCTTAAACCATCCCAGGCAGTTAAGTGCAGGCTGGTAACCGATGCTGGTACATACGCTACATTTTACTTGGGCGTTCATGTTTGCTGAGGCAATCACTCCCATGGGAAAAAAGGCAATCTTCCATTGGAAAACTGGCCAAGGAGCTAGCTCAGAAAGCAAACATCTTGAGTAAGAAACTAGATTTTATGACGGATTCTTGGGAGGAGTTGGTTTCAGTTATTTGGCTGATTAAAATCAGGCTTCGGAAAAATACTCTAAGTGCCAAATGAATTCTCTTCAAATTTCAACTCTAAAATACCCAGTATGTCACCACAAAGGGCACCTCCTAAGGGCAACCCAAAACCTAGTAATTCTGTCTCGTCCCCCTTTTCTCCTCTAATGACAACAAATATGCCAAAATGTACCTAATAAAAGTGCTAAAAGACATCCACCTTCAACTAAAAGCTTTTGAGAATTTCAGTTTGACCAATCAAACTTTTCCTGACACAAAGGAAATGTGTTGTCATTCCTTTCCCAGGAAATTCATCCAAGATGGCCCCACCCCAGTTACACTCCACTGACAGCATCCAAGAGAACGGGAAGCAGGAGGAAGATCAGGCCCATGTTCTTCTCATTCGGCTCTGGAGAGATGCTGTTGGTTGGGCTGGGGAGGATTGCTCAAGAACAGCCCAGTGCTGCTTGGGGAAAGGGGAACAGGCAGGAGGAATTCAAAATGGGTACTAGTCAGGTATCTCCTACACATGTGACCATGAGACATCCATTTGGGCCCTCATCCAGAGGAGTGAGGAGGCTTTGGATGATGCAGCAGCATATTAATTCATGTGCAATAACATAACCTCTAAACTAGTTGCCACTTACAGATGTTCTGGTTATGCGTAAGTAATGAGCTTACATACCTGTGTAGGAAATAAAATTATTTAACAGGATCCAGAACCCTGGATATTAGTTACTTACTGACTCACAGCCTTACTTGGAAAAATTAAGAGGCGAAAACAAATTCAAGTATTTGCCCGTCTATAAAATTAATGGAGTATTTTACCTATTTCACAGCAGCACTAGCAAGCTTCATGTCTATAATGATCATCACTGGGACTACTTACACAGGCTTTTCTGTGCTGTCTTTGCCAAAACATTTTGTGAAGATGACTGTCAAAGCAGAGTTTGAACTACAATCTAAAAAACAGTGTTATAAATGAGGCAAAAGTTTAACAATTTTTTTTAAAAATTCAAAGAAAAACAACAAAGAGCAAGACACAATTCCCTCTTAAAACCTACGAACACTTGAAAATATGGAAAATTCCTGTATCAGCATTCAATATTTTAACCTATTCTCATGAATAGACTGACACTCCCATAGAAGTGCAGACACAAAGAACATATGAATCCTCCTGAACAGATGCATTTATTCAATCAGCAGTTCTATGGTATTCATGTTCAGATGTTATGTAACTACCCAAGAAACTTCATAAGTGACCATGTGCTAATGGGAAACTAGGCACACCAAACATATTTACATAAAAGCAGGTGAATTATAAGTGCGTGTATTTGAAAATTAGATCCAAAGCCTAATACAAAGGTAATAAATCCTGTCTTCTCCCTGTCTGTCAAAAACCCTTTATAGACATGTCACCCACTTCTAAAAGGGTAAACTAAAAAAAAACCCAAACAATGCTTTTTTGTTTAGCTGCAGCATGCGTGGAATACCTTAATGGATTTGAACATTTAAATTCCCAGTTGATTATTCTGTATTAGATATCATAATTATTGACACCTGTCCCTCAGGCCACAAGACCATGGACCTGTTCTGCCAAATGCCGGTGATGTTCTAAAATAAGCAGAACAGGGATGGTGAAGGAAGAATCCAGGCATGGGCTTTTGGGCCAAGGAGGGTGGAAAAAGAAGAAACTTTAGAGTAATTTCTATATCCAAATGAAGCAAATACATACCCTTGTGTTCCTCTGTGTGGGGTTTTAGTAACAGCAAATACTCTGCACAGATTCTGCCCTTTAATTGAACTGCGATTTACCTACTTTTTAATGAAACAAAAACTGGGTTTGAGTTTTTGGTGAGTTTTCTGTGTCATCCAAGACACAGGTTCAGCAAGACTACTGTGCTTCTTCACCTCGCTCATTCACAGAAATGGTACTAAATTACTTCTGACTTCAGCATCTTCCATGGTGGCAGGTAAACAATGCTGAGACAACCGAGGTGAAACTGTTAGCTCAGATTAATTTCAATATTGCTTCTCTGGGCCCAAATTCTATCTCCATATACTGTCAAAACAATTTGTTGTAACAAGAAGAGGGACAATCTGAACCAGGTTCCTGCACAGATGGGCTGAAAATAGCAGGAGCTCAAGAGAAGGTATTTTGGCAGACAAAGAACACAAGTGTGATCCTCATCTGCAACTACATTTCCCCATCACAAGCTGAGATAAAAGTTCAGTGTTGTTCCAAAACCATAACTAAAATCAGATTTCAGTAGGAAGCATCATAAGTTGCTTATTATTTCTGGAATCTCTAGGTACTAAAAATGTCCCTAGAATACTCATCAATACAAAGCTGCTGAAAGAAGCCCCTTCTTCATTTCCCTAATTTTTTCCAGGTCAGCAATAAGTTTTTAAGGCTTCTGAAGCCACTTACAAATTCAGACTAAAGCATCAGTCTGAAGGTTTCAGCTTTTTCCAACAGCAATGAGAGGTTGCACAAACAGAAGTTCAAGTACTACCCCTTTGATGATTTCTGTGGCTGCAAAAACCCACAGTCATGAAGTGGAAAAGATGTCCATGGAGATTTCTACCTACATCCATGCAAAAAACCATACTCCTCCTTAGCTGCTGATTTAGCTTTGCTCATCTCCTGGCATCTCCTCAATTCCTGCAGCTAGGCAACACTAAGAGTTGCTGAAAACAAGTCATAGGGCAGGAGCTGGGCCTGTGATCAGCATGACTGTTCTACAGTACTAGGCTATGGCTTGATCACCTCCCTCAATGGGAGGAGCATCAGCCAAAAGTATTTTTTTAAACTTACATTTACTTTCTTTAAGATCAGTACCCAAGAACTCTGCTGAGCAGCTTTTAGAGGTCCACCAGAAAAATCAGGGAAGGCCATCAACCAACCACGGGAGTTAGAGCAGGCAATCCCATCCACCTGGAGAAGACAGACGGAACTGAGGGTGTTACGAAGACTGTAAGAAGCCTTCCTGCTCCCACAATGGAAGTAACTGGGATGCAGGCCCATCTCCTTCAAGCACACATCTGGACTGCATTTGTGTCATTTACAGCCCTGCTTCCCCTGATGGACAGATGCATGGAACCGGCAATGGGGTCATCTGCTGGCACAAGTGCCATCAACTCAGCTGACTGCAAGAAAGGAGCCAAAAGGAAAGGCACATTTTGCCCCAAAGAGCAACAGCAGCATCCCTGAAATTATTTTTGATGGAGGCTTAAGAAATCCCCCCACAGCTTCTATGTTCAAGGTAAGGCCCAGAGCATTCAAAAGAAATCAGTAATCATGGCAGAATGCTGAATGATGGCAATCTACCAATTCTGAAATTAAATTTTAACTTGCCAGGCAAATCCTTTCAGGCTGTGTATTTATATATTTAGTAATAAAAACCAGATTCATGACCACTGTTTGCTGTAAAAAGTTCCATCGTAATAACAATACTACTCATGGGAATTGGAACTGGAACAACACTGTGTGGATCAGTAGCTTCATTGCTGATGACTTTGCTAAAGTGATTCTAATTTTTTTTACAAAATAAATTAAACTCCCAAAGAGCTCTACAGACAGTCTGAGGATGTACCTGATAGAAAAAACATCCACATTCACATGTGAGATTCTGAATCAAAGTGGTTACATGATGACCTGATCTAGTGGGCAGCACCCCGTCCATGGAAGAGGGGTTGGAATTAGATGCTCTTTAAGGTCCCTTCCAACACAAACCATTCTGGGATTCATCGTGACCCCTAATTAGTATTGTTTTGAGACTGTGGTTTTTAAGGACTCAAAGCAAAATATTTTTACATTCAACTACAACTTTCAATTACAAATTGGATAAGTCTCAAGGAAAGATTTCCTTCCAATTAAAAGGAAAAAAATAGCTGTAACACTGGCAGTACAGACATACTGTCAGACGTCTATTTCTTTCATGTACTTCTGATTCAGCAGCAGTCAGAAGCTTTACTTTTCCCAAGCAATTCATACTCTCACTTTTGATCTTCTCTTTGATAGGAACATAGTAGCTGAATATTATGAAAAGCCCGAGAACCTGATGTTGAAGCTTAAACTTGCAAAGTATCAGAATTATATTAACCTGAACAGTACGTATCAATGAGCTAAAATGGTACTATTTTAAGGGAGAAAATGTTGAGAAAAATCTTAATAGATATTAATTTATTCTCTTTCAATCATGCAAGAAAGTTCATGAATCATCACAAGGGATGAAGGATGATGCAGTTTAAAACTAAAATGTGAGACTAAACTACACTTTTAATTGGGAATTCAATTTTTCTGCATCAACTGCAAATATCAGAATACAGCTTGTCTATCATCTAGCACTGAAGACAGACAAACAAATCGGGAGCTTTGTCAAGTCTTTCTTTTTTTTTCTTAATGAATGATTTAATTTTGTCTTCACAGGTTAAGAAGTAGTATCTACATTCTGTCAGTGTCTGCCATTTCATCCCCAAAAACACATTGCTGTGGCAGATCAGAATCTACATGTTCTAGAAGTATTGAATTTCGTATCAGATCACCTTTAACAGGGTGTACCAGAACACACGTGTTGCAATTCTGCCTGCTTGTATTTTTGTGCCTTTTTTGTGACTTGATTTCTGGTAATGACTATGATAAAGACTTTGCTAATCTCAGACTGGCCAGTACTTTTCCCCAAATGTGGGGAAAAAAAAAGGAAAATAATGGAAAACTTCTAAACCTAACTTGTAGCATGAAATCTCAGCTGAGGAAGAATTCAGTGTTAAAAAGAAGTATGAGAGTGGTAGGTGCTCCCCAAAAATCTAAGGAGCTGGGTTAATGGGTAGCATTTAAGCGCACTTAAACACCACAGCAGTTGTATCTGCAGAAAAGTAGTTTACAGACTCAATCGTTAAGTAAACCTCTTCAAAATTCAAATCTCTCTCTGAAAGGAATCACCTCCAATATCTTTGCTTTGTCCACAGGGCCGAGCCAAGCCCATCAGTGTGACAGCTAGAGCTGATCTAGAGCTGCACAGATAATTTGTCTTAACAGACACCAACTTGACCAGCCCAGCTCCTTAGAAGAAAGAAGTAAACAAGTCCCTGTCCTGGTTTGAGGGGAAATGAGTTTTTCAGGAAGCTGAGGTCAAACCAATCAGTGGTCAGGTTTGAATGTTGGCACTTTGGGTGGCCACTGAGGGGTTGGACACGCCTCCAAGGACACAAGGCGTTAAAAGCAAGGATTCCCAGAGGGACTTGCTCTTTCTGGCTCCGCTTTCAGGAGAGGAGCATCTTTTCCCTCTTCCCCTGCCCAGCTGACAAGGCTGGGCAGGGGAAGGGGGCCAGGTGGTCAGGCTGAGTTAGGCCCGGGGCCCCCGGGGAGGGGGAAAGAGAGAGAACGGGACTGGAGCTGGGCCAGCCCCATCCAGGGTGGAAGGGTGGAGAACTTTGGAGGTGTCTTCCATCCCTCCGTCCCGTCGCCCCCCCACCCCCCGTCCCATCTCCCCCTCCCCACCAGGGAGAAGGTGTCCAGCTGCTGCTGCGTGTGGGAGTTGCAGGAGCCTGCCAGTGCCTGAGCCTGTGGCCTTGCCGGGAGACAGAAGCTTTTAACTCTTTCTGAGGCAGAGGAAAACTTTTTCCAGACATTGATTCTTATGGCTGGTGGTTTCAAAAGGGAAAGGGACAGCCTGGGACTGAGATGATAAAGCATGATGGAAAAGACCCCCAGATCAGCTAGAGAGGAAGAGGAGTGGCTGTTGAACTGGACTTTTCTTGCATAATGTTAACCATAGATGGACCCTGAACTCTCCTGAACATAAATTTGGGTGGATGCTTTTTGGTTCAAAACCAAAGACTTTGTGGCCTATTCTTGGAACCCTCGGCCCCAGGGGTAAATGTGGGGGGGACTGCTTGTCCCAATATGAGAAGATGGCTGGTTTTTGGTACTTGGCCAAACATCCTTAAAGAGCCCTTTATGCAGTTTTGGTCCATGGACGGTGGTGAGAGCACTGGACATGGAAAGGAGGGTGTCACCCAGGCAGAATTCTCCGGGCAGTGCCATGGGTGACATGGGAACATGGGAGGGTGGACCTGTGTTTCCTGTGGGGGGGTCTGTGGTGTGAGAGAGACTCCTCTCTCCCTGGATGGATTGAAGATTTGTTTTTTTAAGGGATGATGATTTTGATGGGGAACCCAGGGTTATGGAAGGTTTAAGCAAGTAGGATGAGGGTAATGTGCAAGTGTTAACTGTTGAGCATGTAAGGGATGGAAACTGGGGGGAGGGGAAGAAATGTTCTGGGAGGTTTTCATTTCTGTTTCTGGGTGTTTGGGTTTTCTTTTCTATTGTCTGTTGTTACGTAGTTTAATAAAGTTGTCTTTTTATTTTGCGTTTTGGGCCTGCTCTGCTCTGTTCTTGACCACACCTCACAGTAGCTCATTAGGAAAAACATACACTCATGGGTGCACTGGCATTTGGCCAGCACCAACCTGTGACAGTCCCCAGGCATGTTACTGATAGGTCAAACTCAAACAGGGGACCTCAGCCAATCCCTTTGAACCAGGAATGTACCTGTATCACTGGCCAGTGAGCTGGGCGCAGTTAAGACCCTTAGCCAACCATGTGTGTAAGCACAGGAAATTTGAAGCCCCTATAAAGGAGAAGCCCAACAATAAACTTTGGCTGTTGCTGTGTGATCTCAATGTGTTCTGTCACATGCCTGTCTCCATCCTCAGCGACACATCAGCACCAACCTGGACATGATTTTGAATGACAGCTGGACTATGCACAGGGAAACAGAGAAGGATTCAATGAGTGATGTCTAAATCTCCCAAGGAACGTCATACAGTGAAAACTTGGCATAAAGGAAGTTCAGTGATGGATAAACACATATCTCTGGCTAAATCTCACCATGGAGTTGCCTTTTTGAGTTTTGCCTCAAAATTGCCACCAGCTCTGGCTTTGCCATCAAATAGACTTGCTCAGAAGTGTATTTAGTGTAAACACAGACTACAATAAAATACCGCCTGTCTGTGTCAATTCATTTCCCTCCCAACAAAGAAACAGACCAAGCATGTAGCCCAGGCTGCCCTGCCACGGGTGCATATCATTGTATAAAAGCATAATCAACACTGCATTTTACACAAAGTGGGGGACATTTTTTGCCATCACGCCAAAAACCCAAGCTGCAGATGTTCTGCCTCCCCTGCCACATCGAGGTGCTTTAAAACTATCATAAATAAACATGGCAGATTTAAAAGAATCATTTCATCCTTTCAAAAAAGGGACACGTCTCTTTTTTATGCTTGAGTAAATCAAAATTGGCTTGATTGATTTTGCTGAAGGTTTTGCTAAGGTGATGCAAGGATTTCAACTTGGCCAAGGAGGGAGAGATCAAGAGCCCCACCCTCAGCATCAAGCTTTCTTCTACACTTCTCCTGCTCTCATTTTGACCAGTTTAACTCCCTGCAAATGATACCAGGATCTGGTTTTTTCATGCTTTCATGAGTCTGAGGTCTGAGCCCAGGTCTGGGATGAGATAGCTCAGTGCACCATGGGGAGACTTGCAGTTCAGACAAAAATAAAACTTTTTTGCTGCCCTTTGTTATTAAGCAGACACTCCAATTGGGCCTCATCAGTTCACTTGGAAGTAAAGAATTACAAATGCAAAGGACCTATACTTACAAAATGTTTATGCTCTTATTACACTTGATATCCACACCAGAATGTTAATCATAACAACCCTGAGCAACCCTATGGAGTGTCGACATGCTTGTGGTATATGGCTTTGTTAGGCAGGAGTGAAAGGGTGACTAATAATATTCACAGCTTCCCCGCAGTCATGAAAATGTAAATATTTTTTTAAAGTGCTTACAAGACAAACCTACAGTAAATCAGAAAAATGTCCCACATAATATGTAAACTAAATCCTCCTCTCTAATCTAACCTTAGAAAGTGGCAGTTAAGTGATCCATTCATTCTACTTCAAAATCTCAGTCCTTTCCTTGTTTAAGGGCCAGACACCACCTGACTAATTGGATGGATAATTTGGTCTCTCCTGAAACGTTTTTCAGATTTGGAATGATTAAATATAATATGTGCTTCTGCTGAGCCCTCAGCCAACATTTGGAAAGAAATGGGTAAAGCAGTCTCAGGCCAGATCTCAATCCCATTCAGACAGAGAAAACTGATGTTCTAGGGTAATTCTCAACCTGCTCTTCAAAAAACAAAAGGGAGAAGATGGTCCAGTCATCTCAGCACAGGAACACTGCTTCTAAATACATTTCCAGGAGCAATGAAAATTAAGGAATTAAGTTATTCTCTACAGCAAAAGGGAGCACGACAAGAAGCAAAGGTCTGCCATGGCAAGAGGATCAGTTTCTAGACACCAGCCAGTGGAAGAGCAATGGAGCAGTTTAAGCCTGACAAATTTCAAGTTCAGCCAGATCTTTTCTGCCCATCTGCTGCAGATTCCCCTGCACCATTGCAAACATGCTTTTGACACCCACAGCATGGGAGTGAGAACTCTTAGCTGCCAAATCTCATCTCAGAGGTGAAGAGGATGAGGATGGCTGTATTTTGGGATTCCTGTATTATTATCCAGGTAGATTATGTACAGTTACCTGGAGTTATAAGGGTTTTTTAGTGGAAAACAAAATTAAAAACCCTTCATATACCATCAAAGTGCATGAATAGGACATAATTATTGTCACACAGGCAGCAATAGGAGTCATTGTGGTTCCCTTCCAGCATGATTTATAATTTTACATTCTTTGTCATTTTACATCCCTAGCAAAAAAATAACTAAATAAAACATATCAAAGCAGTTCTCCACATATCTCAACCTCAGGAATGCAGCTTTTCTAGTCAGACACCAGAGAGCAAGCATCTGTGTTCGCACAGCTAATTAATGTGCAAGAAAAACCTCTTTTACATCTGACTTGCGAAGCTGATAACATGTAAGTTATAACTTGCACGAGACATGATAAACTCTGTCCTTCACAGAGAGAAATGAGCTTCTAACATGACTCACTGTAACGAGAACTCAGGATATAGCAGCTTCTAATCAGAGGTAGATTCATAATGGACTTGTTGAGCAGTGACATTTCCTACATCACTTGGCACATGGTGAATGATGACACTGTCATGGTTAAACTAGGTAAGGTTCAACATTAATACAGGGAACAAAGTGTTGGGGTTTTGACTGCATTAAGCCAGAATTTACTAACATGAACCTGAAACGTTTGACAGACATAGGAAGAAGAGCCATCAGGAGAACATTGCCCCCAAGAAGGGGAAAGGATCTTGGGTTTTGAGCTTAAATATTGTTTGTTTGTAAAAACTCACTCTAACATCACCTTTGCAGAAAATGGCTCATCACTAGTTAATTAAAGAAGAAAAGAGGCAATGGCTGCAATGTCCAAGAGGCCCATTCATATTAGACACAAAGATGGCAAGATTAGTTCACTATGGCTCGGTTCCCTCCATCTCCCACAGCTCTACTTGCCCCCTGGCGAGAAGCTGACATGAGAGGATAAGACAACTCCATTAGGAGCCCATATCACCTCTCTGCAGTGTTCTCCACAAGCAGATGGAGCAGCTATTTAGCCAAATGCACCATGACTGCAGCTTTATACATGAGCATGTGGGATGTTTCCTAATGTGGGGCAAGGTACAATGTACTCCAATTTATCAACTGTCCTGTATACTATTAAAGATTCAGATAAATAATTTAGGGGTAAAGACCCATAGGCTGAGCTGAAAAGCAGCAAGGCATCAGGGGTCAAGTGTTTCTGCAGGATTTATGTTTACCAAACAGAGCTGCCTGCAAAGGAATGTCTGTGTTGAGCTGTGGCAGAATGAGACTTGAGCAGGAGTGAGCTGGAGAACCAGCAATTGCTTCATTTCAACTGAAACAAATTTAAATACAGAGTTAATAAAACAACCCTCTTTACTGCCCTAAGAAACAAAATATACATGTAGTTAGAGCCATATAATTTCCTCCTAACACACATTTTGATCTGAGGATAATGTGCAGTATCACCATTTTTCTGTGCATTGTAAAAAAGGAATACCTTCTAATACCTTAGAACGATTTAATCAACATCCCATGCAGGCAGTGAATAGATAATTGAAATATGATGTACTGTCATCCATATCCCCTTTGGGAAAGAGACACGGTAAGCATTATATCATTGCATTAAGCCATCCTTTGATGTGGATTTTATTCTCATTAAACTATATTTTAGCCCCAAGGTTTCTCCCACCACACCTCTCTGTGACATGGACATGCCAGAAAAAAAAAAAAATACCCCACTGTTCAAAAGGCAAGAAGTACACTTTTGTAAGCAATTGTACATGTCAAAAATATAAAGCTGCCTTTTATATTTCTTGTTTACCAAACACAGTCAATGACAGCTCCTGGAAAACACAGGGTCAAAAAAAAAATAATGAAAGCAGGAGGGTGGTGGAGGAGAAGGAATGAATTTACTTGTTTTTAAATAATAAAGCCTGAATACAAGCAGGATAAAAAAGGATAAGAAATTCTTGAAAAGGCTGCCTTGATGGTGTCTGCTTTGAATTGTGCCCTGTTTAAACAAGAGGAAAGCCTCCCACTGAAAAAAGAAACATTTTTATCATTCAAAAAGATCTCAGTGCAGTCCCTTTAAAATGAGGTATTTTCTAAACAAAGCATCAGAATGCTCCCCTGCAGGGAATGAGCATCTGATCTCTTAAAAATGATTATTCTTGAAGAACTGTAGATTTATGGAGTTTTTGTTTTATTTGTTTTAACTTAAGTAGAATGAAACCTGTCTGAAATGACCACCCAAGGGAGCAGAGCCACCAGCTAAGCAAGGGCTGAGCTCTAAAGGGGACCCAAAGTTGTATCAAGACCCTTGGGGAGGTTTTAAATCTCTGGCTCAACCAGAGCTAGCAAAACACTTTATATAGGTCTCAGTGTAAGCCCAGGATATGGATTTTCCTTCACTTACATCCATGCAGCTCCACTAACATCAGCAGGAACATTCCTGATTTACATTAGTGTTAAGCAAAGAAACAAGCTAATTATCCTGAGTTATCCACAGTGACTACAGGAGAAATTTTGTTTTGAATTGCTCTTTTTTTTCAGCATGGGCTGGTTTTGTTACACTTGTAACAGTAGGTCTGCTACATGCAGCAGAGTGAAAAAACTCAACTTTACATAGAAATGGTCTAGTCTCAATGTGCTTCTGAATAAATAAAATTTCACATGTTGCAGTTTTCTATTAGTTCATGAACACCCAACTTCCACATCTGCAATTATGACTACTATTCACAAATATAAGCCATTGGTGAGAAACAGTACTAGCATAGGAGCCCTTTTTGATCTGATTCTTCAAGTTTGGCTTATGGTTTACACTGAGCCAAGTCAACACTCAACTCAGAAATATCAATAAGTACAAGTGTTACTACCTCCATTAACGGCAGTAACCATCAACTGTGAACATGAGAAGTGGAAAGCTCACAGACAGAACACAAAGCCTTGGGCATTGCTAAGGGAAAAGGTTAATGGGATTCTTGGAAAAACAACACAAACCTTTATTTCTGTTGAAGCATTCAAGGCATTAGCTGTGTTGTGCCGCCTTTTGCCATTTTAATAGACTTAAACTTCTTAAATGTGTATAGGAAAGTAGCTTGAGTACAAATAATCTCCTTAAGGAGAATATCAATAAATTCCACAGCCTGTTAGTTTTATCATAGAATCCCAGAATAATTTGGATTGGAAGGGACCATAAAGCTCATCTCTTTCCACCCCTTGCCATGGGCAGAGACACTGTCCACTATCCCAGGGTGTTCCAAGCCCCATCCAACCTGGCCTTGGACACTTCCAGAGTTGGGGCAGCCACAGCTTCTCAAGGTAACCTGGGCCTCCCCACCCTCACAGGAAAGAATTTCTTCCTAACATCTAATCTAAATTTACTCTTTTGCAGTTTGAAGCCATTATATTGAAGGGTTTTGAGACAAGACCTGGAGCAACCAGAGCCAAGACTGCTGTGAGCAGGAGATGAGTCTTCCTCTCTCCTGAGGCCCCTTTCAACCTGGACCACCCTCTAAAGCTATCTGTACAATGCTTCTCCCAAATAAGCAAAGGAGAAGCCCCAGACCCACTTCCAGGCAGCCACAGCTGAGGCCAAAGCCAAAAGACTGGGTACAGAAAAGAGCTGGAAGTTGCAAAATAGCCCAGGAGCAGAACTGAACAATGTCGACACAGCCATGAATTGGTTATTTAGAACATACAGTTTAAGGTCTTTTTTTCCTTTAAGATGAAAAACTATTCTTATACAACTATGAAGACTTTTATGAGTAATTAGCAGATCCAGTGGTAGTCTAAGTTCATGTAACTGCCATTTTCTAGAAGGACTGTGCGCAGGTAAAGGGTGAACAAACCTGTCACTTTGCACAACATAACAGAGGAGGACACTTGTCACCCTTGAGGCTGATCTCACTCAGCTACTGCAGCTCATACCAGAGATTTATTAAAATTAATCTGGAGGAAAATTAAACCCATTACCTTAAAAAGCAAGGGAATAAATCACACCCAACAGGAAATTAGGAAAAGCTGCTTCCACTTCAGATGAATCTAAGCTTGTGTGAGCACACAAAATTTTTCCTCATCAATGACACAAAATAAATTCATAGAAGGAAAAGAAGGCAACAGTATCAGCTGTCATTATAGTGCAGAACACAAATATGCTCAATGAGTTTAACACTGCAGCCCAAGTATAAAGAACATCTCAAGATGTTTGTATTTCCAAACAAGACTTGAGGGGTCAGAGGAGGGAGGAAGACGTGGGCAGGCAGGATGATGGATGGCACTCAGTGGCATGCTGTGTTTGGGTCTACTGTTGTTGTTTTTGCAACAAGATGCCTCTGATTACTCTCTGAATAGATATTAAGGATGGTTACATCTCACTGCTCAAAGAGGACATTTTTTTCAGAGCCTCACAGATTAAACAGAACATTGTAAAGCATGCAGTCAATGAACTATCTGGTGTTGTCACAAATCTCCCAAGAGTGTCAGAAGATTCCCTGGGGGCAATCAGGGAGGTGGGCTTGAGGACTGGCAAATAAGGTAAACGTGCTCTTGTCCCTACGTTCAGCAGTCTCAGCTCTGCAGAACCCGTCTGTGTCATTGCCTTTACGGATTGTCCAGACCAAATATATAAAATATAAAGCAGGGGCACACTGAACTGCTAAGTAATTGTCTCAGCCATCAAGGTGATGCAATACAGAGACTTCACAAAGGATGAAGGAAAATTACTTTTCCAAATCCCGTCCTTCCAGAGATCTTTGCAGAACTGGCTCCTGGCTCACATGGAATGATGGATGGGCCAAAGCTGCCCAACTGAGACTTCT
This sequence comes from Prinia subflava, assembly GCF_021018805.1. Lineage (NCBI taxonomy): Eukaryota > Metazoa > Chordata > Aves > Passeriformes > Cisticolidae > Prinia > Prinia subflava. Next base: position 22,673,133 of record NC_086258.1, read on the forward strand.
TGAATGTCACCAGTAAAAGAACAATGCTATTTCCAGTCAGACCTCCACACCTCAAAGGGCAGCCCTGGCCACAGAGCCTTTCTTTGAAAGCTACTCAGGTTCCTCTTCGATGCCAAAGGAAACTGCAAGTCCTCAGCAACTCACAGAAAAGGGTAACACGTTTGGGAACCACATGAATGTTTATTCAGGGAAACGAACCCCTGAGATGGACTTGTGACGTTTTCTCAAAGTGAAGGCTTCAGGCAGAAAGGAAGGGGAGAAATGTTGTTGGAAGCAAGATCACTTAAAACAGACAGCTGGTCTTAACCCTAAAACTGGGGGCTGAAGCTGCAAATAGAGGCCACAAAGCAGAACACACTGGAGTATTTTCTCTACAAAAGCTTAACATTTCCTAACAAGCCACCTCTGTGAATTATCTTACTTAAAACAGAGACACCAGCTCATCCAGGGACGGCATGCCTCAGTAACTCCAAGAACCTCTCACTGGGGTGACCAGTTTGATTCTGTTCTATGTTCAAAGCATGTAAGAATTCTCTTTGTGATGGCATAACCTCTAGAAAGACTCTCACTGGCCTCAGTGCAGTTTTCAGTGGGCAGGAGTCACATCAAAGCCACCACTCAAAGCCTTTCCAAGGAGGTGCAGAGCCAACATGATGGAGAGTTAGCAGCCTTCTCTCTTCAAAACGGATCTTAAGCTCAGGACAAAAACTACCCATATTGTCCAGTTCTGTAACAACTATAATGAATAAATAAAAAGCAAGGAATAAAAAAAAAATTTACAAACAGTACAAATGAAGATGGATTAGAAAATGATGTCTCGTTTGCCCTGGACAGCACAGATGTTGTAACACAGCAGAATTAAAAAAGCAGCAAATGTTTCATTAAATGAAGCAGCTAAAGAGAATAAAATGTCAAAACTCAAATGTCAGACAAATTTTGGGCAAGAACTCCCCAAACTCTCTGCATTCTTTCCCAGAGCCAAGACACCAGTCTCTTATGTACTATTTACCCATCCCTGTCTTATCTGGTTTTGACTGGTTTTAGCATAACCATTTACAGGTCTTATTTAATCAGCCAGCAAGGAAAGAGTTCAAGGAACACCAGGAAGTATGTGGCAAAATACAGGTTAGATCACTTGCACTGGATTATTCTCCTCTGGCACACTGCAGAAAAACTAACCCCAGTCAAAGACTGCATACTCAATGGTCTGCAGGGAGCAAGAGCACCATTTTTCAAGGGAAGTGACACTTTAAAGAACTTTAAATTAGCTGATGACAGGCAGGTAGGTAGATTGATGAGTGATTGTCCAATGTCCCCAACATTACCATTTTGTGGTGAAAGGAAATATGAAAGTAAGAAAATCCATGAAATATGGTTTTGCCAATCTGTGGTGCACTCAGATGACAGTGAAGTTCATTTAAGGACACTGGAAACATAAAATAAATTGCTTTCTTCTGAATCAGAAGTTGACAGAAAGTTTCCTAGTTACATTTTTGACTCCAGAAGCACTGCAAGCCATGCTAGCAGACTGTGATAAAAATAAAATAATAATAATAAAATCCCCTCATAATTTTTCTTCCTAACAAGGGTTCCTTCTCCCAGGGCCTAAGTACCACATGCAAGGGAGGCAGAAGTGCAGGTTGCCTGGACCACACAATTAACCTGACTTACTGTATATCCAACAGATGCCCTCACTGCAGTGGTCCCTAAAATACATTTTTAAGTAGAATTAACTCGGGGATCTGCAATTAGCAGCACCTTTGAGAACAAATCAGAACAAGTTTACTGAAGCGCTGCAACTATTTACCACAAGAGTGAATTTACCCCCAAGGTTCACTTGACTATTTTGTCTCAATTTTCTTGTGATTTCATCTCTCATGGTTTTTTTCAGTCCTCCAAAGGTGATGGATAAAACACAGAAATAAACAGGACCAACTGTGCACATAAGCCTAAGGGAAAACATAATTTTGTTACAAATACTCTTTGGAACAATCATGGAAATGCAATACTAAAATTGTTTGTTGAATCATTTATGAATTGGGCCTTCAGTTTCAGTTTGCAAATAAGTTAGAGGATTTTTATTGATGTTCTTTTGCACTTTGCTTTTTTAGTTGCTAAACAGCCTTTGAGAAACTGAACTGATACATAATCAAGAAAACAGAGGGAATGGAGGAATTCTACTTTAAGGAAATTCCTATGCTAATGCAGGACTTTTTTTTGGTGAAGGGAGGAATTTACTTATAGATGATGACAAACTTTATGATGACAAATTTTTAAATTGATTTTCTAAGATGCCACAATTTTTAACCAGCTAAACATGTAGAAGCAACACACATTTTTGTGTTTGTTCTTAGATGGGAAATTTTTAAGATTTATTACTACAAAACAAAAGTTCAGTGGAACATAACTGCATGCTGCCACACCATGCATGGAGTCACCACACATGAAGAAACATGCAATATGAAGGGAAATTCTACTGTATTGAGAAATGCAGTATTTTACAGTTGTGAGTGCCCAAACTCCTCACATGAAAGCTACAAACATGAAGAAATAGCAAGGAACACAGAGGTGCATTTCTTTCTTAAGTGTTTTGTCTCAAAGTGCTACTTTTTGTCATCTGAAGAGGGAGAGAAACTTGGAAATAGATAAAAGGTTTATTACTCCTTGGCCAGAGCATTGCCTTACCTGATCTGTCCTCGCACCAGTGGTCTGTTTTTAGTCCTGTTCATATTTGAGTCAAATGGAACCTCAAAGAACTGTAATTAAAAAAAAGAAAGCAAGAATCAGAATGAAGGGATACCTTAAAACATGCCATGCATAGAATGTCCTGTCTGCATCTGCAAGTGCTTTAATTTCTGTTTTTGGAGGTTCAAGGATACAATAAAAATGGTAAATGGTTTATGGAGCTTTGATAGTCTGCATTGATGCTTTTGGCATCCCCGTATAAAGAAAATCACACAGAGGACAAGAATAGTTTGCACAAGACCCCAAAAGTTCTTCATCTGAAGTACAGTTTGATTCCAAGTTCTTTTCTCAACAGGTCTGACACATATTTTACACATAGACAATTACATATGAATACATGGAAATCATGGAATTCTTATGGTTGGAAAATATATTTAGGATCATCCAGTCCAACCAACATCACCGTTCACCATTAAACCATATTTTCAAGTGTCATATCCACAGGTTTCCTGAACACTTCCAGGTATGGTGACTCCACCACCTTCCCTGGGCAGCCCCTTCCAATGCCTGACAAGCCTTTCAATGAAGACATTTTCCCTAATGCCTAACTGAAACTTCCCCCAGCACCAGAGGCCGTTCCCTCTCCTCCTGTCTCTGCTCCCTGGGAACAGAGCCACACTCCCACCTGGTTGTGCCGTCCTGTCAGGGAGCTGTGCAGAGCCAGAAGATCCCCCCTGAGCCTCCTTTTCTCTAGGCTGAGGCCCCCCAGCTTCCTGACCCTGGTTTTATATTAATACAAATTGTCCTTGAATATGTTGCACTTCTGGTCTTTAAAAGACAAATACTAAGGTTTTTTCAAGATCACCTAGCTTGACAGAACCAGAAACCCACCCCAAAATCAATCAACTCTTGTAAAATGCTACTGGAACTGCTCTGAGCCTCCAGTTGGAGCAGGAGGGAGTGAACACACCATATGGTGTTATTTAACGTCACAACCCAATGTGACTTTAAACATGGCCTATAGGAAAATTCAGGCAGCACTATATGCCTACTCAGAATTCCTTCAGGCTTCTGTAGGATCTGTTTTACAAGAATATCACTGGAAAAGCTGAATGAACTTTGCCATCCAGGCAAATCTAAAGCCATTCAATTTTATGTGTGCAAAACAATAACACAAGTAATAAGCAGAAAATTACTTACAGAAGGAGTAAAACATATTTAGAGAGAGGATATTTGTCATTGATGTTATGTCTGAGGTTCTGAGGTAGGATCCAAATCATAGTGAATATTCAGGAAAAGTACCATAACAAATCATAATTCCAAACAGTCAGCGTCACAGTCAGCTCAGTGTAACCAAACTGCAGATGGATTTTAGGTGATCATACGATAAAGAACTACAAATCTATTCCAGAAAGTTGATTTAACATTTTATGCTACAAAACACTTAATTAACAAACATTTTCATTTTGACACTCCATGTTACTGGTCCTGCAACTTACTGAGCACTCCCATGGGAACGCTAGTGTACAGAGACCATGGGAGCAGCAGGAACCTGTCAGACCCCTCCAGATGTACATCAAGGGAAAGATGGTCCATTTCAAGGCACATGGAGTTTCCAGGAACTACCTTTCCCATCTATTACCTTGATATAATGACTATAAAACAAATGGAAATCTCTGCCTTCCAGTTTTATTATAGATATTCCTGAAGCAAACTCAGGCTGCTCAGCCAAGAGTTAAGGGGGAGGGAGGGAGGGAGGTAGGCAGGCAGGCAGGCAGGAAGGCAGGCAGGCAGGAAGGCAGGCAGGCAGGAAGGCAGGCAGGAAGGAAGGCAGGCAGGAAGGCAGGCAGGAAGGCAGGAAGGCAGGCAGGAAGGCAGGCAGGAAGGAAGGAAGGAAGGCAGGCAGGAAGGAAGGAAGGAAGGCAGGAAGGCAGGCAGGCAGGAAGGCAGGCAGGAAGGAAGGCAGGCAGGCAGGAAGGAAGGCAGGAAGGAAGGCAGGCAGGCAGGAAGGCAGGCAGGAAGGCAGGCAGGAAGGAAGGCAGGCAGGCAGGAAGGAAGGCAGGAAGGAAGGCAGGCAGGCAGGAAGGCAGGCAGGAAGGCAGGCAGGCAGGCAGGCAGGAAGGAAGGCAGGAAGGAAGGCAGGCAGGCAGGAAGGCAGGCAGGAAGGCAGGCAGGAAGGCAGGCAGGAAGGCAGGAAGACAGGAAGTTCATACTTCTGCTGTGCCTGAACTCTGTGGCACATCACTAGGCAGCTTGTACAGTGAGTTTTAGGCAGCTGACAGGGAATTTCTCATCTACTGTTTGCTGTGGCTGATATGCAGTGGTCAGGGTCATTCCCAATGACCACCAGAGTTGTTGAAGACACTGGTTTGGAAGAAAAGCACTGAGGGGTCCTTGCCCTCCACCTCATGCCAGAGAGACAGCTTGGATCTTTTCAACTACAACACTCACCTGTAAGTGTTGGATGTTTCACAAAGAACCTCTATAGGATACAGACACAAGTTTCTTGGGAGAAAGGAAAACACCCCATTTGGATCTGAAACCAGTAATTGCTTCTGACAGCTCAGTGTTTTGCTAATAGTTTGTTTCACTGTTACATTTCAGAGGCAATTATGGTAAACGAAGAAAAAAATTACATTTGACATCAGATTGGTAGAGCAATACAAGGAAAAAAACTCTATAGGGCTCAAGTCTGTTCTCCAGAAAATATCTGGGCTACAATTACTTTATTTTGTAAGTCCCAGGTTTTATTTCTAATTGCAAAGGTCTGACTGCTTTGAGTTACTTCCAGTTTTAACTTGTGCATGTGAAGAGATTTTTGCTTGTTTGACAGTATTTAAGCTTATGCATAAAGATGTGCAGTGGATAAAAACAAAATAATATGCAAGTTTTAAACACAATGTGTCTCAGACACAAAAAAGCTAAAATGAAGAACAGTTGAATAGTCAACACCTGAATTAAAATATTTAAAGAATTTAAACTTATGCAAATGAATTAGCAATATAAGCTGATGAAGCCATGCTTAGAGTATCAAATATTTCCATATATTTAATATAGTAATCAACCTCTGAACAGAATATAAATTCTGAACAAGAATCTCCTCTGCTGACTTAAGTAGTCAAAAAAGTCTGTGTCTATTGTATATGGCTGCTCCTGAAATTAAGACTACTGCATGACTTAAGACTGAATTTTTTCGCTTTTCTAAATCTGACAGTTGGAATAATCTGTTACTGTCAAGTATATGTATACAGCATGGCACTGTACTTCTAACTGAACTAAACTTAAAAAAATCCTTTTATTTGCAATGCCCTAGATTCCTTCACTGAGTTAGCTGCTATTCCATGTCAGTAAGATGTCATTTATCAAACTTTCCCCATTTTGCTCCCAGATGTTCAGCAAAATTCTCTCTCCATTTGAAATTATTTTCCCCAATATCCTAGAAAAAATGAAAAAAGCTATGCGTCTCAAATATCATTCCATAGGAATGAAAGAGTGAAGTCAAACACTATCTCATGCCAGGCCAACAGAGTCCTGCCTATTTCAGCAAACCGTAAATTCAGTAAGATGAAGCCTAGATAAATAAATATTTTAGAAGCACCCAGGAGGCTTTTTCCTCAGGAAGTCTGAATGCATCAGTTCAGCTGGACATGGCAGAATATTATCTGCCCTCAGTATCTGGGAACCTGGCCACCAGAAGGGCAGACTGAGGGTTAAATCTACAGCATCTAAAAAGCCCAGAGTGACAAAACTTGGCAACAGCTCTCAAAAACCTAACCTAAATTTTAGTCCGTATGCATAAGCATTTAAAACATGATGATGGGGAAAAAAAAAATCAGCCAGCCAGTACTCTGTGGTTTATTTCTCTGGCAGGCTCATCATGCTTTTTGTGCAGATCTCATCTCATTAATAAACAGTAATTATATCTTAAACATCTCACAATTCCTAGCATAGCTGTCACATTACTGCTCAGACCTGTTTATACCCATGGGCTTTCTGTCCTTCAGCCTCTTCACATTGGTTTCCATTTTGTATATAACTGAAATGTTAAAGAACATTTAATTTCAAGCTACCTCTTGGAACCAGCAGTGCCTGCAGAGGATGGCTGAGCACTCAGACCTTACAGGAGGCTCACAGACTAATAATTTTATTAAGAGTACACCAAGGTTTCTGTAACAACACCTTGCAGATGCAGACTACACTATGCCAGCACTTTCAGGACTACTCATAGGGAAAGAGGACAGGTGTGCAGTGCCTCTACAGGCGACTTTCATCAGTTCATAAAACCACAGAATCTCCGGAGTGGGAAGGGATCCACAATGATTATCAAGTCAAATTGCTGCCTCTTCACAGACATCCCAAGAATCCCTCTGTGCCTGAGAGCGTTGCCCTAACACACCTTGAGCTACAGCAATCTCAGGCTGCGACCATTCCCTGGGGAGCCTGTTCAGTGCCCCAGCACCCTCTGGGTGTTGAACACCAAGACCACCTATTAAGTTTCCCAAGACGGTGCCTGACAATTTTCAGTTAATTAGGTCAGTGGAGCCCTGAGCACATGCTGCATTTGCCATCCATGGTTCAGCAGGAGAGATCACACCTACTGAATTACAACAGTCCAACACCTTTACTGCTGTTCACATGAAAACACCAACAGAGTGCACTAAGAGGAACAATATGCCATAGAGTTTATGAAACATATCTGCCACACTTCAGTTAATAAACGTCTTTCATAGACCATTTTGGATATCGAGTGCATGAAAGCTGGCCCAGCTCTAATCGGTGGCAATCAGAAACAGCAGCAGCTGAAATAGGCAACCAGTATGCCATGTACAGACATAATATTTTACTCTAATGCTAAACACATATTTACAGCAGAACTGATAAACCCAGGAGACTAAGGAAGGAATGGAACCCTGTCATTAGAAGACAGTTAAATTCAAGGTAACTCTGAGGTCCTCCCATTGCAAAACCATCCCTGAATCCAAGCAGGCTTCCATATGTTCTTTGCCATTAGAATTGCCCTCTGCATCTACCTATTTCTCTTCAAAGCCTCCCAGAAGGGCAGTTCAGGTAAATTTTCAGCACTAATTAGTGAAGCAGTCACCTCCTCTTCCTGGGCTCCAAAATTCCTCCTGCTTTGTACCACATGAGGAGGTGGAGATGAGCTATAAGTGATGTCCAAAGCTCCTCCTCAGCCAAAATCTCTTGCTATGAACCCATGCCAATATTAATACGATACAAATAAAATCCATTACAGCTGAATGCCCAACCAGAGCACTTCAATGATAATCTACAGCCAGAGGTGAGGCTGGGCTGTATAGGGCAAGTCTTGCAAATGTTGATCTTGTTGAATTAGGTGTTTCTGGGGTCCTCCCAATTCCCCTGAGCTACAGAAAGCTCTCATTCTCTTCGGTTTTCTTTGGTATTGCCCAAAGGTATTGCCCAGTTAACCAGAAACACCACCGAAACACACGCTGGAAACCAAAAAGGTGCATGAATCAAGGAGGAGCAGGTAGACCAAAACTGTGTGGAAAGCACAGCGGCATAATATACTGTGGCAACAATCTGCAGTTTCCTGGGAAAGTGACATCCAGAAAGCCATTCCTCACAGCTGGCCATGCAGCCTCCAAATTCATCAGGCTTCAGCACTAGCCTCTCACATGAAGTCCCACACAGCCAAAGGAAAGTTGCTTTAAGCAACACTGGAAACCCACCAGACCACAAAGCATCAAGTACTTTCCTCTGAACTGTTCTTCCTCTCTGTATTATCTAATTATTTCAATTCCTCATGTTTTCAGTAATATATCTTATGTTGTCATAAAGTAATATCTAATCACATAAATTGAGAAGAAAAACATAACATAGAATTCATTGTAAATAAGACTGAAGTCAAGATTATTGTAGGTTTCCTTCTGGTTTCCTTTCAATCACTTTTATATGAAAACAACAAAGAATAATTAAAACATATTACAAAAGTGTTTTTATTCAATTGTACACAGATGTGATTAAAAAAAAGTGGAGGGAAGGAATTTCAAAAGCACTTGTGCTGATCTCACATGATTCTCACTGAAGTCAATGGCAGTCTGACTTCAATGAGAGCAGAGACAGACCAACACTGAGTGATTCTGAAAATCCCACCCTAATTGTACAAACAAGGGAAAGCTTTGGAGACTGCTGGCTTGGAGATTGTATATTTGAGAATCATAAAGGGCACACAGCACCTGTTTGTCTTCAAGATATGAAAATAAAGCAAGGCAAATATTTTAAGGATTAGAAATAGCTTTTTTTTTTTAAGGCAGTATCTGAAAACCCTCTGGCTGTGAAGTTCCCAGTCTTACTAGAGATCTGCTCTGTTATTTTCCCTCTCAGAGAAGATTCTAATTAAATGATGCAAGCCTGAACAGTGTCATTTACAGACAGAGGAGGGCAGTTAAACCCCAGACTGTCATGTCCCACAAAACTGGAAAGGTCTGCCACATAAAGGATATGACACAGTTTATTTTTCTTTCCCACAAGACACATTCCTATTATTAGCCAGTGTTTAAAAGCCCATTCCTCTGTACAGGGAATAACAGAGGAGGAAATTGCTAAGAAAATATTGATTCTTGTGGCTTTAGAGATTTTCAGCATGGAGAAGGCAGACTCACTGGTTTGCACCCATCTGACCCATTAGACTCACAACCTGTCATGCCAGCTCTGCTTTTAAGTGCCCAAGAGGTGATGCTGCTGTTCTCCTGATTACTCACAAATATGGCTTTCCAAGAATTCTCAGAGATACTGCCCATTTTTAAGGCTTTAAATGGCATTTAGTATTTCAGTATCCTTAACTGGCAGCAGTGGCTGGAGCTGCCAGCATGCCTGGCACAGTGCTCCCTGTTTCTTTTCAGCTCATCCAAATCCTTTCAGTAGCTCTGACCAACAAAATAAGTGGTCACTGAGCTCTTGCAGCTTGGGCCTCTTCCTCAGCATTTTGGCCAAACAACATCCTTCATAGATACCACAGGTGCCATTACAAGGAGCTTGAAAAGCTCACAGCTGTGATAACGTGGAGTGTCACAGCACCATGTTCCTAACGCTGCTGCGGCTGCATCTCTGGGGCTTGTCACAGCGATGAGGGGTCAGGATTAGAGGAGAGGATGAGGGACACACCTTGAAATACACTGCTGGTAACTAGGGAAGCCCAGCTGGATAAACCACTGGCTCTGCAGATGTGGATGTGCTGGTAGCACTCACTTGAGGAAGAGAAGTGAGGGTGGAAGGAAAGACCCCGGGCCTACTGTGTCCAAGCCTGCCCCAAGAAGCAAGGAATTAACAATAATTAAGGAGTATATATCATCTTCAGTGTATGAATAACTTCACAAGTAAAATAACGTGGCATTTGTACCAAAATTCTTTATCTACTTTTCTCCACATAAAACATTTTTTCTTATCTTCCTCTTTGAATAAAGTTTTCTTGTACCAATGCATGAAAAACTAGCTCATTTGACCTCATGTTTTCAATGCACCTGCTGCCCAAAGCTTGAAATGGGAGAAAAGACATTAATCTCCTGGATTAGTAAATGAGAAACCTGTCAGGTGACCACCGATGAGCCTGGCTCTTCTCATTAAAATCATATTTTGCTAAGAAGATAGCATAAGAAAATTGAAATAATAACAAAAATAAAAGGAGCCCCTTATAAGTTGTTCCATCTTGAAAACTGGCTGACTTTGGGAGCCACCTAACTAGTGTATTTCCAAGGCCTCATGGAGGTCAGTCATGGCTTCAGGGGAAATGAAAGCTGGATACCACAGACAGGCTTCACCTCATGTGATCCACATTGGCGAAAGAACCTCCATGGGAAGGAATACTGCTTTCTGGCCAGCTGCCAAGACTAATAATATTATACGTTTACCACCACCAAGTCCTTTCTATTTAGCACACAATTAATGCATCCACAAACAAAGCTCCTTACTCCAAGCCTTTCCTGAGCCCCTTTTCCAGGAGGACACTTGCCCATCAATGCTTTTGGGCTCCTTGATCAAAGGAGGCAATTTCCAAGTGCAGGACATGCTACACTGAATATATTCCCATCATTTTGGATTTTGTTGCTGTCGGGCTGTTCCTTTTCAACTTAAAATGAAAACTGCTACAAAATGTGTTTCAGTTAGATAACTCATGCCCTTGCCTTGTGCTCACCCAAATAACTGCATGCACAGTGACCTGATCTGGCCAAAAATCAGCTGATTTCCCTCTGGATCTTTCTAATTTATGATCTGTGTCACTGTGTCAGGTCACCCTGGACACAAAAAGAGAAGAGGGAAAGGCTAAAGCTGTTATGCAGCTCCCACTGCTGTGCTGATGCATCATGTACCCCAGGAGAGAAGCAGCACCACAATGGTGTGTTTCCCACTGGGCTCTAAAGTGTTCTTTCTTTCCATGGTGATGGAGACAAGGCAACAAAGCAACAGTCATCTGTGTTGTGCTGCCCTCAATTAAGAAAGAAAACTTCACCTCCCCACACACCCTTGTACAACTGAGCTCTGATCACCCCACATCTGTTCCCTACCTCTGCAAGTTTTTAACAATGAATTAGCATAATTAAATAGACGTCAGAAGCATCTGACATCTATAACATGGTTTCTTGAGGAACTATTTTATTACTATGTATTTCAGGAACTATTATTAGGGTTGAAGAAAATTACCACCTTTATGCCTTGCCAAAATATCCCCTGAATCACTTTGCAAAGACATTTTCTTCAAGATTAAATCGTATTTGTCACAATGCCAGCATGCCATGAGTGTAATGTATAATTTAAAAAATAAACAAAACTTCAAATAATCTCTTCGCTGGAGATAGGTATTGCATAAGGTCAGTAACCTGTTTTAAGTTACTATATGTCCAAAAATACACCAGGCCATGTCCTCTGGACAAAGCACAGCTGCTTTGAGCAATACTGCAGATAAAATCTGATACTGAAGTTGGCTTAGACAAATTCCTGTGGTGGAATAAAGTTGTTACTCGGGAACTCTTGGGGAAGTATTTCTGCTGGTCAATGCAGTGCCTAAGTCAAGCAGGAGATCTCGAGTCAACCTGGAGGCACAAACCTCCCCCAGACGAGTGAGAACAGAGGCAGGAGCTGCGAAGACTTTCTTTCTCCCTAATAAGTACAGCAGGATCCTGAGCTCCTGGATTTAGCAAGGGCAGTTGTAAAAGGAGCAGACCACTCAAGACCCCTCCAGACCATTGGTATCAGCTGCTTTCAGCCCTCTGTGACTACTAGAGAGCTATAAAATCAAGCAGCCTTGCTTTGCTCTGCTCTTGCCCAGGAGATTAGAGCAGGAGAGTAGGAAGGTGAGGTTTAAATCACTTCCACACATCTCCTGGCTCCAACCCATGTGTCCCAGATCCAAGTCATTTTAATCAGCTTTTTATAAATTGTCACTCAAATGATAAGAATACTAATCCACCACAATGTGCTTCCTGCCGGGAACCTGAATATTAATCCATAAACTGTTCTCTTATACCACACAGAGATGCGTTGGTTTTAACTACTCATGGCTGACACATCTTCTTAGTGAGGCTTTTCTTCTTCCAAGACAGACAAAAGTAGCATTGTACATACAGTAACAGGCTTGCCTGCTTTTGGGGAGGCAGAGGTTATTTCAGTAGGCACAAACATAATTTGCTTGTTCAAAATATCTTTTAGTCTCAATTTTTTATAATTGAAGCTCCTGGCATCTGTGAAGGAGAATTTGCTTTGGTCTGGCCATACTTGACAAAATGAAAATCTACAACTCCTTCTGGCCAAAATATCAAAAACCTCAAAGCCTCAAAACTAACAATGGATGAAATGCAGGAATGCTGTAACAGAATCAGTAAAAAAGTTTAAATGTGAACCAGGGTGTGAAGTGGCATATAGGCCTTTACTGAAATGCCTGAACAATGCTAATACTGTCTAAACGTCATAGAGCTGACCTGCTCCACTTACCCACAGATCAAGCCTCCTAATAAAATCATTCCTCAGGAATTACTACTTTTAAATATTAGGAGATCATATCAAGTCACATTTTTATGCACAACACACTTAGGGGATCAATCAAGTCTATAGGAGAGAATTTACAACAAAATTTAAAACCAACTTTATCCTGTTGTTCTGATGCCTAAAAAGAGAGCAAGGGAACCCTAAGGGGCATTTCAGGATTTACACTGCACTGGCAGAACAGCCTCATTGATTCCCTCCACTGTGTGCTCCCAGAACCAAATGGGCCCCAGTTCCTAATATACTGAAGAGTTTTAAGTGTTAGGGGAGAATATCACAGGCACATTGAAGAGCACAGAGGTGTAACTTCATTTATATGACAATGGTTTCATTTAGTTTTAAATCTTGGCAATAAAGCAAACTAAAAGAAATCACTGTCTTCCATCTGTATAGAACTTACCAGAAAGATATCAATATATTAATAATGTATTATTTTCTCTTATTAATTTCACAGATATTTGATGTGGTAGGCCACATGTGTACTATTTTCAAGGCATTCTCTCCTCCTACGGCTATCACAACTCTACAGATCAAAAGGCATGGAACAGATGCTGACAATTACCTATATATAAAGATTCTGGTCAAGCGAAAGGATTTTGCCCATAGTAGATAGTTTTGGTGAGGGATTTTTCTTCATTAAAACATGATTTTATGCAGAACGTGTAGAACTGCCAAATAAAGTAACAATACAATAACAATATAATAATAAACATCCAAGGTGTAGCTAATCCCTTAGCACCAGCTTTGCAGTAAAATCCAGTAACTTTTCTAAAAGCAAAATGCACCAACTGGGACCATGAACTGGGGATGACCATCACTATGCTCTTCTGCTGAAGGCTAGATGACAAACCTGTACACCGAGAAGACACATTACAAAAGACATCTGAAACCCATAATTAGGTCTCACCTTTCCTTCCCCTTCATTAAGAATGAAAGCGAAGCAAGAGTCTCACGATGAGTCATTGCAAAGTACAAACACCCAAACCTGTTGCAGGGTCATCACACCATCCATCTTTCTAAAGCTGTCGAGAAATGTTTGTCATTCCAGTACTGCTTGCATCTCCCAAATGCTAAGATAACACACCCATCAATCTCAAAAGAGGAGTTGAAAAATAAATAGTTCTAAGTCATGTCACTAAGAGGGATTCCACACGCTATTAATTTTAGCATGGAAACCAATTAAGACACCAAATTACCTCCCCTCTTTTTAAGGTATAATGATCTATTCACTTGTATAAATTTATTTATTTTGTCCAGTGAACCTTTCAAAAGCCTTAGAAGCCTAAACAACATTAATTTCAATGTGACTTCTGGCAACAGGAAGATTTTTGCCAAAAAAACAAAGATATGGACGAAATAGAATAATCCTCTCTATCTTAGAAGGCTATTCTTAAAATATATGTATAATAAGAAACGTAATGACATATAAGCAAGACATGTTGGAAGCACTGCGTGAGCATCAATATGTTGGAATAAACTGGTGCTTTCCACATGAAACCTGGGGTACCTTTTGCTCCCTTCAGTCCTACTGCAGTTTCTTGCTCACAAGGGCTGTTACAGCAGCATTTCTCTACATAAAAGAAAGTGTCCAAAATCGCACAAGAGAAAAGGGTGGTTAAAGTAAGAACTCCCTGCCCAGCCAAAGGGCTGAAGCTCCTGCAGCTCATGCCATGGATATTACCAGAGCAGTGAACTCCCAGCAGTTTTTAATATGGACACAGAAATGCCACTCTTGTCAGGTTTGTCTTTCAGTTGCCTCAAATGTCACCTTTGTTTGCGAAATGTTAGTCCAATATGAAATTTTCTGAGTATCTATTAGGAAAAAAAAAAACCAACCTTGCACCTCAGTGGCCTGATTTCCCCCAGTGATTTCCCCCGGGTGCCAGTATCCATCCATCTGAGAGCTTCTGGGGGGACTATTCCCCAACTCCTTCTTGTTGGTGCAACTATAGGGATGTAGAAGCTTTGACTACATGGGTCTTGCTAAAGTGGGATAGTTGGCACTGGTGCTTTGTTCAATCACGAGAAAAAAAGGAAAAAATCATCTGGATTCAGCAGGACACTTGACTGAGGCACTTCATGCAAGGCATTAAAGCCAGACTGCACTGTGGGAATTTTGGGCATTGTCTTTATTTTCCATGAAACTAAACCCAGAATCATTAAGAGTCTTTTTGTGGTAATGGAAGTGCATTATAGTATCTCATCCTGGATCAAAACCTTTATTTAGGCAAGCAACAATACATAAAGACAGCGACTTCTTCCAAGGATTTGGAGTGACAGGGCAAGGGGAATGGCTTCTCATGGCCGGAGGGCAGGCTTATCTGGGATTTCAGGAAAAAGTTCTTCCCTGTGAGGGTGAAAAGGCCCTGGCACAGGGTGCGCAGAGGACCTGCAGCTGCCCCATCCCTGAAAGTGTCCAAGGCCAGTCTGGACAGGGCTTGGAGCAACGTGGGATAGTGAAAGGTGTCCCAGCCATGGCAGGAGTGGCACTGGATGAGCTTTATGGCCCCTTCCAACCCAAACCATCCTGGGATTCTGTGTAAGAAGAAAAAAACAAAGGACTGGATGTCCAGCATCAATGTTCCACTGATCATTGCTGGTAAGTAGAGGATAAAACAAACAATTTATTTTGCTAATCCTCAAGCCCAGATCCATATGTGATGCCACCCAACACATATAAGCACCTATGGAAAAGGAAAATCTAACAAAAATCAAAACATAAAAGCTGTTAGGTCCTCTGAAAAAAGAATTGCAAAATCAAATCACTTGCTTTAATGGAAACTCTTAAAATTAAAAAAAAAAAAAAAACCAAAACAAACAGCATTACAAATGGAAACTCAAATTAATATTGCCATATTTCTACAACCAAAATATATGGTGAAACATCTACTTTTGACCACATTTCAAGTTCTTCAGTGAGGAAAGTGAGAAACACTGAGAAATACTAACTTTGCAATTCCAAAACGACCTTGTAACAAAAGTTCTTACTCCAAAACAAAAATACTTATAAAATACATCCCAAGAAAAAACCAATATGCTTAAAAATTCACATCATATTAAAATTCAAATGAATTTCATTATGTAGGCAAGTTCTTAAACGTATCCCTCCATTTAATTACATTGTAGTTCCTGTGTAGACAAATCCCAAGATGCTCTTACATAATAATCATTAATTATGAAGTGCTGAAATGAATTGCAACTTTCAGTAATGCTCCTTACGAACTAAGATTTATAGAGGAGGCATGAAATAAAACAATCAAAGCATATGGTTACTATATCTGTATGTTATACTGGGAAAAAGGGAATAAATAAATTAAAATAATCATTGAAAATTATAAATATCTGGGCACAGATATTTATATTACCAAAACTGCTGCAGAAGGTAATGCTCAGTCCACCTATTTAATTGAAGTATTAAAATGAGAAAGAAATCAAAGTGCATTTTACAATTCATTTAAACACTGAACAAATCATGAAAATAAGTTACGGAATTGTGTGATTTAGTAAATACAATTTTTTTATTAGCTCTACCCTGAGGCACTTGTCTAAAAAGTCAAGGTAAACTCTCAGTTTCACTATGTAAAAAAATTCCAGTTTCAAAAAACAATCAGAAATTACCCAAATAGCTCCAATTGTGGTCCCAGGACCAGCAACTAGAAAAATAAAAGAAGTGCCAAGAGGAAAAAGGAACTTTGCACCACATGCCTTGTCCTAGAGGAATGCTGGGCACCCACCCCTGTCACACTCCTTGGCAGTGTCTCTCTAAACATATGGTCATACAAATAAAGGTCTTACATATATTCTAAACTAAACCATACCCAAGGTAAGTTTGGAAAATTGCTCAGAGGCTTTACAAGCACTTCATTTACACACCAGCATATGCATTTAGTATATAAATATTTATAGTTTGGCAGCTCCCTCTGCCAGCCTGCAGAGGTTTTCTCTGTTGGGTTTCACCAGTGATATTTCTTTTGAATTTACACACTTCCAGATGCTTTGCTCGGACAGCCTTGATGGAGAATAGATGTGCCTATTAGCAGACAAGCTGCTGACAACTAAGCCAAGCTTCTAAAAGCTAACAGGGAGATAATGAAGAGAAGAGGAAGGGGAAGGGACACAGTGACCTGCAAATACTGAGATGCCACAGAAAGACACGGTCAAGCCCTGAGTCTTTCCTTGAGGTGTTTCTCCTCTCATTCCAGAGTACTTCAGTCAAACCTCACCTTTGCCAACCATCCTGTTGCCCAGCACCACTCAGTCCTTAGCAAATACAGTCTTTGATTAAAGAAAGGAAAGATAATGTTGCTCCAAGAAGTTATAGACTGCAAAACAAACCATATTTCTAGACATAGAATTGTAGAAACATAGCATGGTCTGGAAAGAACCTTAAAGTACATCTTGTTCCAACACTGCCACAGGCAGGGACACCTACCTCTACACAAGGTTGCTGCAAACCTCAACCATCTTGACCTTGGACACTTCCATGGCTGGGGAATCCACAGCCTCTCTGGAAAACATGTGCCAGGGCCTCACCATCTCTAAATATATTCTAGAAGGGCTGTTTCTTCTGCTTGACTGTTCAGAATAAGGCAAAGACAAAAAAAATCCCCATTATTTGATGTTGCTGTATCCTCTTGTCTTTCCTCCCCACAAATAAGCAGATTATGATATGCGTTTTACAGAAGATACTCTTTTGGGAGAGGAAAAAAGGCAAGTGGGACTGGGAGTGTAGGACGTGTATCTGCACCTTCCCCAAAATTCTCTGAACACAGAACAAACACAGAACTCTCTGAACACAGAGCACTGGTATTTTCACCATCACCAAGCCATGGTGCTACAGGAAAGCAGCACAAAATCAAACGAAGTATGAACCATCAAAGTTGGCAATGCAGCTCCATCCCACCCCTGCAGGGTTCCAACTCTTTCCTCACCTGGATTTCCATACTGGGCACAGTCCATGGTGACAGGTTTGCAGAAGTGCCACAGCCAGGCTTTGCCTTCTTATCCAGAAGGCAAAAAAGTAATTCCACTGTGCATTCCCAGCTTGTATTTCTTTAATGTCACAGTTTTCTGTTTCTCAGGTAACATCAGATTACAGGGCACTTGGGTTTTTATCTCAATACAAACTGGCTGGGGCAGGTCAGCGCAACTGGCATGGGCACACTGGGAGCTGCTCCTGCCCAAGAAAAGGCAAGTTCAAGCACATTATGCTTCACTCATCCCAGCACTCACATCATCACCACTTCCCCAAGGAGGAGCTGAACCAGCGCTTCCCAGCACTGTGCCAGACCAGACAGTGGTTTTTTTCAGACGAGTTTTTTCTTTAAACAGCACTGGAATTCTTCCAGGCTAGATAAAATCTAAATTTTTCCATGCAAAGGACTAAAATACTCATAAAAACAAAAGACCTCATTTATGTTCTGATACTCCTCAGGCACTCAGTTTTGGCCACTGTTGAGACAGAATTTCATTTTTTTTTGACCCTGAATGACTTTCCTAATGCATCTTACAGGTGAAGGGGGTTCTTGCTGCTGCCCTCCCATCCCCTCCTTAATTAAACTTTGAGAGGTCTGACATAAAAAATGTTACAGATTAAAACTGGATGGTGAAACATAAGAAGTATGTAGATAGATTATGGAAAACAGACTGTTAGGAGTTGTTTTTTTTTTGTTTAAAATAGGTAACAAGAAGAATTGTTGCTATTTAACAACAGAAAGAGGAGAAAAGAGCAAGGAAACCCATCTGTCACTTCCAAATGATTGCCAGGAATTGTGGATCTCTTTAGAAACGTAACTAATTACAAAAATATTTTCTAAGTAACATGGAAATGCTGTTTAATCAGAATTATCTGTGTTCAAAGAGCCATGAGAAGCAGGAACAGCACCCCTATCCTGACACCCAGGGTCTGCCACTCTCCCAGACATCAAGGCACTAACAGAGCCAAGCTGCCTCCATGGTCAGGTTCATCCAAATACCTTCTCCATAAACTAATCAAACAGGCATTTATCAGCCTGAGGAATATGCAAACCTAAGGGGTTTTATGGAGGAGTTTTTCCCTTCATAAAGAGTCCCAAAACTTTTAGTCCAGAAGGTCTTAGATAATCAGGCTACAGCCAGACTAGTACAAAGCATCCTTGATGTCTAGACTAAATGAAAAGATTAGCATGCCTGCCCCAGTGCTGATTACACCAGGCTCATACTATTTTTCCAGTGGATGCTTTCATAATTAAATATCAAGTAACAGGAGGCAGTTCAACATTTATGTCACCCTCACCTATGAAAACAATGTGGAGTTTCTTTGCATTGAGAACTGTGAAGTATTAAAAAGCATTCTATGGCTGTAACAGCAACCCGTCAAGCTGTAAAGAGAAATCTAGATTTTAGTGAAGGGGATCCTTTGGGAATGCCATGTATCGGCAAAGCAGAGCAGCAATCACATGATGCCTGTAACTAATATGGACAAAGTGGAATGAGTAATAAAAGCCAACAAAAACCAACTTTCATTCTGATTAGCAATCACAGACTAGTAAGGCTTTAATTGCAATTTAAAATTAGGTGGCACCATCAATCACTCGGGTCTCTGCAAGCAGCAGCCACAGTGCCTGCAGAGAAGGCACCAGGGATACCCTGGAGGATGGACGAGATGGTAGCTCTGAGCTCTGCCAGGGAGCAGGGTTCCTCAGACACAGCAGTTGTGATGATCAGGAAGATGTGCAAACCCCAAAACCTCTAGCACGAGAGGGGCTCAAGGGAAGTTCTCCCAAGCTCCCAGTTTTTATCTAGTTAATTCTCTTGGTCCAGGCAGGTGCATCAGCTCTTTGGACTGCAGAAACATGACAGGTTTTAGCTGTTTGGTATAGTTATTGTTCTGCATAATGCAAATATATCACATTTTAAATTCAGTCTAGGGCCACTCATAAGGAAAAAAATCCCCAAAAACTAGATTTCCAAATGGAATGAGTCCTTATTAGAGGAATAAACAGGTAAATAATGGACCTATTAAACAACATGCATAATTTTTTGGTAATTTCATCAAAAGACAAGACAAGCTAGGCTTTTATGGGAGTTTTTTGTTTCAAAAAACTGGGTGTAAAACTCAACCTTCCTGTGGAGGCTGAACAAAGAAAGGGTAAACAAAGTGCCAAATAAGGGGAAGGGGCTGTGCTGCCCCTGGAGCACAGGGAATTATGTGATACACAAGGGATCATTGGTTCATAAATTGCTAGTTTATGATTCATTAATTCAAGTTTATGGTAACTGGAAAACTTCATCCCATGTCCAGCTTAAATTTACACACAGCTATTTTCTGCCCACTAATTCTTTTGCCAACACTGCTCTCCAGCCATAGCAAGGTCCTCTTCCTCCTCTTCCTCCTCTTCCTCCTCTTCCTCCTGGTACTTACCCCTGGATATATTTATGGAACAATCAGATCCACACCAGCTTTTGTCCTGCCAGGCCACACATGCCAAGCCCTTTCAGCCACCTCTTGTAAATCTGTCTCCTTGATCCCTCCCATATCCCAGCAAGTTCTTTCCAGCACCTATTCCTATTTGAATTAGTTTTTCTTGCATATGGGAAACCAGAATCGTGCAGTTTTACAGATGACTGTCTGCTAATGGCATTAATGGTTCCCAGCGTCCATGGAAATGCCTTGCTTGAGTCAAGATAGCATTTGCCTTTTTTGCACTCCTGCACAGTCATACTCCAAGAAAAGGAGAGTTTTTCCTTTTTTATTCTTTCTGCCTGAGAAACCTCCAGGCTTGATCCCAGAGTAGATAAAACTCTGAACTAAAAAACAAAAACCTAGCTTTTAACCTAGGTCAGGTGTTAATAGCCCACAGAGCAATCCTGAAGAAGTCATTTCACGTTCTTATTTTTTCATTCCCACACTTACCTATTTAAATCCAGAACTCATTGAGGCCAAGCATCACCTCTTAATTTAAATTACCTCAGTGTGTTGAAACAATTCTGCCCGTGGCTGGAAAAAACCTCATGCCTCCCAAGCTTGAAAGTTTCATGAAACAATCTATTATTTTGTCACAATTATTTTCCTGGTTTGCCATTGTTCGGAAAGGCTTGTATTTTAATGCACAGCCACACAAGTATATGTAAACAGGGTGGTATTAGTAAATAAAAAGCAAGCTGCTAATGGCTCACTGAACTATGACAAAATCCAAAAGCATTTCCAGGACCTTGCAAATTTTCTGTTATTTTTGAGAATGTTACCATAAATGTCCATTACTGAGCAACCTTTGGGGGACTTCAGTGGCTGTGAGATTTGCTGAAAATCGGAAGACAAGCTAGATTTTGGGAGACATAATTCCACTGAACACTTTGCAATGTCTGCTGCAAAACCAGAAGAGATGGGGACAGCACTGGTCAGGATTAGTCCAGGCTCCCAGAATGCTTTCCCATCATAAAAATGAAATTGTGAAGAGATTATGATCTTCTTGGAGATTCTTCAGAGGTTTTTTACAAATTATACAAGTTAACAGTCAGTCACCACAAGGAAATACATAAAAAGCGAAAAAGTCCCTCAGCACTACATAAACCCAAAGGTATTTTGAGGAGAGGAAACCAATCCTTCTGGACTTGCCATGGGGCACAGGAGATCTAAGCATTATTAGTAATTGGAGAATCCAAGAATGGTTTGGGTTAGAAGAAAACTTTTAAATCATCTCATGCCAACCCTTGCCATGGGCAGGGACATCTTCCACTAGACCAGGCTGCCCAGAGTTCCATCCAACCTGGCCTTGAACAGACAAATGATGTCCTTCCAACCATTATCCAGATGGGAATTTAATGTCTCCTAGGAGAGTGCAGCACTACCATCACTCATATAGGTTGTAATTTAGGTACGCACACAAAATGCCCAGAACTCAGACAACTGAAACCCAAAACAGGTCTCCACCAAATGCAGCCTTTAATACTGCTAATTAAAAACATAATAGTATGAGATGCATAATTATACTATATAGAAACACTTCTGAATTGATAAAGTTTTAAGAGCTAGTATTTTGAGGGTTTTTTGTTTTAAGTCATTTAAAACACAAGTTGAGTGGCAATAGCCAGCAAGGAGCTGTGGGATTACCCAGGGTTTTGATGGCACTTGCACTTAGCACCTGCAGATGGGCCTTCCCAAGAATCTGAGCTGGAAAACCCCTCCCCACTCACAGAACTGGGCAGGAGGACTTCCAAACAACACATTGAAAACAGAAGACATTTTACAAGATTTTTTATCTTACTATTGGAGAAAAAATATATCTTATGTGCTATTCATGCCTTGCTACTTCAGCTGTAACAGTGGGTTCAGTTCCATCCTCAGTCTAGACACGCTGGAGATGCAGAGGAATTCCTGTTGGGAGCAGCATGAAGTGCCAGCAGTTCTGCCCAGATCCAGCAGCACAATACCTGGTACAACTGAAACACATGCTGAGTGTCTTTCTAATGGAAAAATAAAACCTCTCAGGATGGCAGAAACATCAAGAAAGAAGCTTCAGGAGAAATTTCAATGTGCAATTTTAGTGAAGGAAATGGCTGATCCTGGTCCTTCTTACTTATCACTCCTATAAACCCCCACACTTCACAGCCACACTGTTACAC
This sequence comes from Prinia subflava, assembly GCF_021018805.1. NCBI lineage: Eukaryota > Metazoa > Chordata > Aves > Passeriformes > Cisticolidae > Prinia > Prinia subflava. The sequence continues at coordinate 22,695,438 of NC_086258.1, forward strand.
TGCCCCAGCTAGGTGCCTTTGTGAAAGGCCTATTTGATTTTAAAATACACTCTGGACTTGAGTTGTCTGCCTCAACAACACACTGCCCTGAAATATGGCTGAAAAAAGGGCTGTCCAGCTCCCCACCACTTGTCTCTATGGCTTGTCCCATCTTCAGCATTCATCCTCATTCACAGTTACTAATTTAAAGCTCCATAGGAAAGGAAAGTCTGGCAAAAAACCTAACTCTGTCTGCTGTGTGAACAACTGCAGAAAGAGCCAGCAGACATCCCAATAGGTATCACCAAAGGGATAACCCCAGTACAACAATCAACAGCTCAGCCACCCTAATCATGGTGAAAGGTTAGGAATTAATTATGCTGGAATGACAGCTCAGTGGTTTGGGTATCAGCTTCCAAATAACTGGACTTGTTGGGAAGTCAACAGTTGAGTTCCTGACAAGGCAGGGCCAGATACTCTAAGTGTTTTGAAAAATATATCATTTAATGGCAAAACACAACTTGTTCTGCCTCTTTTTTAAAGAAAATTGAAAGAAAAGGATTTTTCTAACTGGGTCTTCCTATTTGATACGACTGACATATTTAGTAGCTACAGAATTTTATTTCTTCTCTCAAGGCATACAACAAGATAACCACTTCACTGTGAATAACAGAAATGATTTAAGGAAATAATTTTTATTTCTCATTATATGAAAGATTACCTGAGCAGTTGCTATTATTATTATTGGCAATTAGCACCAGACTGCAATTTTTAATTTCCAAACTCATATACAAACATTAACAATTTGCTAAGAGAAAACCATATGTTATTCCCATTGCATGGGAAACAAATTATTGAATTCAAATGATCTGTGCCTTTACAACTAAATTGGGAAGCTTATACAAAAGTTACACAAATAGCACATTTGGGATAGTTTCAGCAGGCAACAAATTATTTTGAGTCTCTGACTCTTAAAATATTCTTAGTCTGAAGTCTCTTACACATGGACTTTGCTACAAAGGAAGAAAACTTAAGAAACCACTCAGAAGAAAACACTAATAAAATTTTATAAAGAAAAATCACTTGTAAAACCATTGTTATTAAGAATTATACTTCGACTCCAGGGAGAGAAATCAGCTGATATAAGTCTATCCTAATGCCATTTAATTGGGTTATAGAGATGTAAACCACAAAAGAATCTGCTCCCAAGCCTACCAGGAAAACAATCCCTGCTTACATTCTCTGCAAATGCTGGTCACTATAAATACAGAATAAATATGTAAGGATGAGCCACAGATGCAGGGATTTGGATGGACTATTATGTGCTCATAAGTACAGATATAATGCTTGGAGCAATGAATGTAGCTTTGTATCATGGGAAACCAACTTGCCTATGTGAGTTGCATTTCTAACCTCCCCATAAGGCCAAGAGAAGAGCAGATAAGAGTCTGGGTATGGCAGTGCTTCAGAAGTGGAAATAAACACTGATTTCCCAAACCTCTCCAAGAATCCAGGCTGAGGCTAAAGGTGCACCTCAAACATCACCAGCCTTGACTGTGCAAACCCATGCCGGCTCACCCTCCTCACTATGAAGTCTGGGCTCTTCAGCAAGTCAATGGCGAAGCCACTCATGGGTTTGGGATGCAACCTGTGCTCCTGGGCTGATGCAGCACTGCAGCATCACATCATCTCAGGCCTTCTCCTGGTAGTTCTCCTATGTCAGAGAACAACAGCTTCCCAGGGAGGTGGGAAAAGGGGCTCTTTTAACAATAATTGACTGTGGTTCTTCCAGTAAGTGACAGTTGTTTTGGGTTGAAAAATGTAACCAAAAATGTGTATTCTATTTTCATCTGTTGAAACCAGTTGGGAGATACTGTTCTTTATCTCTTGTAACTCTAGGGGGAGAAAAGGGCAGATGCCTTCTGTTAATGGGACAACTGATAACACCAGATAAGGCAGTGCCACCTTCTCTCTTCCTCCACCCATTTTCCTCCGAGGGATATCACCTGTGAATGGGCCATTCAAGGCCTCTCACATGACTGACAACATTACCTCATTCCATTGTGAGATGCTCCACTCAGTGAGAGAAGCCAAAGCCTTTCCACCAGCATAAAACCTGCAATCCCAAACACTAATTCAGCTGGTTTTTCACTGAATTCTCAGAGTAAGACTGGACCTATCTTGCCAGCACTGGACCCTTTGTTCTACAGGATCATCTCTACTTCACAGAACATCTGTTACTCCAGGAAGACTCATTTGGACTGCTTCCAACCCTGACAACAGGGTGTCAGGTCATATCTCTGTCAGGGTTTTCTAGGACTTTTGTTTGCTTGTTTGTTTTTTTTTGTACTACTGTATTTGTATTTTTTCTTTTTTTAATATTCCCAGCAAATAACTGTTATTCCTATTCCCATATTTTTGCCTGAAGCTCCTAATTGCAAAACTGTAATAATTTGGAGGGAGGGGGTTTTTGCATTCTCCATTCCAAGGGAAACTTCAGTTTTCCCTGACAGATACCTGTCTTTCCAAACTAAGACCACAGCTTAAACAATACTTTTCAGACAGAAGCAAAACATTTGACACTTTGTCCCCTTGAATAACTAGCAGAAAGTTGAATTTTGGAGTACACACAAGTTACAAACTGAACCACTGAAGAATAGTAAGGAAAAAGCCTGTACAAAGGGATTTCTCAGCAGAATAACGATACACTAGACAAAGACAAAAGGATATACCATATGTTGAATAATAAAATTGGCAAATCTAGTAAGGTTCAAATATTGCTATTATACACATCTGGGCCAAACGGGGAGGAAAAAAAATCATTAAGCAATCTGAGAACCTCCAAACAAAGAAACTGTAAAATTCTGAACTGTAAAGCAAAGGAAACACACTTAATCCCTCAGGAGTTTAAGTATGTATTTCAACTGGGTTATACCATCCCTCACAAGGACATGGAAGCACACAACAACCTACAGACACAATATAGCCACTGTGTGCTGCCGGCACAAAGCCAACTGGCTCCAGCACTCTCCAACCCTGGCACCTGTTGGGTTTATCATCAGCACATACATTACCTCCTTGGAGCACCCAGGGAAGAAAAAGGCTCAACCAAGTGCCCATTTTCCAGCAAAATGCAGGACTGTGTACTGACGCTATTTTAAATCAGGATTTCCAGCTGCAAAACAAGCCACCCTCAATGCTGAAGTCATTGTGACTTTTGTGCATTTCAAAGCATTACGCAGAAATACCAAACCAAGCAGTAAATAATATCATCCTGGCCTTGTGGAGCTGATTCATCTATAACCACAGATGTAACCTCTTCCCAGCCTCCCCTGAGGCTAATTTATTTATGAATGTTCCCATTAAAAACAGGACTACTTGTGCAGTAGCTTAGTGTGCAGGGTAAGTAAGGGTGCCAGGATAAACACAGTTTAATGAAAAAATGTCTTGGGACAAGATACCTCTTTATATGGGTCTGTGAGGTCTAGGTTCACCCTGCCAGGCTGTTATGGGGTGCCCCACTAACACTCTCAGCACACCCCACATGTAAGCTAGGTATTTTGAGGGCCTTTCCTTGTTTTGGTTTTTTTTTTTTTTCCAACTCAAAAGTCCTGTGCCTATATCATAAGCTTAACAGGAAACTGCACACTAGAAGCCACCTACTACTGCCCTGGATAATGACATAAGGAATAACGTACGTTCCTAATACTACACCAACACAAACGGCTCTTTTTAATTTTTATTTCTTGACAGAGTGGTTTATAAACTAATCCCGTGACTCTTGGCAAGATGGAAAGGTTTGTAATTGACAGCATTCTGCTTGTTATTAAAAAGGAAGAGGAGGGCTTTGCCCTATCAGGCAAAACAGGGTAAGCCAAAATGGGAGCAGGATATGGGGGAATGTTATAGCTCACTTCAAATTGTGCTTTGAGAAAAGGGAGTCTGGGGAGATCAGAGAAAAGGGAAAGAGTGTTGCTGTCCAACAGCACAGGGGAAGCTTTCCAGAATACAAGAGATGGCATGAAATAAACAACGGAAAAGCAAACTATGGTAACATGACATAAAGGGACACACAAAGGTGGCTTTGAACAATGCCAGGGTGTGTGGGGATGAGAGAGGGCTAAGAAGCCATTGAATGCAAAAGGCACAAAAGGGAAAATCTCTGCCATGCTTTCCATCCCTACAAACAGCAACTTCTGTTCAGGGCTTCTGGAAAAGCTTGTAATTGATTTGGAAGTCTCTAGCCACAGAGAAAGACCATAATGGAGGATCTTCATTTAGGGGATGAGCTGGCAAGATCTTGACAGCTTTTGGCAGCTGTACTCAGATTCCCACTGCCTGCCTGTGGCTGCCCTCATTCCTCTGCCTGTCATTCTCAGCCCATATCAAATGATAGAGAGATGGGGCAACCTTGGCAGAATGCGTGACAGACGGGCAGGACTGGGACCACAGGAGGAGCTGCTGAAAGGTCTGAAATTGCTGATGTGTCCCACAGCATGAAGGACACTTGCTATGCATAATGGATAGGATGCTGAGTATTTTCCCAGTATTCCAGTTGGCCTGTGTACTACTTGATGCCTGCTTCTCAGAAAAAGGAGGAAAAGAAGAAAAAAAAAATCCCTTTGAAATTCTATAATGTGGTATCAGAACAGTTTCTGTGTTTCGAAAGAGTTGGTTGTGTGTTGCTGTCTTCCAGAATGATGGGAAAAGAAGAGGGAGAGAAGGTTGCTCCATTTGCAATGGGACCTGCCCAAGGAAGGTATGCACCAGTCCTGGAGCCACTGGCATGGATCAGATCTTGGGGTCACATGCCGAGTTTTTTAGTGCCTCAAAATAAGGTATAACCACTTTTTATTTAATACAATGTATAAGAGTTAAAATACAAACACTGCCTAAAATAACCAACAGAATTAGCAGCAGCAGCCAGTAGCTTACTACCTGAAATCCAATATCCAAAACAACTTCATGAATCCATGAGTTTTCATAGACCATTCAGGATCTGAGTAACACCAACAGCACAATATAAAGCTTTTCAGATTCTCATAATGGATTGAAAAAGAACCGAAGTAAAAAAACAAATCGAACAAACAAAAGTAAATTCAGGTTTTCAAGGCGAGTACTGGCACTTGCACTTCCCAACCCAACAGTCTCACCCAAGTTGCAGCAGCACTTTCCCTGCCATTCCCCAATAAAGCAAATCATGATCTGAAAATTTTGGGGACCAGTTTTCACATTCAAGATTCCAAATTCTGCTGGAACTGGAAAAGCTGAGCTCAGCTATGTTTGTCTCATGCTCTGGTTACATGCTGCCACATGTCTGCCCCTATCTTCTGCTACGATGAAGACAGTCAAAAGCAGCAGGTTTAAAGGTTCAGTGGGATTTTAGAAGGTCTCCTTGTATGCCATGGTAGGACAAGGAGCAGAAATTGCGAAAAATTGATATCCTTTGTTTCTACAAGTGAGGAAACCAGGGGTTTTTTAATCAAATTAAGCCCAAATGTGATTAAATCCATAAAAGTTATGAGGAAATGGAGTCTGTATCATATACTAATGCTCAAATTTATAAGCAGTGGGAAAAACACAGGAAAAAAACACATTTAAAACACATCCTATACCTTTATGTAACAAAATAAAGAAGGGAAGTGCTTAATAAGTAGGCTTTTTGTGTCATCCAGTTACCCAAAAAAATATTCTGGACTCCAGTTTTTCAAATCCAAATCAAATAAAAAGCCTGCATGAGCAAGGTTTAGGTTCGGTCAGTGTCACAATGTGGAAGGAAGGAGAACAGAACAGATTTTGAGAGTGCTAAAATACTAGAACTAAATGAAATTTATGTGCACTACCACTAAACTTTGAAAAGTGAACTAAAAACAAGAGTAAAACAGCTCTAGACAAATATACACCATTCAAGATTTTCACAGTAATGTTTCTTGATGATACAGAAGGGAAAACTGATTGAATTCAAAGTGCCTTTTTGTGAAAGCTCATTCCTTCAAGAAAACATATATTTATGATATACAAAATATGATGTTGAATTTTTTTTCTTATTACAAACACACGATTTCCCATATCCTGAAATGAAGTACCACACACTCTTAAATCCACTGGTGTGCATTCTAAACAATCTCAGATTATGGATAACGTATTCTGATGTTCAACCACTGAGATGATGATTAAAGATATTTTAAAGGACATCTAATCAGTTGTTCAGCCAAAACAAAGACTTCTTTGGCACTTATTTTCCTAAAATGCTTCACCTAAGATGCTCACCTCTGCATAATGTCATTGATCTCATGAAGTTTTCCAAGAAGTGATGCTTCACTCCCAGAGATAATCTCCAAGTTGAACATAACACTTTATATTACTTTTCTTCACATTTTCTCCATTTTCTTTTTTCTCATTCTCATTTTGAAAGACTTCAGAAAAATGCAAAGATCACCTGATATTAAGGAACAGGAATCCTCAGAGGATTGCTAAAATACTTGATGACTGTGTCCAGAAGCTGCTACAAATACTTTTAGTATATTATTTACAGATACTGTAGTGAGTGAAAAGCACTATTATTTGATATAAGTGCTGAAGACTGCTTAATGCAAAGCTCTCTAGGTATTTCATTAAAGACAATAATAAAATACAATTATTATTGTGCTCATCAGATTCCAATTTTCAACTGCTGTGAAGAAAGACTCATAAAATTTCCAGCATCACATACAAGATACTAAAATATCTCATATATAAGGACAATTTGCTAGTGATTTTTGTTTTACTTCGTGACATTTTTCAAGGATACTTTGGACAGCTATTTCCTATACATCCTTTGCAATAGAAGGCGGCACAGGAAACAAAGATTCTAGGATAAAGAGGGTGCACTATCTAAACCCAATCCCTCCTGGTGTTTCCCTCAAACTGAAAGCATGTGAAATCTGGTCAGTCAGGAAACCAGAGCTGTAGAGTGCCTTGCAAGAGTACATAAGAGTAAACAAACTAATCTGATGGCTTCAGGAAAAGGGAAGTGTCGGAGGAGGAAATAATATTAGTCACCCTGCAAGCACCATTCGCAATTGGAGTAGGAGCAACTGTGAAAGGAAATATTGTAGCTCCAGAGGTCCCCAAAGGGTTATAAATCTTCTGACCCTTGGGACCAGGTAAAAAAAAGTATTTAAATTATTAAATAATGAAGAACAGTGCTGAAACCTTCCTGGTGATGGCATGTGCGATCAGGTGTCAGCCAAGCGGATGGAAAGTGATTTACAGCCAAGGCTTTGGCGAGGAAGGAGATTTCTCTTTGTAAATACAAGAAGATGGATCTAAGGGGTATTAAAAATCAACATGTTGATTTGGGTAAGTTCACTAATCTTGCAATGAATTTGATAATGTTAAAGTTCTTGGCCAAGTCTTTGTGGTTTCTTGAATAATTTTATGAAGTAAGGAAAAAGGATGAATGAAATTTTTCAGTTGTAGGAATTGCAATGGATTTAAACCTTGGTTTCAAGCTTAAAAGAAATTATGTTAAACATGGCACACCCCCCAAAAAAACCTGGTCTTTGCAGGAAATAATATGAGAGAACTACAGCAGCTTACACATTAAACAATTCTTTCTTATAGTCAATGGGAAACAGTTACAGACTGCCAATGAAATGATGCAGAACAAAGAGTTACCAATAATATATCATATTTTTATAAAAGAACTCAAAGCTAACAGGAGGCAATTAAAATATCAGTTCAAATGTAAATTAAAAGATCACTCTGGACTCCACCAGGATTGGGATTTATGCCTTACAACACTATTACAAATCCTAGAAACCCAAACCCTCTCCACAACTGTACCACACAGCACCTCCACAGTATAATTCCCTGCATACAATCATTACAGTGAAATAAAAATATACAGATATAATAAATTATTTATAACACAGCAGAACATGTGAAACATTAAGTGGCATATGTTAACGGGAACAGTAGATTTTTGCGTCTTTTCAAGAAACACTGCAAGCTGCTGACAGAGAAGTTACAGAAAAAAAATCTCCTGTTAGTGGAATTCCCAGAGCTCTTGCTCAACAGAAGGGGTTTGGCTTACTTAAAAAAACTTTAGCTCAAGACATTTTTCATGCAAACACATACACTAATGATCTGACAATGAACTATATTTTTGACCAAATTATTTACAATTCTAATTAAATTACACTGCAATATAGGATTCTGGCTATTGATTTAACTCATCTGAAGCTGCATGACGGATGATTCAACTTCAGGCAACAAAAACTCTTGATTTCAGGAGCTTTGTAAACTCTAAGAACCCAAGCCTTAAAATTAAACTTTCCTCACAGTTTTCAATCACTGCCTGGAAGAGACAGCAGTAGTAATCTTCCACTCAGTAAAATAATCTAGCTTGCAATCTGATAATATCTCTGAGTTGAACTGCATTGATTTTTCAAGATTATAAATTTTAGAGATAACACTGATGTAGCCAACATGTTTATGCCTCCTCACATCCACACTTTCTTCCTGGAATTTCTTAAGCCCTGCCTTTATAGAAAAGGGAGAAGTAGAAAAACAGATGACAGATGAGGAAAGGTGCTGCTGAAGTTACACTACTGGCTTTTTTGCTCTGAGATACAGAACCTATAATTTTCAAGTGTTGTATTAGTGAAAACCAATAGAAATAATCTTATATTAGCCAGACTGGGAAGGTAGCTTAAGCCATTTTATTCATTATCTAGTTTCTTATGCAAACTTTTGGGAATCAAACATGAAATGGTAACTTTGCATTTTCTAGGTGTTCGTAAAACATCAGAATAAATGATGGGTAGTAAAACCTAAAGGAAATCTCACGTATAAGACCATGTGTGAGTAACACACATATTTAACTTCTAAATAAAACCACCAAAACTTGGTGGGATCTAAAACTGCCTTAAAGATATTACCTTTGTGGGGATATATCCTGCGAGCACTCAGGGATGAGCAAGCAGAACTGTTTTTTGCAGGCAGGCAGGGTTACCCACTGTGACCTGGCTGACAAGTCCTCAACATTGAAAAGACAGTCTTACAACACTATCGTACACAAAAAAACCCCCAAACATTTTGTATGTATGAAATTGCTGCGTTTCCATAAAACCTCCTGTTAGATTTACTCCCTTCTCAATACAGATTATTTGCAAAACATTCGTGCAGGCTCTCTCTGCAGCAATTAGCACTATTACCCAGGGGTCACCTCTCATCTTTGCAAACCATGATTAAGGGCCAGAACTTGTATTGATTTTTCTGTTAGCTTGATTGCCTGCAGCCATCTTACCATCCAGAATGGTATTCCTACCCAAGCAACCTCGGCTTCTTCAGGAATACTTGTTTATACAATACAAAGCTGTGCTGCCATCGATTCCTTGCACAAATACACAAGTTAAATTTATGCTGTTCATTTAGGTGTTTATTGCTAGAAATGGGCACCGGCACTGCCAGCAGCACACACGTGGGCAAGTCTAGATAATCTTGCCATTAAAAGCAGGACCTTCACTGCTCTCAGTAAAATTACAGCCACATTTTGGAACTGATTTTGAAGCTAAGCACTCAGTGTGAAAGCGTAATGTTAAAACAGACACAAAAAGCATGATTAAGTCATACTAACCCAGAGCTCAAAACTCAGGAGGCATTTAATAAACAACAGCTTATGCCCCATCCCTAACTGAGTCCAAGCCCTGGATAACACTACTAAGAACTTTTTTTTCCTAGTTTCTCCCATTCCAAATTACAGGAATTCTTTTACAAGCCACATAACGGACTTAACTGAAAATAGGGTGGTTTCATGTCTCCACAGGCAATCACACACGGATGAAAGAAAGAAAGAAAAACCTTTCATGTCCATTGCCTTAGTCCCAAAAATCCAAAGTCAAATCAGCAAAACCAGATAAAGAAATTTTCAAAGTAGCCACTGCATTTTTGTCTAATAAGGTCACCAGAGCAAAGAGCCCAACAACCAAAGTTATTGAACTATCGAGCAACACAAACAGTTATGAATATTATGTATTTTCTTAACCAATCCTATTTTAACTTTCTCAAAGAAAAGCAAGAGGAAACAAAGAAAGCAAGAGAGAAAAATATGAAAGTTGTGTCAAACATATTAACAAATTTTTTAAGCAGAATGGACCAAACTGACAACAGAACGAAAGCTCTGATTTCCACAACATATTTCTTTTACAAACTAAGCCACACTTATTGTGTGGATAAAAAAATATTTAAAATTTTGTGCATCACAAAATGCTCTTACTGAACCTGCACTCACAGAAACATATTTCTTCACTTCTGTCAAGCTTCATTTTTCCTACTTAATCTTGATCCTCAGTAAGCCAAATATTTTTTTAAAACTTATCTCTCCTTGCCTCCACAAATGCATGATTTTCTGAAAAGACCCCAATGTTCTTATGAGGGCAAAGATGCTGAATAAACACCAGATTGGTTTTTATTTATATGAATGTTTAAAATAGCTCTTAAAACATTCTAGGAGAGATGATTTTTATTTATAGCTTAGATTTTTATGTGTCACATTTTTAAACAAAGGGGAGCATGGTGCAAAGCTCTGCTGTTCACATTTGGTGTCAGGCGGGCATCAGAAATGGGCCATTTTGGAATAGGAAAAACCAAATTATAATGTTGTATTTGCTGTGTTCCTGACTTCTCTCTCTCTAATTACAGCTGAAATTCTGTGTTGTGGTGCAGGATTTTCAGAGCAACACACACATGGCTGAGAAATCCTCCCAAAACTTTCGCAGCACCACAGCAGCTCAAAATAAGGAATTAGAAAACATGACATTTGACAGGCAGCAGATAACAAGGTGCAAAAGTTCCTGTAGGTAGAAAGAAAGCAAAGCAATGTAGAGGAAGAAAAAATTCCTGACAGCTCTGACACTTGGGACCTATTTTTCTCCTCAATGCACATGTAGTTCTCTTATGAGTAAAATGAGAGTTATGCACATGTGGTGAAGAGAAAAAGTTACTACACACAGCCAACTGCCCAGCCACCCTGCTTTAAAAATATTATGGCAAAGAAAGTATGAAGATGTTTTTAATAGCTTCTTGAGGCAACTAGCCTATTTGGGAAAGCCTCTAAGCTTCGAAGTAGAAGTAGGAAAAGGTAAATATTTATAACGTTGCGGTGAATGTCTAATGCCTAAAATCAATCACTTGTCTACCCAAAAGATAACTCCTTTGCTTCCAGTACCCAAAGTAACAGCTACATCAATCCAACAGAAAGCAAGGATAAGAGAATTGATTGCAAAAATTGAGATTTCAGTGATTAAAAAATATTGTTGAATAGCTGAGTTACTCATATGCCTCTATTTAATGTCATCAATGCATTACTTCAGGAATGGAGATAAAAATTCCTTTTTACTCCAGAGCAGTAACAGAAGTTTCCAAAAAGAGTAATTGAAACACAATAGCATATTAGCTGTGATTAAAATACTTGTACCTAAAACTGCAGAGAGGCTTAGGCACAGCCAGGCACTACTCCAGCTGTGACAAACACATCTGGGCTGACAAACCAGGGCTGCCATGGCAGCTCTGCTACTCAAATTCTTCTCTTTTACTCAGGTCACAGCTATAGGGTTAAACTTTTAAATTATGAAAGGCTAGTAGCTGATGAATGTGATTATCTGGGATTTTAGACACACCTTTTCCTCCTGAATGATAAAAAAGCCACTCTTCTGCAGAGCAGCACAGGTCCCTCAGCACTGCTCATTTTACACCCCAAGACTGGAAAATTATTTCAGCCATCAAATTGCCACTGAGAACATACTTTTCCATGCTTAAGTCGCAGGTGATGATATTCAGAGCTGGTTTTCAGAGCTTTAAGCTTGCTGATTTTTTTAAATCCACCCCCTAGGTATAGCACCAAGAGGTTCCAAAAACTTGATGTCCTCCTGGGTGCAGCAGCATTTCTTCTCCAGGGCTGAACACATCTGTGGAACACAGAAAGCAAACTCAGGCTCCCTGCAGGGCCCTACTGTACTTGGAAACCATGTCTGGGAGAGGAACTGGCTTTTCATCTCCACTGCTGGACAGCCAAGAAACACTTTTCCAACACCCCTCCCTCTCAGAAACCTTCAGCTCACACTTGCCTGCACACACATGATGGGGCATGACAAAGGAGATGCTCTCCAAGCTCCCTGAAGCCCAGCAGGATTTCCATCCCCAGTTTTCAATGGACCACAGACTGAATATGAAAAAGGGTCCTGTCTGGTAGAGGTGTGGAAATTCCAGTGCTAGGTCAGCACTCTGAAAATTCCGAAGTTGTTCTGCTTAACTGGTCTTGACCCTATTTAATCAAGGAGAAATACAAGACCTGTGATTGTTCACCATAGGACTACTCCAAGCAAGACCCTTCATGTTCAAATCTTACTTCTTATAAACCTGTAGGAGACTGCAAAATCAACACCACCTCCCAGCCTAGGGCTGCAGAAGAACAAAACCCATTTTCCAGATAGATGTTTATGCAGAATAGAGCTAAGGTTGATTAAATGTCATTTCTGAATACTTTACTGATGCCAGAAGTCTCCATAGAGCATTCTAAGTTACAGGATGCATCTTTTCCATTAATTAAAAATGCTATAATGCCACCCTTTTTTAAAAACTATCTTAGTTTTTTTAAGCTAATTCTAAGAAACATTTCTCAGCTTAAATGCAATTTCATGCTTACCAAATAATTCCTCCCAAATGAGGAAAAAAATCACCAAGCGAAAAAAACCCACTCTATGATGAGCAACACAGTCTAGGTAATTGCCTCTTTGCCAAGAAGATGTGAGCTTAGTTTATGAAGTTCTTTAAAATCTGAAGCAAATTCATTCTTAAAGCAATTATTAAAATGCAAGCTAAATAAACCTTAACATCACCAATCCCTATACACTCTCTCTGCAGAGTTTTCTCATAAATAGATTCATTTTCTCATTCAAAATTACACAAAGCAGAGATAGAAGTTTCATTGTCCACAGTCCAAGACATCAAGCCAGGGTGTGAAAGAGAGTTAAGGGGAAAAAGCAAAACACAGTAGAAGTTACTTAAAATGGCAAAATTTTCTAAAGGATTTGTTTCAAAATTGTCACTGGCCATTCTGGACTTCAGTGTTGAATCACACTTCAGTGTTGAATCACACTCATAAAACTCCAAGGTTGTTTTGAAAAGTTTGCAATGAACCCCAAGTTATTTCATATTCTCCCTTTGTAAAACAGGTGGGTAAGTTCATGTTGGCACAACATGTGAGAAGTTGGGACAGGCTCCAGGGAAGACATGCTGCAAGACCTCAACTCCTGCTACCACTGTCCTTCCACGTCAGTCATAACTGACTCTGCCTGCACAGCCCTAAAATCTAAAATATTTTCCAGATGGGATTAAGATTCCCAGTCCAGACATTCCCTTAGAAGAATTGATATGGAAGAAAAAGGATGAACAGTCACCAGCATTCTCGTCCTTCAGTAGGCAGGTGAATGTGTGTTCACCTGAAGCCAAAGGTGGTCCTGTATTCCACACGTACGGACCTCCAATAACACACACCCACGTATTTACATAGATACATCTTGTTCCCTTAAAAGCCCCTTTAAACTATTGTCAGAATCTCTCCTTTCCTCCTCTGTGATTAAATAACTCAATTCCTAACTATCTGTAAATTAAAACTCATAAGGATTTAATAAACTGAGCTAAGGATATAAACAAGGTGGTCTGTTTTTAATCCTACACCATGGCTGTTGTAAAGAAATCTGGGTGAGTACCCAGCTCTCATCTACAATTCAGTCCTGTTTCAGTAAGCACCCAGTGAAGCAAAACCACAAAAGCCTGAATGATAATATTTTGGTGCATCTTTTATGCATTAAAATACTACCTCTCACATAAGAAAATGAACTTTATAAAATAAGTGATGAAAGAACTTTCTCTTCTGAAGTTGATAAATAACATGGTTAATTTGAAGTTGTGCATTTCATTCTGTATGGAGCTACCTATGATTTAAGGGTTTGCTGTAATCTGTCCCTCCCAGCAGCCTCAAAAGCACACACAAAGACTCTTCAAATTAACCATTCAGAATAGTCAGAGTCAGTGCAGAACTCCTGGTTCTTATGAAAAGTATCAACTAATACATAATCTATAATATCCTGTATAAGTCAAAACTGTTACATTACTGGAAAATGAGAAAATGTTACCATATGTGAAGATGAGCACTTCTATAAATTAAAATAGAAAAATAAAGTCCTGTAAGAAATATACATCAATGTATTGGTCTAAATGTAACTTTGCAACTGTCATGTAAGAACCCTGTCAACTTGAATTAAAAGCTGACACCATCCAACAGCAGGATAACTGCCCACAGCAGCATGTCTCACTCACGTCCCCCCTAGCCCATAGCCCAATGTTCCCCAGCACTCGTTCTCTCGTGGCTGGGCCCCTGGCCCTGCCACAACACCAGAGGTGTAGGACATAGGCATCATCACCCTGCAGGGCAACAGCTCTGGTATTCTAAGCCAGCCAGCTCATGATTTTCATCCTCCAGTGCTCACTCAGAGATTTAATTCAGCAACTGGTATCAAAGTGCACATGAGAAAGGCTGGTTTGCACAGTTGTCAGTGTCGCCAAGGAGATGGGGCTGCCAAAGGAAAATACACAAGAATGGATTCAACATTTTACATTGCTAGAGCAAAATATCCCTGACCTTATCCTGACACTGATGTCTGCTGCAAACTTGGCGAGAGATATCTGGGATAGGAGAGGACTAATTCCAAGGACTGGATACTGCAGCTTCCTCCTCAGTGTGGGCTCCATAGGGATCGCAGCAGTGCCAGCATCAGGTACCACAGCAAGACAAAACAAAGTTCATCTGCTAAGAATAGCTCTGTCGTAGTCATAACAAGCCACTATATACATGAAAAAAAGCACTTCTAAAACTATTTTATTAATAAGAATAGATTTAAGACTTTAAAAAAAACCTGTTTTTAAAGATTTACATTAAAGATTCATATTTAAAGGGTTTTCTAAATGTGCAATCCTACATGCCAAGTTCTCCTGATCAGGTAACAACTTCTACTTCTTATTGTTGAAACAACAGTCATGCTAGCTTTTCCAACAATTGGAGGCTTTCCAGCAGCGCAGGATGAAGTTTAAGCACTAGATACAGGCTTCCCCTGAAGGAGGAAGTGTTAATTTCTAAAAAAATATTTTGAAATGTACCTTAAGTTTTAAAAGGTATTGAGAACCCCCAGACATTAAATATTCAGCAGAGTGTTCCTGGCAGTGCGTGTAGAATGTGTTTGGGTATTTTAACACTAATAGGGAAAACACTGCTAGAAGCCCTGACTTTTCTCATTCTGGATTTTGGATCCAGGGCAGTCTCCAGTTTGAAAGAATCTCTAGCCCAGATCCAGCTTGTGCAAGCACAATGTGCAACCCCCGCCAGCTCCAGACAGCAACAGGTGCGTGGGCACCTCCACAAACCTCTGCACACTTGCAGTATAGCTAATAGTGGACAACACACCCCAGCGACTTAAGACGCTTATTTAACCAAGTTTTCCAAACTATTCAGGAAATAACTTCTTCCTCCACCACATTCCACAGCCTAGATTGTGATCCTAAGTTATTTTTACAGAATCCTTTTAAAGTTCTCCACTGTAGAAAATGAGGGAAGCCAGTCATCTTTACATTCAGGAACAGCAGGATCTGGGCTAGGAGCTTTTTGCCTTTGTGGTTTGCTGCTGTAATTCCAAAACCACACACAGTGCCGGAGCTTTACACCACAACTAGAAATGTGACTTTTGAATAAATTAAGAACACTCGTGGGAAGGGGAACCAAACTTTTATGTGGCTTCCTGGAGGCTGTTCTGCCAGTGGCAAAATATCAGACACTACACAGAAGTGGACTGGTAATAAACTAACCCGGAGCAGGACTTCCAGCCACTGTCAGGCACGTGGTGCCACGGACAAGAAAAATGTGTAGGATGAAATCATGGCCCCACATTCCATAGCACAAAGCAGATTTTTCGGTGTGGGCATAAACACTCACAAATATACAGCTGTATTTGTCCATGTTACTAGGGAGGAAAATTGAAAGAGTTTTAGAACTTTGATTTGCATCTTTCTCCCTATTATTTACTGCGCTGAAGATAACTGTTCATTTTACATGCCCCCATATTCACTAGAATAAACATATCGTTATTCTGATAAGAAATGCAGGGCCTAGGCATAATGCAAATTGTATATCTGTAAGACAAAACAGAACGATTCAGGTTTTCAAAATCAAGAAGCACTTGGTGTTTACCAGGCATAAAAATACAGGTATCCCCATATACTTTTTTACAGCTAAAAGCTCTATTTCTAGCAATTACCACACAGTTTTCATGTATTTTCCATCTTCTTGGACAAGCAATGATTTAATTCACATTTTAATTATGCTATAGAGAGATTATAATTTTGTAACAGATAAATAGCATTAAGTCAGTTAGAAGTTATTTCAGGCATTACAAAATGACTGAGACTCCCCGCTAACATGTTTCATTTCTTTTCCAACTTTTCTCTGTCCCCTACTAATGTAAGAAAGCCCTACACAATCAAATGGAAAATGAAATGCAGTACACACTTCTCAACAGGAAACCAAAATTGGCTACACACCAAGCACATCAGTATTCAGAGATCTTAAAAAAAAAAAAAAAAAAAAAAAAAAAAATTAAGTTGACTGTCTCCTAGCACTTTTGATTACTCCAAATAGAAAAATCAAAGCCATTCCCATGTTTGCAGTGATGCCAATGGGTGGATGAATTAAATATGCTTTCACTATGAGATGTCTCCTATTGAAGTTCACTACCCTCCTGTTTTCTAGCAGCACATAAAAATATTCATATTTAATTCTATAGGCTCAATCCTATGCCTGTTAAATGCAGCATAAATCTACCACTGATTTCTGTCCAGAAGTACTTTGGCTAAAGCAAATGTGAATATGATGAACTAACACACTACTCTGTGCAAGAGAATAGAGCACAGCACTACACAAGGCATAAATAAACTTCAAACATCAAAAAAAATCAATCATTTTCTCAGACCTTTCACATGATACAATCAAATAAATGGCTTACTTTTTAAATTAAAACTTTATTTTGCTATTTATAAGTAGTTTCTTTTATATTCCCCCTCTCCAAATCATTCCAAAGAGCATCTGAAAGCTCAGCCATGTGTTATTGAAAGGATTTAAGAGTAAATGCTAGAATTTATCTAGTTCCTAAAATACTATCCTAGTTGTTAGCAGAAAGCTGTTCCAGGCATGGAGGCAATTAGTTCTGATAGCACACTTCAGAAAGGCTGGAGAATCCCATGAGATTTCTAGGGAGAAATAGGAATGCTAAGGGCATGTTGTTCAGTGCAATCCCCCCCCAGCCAAACACAGATGTCTGATTAAAAGGCCAATTAAAGGAACATTAACCTTTAACCAAAAATATAACAGTAGTTTAAATTAGTCAAGAAAGCCAGAGCAGAATGTTATTTCAAACTCCTTTTCCTCTGCAGACTTTCTTTAAAGTGTTATCCATTCATTTTTGTTTTATGAGGGCAACACTGTCCATAAAACTAACATTTTCGGGGTTAACACTTGGCTTACTTGGAGAAACAATGTTGTCACAGGAATGTTTAAAAAACAAACGAAAATCAAAAACACTAGACTGCAACCACATATCTGCAACATATATTTTACACCTTTTGAAAGTTAAGGCGGGGGTGAAAGTTTAAACCAAGATTCAGTTTGGAGTAGATTTATCAGCAAAGTACCCACAAGTTCATGTTGCACAGTCTGCCACACATTTTTAACACTCAACTGTGTAATATTAAATTTTGATTCCAAAAAACAACCACAAATGCTCAGATCCAAGGGCTATACTGCCATTTAATGGTTAAACATAAACAGAGGGTGTACAACCATTTATTGCATTAGGTGACTAAAGGATACACTGCTTTAAGTAAACTTGGATTAATATCTACAATGGAGATGAAACAGCAAAACGCACTGAAGTTGCTTAAAACTGAAAAAGCAAAGTGGTGAGAGATGCACAAAATACACAGAGTGGGAATAAACCCAGGAATCAACAGAAGCACCTCTGATTAACTGCAGCGCCCTCTCACTGGCATTTTTCTAATTGACACCAAATTAGCATTTACTACCCCAGAGACCAGTGTGGCAAACACTTGAATGGGGGCTCCTTGACGGCTTGGCTCCTGCTCAACGTGTAACCAACAAGATTTAGGGAGCTCCAGGCTGGGCTGGCAGAGAGCTACCCTGTGCCCTAGCCCCACACCCTAAAACAATGCATTAATTCTGCACTCACACGGCCTTCAGAGACTGTGCTTAACATGATTAGTGCTGCTGTCTATCCAACCTAAGTGCTGACGGTGCTCTAAAAGCTGAAAGTAGAGCAGATGTCTTCTGCTACCCAGAACATTAGAGCTGAAGTCTTCACAGAGGGCAAAGAATAAAGATAAAATCTTTTCACAAAGGGCATAAAAGAAATGCCAATATTCTTGCACACACTCCCTGCAGTACTGCTCTGCATTCTTTTCTGCTAGGCTGGCCTTTTTTTTTTTTTTTTTTTTTTTTTTTGTCTTTACTATAACCAGCAACAAAAGCTAGTTTCCTGTAATTTTTTAATCAAAATTATTTTTTGGTTTTGTGTCCCTCTGACCAGTCGTCCTAAGTGTGCCATCTAATATATTTTCTCTAGCTTCCCAAGTTAGTTTTCCAAAAAATTGTTTAATAATAGTAACCAACATTTGCTTTTTAGTGTATCAGCAGAAAAAAAAAAGTCATTAAACTAATGACTTGAAAATAGTTACTATAAGTAAAAGGATAAAAAAAGTACAAAAATTGCCTTTAAATTTATTTTGACAGTATTTTTGTGTTTAATACTGTACTTACTACCATGGCTATTTTAAACATCTGTCAAAGGAATGTTTTATTTGTGTGCATTTGCTTGCAACTAATTGCTGAGGAGACTCTAAAGATGAAGCTAAATATTAATTAAGGTTAGCTTTCTAGAAAACAAATCCTACAAATCTCTCAGTAATAAATTTACCATCTGATTTTGAGTCTGTGATCTCCAGAAATAAAGGCCACTAGCACAGCCGATGAAATTAAACTTCAAAGGGAAAACCTGATGTTGACAATTGTTTTAGTAAAATGAAAGAAAAATCCCACTTCAAAAATTAGTTTTATTAATTGTATACAAGATCCTTGAACAGCTCCTTGGCCACACGCTCTGGCTGGTGCTATCTTACATAATAAATGTGTGGCGCTGAGCCCCATGCTGACAGGACCTGCCGTGCGTACGTTGGTTACAGCTTTGAATGGACCACCCAGAAAGACAACCTCATTGAACACCTCTCCTCACTAGCACCAGCTAACTGGGAATATACACACCAAATACACTGCCTGAAAAATGAAATCCTTGCAAACAATTTCAAGCAGAAATCCACCTACTGCAAAAAGACAAACTAAATCCACTTACTGCTAAGTGCTGTCGGATGCTCCCAGTACTCCAGTCCACCAGCAAATCTGTTTCTGTCCCAGGTGAAATGGTCTTTGGCAAAACTAACATTCCAGAGTGAGGAAGCAACTTACCTTTTACATGCATAAAAACGTATCCATGCCTAGGATAAGCAGTGAAGCTCTTTTCTGGTTGCTCTGCATTTCCACTGCAGGAAAACCCTGTTTGGTGAGTGATCCCATCTTCCATATTCCATGCTTTGTTTTCACTGCATGTGTTTTAAAATATCCCAGAAACTTGGTGTTGAAAGCAATTGACCATACGAACGCCCTGTCCTCTCCACATTCAAGTCTCAGCTATGTTTCTTACACAGCCTGATACTGAAGCACCTTTAACAGCTCCCCAGTCCCAAGAACACGCTGGTCTTCATGCTCCTCAGGGCATCACTCACAACCCTGCAGTTTCCCAATCCAATGCAATATAAAAGCAGAAAAGCTGAAACAGATCACTGTGCACTTCCAGTACCTGCAGCTGTTACTCTGGAGCACAAAGATTAAAATATCAGCAACCAGGTCCTTCCTCTGTCCCTCTGCTGGATCCTGCAGGACGCTAAGCCACAAAAGCACGGATAGGAGAGCACGAGAAAAACAGCCTGGACACATATGGTTTGACTTAACATTAACTGATTAAAGATATTTTGACTAGTTCCACAGCTAAATTGCATGCACCTGTTACATACATTAGTAGCACCTACATCTTACTCCAAATACAAAGATGTGTGTAATCTGGCCTTACAGGCCTGCGGATGTAAGAAGATTACATTCCACATGTTTAACACTGGAACAGAGTAGATTTATTTATCAATTTCACAGTTTCCTTGAAATAAATCATTTACATTAAAATAATTCCACCTAATATGCCATAAACATAACATTTGAATACTCTAATTTATACCTTTTTATATAAATTTACTGTTAATTTTATGATCTGTGCAAAAATAACTTATCAGCATCCAGTTTGTAGTATGGATTTTCAGGGCCAAACCAAATGAATCATGACAGAAAGATGTTCCTGCCTTTCTAAGACCTTTAATTTCAGTAATTAACCATAACAAATAGAGGCAATCTATCTAACATGTCTAAACTTTTTTGATGCTTTCAGCTTATCAGCAAGGTCACCAATGGATATGCTGTTTTTCTGCCTAGAACCATTTGGGTCCATTTGGGGTAAATAAAGAGATAAAAGGACGTGAACACAAACATGGTAAACTGTGAGTTGGAGGCACAACAGTACAAGGTAGCCAGGACACATTTCTCAAATTCTCTTTGCCTCCAGGCTACTATAGAATAGCAGACAGGAAAAAAAAAAATCAAAAATATTTTATTGGAACAAACTATATCGTTCAGGGAGAAAAAAAAAGGGACGAGTTTCTGAGCACACCCGATCTGAAACAGATGCAACTGTTCAGCTAACTTGAGCATGAGAGGAGAGAAACATTTTCTTTTTGAGCCTCATGAGAAAAGACAACATGGGGGTGAGAAAGATGGGATGAGAGCAGTAACACTCCAGAAGGCAGCGAAAACATGTGCATTTCCTCTACCAAATAAAAAACATTCTGGACTGGGCACTAAAGTCCAAGAAGAAGACTGCAGTGAAGCCATTCTTCAAGCCAGCCACATGAAGCACATTTTGGATCCCTTAGATGATGGGTTAACCTTGAAGTCACCATACAGCAACCTGCTGAACCTCCCTCCCTCCACAAAGCAATTGAACATCTGACTTCACAACAGTGATTTAAAAAAAGAAATCATTGTTCCCACATGTCAAAACCAACATTTCAGTTGCTTTTGAGCAGCAAAAGCAAGGAACACCCTTATTAGGATAAAGCTGCCCAAAATTATCTGTATCTTCTTCAGCAGACTTGGGATCACACCTCCCAGCTGTCTCTGCTTAAGCTCAGCCCAAACTGCACATGCTCAGCCCATCAGATCTTTCTAAAGATCAGATCTTTCTTTTGTTGGCATGATCACATGGAGAACATAGGCCATCTACATGTGTAATTCATACCTAATTTTAAGATATATGGCTCCTAATGCACAGGTTTGAACAATGTTCCTGAATGCTTGTGTGATACATAAGAAATTCCAGACCTTTAAGGGTGGAAGCTGATAGTGAAGAATTCCAGAAGTACCTTAGATACCAACTGAGAGGCAGGAACTGGTGTGGAGGTATAAATGTCAATGTTCTGTTACCCATAAAAAGGAAACCAATCAACTCTGACTTTTTTCCTGGAGAAGGACACCAGAAGGTAGGAATTGATAGGTCTATGACAGAGTCTGTCACTATTCAGAAATTATTTTAAAAAAGAAAAGAGAAACAAAAGCTAGTGGTACCGTACAGAGACTGTTGATTGCTGTGATTGACTGCTGTTCCAAGAAATCTTATGACATTTCAATTATCTTAAGGAATTGATTAATCAAATTTGCTATTCTCAGTTGCACTCACTAAGTGCGTGTGTGTGTGTACACACAGACATGCCTGTTGAGGGAGGGATGCTGCCCTGCACATACACAAATGTGTATAAATCTGTATAAATCCCTCCTACATTGTCCTGTATCTGGGCCTCCATCCTCTGGGGATGCAGTTTGGGTCCACCTTTCCCAAAGAGAAGTTCACAAACCAAGCAAGGATGAAGACAAGCAAAGGTACAGAACAGCTCCATATAGGAGAACCAAGACGGAGCAGCTTTCCTCAGCCTGCAAAAAGAGAGGAAGAATACAAGAGATGTCCACAAAATCATAAAAGGCATGGAGAACTAACTGGGAGGTGAGTGGCCATTGCCTCTCCCAGTGCTAAAAAAGAGGAATTGGACAAATGCACAGAGGGAAGTTGTGGCGGTGTGTGAAATTTAGTTTATTGAGTTTGCTATATGTTCCTTTGTTCCCTCCTCATCCACGTGTACCCCTGAGGCAAGTGACGTAACTGTCAGTTTTCTGTCACTCACGAAGCCCGCGAATTTTGTATTTCTCCCTGTCCCCTGGTTGGCAAAAGTTGAATATTGCACCTGTCTAACGGTCCCTAGAACTCCCTCTATTGGTTGTTTCACCTTTACCCCTCCCTGACACCATCTGTATAAAAGTGTACGCAGAACCACCCTCGGGGCACTTGCGAGAGCAAACGCAGGCGCGAGAGATCGCGCTTGCTGCACAATAAACATCGCTACGTTGCAGCCTCCCACCCTGCCTCTGCTTCGTCACTTTAAGACTGCTGCCAAAGATCTCTCATAACAAGAACCCACAGGAATCAGTACTGTCGCTCGGCGTACGAACTGATCCTCGTCCCGTGTCGCGGTGCCCGGGCTAGCCGTGCGTGGAGACGCTGAGGTCTCGAAACACAGCACCGTGACAGGAAGTTTGCACAGATACAGACACCAATTGTTGTCTCTGACAAAAAAACTGCTGGAAAGTCTTCTGGAAACTTATCTCCTCGTGTCTGTACACATCTTAAGGTTAAGTATCTGCTACCGTACAATTTTGTTACGGAATTTCACTTTCTAAAGAAAAATATCCTTTCCCATCTGCCCTCCAAACAAGTGATGCAGGGTAAGCTCAATACACAATGAAAAGGGGAAGGAACCTCAACAGTGAACCACAACCTCAAATTTTTCTTAGAGAACATTAGGCAAATCAGCCCTACCACTCCCCATGTCCAGCTGTGACAATGACAGATCCCCAGCTTCAGAGAGGCTCTGTGGATTCTGGAGTTAACACTTGTGGTACCTGAAGCCATTAAAAGAGACTTACAGACAGTCACTGGAGCACTCTGCATCCTGCCATTCACAACAACTCCGCAGCTGCCCTCAAATGTAAAAACCTGTTCATAAATAAGTCAGAACCCATCATAATTAAGCTACTTTCAGTACTGAAGATCACAACTGAAATCAAAGAGATGATTTACTCCGAAGATTTCAAGTGACATCTGCTGAAATAAAAATATAGTTTGGAAAAGAACTGTAAGAAGATGACTGCGCTATTACCAATAACTTTTACATCTGTCATTAATTTTCACATGGTTTTATCTTCTCTCCTAGTCTGCATCCAATTTCACATTGACTTGTGTTTTATTACAATCCCAATGCAGATCCCATCAACTGAAAAGACTAATAATTGCCTATGAAATGCCTATGAAATGCAGCAAATAGTGCGGATATTGTTTCCCTTTCCTTAGCAAAGCAGTGTCTTGAGGTGACTGGAACAAAGGAGGATAGACAGCCTTGAAACAATCTCTTTGCGGAATGTAAAGCAGCTACAAACACATATGTGTAGACCAGAGTGTTTCCCCCCAAACCTGTAAAGAGTTAATCAAGTTACACTCTCTGAATACGTTAGTGAATGATGTTGAAATAGCACAGGAACATTCTCTAGCCCAGCACATCCCAGACAAACTTCCCCCAGTGACCATAATTTAAGGCAACATTTTAAAAGAGCCTTTTAAATCTCAGTGCTACGGAGAACTGCTGAGGCCTGCAGCAGAACCTCTCTTGCCTTCCTCCCCTGACAACACACCAAGCTCAAAAGTATACATTTAACTCCCAAGGGTCCTACCTGTCTTTAAGGAATTTTTATAAAGTAGATGGGGCTACCTCGGGCTATTTAAGTACTTCGTAGTAAAACATCAATGGCATGTATAGAGATATTCCTTTGATCATTACAACAGTGGAAATAAATAAGAAAACAATCCCCAAACCTTCATCATATAAATTTATGCTTGGAACTCACTGATGCAAGAATCATCATACCACAGAACCACAAACAGTAGTCAATTTAGTATCTGTGTTCTCACTCTTGTGATAGCCTTTGATATTCCCCATGATGAAAAATGAATACATTTTACTACAAAGATGATTTGTGAACAAAGCCCTTTCATTTTGGTTTCCTATTGAAGAACAAGAAATCTAAAGTTACAGGACGAAATCAATAGCTGGGCTAGCTATTAGCCAAAACCAACAATAAATAAATGAAATGGAGATTTTCTTTTTTGTAATTTCTAGCAGCACGTTTCAAATCTTTCTTTTTATTGTTCTGCTTCTCAGTTCAAAATTCAAATGATCACTAATATAAGGCAGAATTTAAACTGTTTTCATTGCCTGCATTGAAGATACAGAACCATCTACCTTTTGCTGTATAGCTAAACCTCACCAAATGAAATGTTACACAAGTTTTATTTTAAGAGCTGCCCTTGAAGAAAGAGAGGATGTGAACATCTGTGAAAAACAAGTGCAGAAAGAAAACTAAGATATGCAGATAAATCATTAGTTATATTAAGATATGAAACAGGCACCCAAAGAATGGCATAAAATGTAAATGAACTTTGGGATTTGGTCTCTTAATTTGACAGCTGTTTGACAACTTCAAAATGGAAAACTGACCTCAGACAACTGTGTATAAATGAGACTATTAAGCAGAAGAATTTCATATGGAATGATACAGTATACACTGCAGTAACTCCTCACATGGGAATAGATAAATGTAGACTGGAATTTTTATTGTCTTTGAAGGTGGTGATGTTAAAAACACTTGAATTTCACAAAGAGGAGCTCTATGCTACATTATCACAATTAATGCCACTTTCTGAAATACAATGACTGTAGCCTGCAGAAGAATGCTCATACAGAACTCACAGGCATTTAAAGAAACGTATCCAAGCATATGTGTCCAGTATATCTCCAGTGTCTGGAGATGCAGAAGAAAAAGTCTTCTGTACTTGAGCTGCAGATCCAAAGTCAGCAAAATTATATAATGAATAGGTCACGGGATAACTTATTCGAGGGGTTTCTTTGGAAGTGTTGCAGGCAGTCACAACTACACATGGAATCTGTATCACCAAAGCAGCACCAGAACAGACACTGATCCATGGAGAGAGTGGCTTAAGGAAATACTCTGCAATTTTGGCCCCTATGAACAGATCTTGGAAAGAGTGGCAAAGCAGTAAGGAGGAAGCTTTTACAATGACTGCCTGAAGCACAGTTAAAATTTTATATTCTCAGCAGTAACAGAGAATTAAACGTGAAACAGAGAGCAAGCCTACTTTGAGATGTAACCAGCCATTTCTACTCATCGTTCTGCTCTAGATCCCACTGAAAAGGGCCTATCTTCCAAAAGAATCTCCAAGCACCACTTCTTCACATCCCCCAGCAACGTAAAGAGCCCTTTGTGATAAGTATGTTTTATTTCAAAGCAGTTAAGCTCTTGACTCTATTCTATTGCTCTCTTTGATACAATTACTTGAAATCAGCCTTTCCTAGCTCTCTTTTTAATCAGAAAAAAACCCAAAAAACCAAACCAAACCAAAACAAACAAACAAAAAAAACACATAAGTGTCACAACCTATAACAGAAGAGACAAAAAAAGCCACCCAAGCACTTGCAGCAAAATCCAGACTTAGAAAGAAAGGTTACAGCTTTCCAAGCAAACCTTACAAAAGGTTAGCGGTGACAGCAGCAGAAGCAAAGATTTTGACAGTCAAGTGAATCCAGCGGCTGGATTTTTGGACAGAAAAGCAATTTGCTGTCTACTACCTTTAATTTTCAGTAGCAGCTTGTTAGGCGTGGAATTTGTTGGGGGTTTCAGTTTTTGGTTGTTTGGGACTTTTTTCCTAGTTCTTGTGTTTAGTTTTTATGTGTCAATGTAATTCAAGTGGTTGGTAATGAAACTGAAAAATAAACAAAGCAAATCCCAAAACATCAAATGAGACACAAGCACCATCACCAAAACCTTGAACAACCAAACCTCTACACTGTCTGAAGAATCCCAGTCACAGAATATCTTGACTCAGAAGGGACCCACAAGAATCATGGAGTCCTGGTCCTGCACAAACACCCCAACAATACCACTCTGTGCCTGAGATGTTGTTCAAACACTCCTGGATCTCTGACAGCCTTGGGGCCATGACCATTCCCTGGGAAGCCTCTTCAGTGCCCAACTACACTCTTTTGTTCATTTCTAACTTGCCTTTTCCTAAATGTTCTCATTCTTGTTTTCAAGAGAGAGTAAATAACGATCTCCTAAACATCTTCTCCCAGCCAGTTGTGTTTTGCCCTATGGCACTCTGCCTCACTGTCACCTACTTAATGCTATTTGAAAACTGATTTATTCTTACATGATCCTGGCACAAAACCAACTCTACTCCAAGTTAATCCCAGATATGGCCAGAGATATGGAATCACATCTGCATGACAACTTGAAGAAAGTTTGTGCTTCATAGGCTATCTATATTCTCTGACTCTAGCAGTAATTCTAATAAAATGCTTGAAATCTCCCTACAAAACTTCCACTGCTCATAAGCCTCTGCATCACCTCCTGGCTCCACTTCAAAAGAAACTTTAGAAACATCCAGATCAGTAGGGAGTTGAAGTCAACTGTCATTTTACAGGGGAGGTACGAATGATTTCCACCAGGAGTGGTCCTTGCCCTGATGACTTTAATCAAGGATGAAGAATGTGCACTCAACACACAGATCACAGTTCAACATCTCCCCATTATAGCCGGAACTCTGCCAGGTGGGTGATATTCTTCACTAGTCCCTTCCAGAAATGGCTCTGCTACTTACCCTCACACTAACAGGAACTCTCCTCATTGAGGAAAACTCAGCTGAGCAGAATAAGCCTGCCTGAAGCAGGGCTGGCTCTGCTGCACACTCCTACTGCCAGGAAGAGCCCAAGAAAAATGGTGAAAAAACTTTGGGAATCAGGCTGTAACCAGCACAAGCAGCAAGAGAAACACAGCAGAGACCTCCCTTCACTGTAACTGTATTTTTTATTCCCTATTCTGCTCCCTTGCTGCCTAAGGCCATTTCAGATAAACACTTCTATAATGGATGCCCTTCAAAGATAATATTTTACTTTTAATGCCCTTTAATAAACACAAGGCATTCCAAGTCTTTAAGCAGCTTGTAAGAGGTTATTATTTTTAGAAGTATCTAATTTCAGAACATAAAAATGAGTTTGAGGCCAAACTATCCAGCCTGCTCTCAAATGCCAGCACCTTTATAATACTTTCTGAAGTTACAATGGATTGTCATGTCTCTCATTGCTCATGTTGGGTGCACCAACATAAATCTCAACTGTAATAAGAAGCCTTAAAAGGAGAAATATAGGGACATATTTTCATCTTCTAGAAGTCTGGTTTACTTCAAAAATTCACATAATCTATACAGATCCAGGCAGAGTTAGCCTTTAGTGACCTGAGAATATGAAACCCCCGAGATTTGCAGACACGTCTGGTTTAAAGTCAAAGCTTGTATTATTAAACTGCTATAGCTCTTACATCTCCATCCACATGTCCCATTTTATTTCTTGTCCTAGTTTAAAGATACTTCCAGCATGCCCTATGCTTTTTAATCTGGATGATGTACCTAATGATTTTGATATTGAAAACTAACCTCCTCCTCAGTTTCCATGCGGATCTCATAAAAGCCCGAAGAAACGGATTACTGCCCAGAGCTGTGGTTTACTCGTTCATTAAACAGCTTAGGCTTGGAATCCTCTTTAAAAGTTTCTTAGTGGCAAATGGCTATTCAACACTACAAATAAAAATTTTCTAAAAAAAAATTTACTTCAGCTTTCTATTCATACCAGTGTTATAATCTCACCAGGGATACTGCTGAATTTTTTTGTGCAATTTGGATGGCCATTTCCCACCAGAACCCAAGAAATTGTGGAGCTACAGATAGATAGATAGATAGATAGATAGATAGATAGATAGATAGATAGATAGATAGATAATCTACACCTTCCCAAAGAATGTGTCATGAATGATGAATTTTAAAACAAAAAATCCAGCCGTTAGCAACTATGGGTCAAGAGATCTTTTTAGGACAACTGACAAATGCCCCAAGAGTTGGCAACATGGATGTTGTACATGCCATACGTGCTCTTCCTACCATAAATTAGGTAGATCACATATTGGAAAGCTCTTCCACAGCCCAAGCATGAATCAAAGATTCAACATACCTTGCTAGTGCCTAGAGCAACATCCAACCCAATCTGTGAATAACAATACACGGAAAAATTAAAAAACATTCTATGAGCAGGAATATATCTGCATAAATCAACTCTCAGTGAGGTTCTTGCTTCTTGTAGGGTGTGACGTGTGTTGATCTTCAGTCAACTCTCAGCTGCACTAGTCAGTAACTATACCAACACTCACAGGCTTCGACAAATCTTAATAATTGCTGCAGCACTTCCAGGGTTCAGTTAAGTCATGTTCATAAAGATGGATGGTCCTTGAATTTTTACATACTTAAAGAAGCTTGCTTCCATTCAAGACCATATCTCTCACAACAGTAACCACCTTCTTTGATTTTTACAGACTAATCAACTCGATCTTCAATCTTCTCTCTATGCTCCCCCAAAAAGCCAAAGTGTGCGACTCGCAGAAGTGTTTTGGTTTTAGAGGCAAACCCATTAACTTTCACACTAGAAGTTCCCAGACTGCAAACTCTGCAGGACACACATCATTACCTTCTTATGCTGGAAAATCACCAGACTCTCAAGACACTACTGCAACTCATAAAATAAATATGAAAATTCAGTGCTACCACCACAGACATGAAGGGAAGGCTCCTCTGTTACCTGTATCTGCTGTAACCCACATACTCTACTTCAAAGACCTGTTAGAGTGCCTTCAAAAATGTTTAAATGAGCCCTGGCACAGGAGCAGACAACTGCTATTGCATATGACACAGAGTTTTCCAAACTGGAAACAAACCCACCCACTGGTGCATCCCTTCTGTCAGACAGCGTCTTATCAGGCTCTCCCATGACCTGACACCCTGACAACCCTAGAAGGGCTTTTCCAACAAACTATTTATGGAGTTTGAAGGAATAATCAAAAGAATTATATCACTGTGATAGCTGTGCAAATCTACTAGAACAGTGAAATTTTATATAAAGATAAAAAAGCATCAATGTGACAAAAGAAAGAAGAATTGCAATAATCAAGTACTTCATGCTAAAGTCATCACACTTTCTGAATCAGGGGTAGTCTAGGTTAGATACTTGGAAAACGTTTTTCTTCCAGAGGGTGGTCAAGCACTGAACAGGCTCCCCAGGGAATAGTCACAGCCTCAAGGCTGCCAGAGCTGAAGGAGAATTTGGACAAAGCTCTCAGGCACAGGATGGGATTGTTGGGGTGTCCTGTTGTTGTGGTTTGACACTGACCAAACGCCAGGTACTCACGAGAGTCACACACTCACCCTCCCCTGCTACAGATGGGCAGAGGAGAGAGAAATTTAATGAAGGCTTAATGAGTTGAGATAAGGACCAGGAGAAAACACTCTAAGGGCAAAACAGGCTCAGCTTAGAGGTACAAAATGAATTTATTACTAACAAAATCAGAGGAGGATAATGAGAAGTAAAATAAGCCCTTAAAAACACCTTTTCTTCCCCCAACCCCTCCCTCCTTCCCCACTGACACTGCAGGGAGACAGGGCATGGGAGGTTTGGTCACCCAAGTTCTTCCGCTGCTGCTCAGGGAGAGGAGTCCTGCCCCTTTGAGACTGTGGGGTCCCTCCCAGGCGAGACAGTTCTCTGTCAACTTCTCCAGCGTGGGTCCAATCTCAGAAGCAGCAGTCTTACCACACCTGCTGCAACATAAATTCTCCCCATGGGCAAACAGTCGTCCCACAACTGCTGCAGCATGGGTCACTCTTCCATGGGGTGCAGTTCTCCAAGGATAGGCTGCTCCAGCCTGGAGGCAAGAGACCCTCTCTCCACAGGCTCACAGCCTTCTCCAGGCACCCACCCACCCCGGCATGGGCACCTCCCCCGTGGGCTGTGGGTGTATCTCTGCATCCTCTGTGGACCCACGTGCTGTA
The DNA here is from genome assembly GCF_021018805.1 of Prinia subflava. Taxonomy (NCBI): domain Eukaryota; kingdom Metazoa; phylum Chordata; class Aves; order Passeriformes; family Cisticolidae; genus Prinia; species Prinia subflava. The sequence goes on from NC_086258.1 coordinate 22,725,782, forward strand.
GGGGCACAGCTGTTTTAACATGGTCTTTACCATGGTCTTTACCACAGCCTGCAAAGCAAGCTCGGCTCTGGTGCCTGGAGCACCTCCTCCCCCTCCTTCTCCACTGACCTTGGTGTCTCCACATTGTTTCCTGCGCATGTTCTCATCCCCTCCTCTTCTCTGGCTAGAAAAAAAAACTGTGTCCCACTTTGTTTTGATTCTCTTCCTAAATATGTTATCACAGAGGAGTTACTGCCATTCTTAACTGGCCCAGCCTTGGCCAGCAGCACATCCATCTTGAGAGCCATCAGGGATTGGCTCTGCCAGACACGGTGGAAGCTTCCAGCAGCTTCTCACTGAAGCCACCTCTGTGGGCCCCAAGCTACCAAAAACCAGGCTGTGCAAAACCAACACACCTGTATATGACTCCATGATCCTGATGGATCCCTTCCAACTCAGGATAGTCTATGAATCTACAATGCTGTGATTACCACATAGGCTACAGAGACTTTTACCCACATATATACCAGATCCCTACAGAAAACCGAAATGGTCCTTAGAAAACAAGATCCTTAGAAAACAAGAGTTTCATTTCTTTAACATCACACTTCCAGCAGTCCCAGCAACTGCACAAGAAAGATTCTTTCCCTTTCCAGTGGGAACATTACCACTATTTTTTCCTTCACTCTTGTCCCTTTTCTCATATCCTAGAGGTACCTCTTTTTCCTTCTCTCTATTACAAGCTACAGCAGACAAAGGGATGATTCCGTTGGGACACCTGCCTGTTGAAGCTGTGGCAGATCAGGCCAGAAAAGCCAACACCGCACTACACCTTCCTGTAAAGCCCTGCAGCTCTGGAAAAAATAAGTCAAAAGTCGCACAAGGTAACTGAACGTCTTGCAGCCCATACAAACAAGAGCATATGAGTGCTTGCTCCAGCCCAGGCTTGCAGCAAAGCACAACGATCTCTCTCCTAGGCAGGTCAACTCTTCAGAGGCAGTGTGACAACCAGAGTGTGGAACAAAGTCAAAAGTCACAGCAGAATGAAACTTTATGTTAACAGAGACAACAGTCACGGAAAATTAAAGCAAGAGGACTTTCACTCGGTTTTACTGTACATAAATCCTTGCCAATGCTAAGATGACAAAGTACAAACTGAAGTCCTGGTATTTATGTAATATTTTTTAACAGTGGAAATTTTGAGAGAACCCTAAAATAATTAAGATGGAAAAGGACTGAAAGAACGCTCTGGATTTGTGTTTCAATGAGCTACTCACCCAAGAAACGGTATCGGTAGGCTGTTTCAGTGAATCAAGAAATAATTTTCCTTAACCCTTATGAGTTGTACTTCCCCACATTGTTGGTATATTTCGTACAGCACAGTCCACTAGGTCCTGTATTGGTGTTTCTGAAACTGCCAGGAGTCTAATTCAAGGCAACAGGTTGAATATGGCACCATTTAAATTACAAAAAGAAAGTCACATTTCACTGCTTTTAAGTCTAGCATTTAATACTTGCACTGCTGAAGGAATTCTGAGCTACTGGAAAATGTCAAAACATGTACTTAAAGACTGGCAAAAAAGAATACTTATTTTCACTCTTCTAAGCTTAGAAAGGCAATACCCCTATGGATCAAAAGGCCAGATAAATCTTACTAAGTACTACGTTCTCTTTCTTGTCTACTTCTCTCTTCACATTCCCTCATTTCAGCCCTTTGAAATTCCTTTGTTCTGCCTGTGATCAGAGTTTCTGGGGGAAATCTGGCATTGGATCTAAAGGAAATCCCACATCACTGAAGTATTCTTGACAATTCATCAATTGGTAAAGGATTTCTTTCTTACCCTCTACCTTGCCCACACCCAGTACTTCCACAGAACCTGTGAGTGTGGTGCTAACGAGACAAAACTTCCTGTTGCACCCAAATGCATCATCTCAAGGAACTCTGTATGTACAGAAGTTAAGGGGCTTCTGAAGTTGTGACCCAAAAGCTCCTGTCCATCACATTGGTATTTCAGAATAACAGGAATCTGATCACTCCCAGCCCATGTCTATCACTAGCGCCTGTGCAGATGAAAGGACAGTTTCAGATGGAAAGAAAGCAGAGGACCACAAGGCTGTTTCCCTTGCTCTGTCCTGGCAGGACAAAGGGGACTGCATTTCCCACACTGACATCCCCAAAAATTACCCTTTACCAACCTACCACCCTGCTGATGTTCATTTAGCGAATTAGCTACTCATCAGCAATGCAACCAGGGAGAGAAAGAGAATCTGCCCTGTTAACAATGGCACACACTTACCTAGTGCATCCACGGAAAAATGTCTTTATCAAATCAGAATGCAGGATGATCCATAAAAAGGTGGCACAACATTAAATTCATTTTTTTATCCACTGTTTATGTCATTGTTGGATTTGAACATATATGAAATGCAACACAAAAGTAAGAATCAAATCAAAATATTTTGACTCTCCTAGAATCTGAAGCTTTATGCTAATAGTGAGAGCCACAGAGGATGAGAAAGTAGTACCAAAGGTGTCATTATACTAATTTTCATTGTCTTTGCTGAACATCACATTGGTGACTGGAGTCTAAGTACCTAAGGGTTATGTGAATCCATCCTTTAAGACTCTTTGCCTACCATGCTCACACAATATGCATGTGAGCAAAGAGAGTTTCTTTCAACAATGGTATGCATTAATTTATAGTATTTTTCTAAGACCCTTTATCAAGCTTCAGTTGTGGGTCAAATGATTTATGCTTTGCAAAGATAATATTTACATTTAAAATTTATCAGTCCTTCAGAGGGTGGTTCTCATTAGAGCTCATCATTCTCACTGCTCATGAAATTTATCCTTACAAGCTGAGCTAGTCCTATTGAATATCAACAATTCTACCATGTTAAATTGATCCAACTGTTGCAATTATGAATCATCTGTTGGAGCTGTAAGTTATGATCTTCAATGACCACTAATGAAGGTGGCCTAGCAGCTAAAACATCAAAGCAGCATATATCAACAGAGTTTACAGCACAAAATAGACTTCCAGTGTTGCACTTTTTTCATATTTATTATCCTCTGTAAATTACATCCCAGGCTGCATCTGCCAAGTGACAGTCCTGAAGTGTGGAGTTCAACACCAGGTTTTAATAACCCCTCCTTGCCAGTTGTTTGATTGCTGACAGGAACGGAGAGGGGAGGCAGATGAAAGACCAGGTGGCTGCTGCAGGCCATCAGTTCAGTCAAAACAAAGGGACTTCAGGCAGAGACAGAGATGCATCAGGTTTGAATCCCAAATGAGCAACTGGGAATGTGGGAGTGTGGCCTGACTGAGCTGACTGACATTTGCCATTCCCAGGAAAAGTGTAAGCACCTGCCAGTGGGATCATTCCAGAGGCAGGAGGGGAAAGGTGCTATTAGCTAGGCATGAATTATTCCGATCTGGAAAGCCAAAACCTTGGAAAGTAATTTAGACTATTTCTAAATCACTTCAATCATCAATTACATTATTTTTACGTACATTGTATGGGGCAAATCTTGTTGGCATTCAAAATTAATTCTCTCATTCCAACATGACAGCGCAGTTATCTGTGAGGGGAAGGAGCAAAAAATAAATTTTCAAAGATTTCAAAAGTGGGCAAGAAAGAACTCTGAGGAGTTTACTTAGCAAAAACCTCCTGCACTGAGTGGAGGTGGGCTGCATGAACTGACAGATGTCAGCTCCTCCAACTTGGAGTAGAGCATATTAATAATACTAGCATCAGAATAAAAAGTTCCTATACCATGGACATTCAGTAAAATACTTCTTTGGTAGGAGAAGTTTGGTATGGAGAGAACACCAAAAACAAAGCTAGTTTTGGGGAACAGAACTATTGCAGTTCTCTTTTATGTTCAAATTCAGTACTAGGATTAAAGAGAAAGAGGACAGAGGGACTACCAGAATCGTGGCATTTTTATTTTCCACTTCATCAATAACTCAGGCATCTGTCACTAGCCACCACTTTCTATGATGCTCCGAGGGCTGGAGCACCTCTGCTCTGGAGACAAGCTAGGAAGGCTGGAGGCATTCGCCTGGAGAAGAGAAGGCTCATTGGAACCTTTCAGTACTTAAAGAAGACTTGTAATATGAGGACAGACTTTTTTAGAATGTTGTGACAGGACAAGAGTGATGGTTTTAAAACTCAAAAGACAATAGATTTAGACCAAATAAAAGAAGATCCAATTTAACTTTTTTTTTTTTTTAATGAGGATAATCCAGTAAGTGAACTGACAACTGGAAGAAAGGCTGCTTTATTTTTACTTTATTCAGCCTCCTGCAGCATCCAAATGACCTTCACAGTTTATCTTAAACCAAAGACCACACATAGGTTCCCTGGGGTGGTAACTGAACTCAAATCCTAAATTTCAGTCCATTATTTTTAATAATAACCCATCCCTCCCTCTCCTTGCAGCTACACTTCTAAGAAATCACTACTGCCAGGAGAAGATGAGACTTTAAGAGCAAAACACAGCCATCAGATCAGACCTTGAAGGGGCAGGAATGTTAACTTAATTTGTTCTCTCATCCTGCTTAACATATTTACAGATTTCCTCATTTTCAACTCTCTAACTTCAGCTAAGAAAATCAGCCCAGTGTCCTTCCTTGTCAATGTACAAGCACATAATTTTATTTCAGTTACTAAATTCAAACCACTTTAAACATCCTGCTTTCATCTTTATAGTTCTCTCCCACTTTTTAGCCATGCTGCAGTTACGAAAGAATGTACTTGACATATAAAATGTGCACGTGATTCCTCTAACATTTTAATGTCATGTATTGTGTTGTAAACATCTCTTCATGTTTTATCTCCTTCTCCATAAATCAGAGGTGACTATCTTAGAAGTCTCAAAATTGACATGTTTTCTCTCTAATATACATGTAATCCTCCACTCCTTGAAGCTTGAGTGAGCTTTCAAATATCATCAAAAAACAGAGCTATGAAAAAGCAAAAGATTATTAACTAACTTAATATAATTTTCTCCTACTCCATTTCTATGAGAACCTGGAGTATGGGAAAAAAGAAGTTACTAAATTAGTCCTCCCTAATCAAAAACCCAAGGGTTTACTTAATTTATTTGTAACTGGTAAGGAACAACACTAAAGCATTCATGTTTGATTCAAGATTAACATGCAGTGTTTACCAGACAAAATCCCAGAATGTATTTCCATTTCATTACCATAACTGCAACTAATAAGACTGATCCCTTCTTATGAGATTTTCTGGAGGTTTTGGCCAGCTTAGTAATGTCATAGACACAATGTGTCTCAATCCAGTCCTTGGTAAATGCATTAGGTGATTTTTTTATTATTATTAAAACCCACTGTAAAATAACAGTTATTTTCAAAAGACAGAATACCAGTAAAGAACACCTGTCCAAAATAATATTACATTACTTCAATGATGAAAAAAAAGAAAGAACATTGTTAGAAAGAGAGGGGAAAAAAAGACGAAAGCCATTTCCGCAGGTGGGACTGAGAAGTGGTGACATGTTGTAGTACAATTCTGAAGGGTCAGAAGACATAACGTGGTGTTGGATGACGTGGAAGAGAACCAGGGAGCACTGTCTCTTGGAGCCACTGCAATGCTGGATTAGGTGTGAGGTACAACTCTGAAGTATTGTGATAGGAAGGAGTGAGGCAGAGGCAGAAATACTGGTGGAGAACAAGAGAAATAAACCTCTATCTGTTCTCTGGTATCTTCCCATAGGAGTTTCCTCCCTCACAGCCCACAGACCCAACACACTCCATGGGAAAACCCAAGGACCTTCTGATATTTATCCAGATCCCATAATTCATAACATTTTCCACCAGCCCATGTCTATTTCTCTAAAACTTCTGTGCGACATAGATTATTACAAGATACTTTTCTTGACATTTTCTAAACAATTGTTTTTAGAATGACTTTGCAGGCACCACATCTACCTTTTGTAATTTTTGTCTGTATTTTCCAATAAGACATTTTCACTCTCAAGTCACAAAACAGTAAGTCCCAAGCTCCTTAAAAATCATTGTCTAGTTTCACAGAATTACCATGAAAATGTGTTCTTTCTATTTGCCTTGTAAAGCACTGCTAAAATTTAGAATCTGTGGATTGTGAAACAGTTTTCTAAACACACACCTGAATAACTATCCAGACTGTACTTCTATAAACAATGAAAAAATACAAAGTTGTCAATCTGCACTAGGGTTTTTTAATTGCTTTCTTGTTAGAAACACTGAAAGTGGGGCAAGAATCTCCACTTAGGCACATTTTTGTAACTTTCTGGCTCTTGTAGACAGGAAAAAATAAGTTTAGAGTATGACACACAACCACCTGAAAACAAGGAGAAAGTGATAATTAGAAGATTGTTTCAGACCAACTTTGTAAAGAAATAAAATACAATGTTTTGCTGTCTGTGTACAACTTAGCACAGGCCTGGCTCCCACCCCAGGCCTTAAGTCAACCTTTAAACAGTTAATTCAGCTTAATTCACTGGTGGTAAAACCATCTCAGCTCCTACCACATTGCTAAAAATCAAGTAGTTGAAAGAAGAGAAATTTTAAAAAAGGGAAAAACTCCTCAGATCTCAGAACCTGACCAGTTACAAGTTTCTATCAACACTTCCATGAATTTTACAGAAACTTCATTACATTATCACAGGACCAGGCTACTCACATCCTGTCCTAAATCACAGGGAAGATTCTGATACAATTCACACTTCACCTTCCCACGACGTATGGGGGGACTGTAAATTGTGCACACAGATTTATCAGAGAAACAAGGAGTGGGAAAGATGAGTTGCCCTTAAAGATGTACAGATTTATAGCAATATGGGAAGCGGAAAGACGGTTATCATATAAAAAGGTCCTTAAGGAACAACGAGGAGCAACAGGGGAAACATGAGTCATGAGCTGCCAGAGAAGTGGATGCATATGGGGAGCAATGGACACAGCAAAGCAGCAATAAAGGAAGTTCCAAGTCAAATGTGCTCCTTCCCAACAGTCAAGATGTATTACTCAAGCTTTAAAGCTTTAAAGAAAATTAAATTCCCAGCCAATTCAGAGACAGTAACACCGGGAAAAGGACACTCAACAAGTGAAAGGATCAACTGATAAACAACAGATCACCAACCACTCTTTCCTTTTGCTTCCTTACCAACTCTGCTCCTTATTTTTTTTAGTAGGAATAATCTCCCTTCAAGGTCTCTCTACACAGGCAAGTGGCCCAACACAAGTGAGTGTGAAAATTTAAAGTGTTCAGCTGAAATTGTGAAAGGCAGTTTGACACATCGTGAGGCTGGAGTAACTTGCAGCGAGTAAAGAGTGAATTACAAGCCCCAGCACAAAAGTTCCTGCACTCCTCCCAACTACCCTTTCCTATCCCCAAGTGCCCAACTCCAAATTACAGCACAGAATTCCTGTACTCCTGAGTAATTCAAGAGCTTAAAAAATGGCTTCCTAGAGTTTAAAAAGTGCCTATTTTTGGGACAAAATACGATGAGCAAAACACAGAAGCTGAAGACAAAGAAAACCAGTTATTTGTGTGCGAATGTCACCTCTTCAGAAGATCTAGCAAAATCTCAAGACAAGGTGCACAGGAGTCTCTAAATAAGCAATCATTAATTCTCTTAGTCCACATCAAAAGTGAAGGTACATATGACAGCATATGTTTCAAAGCATAACCCATAAATTTAATTTTTCATATTAAACAGGTAGCAAAGGAAAAAAGGGAGGAAAAAAGGGTGCATCTAAAATCGTATCAAGCCCAGCAAAACTTCACCTTAGTTATGACAGCATTTCTACCCAGCTTTTTCTGAAAAATACATACATGATAACTAAATGTATTCTTCAGAAAACAGGATGACTTACTCAAAGTTATTTTTCAAGGCTATGTGTTTCCAAGTTAGGCAGGCTACGGAAACATCCCCAAGCAATTAAGAATCATGCATCATCCTTCCCATTTTGCAGAGAAAACAGTTAGCTGCCTGCCCCAATTTTAAGCTCAGTGAAAAAACACTAAAACTTGTAAAAACAGTAAATATGACTTACTTCAGGCTGAGCAAAATGGATGCTGATGGGTGCAATCCCAAAAAACACATCATGTGCCTACAACTGAGGTGCTACAGGGTGTAAACATCAAAGAGCCCAACTCAATCAAGTTGACTCCAGGGTGTGGATCACAGGAAACCTCCACTACTGCAGTCCCAGGACTCACAAGTGATTGCTGAAATCATGAAGTGCTGTCAAATGTCAATGAGCACTGCTGCTGCTCCTTCTTTTTCCAGGCCACATTTACAACTGAAAGTGACCATGGCTACTACACTGTGAAACTCCATTCAGCACCCACAAGTGTTATTACCAGTTCACTCATTAGGCTTTCCTTTGGGAGGTAGGGAGAGCCCAAGAGCCACTGTGCTTCACAATTGAGTCCATGAGAGCCAAGATCAGAATCAAGCTCCACAGGCATGTTCACACATGCAGGGAAGCTCAAGTTCAGGCACCTGGAACACCTCTGGCATGGAACAACCTCCATACAATGGAGGTTCTCAGTACGTTCTGCAGATGTGCAGAAAATACCATGATCCCAGCCTGGACAAAATCCCACTAAAGTCCCACTACAGATGTTTTAAGTGGATCTGAGCCACTCTTAAGACAGATACAACAAGATCATACAATAATACAACTGAAGAATCCAGTCCATGAGGCTGGAGCCCCACTGGTTATTCTTATACTCCAATTACCCAGTTCTTCTTGTCATTTCCTGGGACCCAGGCTTGGGTATTACCAAGATAAACATTATTATTGGGAGGCTTAAAACCTCATCAACTCCATTCTACATAAACACACTGTGCCTAGCAACTCCACTAGAATTCTCAGGCATATATTCCTTTTGCAGTGTCAGTTTTGGCAGCTCAGAGCTCAGCCAGCAGCTGAAGGCATAGGACTCCCGGCCATTCCATCACACTCCTGGCAGCATTTCAGAAGCCAGGACAACACCAGTTTGCTGTACAGAAAAAGAGATGGACTGACCTGATTGATGGAGTTGGCAGCACAGGATGCCAGGCCAGTTCCAAGGGAGGCGAGCAGGAAACAGGTGAGCTCAAAAGGGACTGGAGCCATGGCAAAACCAGCAGACGTGGTGCTGACAACCAGAGCTGCAAAACATGTGAGAGCACAGTTCAAAGCATCAACAAGAAACCACCTTAGTATATAACACCAGAGCTATGGCTTTCAAACCCTGAAAGAACTCTTGTGCAAATTAATTTTTTGCTATTTTTATGGTTTACAGTGGCTGGGTACAATTATTACAAACACTCTATACAAGGAAATCAAAAATGAGAAGGAGAACTGCCAGAGATGAAATAAGAAACCCAAAAGCAGCAGCACATTAGCAGATGTGAGGATACAACTTGTGTCTCTCTATTCCCTATTTTAGGGATTTACTACAAGACCAAACTGCCCCACACAATATGCACAGAACAAAGATTTGTTCCAGTAACTCACACATCACTGTAAAGTCTAATGCAGAAGGAAACAGTAAGAAAAAATCCCACACTGAGATATATACTTTATATAAAATTATAGCAGGAATTTAAGCACTGCAAAGAGAGACCTAGGGCACGTAGCTACAGTGATTTCACTGCACAACCCCTGTTCCCATTGCTCCTATTTGACATGCCCACTTTGGGCTGAAAGTACAATCACATCATCAGAGACCCAACAACACTTAATGACCTCAAAATTTGAGTGGGTTCATAAAAATGCATTTCAGTTTTGTCATGCAAAATTGTAACTTTAGTACAGTACTGCAAATCACATCCTTAAAATAAAAATTACCCAAGTTTCAATCCTAATATTGTAATTAGCCAAATAATAGGTCTCAAAAACCTCACTTTTGGCAAGAAATAATATGACACGACAAATTTCTTATACTATAAAAGTCAGCACACTTATGGAACATCTTGCTCATGACGTGGAACCTTACAATCTGAAATTATTAGTTATTAAACAGAAGGCATTTACATTATATTCTGAGGTAGTTACATGTTTCAGACCTCAGCTACCTTAAATCAAAACATCAAGATCTTATCTTCCTAATTCCTACAAAGTCTCCTCTTCGTCTGAATTTGAATGACAAATAAATAACCTTTGCTGACCAAGAATACCTAGATTATCTATTAAACAGCACTACTTGAGATGAAAAACTAAATGTCATGGCAGAGACCTGCCAGTAAGTATCCACATGCAAAGTGCTCATTTCAAGAACTGTGCCTGCATAAGAACCTTACGATTTTATTCTGAAAACACAAGGGAGAAAACTTGCTGCTCATCACTGCTTTTCTCTAAGTATTAAAATCCATTGATGGCTAAATGTTATTATAGTAACGTGCATATTACAGTAAGTATTAATTATTTAGCCTTTTTCTGGATTCACAGGCTACTTCTACAATACAGTGAACCACAAATTCTGCTGCCTCCCCAGACAAATGATCATGAAGGTTCTGATCATTCTAAAAGACTAAATCTTATTTATTATATAAATACAACACCATGTTTGTTTCCAAACTCTTGAATCCTCCCTAGGAATGCACAAAAAAACATGAAATGCATTGGTACAGCTGAGAGAGTTAAAAAAATGCACTGAAAATGACAGTGAACAGTGGCATTTGCATTTTCAAGAGTGATTACCTTCACTTTTTTTGCAAAATAAATCACAAGCTCACTTCTAGACAAGACTTTAATTAAAACTTATCTTAGAGAGCACTTTACACCAATTTATTATGGGAAAACACCAACTCATTTACTGGAGAAGAAAGGTGGAATGGATTGGCAAACAGTCAGTGTAACATTACCACTACCCTGACCCCAAAGAAATTCTAACACTGTACGGTTACAGCACTAATTAAAGTCTCCATTGATTTCTCCAGATTAATTTTAGCCAGTCATTTCAGCATGACTTATCAGGATCTCACTTAAAAAGGCTGCAGTACACCCTCTCCATTATCCCATTAAATCAGGTATTCTTTCTTGTTTGGGCAGGGTTTGCACACCAGGCATTCCCTGCTTCCCTCATTACCCAGATATTCCAATACAACACATTAGCAGTAAATAGGAAAATGCTCCCTTTGGACTGGGAAGTTTATTTTCTTTAACTGTGGAAGCAATCATTTACTCTTCAACTTCCCTCATGGAGGAAAAGTATATTTAATTGAGATCACATCAAGGGAATGAGGTCATTGACTCTGTTTGTTTTTTAATCCCCATTAGTTTAGTGCATTAGGGGCCAAATTAACTTCACCTTATTGCATAATAGGTGGAACTGATCTTTTTAAGACTTGTTGATGGGAGCTGGCATTATACACGCTCTTCAAAAAGAAGCCAATATTTAAACTTGTGATCTCAGCCTCAACCTTATTTTCAGTCCTTTAAACAGTTTTAGCTTTAACAGGAATTAACAGGGGACATTTATCTCCCATGTTAATGTAGATGAAAAAGAAAATATTAATGGAAAAAGAGAGAAAAATAATGTTTCTGGCATAAAAATACAGTCTAAAAGTTTAGTGTGTTCTTCACATTCCTTTTCCACTTCATCACAACGCACTCTGCATTTATAAATCCTTTGCATTTATACCACATGAATCACTATGCCATATTTTGTTTACCTACTATTAAAAAGTAGCCAAGCTAAAATAAAAGCACAGAAAGCCGAAGCAAATCAATCCTGCTCTAGAAGTCCCTTCTACTCATGTATTGGTGATATATCAGTATATAAGGAAGGAGAAAAGCAAATGCATCTGTACTTTTTTTTGAAGAAACAGTTTCACTGTTTTACTGCAAATGTGTACATAGCTCTTAAAGGAATGCAGTTTCCAAAAAGCTGAAGAAATATTCCTTCCTGAGTTTTCACACTTTGATTTCTGGAAAGCCAACTGTAGCAGCAGTATTTTGTGCTACCCACCTGACCAAAATGCCCTTTGTAAACCCAGGTTTCTCTGGGCACATCCAAGTTTTGATACAGATCCTGCCCACTAATAAAGGCCAAGCTTCTGAAGCAAACTTAAATCTGGGACAATGATTTGAAACAAGCCTGCATCAAATCATGTGAAATTCAAGTGCAATATCACAAACAGAGCAGATAACCTCTTCTTACCATCAAACAATTTTAAAATACTTTGCTAAAAATGAACTGTAATAATGGTTTCTTTTTATTTCATTCATTTTTCTTGTAGCATGGAAAACCAAATGCCAGAAAGCTACCACTATTCAGCTTTGTTTCTTTGATGGGATAATAGTTATTGGTTTAATAATCACAAAAAAAGAACTACTTTGACAAGTATATGAAATATATTTTGAGCTGTTAATAAATGTAGACTAGCAACAATCAGAACAATAACAACCAATAAATCTTTGTCGAAGTTTCTGGCTATATTGAAGTTACCATTTAACGAATAAATGCTATTATTTCAGAATCAACTGTGAACATATGGGAACACCACTAAAGCAAACAGAAGTTTTTACTATAGCAGTTGCTACCAGACTTTCAGCCTACAAACACAACACAGGGCCCTTATCTAGCCATTGTCGCAGTTTGGTAAGAATCAAGAGTCATTATGCAAAACTGGATTTTTGTCATCTTCATGTCACTGATGCATAATAGTCAAGAGATGAAGCAGGATGTTCACAATCATCTCAGGCTTCTGATTTCAGATTCATTATTTGTGCTAGAGGATCACTATTCCACAGACACAAATCCATACAGAACCAATACATCCAATACATTCCATCCGTTTCCTAGTACACACAACAGAATTATTTTCTTTTAACAAGACATATGAAAAAAAAAAATCTAGTTTGGTCTTCAAAACTGAAAATGCTTAGAAATTAGCATATATGTCCACCCATGTTAATCCACTTCTTAGACAAGTGCTATGAAATCACAGCGTCAAGGAAGCTGGAAAAGATCTCCAAGATCATCAAGTGCAACCTTTGTCTGATCAGACAATCTTGTCAATCAGACTAGAGCACTGAATACCATGTTCAGTCTTTTCTTAAAGACACAGGGTGCTATACATCACAGAATCATAGAATCACTGAATGGTTTGGGTTGCAAGGGACAGACTTGAAGACCATCCACTACCAACCCCCTGCCACGGGCAGGGACACCTTCCACTATCCCAGGTTGCTCCAAGCCCCATCAAACCTGGCCTTGAACACTTCCAGGGATGGGCGAGCCTGTTCCAATTTGGGTGCTTGTCCTCACAGAAAGATCAACATGCTACAGGAGTAACAACAAGGAAATGTTCACAAACCCTAGAGTGTTATCTAAGGTAATACTCAGCATTTTTCATATCGTATCAGTTTGCTCAAACTAAAATATGAACTTTGATTTTCCTGTGGTTTTACATATAGTTCATCTGAGTTTCATCTCTAATCCTCAGAGAAAACAATACTTAAATCTAAATTTGAAGTTAAATTTAAGAAGATGAGACAACCTGAAATTCCTAGTGTGCGTGAACATTATAAATCGCTAGAATTTCCTCCTATTCCCATACCTTCCCTTGTCTTTCTCCTGTTTTAAGTTACACATCAACTTCAGGATCAAGTTGAAAACAATGCATTTATAATTCTGAAAACCTATCAGACAGATACATTAGCATTCCAAGTGCCTGGATGGTAGGGTTCAGAGAGCAACCAACACAAAACATCACAGAGATGAGAACTGATGGAAATTGAACCCAAAAAGGTAGATTATGTGACATTTAATTGAAAGTTCCCTAATTGTTTTCTATGGCAAAAGAATATAAACAAAAAATCTATTCCTGTTTTTAAGGCAGAGGTTCTAATGGCAGAGCCACAAAAGCTGCAGTTTACATGAAGCAGGAGAGTATGGAAATAGCAAAACTCATTTCCTTTCTAAGGTGAAGTACAGTTCACACTACAAACAAAAAATCTCCTTCCAGCAGCAGCGGGAAAAAAACAGAGCATAAGGAAGTCCCATTTCAGCATCATGCAGAGTTTGTTTTTTTGTTATTTCATACTCTAAAGAGTATAAATAAAGTGCCTGCCAGAAAAACCACACAGGATATGAGATCTATCAGAACTTCACAGGCATAAGGAATTGAGTTGTTTGACATTTGCAACTTAAAAACTGACCTCAGAGAATTTATTCGTCTTTAAAAAAAGAAAAATCAAAGAAGTACAACACCATAGTCTTTACAGAATTTATAATTTGTCTAAATGATTACACAAGTTTGAAAAAATTTTCCTTGCTCCACATGTTACACACAATATTATTCCTGCTTATCTCCTACACTATCCCATGACCAATAAAGACCAACAACAGAACTCCCCTCCTACAAAGTTCTCTTCATCCAACTTACTTTTACACTTTCCACTTCCAAAAAATCTGCACACCAAACACATAAAGATCACAATGAGAAAAGAGGTTAAGTCTTTTTTCTGTATCTGTCTATAACTTCTCAGTAGGTAAAGTTTACCACACTTACATTGGATCAAGAACTCTTCCAGGTACAACAGAGACAGAGATAAACTAAAATCACAGTCCCTTTCCCAACAGGCTTGCAAGCTGGATTAAAAATTGTACGGCTGTTCAGAAATTAGCAGTCAAGCTTACACCTCAAAAGGCACTCTCATTGAAAACAACAATCCTAAGGGAATGAAATTCCTTAACCTTTGTCGTCTATACATTATTTAAAATCCGGAGTGGTGCTTGCCTAGTTAAAAGAGGCTACTAGGAACTGTTGAAGAGATTTGCAGCAACTCTGAGGCCACATAAAAAAGTATCACATGAAATTGTTTTCCCTTGAAAATGATACTCTCACATCTTGCTGAAGTTGTTGAAACTCCTATTTTGAGGAGCACTAGTAACACTGAGATGTGGTAGGAGCACTGAGCTTACCCATCAGCAAACATTAAAAAAAACATTTCAAATGCTTTCAACAATAGCCAATCCTTTCTCTCTCTGGTCCCTTAATCATAGCATTATAAGTTTTCATTTCTGGATCTAGTGAAATTTTTAAATTTAGTTCTACTTCCACAGCTAGCACACCATACAATTTCATGTAACAGACACTTCAATAAAATCACCTCAGTAAAATTATGCCAGAAGAGCTAATTGTTCACACAGCACTTCCAAATTACCCATGGTGAGCCCAAGAGAAGCAAAGTATTACTAAAATTGAACAGCATGGGTGAGAAAAAGGTAAAACCTGTATAATGCAAAAAGAAAGATGAGGCAACAATTGAGGCTATATGTACCGCAAAGTTGCTGCAAATAATCCTGGTAATTGCTGAATGTGCTAGTGAGAGCTTTATATAACCTGAGTTTGAAATTTCCAAGTCTAATATGTTAGTGACATATTAAATATCAAAATACACTTTTTCCTCTCATCAAACTCTTTACCAACACAAAATAAATGCCCTCAGGCTTTCTAAAAACAATGAGGAAGAAAATTTGGATGTGCAAACAAGATCAGTTGTGCCAAATCAAAAACACAAGATGTATCATCAACTCTGAGATGAAAATGTAAATTACTGTTATACACTCTATGCAGTCTGCAAGATTTTTCCACAGAAAAATAAACAATGAAAACTTCTCTATTGCAAATCAAAATGGTTTTGAAAGTAAACTGAATTCAGAAAATTCATTATAACAAATTTTATCGACAAAGAACAGTCTTATTATCAGGAGTTCACTTGACCCACTGGAGAGCATCCAGGCAAGGACTTAGGAAATTAGAGTTCTTGGACTTTATATCATAGACAAGATGTAAGGCTTTAGTCAACATTTCCTTAGAAATAACAGTACACATAGCACTACCTATTGGCAAAGGGGTAATTTATAGTTGTTCCTATACATAAAGGAGTAACTTATTAAGTATTACTACTCGAACAAGACAAAATGTAGTTAAGACTACAAGGCAATTACTTAACAATTTGCTGGTTTGAAGAGACAACATAATCACTGAAAAGTAAACCATATCTTCTTTTATAAAATTCAGTTGGTCAGACTCAAACATTTTCCTTTCTAATATAGAAAATTATTTTGATTATACTTTGTTGGGACTTCTAGTGCTAATTTCACAACCAGCAGCACTACAGTGAAAGGCATATAAATAAGACAGAACACTTGTAAACTTAAGCAAGACAACTTCAAACAATGAACACATTATTTGTAAATTCACTTCCTTACTCAGTTTTACCATAGTCTGTCTACTAACGCTTGCTTATTTCCCAGAAACTAGCTGACAACAAGATGCAAGTTCCTCTCATTGTTTTTAAACAAATTTAATGGGAAAACTATTAAATGCTTCCATAAAACAATTTTCCTAACACATATCAGTAAAGTGGGAATTATCACATGCAAACCTAAACCATACCAGTAAGATCCCAAAGAATTCTGCTATCAAGCAGAATGCAGAGAAATGAGAAAAAAATGACCAGTATTACCTGTAAGCTTGATTTTGGACAACCGTGCCAAAATTCCTGGCAAATCATCCAGCCGTAGCTTCATTTCTTTCCATTGCCTATCTTCTTTGGATTCAGCTCCCACTGGTATGACTGAGTCTTCTGTTTCTGCAGCTGATTTCAATGCTCTCAACTCATTTCTGCTTGATATCTCAGTCTCCAACTGATGAACAGTTGAAACTGGGCTAATTTTGTGTACAATCTTTTTTTCCTGATCCAATTGCTGAAGCTCATGGAAAGGAGAGACAATTGAATCTGACTTGGGTTTGGCTCGTTGGCTGAGGTCTTTGTTGCACTGTGTTACATACTAAATACAATGAGAAATGTTAGAACCAATAAATAAAGATATTTCTGTCTTTTCCACTTTATTAACACGACAATACTATTGCAATTTTGTTATTGTTGGGAGAATTACTTCCATGACACAACTGAGTTAGTCTGAATTTCAGACACTTATTTAAAACATAGAAAGGCTTCTGAAGTTGGCCTAGATATTACACAATCAGCTTTACAACTCACAGCTGAATCAATAATATTTATGTAAGCTTGGAGAATTGCATTTGAATAAGTTTACTTCCTCCCCCTTAGCTACAACAGAAAACTCTTCATTCATATTCAAAACCACCAGGTAATACAACTTGACTTAGAACTAATCAATTCCACAGAATAATAAAGGTTGGAGTGATCTCCAAGACTGAGTCCAACCTCTGACCAAACAAAATTCACCTTTAAACAGAGAAATATATAAATGCCCATACAACTTCAGTTTTCAAATGTAAGTACTAAATTTCTACACGTTTAAGAAATGAAAAAATTAAAAATATGGCAAAAAATACCATCTACCAAAATCATCTCCCATGTTGGTCTTTTTCTTTTAATTAAGCAGACAACAAATTTCAAAGGAACATATACTGAACAACAAATTAGGAGAGTTGTTTGCTCTTTTAGAGCTCACAGAATAAACACAGAATAAAAAAAGACTTTTTAGATTCTCCTTCGTATTTTCTTCCCCAAAATATTCTATATATTTCAAGCACCAGAAGCATAGAAAGACAGAACTTTCAACCAATCTTGATTTCAAGTACACAGTAATAATTACAATGAGGAAGAGTGGTCTGCAATTCTGAAAGAGTAATGCCAAGAGTTCAGATCAGCAGCACACTTAAAAAAAATTACTACCATCCACTTATATATGATACAACTGGTCAAAGAAGAAGATCCAGTTTCAAGGGTTTGAATGATAATTATTGCTCTTTTAATACCTAAAACTAACAGCACACTGTAAATGTAATCCATTAACTTAATGAGCTCAGGAATTTTGACTCAATTAAACTGATTAACTCAGAACACACCACCTCCACTCATGAGTTCCATCTAACACTTGTACGACTACTAGACAAGATGTGACTTTACTAGCATTTTTATAAACAATGATTTTAAAATAATTTTATGTCATGATTCTCAACAGGAGATTGAGTGCACTATTTCAAGGAACACAGAAGCCTCCTGTCAAGCAGAGGCAACTTTGCCATACAAGGCACTGTCCTTGCTACAAAAGGTTTCCTCCAGCCTCAGATGTTTTAGGATACCAAGTGCTTTAACTCTGATCTAGTGAAAAATGCAGATGCTTAGAATTGCCTGAGTCTGGCTGATAAGAAGAACATTACTTTTATCAACTAATCTCTATTTTGACTTAACATTTTGACTGAACAAGAAACACGGGACAAATACACTTCTTGACTTACCATTCGTTTGAGAAAGTTGAAGTACTGAAAGGTAATCAACCTGTTGTTGGCCACATGGTAAAGGTGCACAAACCGGCATGGTATCTGTGGTATGCCACTGTTCCTCAGATGCCAAACAAATAATCCTGTTTAAAGGAAAACAAGAAAAAAGGTAACAGTAGATTCCAGTTTCTTCTCTGCCACTGAGTTTGCTTCTAATTAAGACTACAGTGCCTTTTGTCTGCTGTGACAAAGCACACCTCAACAAATGGGAACCAGGGTCAGGTGAGGGAAAACACTTACTGCTCCAGGTGAAAAACCTGACACTGTAGAATTATGGAATCATTAAAGATGGAAAATACCTTTAAGGTCACGTCTGAATATTAACCCAGCACTGCCAGGTCCACCACTGAACCATGTCCTTAAGTGCTACATCCACGTTTTTTGAACCGCTTACAGGGATGGTGATTCCATCGCTGCCCTGGGCAGCTTGTGCCAGTGCCTGACCACCCCTTCAGTGAAGAAATTTTGCCTAATATCCTTGGTACAACTTGTGGCCGCTTCCTCTTATCCTGTTCCTTGTTCCCTGGGAGCAGAGCCTGACCTGGCTGCACTCTCCTATTACGGAATTGTTGAAAATAGCAAGTTCCCCTGAGCTTCTTTTTCTTCAGGCTGAGGCCCCCAGCTCCCTCAGCTGCTTCTGGTGCTCCAGACCCTTTCATAGCTACGTTCCCTTCCCTGGACACAATCCAATCCCTCCTTTTCTTTCTTATGCCTAGGGGCCCAAAACTGAACTGTAGGCATGTCCCAAAAATTTTTGGTGCTTCTTCCAAATTCCAGAGCTCCAATAAGATGCATTTTCACAGAATATACTCAGCTGGAAGAGACCCACAAGGATCAGCGATTCAATTCCTGGCCCTTCACAGGACACCCCAACAAACCCACCCTGACCTTGAAAACGTTGTCCAAACTCTGCTTGAGCTCAGGCAGCCTTGGTGATGGATACAGTATTGGCCCACTACTATATACACTATCGAGAAGATTATCTTACGGAAGCAGCGCTGAGAGGAAGCAGCTGCCATAGGACAGCACCAAAGCCAAACACGTGTGGAGGACACACAGCGCAGTGTGGCACACGGGAACGCCTCGCACACGCATGGCCCTTGCACGCTCCGGAGACCGCTCCACAGCGCAGCCCCGGGCCGCCCTGGCCCTGCCCGCACACCAGCCCTCTCGCCCTCCGGCTCCGCGGTACCTGCGAGCGCCCGGCGCGGGCAGCAGCGGCGGGCGGCGCTCATGGCCACGGCTCCTGCGCCTCTCTCCCCTCACCGCCCGGGCGCCGCCATCTTCCCGGCGCGACCTCCAAACGCTTTCCGGGTCGGTGCTACGGGAGAGGCGGAGCGGCCATTCCGGGGCTGTCCCGACGAGAGGGGCGGTCGTATCGAGACAATCTTGGAGTTCTGCCAGGGCTGCTGTCCCGCGAGCGGCGGCTGTGCCCCGATCTAGTAAGAGGTTTTTTATGCCGAAGTTTGAAATTCCCCAGGCCAATATATAGAAGCGGCCTGGAAAGAGTCAAAAGGCTTTTCCTCTCTCTGCCAGTACAAAATAAACGAGGTAAAATAACAGAATCACAGAATCGTTTGGGTTGGAAGGGATCTCTGGAGATCACCCTAACCCAACCTCCCCTGCCAAGGCAGGGATCACCCGGAGCAGGTGACACAGGAACACATCCAGATGGGATTGGAATGTCTCCAGAGAGGGACACTCCACACCGGCCCTGCAGAACTGTTCCAGTGCCCTAGCCACTCTCCACGGAGAGTTCTGATTCATATTGAAGTGGAGTTCCATGTGTTTTGGTTCATGGCTATTGTTCTTGCCCTGTCACTGGGCACCACTGAGAGGAGACTGGCACCATCGTCTTGGCATCCTTGGAGATATTTACATGCAATAATGAGATCTTCCCTCAGCCTTCCCCACACTAAACAGTCTCAGCTCCCACAGTCTCTCCTCATCTTTGCAGCCTCCACTGAACCCTCTCCAGTTGTCTTTCTTCTGGTGAGGAGCCGAGAACTGGACACAGCACTCCAGATAATGAGGAAGAAAAACTGGATGTACAAAGAAGATCAGTTGTGTAAGTCCAAAACATGAGATGTATCATCAACACTGAGATGAAAATGTAAATCACTGTTACACACTGTATGTGGTCAGCACACATTTTTCATGGAGAAAGAAACTGAAACAAAAAGTTTCAAAAACTAAACTGAATTAAGGACTTTTTATTATAAAAAGTTGTTATGGCAAAGAACAACAGTTCTTGGGGGGGGAGGGATAAGGATAAGATTGTTCCTTCAGAACAACTGCCAGAGCAGTTTCCTACCCAGTGAACCAACTGGTGAAACTGAGGGAAGAAGCAGGGTGTCATTTTTGGGGTACAGGAACAAGGGACAGCATTCAGGTGGGAGCTGGGGCCAGATGGGAGACCTTGGTCACCTTTCCCCTGAGGAAGTGCCCATAGCCCTGCCTGGAGCATCCTCACGGTCTCTGCCAGGCACTAGGGCTGTTTTCTCTGCTGCATCTCCAGGCTCATCCCCAGGAAACAGCCGTGGCCAGGGTGTGGTGTCTGGCATAGCAAGAGGGGGACCAGGATTGCATTGGGACATTGCAAAATCCTTGTAAAACAGCCAAGGAAGGGCTAACAAAAAAACCACAAACAAACAAACAAACAAACAAAAAATTATATACTTCTATGGTGTCTCATTCTCAAAAGGATCTGAGCTTTAAAGAGCCAAATGCTTGGGAAAAATATTAAACAAACAAACAATTTTAAAAAATCTGTGTTTAGTTTCTAAAGTAATTTTTGAAGCTGAAAGTTTGATTTCTATACTCCTTGGGTAAAAATATGCATTTCAGGGGGCCACACTGAAGAGCTGTTGCAGCTGTCACCTCATCCTGCCCTCATACATGTGCTGGGGGTGGCTGGATCCTTTGCCAAGCTGATTCAACTTACTAACCTGAAAGGGAGGTATTATAATTTTGCTGGTTATGCTGTTTGAACTGGCCCTGCACAGGCACTCATAGGTTGAAAGCTAAAGCAGGGCACGGAGGAAGCGCCTTAGACTAGACTCTGAACAAAAAGAGAAGGGAATGGTTAGGACTGCTCCAGCTGTAAGGTGTAATTGCCCCCCCAGGTGTCATTAAAATATTTTCTCTTAAGAGTTTAAGCTCAGAAGATGTAGGCTATAAGTCACTTAAATGCTTTTGAAAGTAATTCTCAATATTTTTTCATGGAAATATTCCTCAGAACCATCTTCCTCCCAGGCTTTCATTTCTTTATAGTGCTTAAATTCATGCAAAAGCCATCTTAAATCATTATTAGGAAGATAAAATGAAAACACTCACTGTAATTCACTGAAAACATCCTACTTCAAAGCATTTATTTCCACTCTCCTTTTATTGGGTGAGCTGGGGAGAAATTAGGACTTCACATTTCTTACAGTTAATATCCAGTTTTACTCTGAGTTCTCATCACCGAGTATATATCACTCTGCAGTTCCTGTTTGCATCTCTACTTTTTGCACGTTTTTCTGCCCTCAAATTGACACCTGCAAAAATAAAACATCACTCAGGAAACACACACAATGGTTGCATAGAGGGCCGGAATGGCTGCTTGGTTTTAGGGCAGTTTGGGTCAGAGAGCAAAAGGTTGAGGTAGTCAAGTGTTCAGTATCAGGGCTGAGATTTAAGGTTTAATGATTTTCATTGCCTTTCACTTGGGCAATAAATTGCTCCCCCGTAGACAGGTGATATAACACTACTTTTCTAATTAAAGAGAATGTTATCCATGGACATTGAGATGGAGCAATACCTCCTTGTGAAACAATGATGAGAATTTAGGACACACAAAATGTCACATGCCCATTTGGGTTGAACCACTAAAGCTACTCCGAGACAGAAAATAAGTAATCTTAGGATTTTTGGTAGATGCATATATACAAATGTCAGAATTGTATCTGAGCCCAAAAGGACTCCACAAGCTTTAGATCTCATTACTGAAGTTTTGGCTCTGCACAGTGCTGATTCCACAGGATCTGACCCCACAAAATACTCTAGAAAGCACCAGGAACTATGGAGTACAGAAGGGGAGCATGGACCTTCCAGGAAGCTCTCAGCACCCTCCCTACTCAGCACCCACCATCTAGCTCTTAAAAGGCCATCACCTCTGTCACAGGACCAGGGGGAGGGTTGCAGAGACTCATTTCTTGTCATGGGACTCCAAGGTCACCATTGTGGGTCAGAACAATTCGTGAAATATCTCTAACGTTTTGCTGTTAGTTGCCAAGATGGGCAGTTGGAAGCATCTGCGGTGCTTCCCTTGGTTATAAACTTTGCACCTTCAGGTTTGTTCTCAGGGTGATGCAAGGGGTATTTAATCACACAACTGCCATTAACATTAATTACAGAGGACATATTAACAGCTGTATATTATCCTTTTTCCTGTTAGCACGATCATAAATCTGATTGGTGGAGCTTAATTAGATCTCAGCAGCAGAATGCAATAGTTTGATACACAAAAAGACAAATTTGTCGAGATGTACTATTATTGTACTTTAAAGTCAAAATCTCACACATAACACCAACAAGGCTTTTTGCAGAATTTATTTGTTGTCAGAAAATGATTTAAAGACCTACTTGTAACAATATTATATTTTTCTTACTTCACAGAATGTTGTTGATTGATGTTAGAGCTCCACAGAGACTTGATGTATGTTCAGGTAGGGAACTCTGAATGCCAAGTGCAAAATAAATAAGATGGCATCCTGTTGTTATTGTGGTAACCTTTGCAGATCATTTCAAAACTGGTGACTGGAGTTTAGTTAAGTAATCCACCACAGGGGAAGCTGGAGCTTAGAGCAGTTAGTTGGTGAAGCCAAACTGTATTTGATTTTGGGGGCCCAGGATGTAAAGTAAGAATGTTGTCTAAAGTGAAGGGCACTAGGACATATCAGAAACACAGAAATAGCAGATAGAAGGAGCTAAGGAAGCATTAAAGACCAGGCCAAACTCTAATGATAAAAGTTGATTGACTGCTTAAGGCATCTAGATTGAGCCAATGATCACTGCTCAACACCTCTGTTACATCCCTCCTGAGATCTTGAGTTGTTGGAGTCTAGAACACCCCTCTGGCCACCCTGGAGGGTTTGGAGACCGGACAGGGGGGTCTGGGATCTGTAGGGGGGTCAGTTAGACCCACACAGATCCCAGGAGGACACTGACTCTGATTGCTGTCCATGGGAGTGAACACTCACATGCAGGAAGAATCACAAATCCTCAGAATTTAAAATAAGTAGTGGATGGTTTATTATAGAATATAACTATAGAAATTAGGATTCTTAGCATATGGGGCTGAGGAGACAAGATGGAGGAATTGGGGAGTAGCCCCTGTCTTCCTTGTTCTTGCTCTCGTCCCCCATCTTGTGCTGAGTTGGGTTTTAGAGATTGGCTTAGAGTAGAACTGACATGTTAGTAAAGGTAGTAGGTATTGGTAAAATTTAGTAAATAAAAAATACGTGTTGGACAGTGGTTGGGTCAGGGGTACTGTACGTAAGGTGCGGGGCTCTCTGATCCGCCCAGTCTGCCGCGTGTCCTGCTCTGTGGAGATACCTTGCAGAGCTGAGAAAGAACTAAGATAAGGTACCCTGCCAGGGAAGTGCCTGGCAGAGCTGAAAAAGGACTGAGATAATGAAGAATAAACAACCTTGGAAATGTGCACCAGCAGACTCCGCTTGTTGTCTCTACCTCTGGTGTGTAACACTTAGGGCAAAGAGAAGACTGAAAACCTTATTACCTCTGGGAACAGCAACCCAGAGGAAACTCCCAGGGAACAGCAACCTTGGGAGAACCCTTATTACCTTGGGGGTCAGCAACCCCAAGGAGAATCTCAGGGAAACAATAACCTTGAGATTGAGTGAGGGCTTGTTGCAGCATCTGTCGCTGAGAGACTCCCAGTGATCCTGATGATCAGTTAAGTAGTTCTTTGAGTCACTTGCATTGCCATGGATTTGGGGTTTTTGGGGATTTTGTACAATTCAGCATTGTGATGCACTGATGCTTTTGCATCAATCCAATATTGAAGCATAGGAAGTACTCAAGGCCAGTATGGACAGGGCTTGGAGCAGTCTGGTCTAGTGGAAGGTGTCTCTGCCCATGGCAGGGGGTGAAATGAGATGAGCTTTACACCCAACAAGTTTACATGAGTCTTTTCCAATCCAAACCATTATGTGATTGTGGTATTGTATAAAGTTTAGTCTTCAATAAAGAAACCTCACAACCAGGAGCAAAATCTACTGATACCAACAAAGAGCTTGAAACATGTCACTTCCATGGTATTAAATACTTACCCTCAGCAAATAACTCTGTGTGGAAATTAACAGGTTAAAAAAAAAAACAAAAAAAACCAAAAAACCCACGAACATCAAAAACATCAGAACTCCCAAACCTTCCCACCATCCTGATTCCAGTGTTTTGGAGTAAAGCTTCCAAGAACAAGTGAAGTACAGATCACTGCTCAGTCACCGTTCTGAAGTGGTATGCCAGACTGATTTCTTTGCCAAAGAAGAGTTCAAATATACAATAGGAAATAAGCAGAAACTAAAAACTGGTGCCTCTTCTGAGCGAGCTGTCCAAGGTGGCCTTGTTCTGACCCTGGGGGATGTAATTTTTTGGCAAGTTCTGTGTTTCTTGTTTGCCACCTGCAATGGACTACAGGCTATAATTGCTCACTTCAAGTGAAAAACTTCTAGCCTTTCCTTAGGTAAAGCTTTGCCGAATAAACTTGGCTGCAATCAGATTTGGAGTTGATGTGAAATCTGGTACAAAAATGTTGGTGATGAGGGATAAGTGGCAAGGTGGCTGGAAATGAACCCTGCTGAAGACAGTGTGAGGGAAATCGCTCCAAATAAATGCAAAACCTTCTTTATGGCAGCAGCAACCAGCCACACAGATCCAGCAAGGAGCTACTTAACCCACTACAATGACCCATCACATCAGCCAGCCCTTTTTAACTCACCCTTACATTGCTGCTTCTCACAAGAAAGGATACCTTTTATCTCAAAAGTTCTCCACCAGAGTCAACAATAACTATTTCCAGAAGCCTTTTGCCCTTAAAATTACTTTCTGAAGAAAAGGACCTGTGTCCTCTGCTCCTTCAGCTGAGAATTACTGCCTGAATATCTCCAGAATCCCGTTGGGGTATTTTTTTCTTGCCTTCTTTCAAAGGTCTTTCTTTTCTTGGAAAATCTATGTGAAGTTTCCAAGCTGCTTAGGACTCAGAAGATCTAATAAAAATAAGATTTATTAAGAGCAGAGAAAGGAAATCAGATTAAAACTGAAGAAACAGCTTGCATAACTGATCTCCTATACTCAGCAACTGCTCAGGAAGTGCTCAGTACACACACATTAAATCTTTTGGGGAAGTGCCTTTCAGCCTGAAATAATTTCTTGCAATAATTTCTTTACACCTACCTCACCGGTGAGCACTGTCTTCCCGAATGGAAGATGGAAGAGGAAGACTGGTTTCCCTCCTGCTCCTGGGTGTAAAACTAGACAAGTCCTCGTGGGAGAAGAGTGAGAAACTCCAGTGTTTCTACTTGCTGTGAAGAGAGGAATGTGTTCTATTTTCTGATTTTTGAGAGAATCAATTTAGTTTCTGAGGAAGAAAATGTCACATAAGAGAATTGGACCAGAGTTTGTAACAGGAGGTACATCACAGACGCCTCAACCTTACTGCTCTTAGCAGTAATTGATGTCCTTCCCCAGCACTTTACAGCCTGGGATGCTACATGAGCAAAGTAAATGAATGCCTTGCTTGTTTTTCCAGTCACAAAATACATCCAAGACATGGCCAGTTCCTTTTCTTTTAGAGAAATACCATACATGCCCTATTGACTGCAAACTCTACAAGCTTCTTCTGGCCTGCAGGTTGCAGATCCAAGCCCCTAAGCAAGCTGATTCCAGGAGAATACTGCCATGGTCAGGACAATTCATCTGCCTGCAGACTGTTCCCACCAGGCACTCTGAAAAGGGAGAGCCTGTGGCTGGAATAACAGGTTGGGGAGGCTGCAGGGGTGCAGATTGAGCAGCCCTGGTCCAGCAGAGTTGCTGTAGAGCACCTTCACCACTGACTTTGAGCCTCCATGGAAGAGTGTTTCATTGGACATCAGTGGAGATGTTGTCAGACTGTGCAGAAACCCCTCAAGAGGGAAGGATGTTTATGTGCCAGGCAAATGACATCATTCAGAGGCTGCCTGTTTGGACTTCTGGCTGCTGCAGTGAGTCCACGTCCCTCAAAAATATGTGGCGATACTACTGACTCCAGCTGGAACCCATGGAGACAAACCAGTTCCAGCACACCTTCCTCAGCTTAAACAAAGGAGGCTGAGGGTTTCCTCATCATAGAAAAGCAGAATAAACATTCTCCTTGTTTATGGATGTTTAGCGTAGAGTTGTTATAAATCATTCAGCCAAGCAGTCATTTTCTGAAGCCCTCACATCCCAGCCCAACTAACCATGCTCATATTAACCTCAGCAGCTGACAACCATAGAAAAGATCTTGGAGATAGGATAACATTTATGAACATATCAAAAAGATTCATAATGATCTATTAAAAATAGTAAGAGATGAGACAGACTACAAAGAAGCCATTTTCAGATCCTCAGTAATTCAGAACAGTTTTTAAAAGTCAACTTTTAGCTATCACAGATCTGTTCCTGCTGCTCTGCAGGTAAACAATGTAGGCTGTTCTGATCAGGGTGAGAGCTCTCTTCCACCTAGAGCTGGCACATACACATTGAAACAAGCTCAATGTAACTCACACCCACTCTCATCTCCTGAACACCCACAAACAGACAAGCCTCAGCACACATTAAATTCAGCTTTATTTTCCCTGGGCTGGTTGTGCTCAGTGCTAGCATATTCCAAGGGTTAATTTTGGCAAACAACGGTAGTTGGTCAAGTACAGCATATGCACCCCCCAGGAAGTTTTTATAGTCTGCTAGGCATTTGTTCACACACTACCCCATTCAGGTTGTGATGAATTTGTGGCATGTTGGAGACAAGCCAGACGCTGAGCTGGGAACAATATTTATTTATATCTGTGTGCAATATTTCATGTCTGCCCAAATCATGCACTTTCCCTAATCCACAGTATTTCAAAACATTTGCAGTTCTCTCAACTGATTAGCATCAGCTTTGCTTGGCCTGACCTAGTGGAAAGAAACGTAAGACAGTAAATGCAGCTGAATGCTTTAATTCACTAATCAAGGTTGATATTTCTTCCCTGCCTGGTCTACCAGTCCATAATTTAAAGATTCTTATAAGGTGTAAAGTGCTGTGTCTTGTGCTATGACAAGCAATATGGAATGTCCAGGCCTTGTTCTGTTAAAGGGATCTCACCAAATTCCCATCTGAACAAGGGAATTGTAGTTTTGTGGGCCACCGGAACCAAGCAAGAGCCTTGCAAAATTGTTTGTTGAGAGCTATTTTTTTGAAATTACTCACTATCCACATTCTGGAAGGAGGGACCTGATGGACCCTACTTCATCAGTGTAAGGAATCGCAAAGTTTTCATCATATTGATTTCCAGCCTGTGTGCTGAGCAGCATGAAACATATAATACAATATTTGGGGTGAAATGTGCACAGCAGTATAGGAAGCTACTGAAGATATCAAAAGTATATTCCATTCCTTCGAAGTGTAAGAGGGAAAAAAAAGAACATGGAAAAGATTAAAAAAATATATTCAGAGGTTTGTTGGCCATTTGGAGAAAAATGGAGCCAAGATGCAATGAGGTTTAGTGTCCATTAAAATTGGAAAGAGACAAGCCAGCTGAAAACAACTGAATTTGTGTGTGAGCACAACATGATGTGGTACCTGTTGATGTGGAGAGATTGGTGATTGTGCAATAGGAAAACTGAGACAGCACGTTTGTCTCAGAGCTCTGAGTTCAATGTAATCAGCTGTGCTGATTTGAGAGCAAAACCAGTGAGAGACTCCAAGTCAGAAATACAAATTAACAGGAGAGGGGGAAAAAAAAGTAAAATAAAATCAAAGCAATAGTACAAAAGACCACTGACAGAGTCAGAATACAACCTGACACCCTGTTAGTTAGGGTGGTGGTAGCAGTCCAGGTGAAGCGGTCTTGTTGAAGCAGTGATCCTGTAGAAAGGTCTGGTAGCTCTTGTCCTCTGGGAATCCACTGGGTAAGGGCTCCTGTGCTGTCCCAAATCCCAGATTATATCCAGGTGGGAATGCTTCTTGGCTCCTCCCCCTGGGCAGAGCATCTCACAATGGGCTGATATCATTCCATGAGCCTGCAGTGGATCCTTGATTGCCCATAAAACAGAGATAGCCCCCAGAGGAAGTTACCTGTGAGTCATGGGCAAGGCCTTGATGGCCCATTAACAGAAGACAGTCCGGCAGGAGGGGGCAAGGGAAACACTGCCCCACCCAGTTTCAACAGCTCCTGAAGATGATGATAGGAGATGTGCCCATACTTTGGGCACATCTTACACTGTAACCTAGGACATCAGCCCAGTCACACAGAGGGAGACATTAAGCTCAGACTCACCCAAAATACCATGAAGAACCCTCAGTGCTCTGCCCTTTAGACCATTTCCCATATCTATAATTACCCTGGTTTTAAGAACTAATAACCACTGAGTTGCCCTATCTGAACCTCTGAGAAAGAGACAGGAAGGGGACAGCCACACTTCACAGTGGGCAATCATACAATTCAGAGCTGGAACAAAGACAAAGGTTTTTATAAAGGAAAAACATTTTTCCATTATTTTTACCAAATACAGAGACTGAATGAAACAATTCTGGCCATCACCACTTATTAGCCAGTCCTGCATCATGTTGTCAAGGTACTATTTGTTTTCAAAACAGGCCAACATGACTTATTTCTATGTGATGGTGGCCCAGGTCTTTTTGGTTCACACATTCACCTTCAGGAGACCTTTGAAATTTTCCAGTCCTTCCAAACAGTTTGTCTTTGGTATTTACCAACCAATTCTTTTCTATTTCTGCAAATACAAGTCAAGCTTGATTTTGTTACATGAAGAAACTTGAGGGAGTTGCATCATTAACATTAGCAACTTTAGCAGTCTGACCCGAATTTGGCTACTGCATAACTCAAATCCCTTAAGGCACCCTCATTACTACAGCTTTAAGGAAGCTTTCTGAGTTTTTAAAATCCTCATAAATGTTCTTTTTAAACTACTCTATAAATTCAGCTTTTTATCATAAAGTTTCTAAATAATAAAAAACAACCCTCTAAACTTATTTCAGTCTATTTCATGACAGTGTTTTAAAATACATTTCAGTGCTCATGAAATGCACTGCAAATCCAAGTCTGGTGTCTGTGGGCTGTGTTGGGGAGGGAATGTTTTGGCTTTGGCCAGGGATTTTTTTATTCTTGCTATATATTAGCTGAATTAAGTGCTGTCTTTACAGTGTATCCCTTCACAGATGGGGAGCAAGAGCATAGAGAAAGGACTATTCACACTAAATTACTTCAGAGGCACAAACACAGGCGCCCAAGCACCGAAGACATGTTTCCTCCACCCTGAGTGAGGTTTTTCACATCAATCAGATGTTGGAAGCTGAAGGGAGGGATGTAAAAGAGGAGACTCCAGTGAGGGTCTGACTCTGCTCCTTGCAGTGATGGCAGGACGGACCCCACCACCCTAACTGTAGTGTTGTCACAGTACATCACTGAAACCTCCAAAGGTCCATCATTATTGTTCTCATAAACATCATGGTGGGCTTCAGCCTGTAAGAAATAATAATTTAGCTCATGAAAACACTTCTGCCATCTATGTGTGTTAGTGTAGAGATGGATGCAGAGTACAAGGGTCAGTGTAAGACATTCTTCGCAAACACAAACATGCCGGTGAGACCTGGAGAGATGGGGATTGTGAAGATAAGGAGTTCTTAATTCAACAGCTCAGGAGATAGTCTGAAATATCTGCATCTCCAGATAAGTGAAACAATATCTATTCCAATTAAAGGCAGTCCAGCCCATTGCTTCCATAATCACAGAATCATTTAGTTTGGAAAAAATCTGAAGATCATCAAGTCCAACCATTACTTTAGCACCATCGTAAATGCCACTAAACCATATCCCCAAGTGCCACATCCACATGTCTTTTGAATGCTGCCAGGGATGGTGATCCCACCATTTCCCCTGGGCAGTACAGAAATTGCTGTTTCAGGGAGGAGACCCAAATCGGCTTCTGAAAGATTTCAAAAAGGAATAAAGTGTAAGAGCAAATGTACCCTACCATGAAAGAAGGTCTTAGAGCGCCCCCCCCCCCCCACAGGGTACAAATACATGATCACTGTCCTGCATAAACATGAGTGGGCAAAGCACACTCAGAAAACAACATCAGGACAGGACAACAGGTCCCTACAGCTAGGTAGGGAAAAGAAGCCTTTTTGATTTGTCCTATAAAGAGTTTAACCAGAGCTTTGTTTTAACTTTTTAAGGGGGTGGGGATTGCTAGGTGCCACAGCTCAGCAGGCTCCCAGAAGGGGAGCTCCAAATTCATTGTACAATACTGCTTTCCCTTATTTTTCCTGTTAAAAACTGATTTTTAAAAAGAGAGTTCTGTTGCTCAGCCATTTCAGAGTCACCATTAATTTAATCTTTCTCCTTATTTGTTGATAGCGCTACTTTCTCTCTTGTCTTTTGTGTTCCCATGATATGTTTCTAAAAACCTTCCTGATGCCTCCAGGAACAGTCATTCATCCAGCTGCCCTTGCCATCTTCCTGAAAACCTTCCCTTCTTGGCAAGGCACACACTTACTTCAGCATCCATTCCTTCTTCTTTCCAGAAAACTTTGTGCTATATCCAACTTCCCCACCCTCTCTTTTTGTGCTGCTCATCAGCTATTGTATTTTCCTATTTCCACATAAAAATTGCTGGAAGGGAAAATACTTTTTTCCAATATACCAAGGTAAAGCAAGAAGGGGTTTGTGGGGGAGTTCAAAATCAGCTCTGATGACTGACTTCTCACGCAGAGTATTCATGGCATTGCCTTTATTAATCCTCCTTAGGTGGGTTGGCCTGGGTCACAGAGGTGCTGGCCTAGCCCTTCAGCCAGTGTGCATGTACCACATGTCACAAGCTGCCTCTGCTGCCCCTCTGCCAGCCCAGGTGGCAGATCCAGCCTTTTGTTTCTGCTTTGTGAATTTCTGAAATGCCAGGAAGGTTTCCGTTTGCTAAAGTTTTGGATTTCTTTTCCGGATCCACTCCTCCTCCTGTTGAATTTTTTTGTCCCTTCCTAAACAAATGGCCTTTCAGCGTGATGGCCTTCTATTAGGCCAAGGTGTCTTGTGACTGCTCAGAAAATCCCAGTAGCAAACTGATAGTTGCTGAATTTCTCTTTACTGTGCAAAGATAAGTTGCAAGCCAAAGCCACAGAATATTAGTACCTGCTTCAGAAGGAACAGAATGTTGTTTCTTAACTGAGTTCGTATGGGTTCAAATATGTGAGTGTGTGACCAGATGGGCTGAGTGTGTTAGAAGCACACACTTGCTGTAGAAAATTAAAACTTTTCTTTGAGGAGCAGGAACTACTCATTTAACAAAATAATGCTATGAGGTTTTTGAATATGAACAGGAACAAGGAATAGTAAATAATGGCTCAGTACCTCCCAGCTACATGTAAATGCCTCTGCAGCGCTAACAGTCTCACACAGCTCATCCCCACGTGAATGCCCATGGCCAGGAGCTGGCACTGGGAGACAGTGACTGTGTGAGACATTTGATTTCTTCCATGTCTTTGTGAGTGAGAATTTTTAATGGTGGTGCTTCTATGGGAGATAGATAAAGGGTCCTGCCTCCTGGCTGGAAAAAACTTCCTTGCTGTATGGCAGAGAGGGACCACTCCCTGCTTCCCCAATGTAGAGTGGGCTGGGATGAAGACGGCTCCCACTTCCATACAGAGTGTTAGGAAATCTTCCATTGCAACCCAATATAAAAGAGATATGAATTCAGAAGTCTCAGAAAGTGCTCCTTGCTGGCACCTCCAGGAACATGCAAACCCCTGATGTGGGGAGTATCTGGTTCTCTGAGGTCCTCGTGTACAAGGATTCATGTCCCCTTGGATGTGCATGAGCAACTAATAGGGGCATAAAATGCCAGTGAATTTAGGCTATGTCTGATCTCCATAATGTAAATTGGAAGACACTTTTGCTGAGGTCAGTAGAGCTGCAGTGTGTAAAAGCAACCAGTGTAAAGCCCATCACAGTCATTTGCACAGGGATGAGAAGGTGTGTGAAAGATTTCTCTGCAAATACATCCTGTAGTTCCTTAGGGTTGGTGGATCCATTTATACCTGCATAAGGAAGATAAAGTAAAACAGCACCAACCCCAAGTGGCATCTGATATACTGTCTCTGCAGTAGAGTCAATGTCACAAAGAAAATTCAGGAAATCTGGCTGGAGCTTTTTATCTATGTTTTTTTGCATTGTCGAGGCTAAGCTGCAGTGATAGAAACAGGGAACTCCAGAGTTCATGGCAATGCACATCAAGAACTGGGTGATATTTGGATTTCCTGAGCTCCTTTGGAGTCCTTTTGGTGTCCAACTTGCAAATTAGGCTGTGAGTTTGGGAGCCTGACTTTAGATACTAATATTTTTAAAGACTGATCTGAATTTCTAACAGAAAAAAGTAATTGCCTCCCCTGGAAAATAGCCATTCCAAAACAATTTCCTGTAAAATTCTCACTAGGGGAGATAAAAATCCACAGCAAAAGAGGTGTCAGGGATGTGAGAGTCAGTCCAAAGATCCCTTATCTGCCTCATGACTGTCGAACAAGGACAGAGGCTGAGAGCCCAAGGACCCTAAAACCACAACACAGGAGTTCTGGCCTGACTGAGGTGGAATCCAGGTTTCTCCCGCAGGTGCATTCACTGGACCAAGACATCCCTTGGAAACCCGTGCAGAAACAGTGGGTCTGTCACAGTGTCTGAGCTGTGTTTGCTGAGCTGTGCTCTGGACTGGTCTGTGCTGTACCTACTGCAAAGCCCAGACTGCCCTGTTCCCTCATTGTGCAAGAAGACGGCATTGCTCACGAGACCTACCACCCCTTCCTGGCGAGCTGCCCCTCACCTCAAGAAAAGACTATGGTAAGTCCCCACAACTTTACCACCTCTGAGATCTCTCCGGCAGACAAGACGGATCTATTGGTGCGCCACGAGGACTGCGAAGGTGGTCTATTGGCTCTACGCCACAAGGACTCGCATCTGCTGTCGGTAGCTATAACCCCCTCTTCTCTCTCACTCTTTTCTCTCTTTCTTTCCCTTTCCTCTATGACACATTGTGGGTATCAATAAAAGAGACATTGATTTTAGTTGAAGTAAGTTCTCTTTGCCTCTTTTTGCACTTTGAAATCAAAACAAACCATCACAACCATCTATCAGATCGTGACAGGGGGATAAAAACAAGATGAATTAATGTTCTTTTAAAGAACTTTTTACAACTGATTTCTAGTTAGGAATGGCCAATGATGTTAATATGAAATTGGATCATCTACAAGTCCTGGGATGACTGATAAATGGACAAATTCCAGGGTTGGTGACAAATGCTGCCTTCCTCTCACACAATTCATCACTTTTTCCATGGACTACTTAAACCTCCACCAGAAATTATTCAAGTTTATATTAGCAGTTTAATTAAAAGTTTCCATACACAGGTCGTCTTTGGTCTCACCAGCCTCTGAATGGGGAAATTAAAAGCATAGCAGCAGGGAAATGCTTTGAGCTCATTTTATGAAGAGAGCTGCTAACCCACTGCCCTGGTGTTTACAACACAGGGACTGTGCCATAACTGGCCTGAAAGACCAAGGTTGTGCCTACATAAAGGAGCTCTCTATAAGCTCAGCTGCAAATAAATATATGTATATTTTATCCTGAGATGTTGCAACAAACTATAGAAACAAGAGTGGTGTTACTGGCAGGAGCTGCTCTTTTTAAAAAGTCATTTGTGTTTACAGATCAGATGTCACTTGTGCTTTAGTGATAGGGCAAGGGGGAACAGTTTTAAACTAAAAGAAGAGAAATTTAAAAGAGTATTAGGAAGAAGTTCTTACCTGGGAGGGTGGTGAGGCCCTGGCACAGGCTGCCCAGAAAGGCTGTGGCTGCCCTGTCCCTGAAAATGTCCCAAGGGCAGGTTAGACAGGGCTTGGAGCAACCTGGACTAGTGGAAGGTGTCCTTGTCCATGGCAGAGAGTTTGGAACAAAATGATTTATGTTTTCCCTTTCAACCTAAACTATTCTGTGATTCTGTGCTTCTTTTGGGGAAAAGGGTTTGACCAATTCACATGCAAGGGGGACCTCACTTCTTTCTAGGACTGAAACTCACGGCTCCACGTGCCTGTATGACTACACACTGACACAGCTCCCGGCACTCAAATCAAGCTCTTGGCTAGGGGTAACCAAAGCCTGAGTTTATAGCTTGCTCTTCTCAGCCAATCCACCAAAAATGTGTGGCTGTGCAATGCTTCACTCACCTTCCTCTAGAAAAAAAAAAAGATCATTTTAGGCACTGTGACAAAAGCAAGTAAGATGCAAATCTGACTTCAAAGGAGTGTGGGAAAGAGAGAATTAGTTTGCCAGCTTCTTCAGGGCTGGGACTACCCACAAGGGATGTGACCAGCCCTAGCTCATGTGTCCTCTGTGTCAGGGGGAACATGTGCTGTATAACCACCTCCCAGGGCAGTCCAAAACATGACACCCATGGGGTCAGTGTCATCCTTTTGGCCTTGTCTCAGTGACCAGGTAGTTTGCACTAAGTGGAACTGATGCCACTGATGGGATGGATGGAACTTGCCTGAACACATGTAAATGGTCTGCTTATTGAAGTTCTTTTGTGGGAGAAAAGAGTTCAAATTGTAACCAGGCAGTTGTGGGAACTTAGCTTAATCTCCCATGTTACTGGCCTGCTGCAGGGAAATGGAAGAGTCCCCATCCTTCACATAGGTTTTCGGGCACATTATTTCTTTTCTATGAAGAAATAATTGAATTCTGGAAACACAGATGAAGCCACAGAGCTTTAATAGGGTTTTCTTGAGAATTAACCATTAACTAAAAGATCAGTTATTCACAGATGTCCACCTGGCCCAGTATTGTCTGGGCAGAGGGGTGAGGAGGCCTTAATTCAGGGCTGAGGACAGGCAGCCCCGGGTGATACATAGTGGAGCTACATAGCCAGTGTTTTGTCACTGAGGCCAGCCCATGGAGCTGAGCCCTCGGTGTCGATGCAGGACTGTTCTGCACTGTGGGAACAACACAGCCCCTGCCTCCTTGAGGGAGAGATCAAACCATCTCCTGGGTGAGGACCTCCCTCTTACCTCTCCTGTCCTTAATTCCTGCTAGGGAAATGCCTTCCCATCCTATTCCCTGTCCCAAAGCTTGGAGTTTTCCACTTCTACCATTGAAAATTGTACCAGGACCCCAGCTGTGACAAGGAAAACCCTTGAATTAAAAAGCTGTGACCTCTCTGCAGTGAGCTCAGAGAGCTTAGGTGAGCATCCTTCTCACCAGCACTCTCTCTGCTCTGCTGCCACAGCCTAGAGATGATGGAGACCTGTGGATAGGGAGGTGTTTGATCTGGAGCTGATCATGCCTGTGGCAAGGAGGGCTTCTCTGTTGCCTTCAGCAGCCAGCTGCTCTCAGCAGCTTCTCTGCTTCAGATCAATTTTTGCTTGTTGAGACATTTCAGAGCCGTAATTTTCTGTGTGAGTGGCTGAAATGTTTATATTCTGTTCAAGAACAGGTTAACAGTGTTCCCCAAGGGGCAGGATCCACTTTACTGGTATATGACACTGTAGCAGAATCAGTGGAACCCCAGTGCCACCAAAAGCATGTCTTGACTGTAGGGTCAGCAGGGAGATGCTGGTAGGAACCTAGAGTTTACCTTGCATTGCCCTCCCACTTTGAATACTGGGTACAAATAGATGGAGTGTTTGGAGTTTTCAGTAACAGCAGCTTTGTCCTCATCCCTAACCAGGGAAACCAGTGCAGATACTCAGGCAGGGCCTCCAGGCTCTCCTGTGGATCATTTTGGGTACTGGCTCAGGCTGAGAGTGGTTACCGAGCACTGACTGATGGTGGCCAGTCTCTCTTCAAAGATATCTGTGCCCGCAGTGGCTGTGTCCGGGTACAAGGTGACACCTGGCAGAGACGGCATTCAGTGGGATCACTGATGCCAATAGTACAGGAAAACCAGGCTGCTTGTTTTGGCTCATAAGTAGAGATTTAAGATTCCCACAAGCAGTGCATTTCCAAACTCATGGTGTGTTCTTCTATCAACCATGCACCTTTTATGGCCATTCATTTCAAAAAATCATCTGGGTGGAAAAATATTATATATATAAACATGATATAAAGAGTGAGCACATTACAAATGAGAGCTGGGTCAAAAAAAACCCCACCCTACTGCAGTGCTTAGAGACCATTCTAAATAGATTCACTCAAAGCTTTGCTATTTCATAAAACATTAAATTATTAAAATGACTTTAAATACATCTGTAGAAATAGAGGCCATATTTTATTAAAAGTGTCAGGTCTGTCTAACCTCTCCTGTGTAAGATATTAATTTTGCAGTAGCAAAGGCACAGAGATCATTAAGTCCATCTCCAGTGCTAGCAGACAGCCTTTGCCAGATACCAAACTCTTCCCTCGTTAATATTTTAACATTTGAGGTAATGCTAAGAAATCGTCCTTTGTCACAGATACCAGAGAGATTAGTAGTAAATCTTTTCAAAGATAAGTACTGCATCTGTAGTATCCAAGGATTAGAATTTAAAATTGAACTACAGCCAGTGCAAACTGCAGAGCAAAAATAGCAGTGTGGCAGGACAGAGCCACCGAATTTGTTCTTATTGCTGGCAAGACTAGGGGAATGGGAGTTGCTGGCCTATAAATGTTAGTTTTGGGGTTTCTTGCAACTCAGAAGCCTTCAGTGACATGCAAGATGCTAGAGCTAGACAGAATCCAATCTGACCCAACACAGTAACATTTGCACTTCTGGAAAACAACAAAGTAAAGACCTGAATACAGACAGGGCACAGAGGAGCCCTAAGGACAGATCAGGAACAAGCACCTTCTGTTAGGGATAAATCTGACCAGGTGCCCACAAAAAGTTACAAGCAAAACCTTCAGCTGTAAAGGTAGAAATAGAAGCAGAAGGGACTTGTAGAGAAGAGTGAAAATGTCAAAATCTGGAGGGTATTTCAGAGGTGTAATGATAAAATCAGAACAGTAGGCCCAGGAAGCTGCATAGGAATGGATTCTCTGGGCATCAGTGACATGTGACATGGCATCAACAAAGGGGCAAGGGCCTGGCATGGGAGAATGATGGAAGGAAGATAGGATCTGCATTCGTTCAAGTGCAGATTCCAAAAGGCTCAGGAGAGATTTGTGCCCAACCATCCCTGTGCGTGTCTTGCAGGTATCAATAACAATGTGCCACCATGGAGCTGCAAATGTGGGAGCATTGGGGCACTTCACAGTTGCTGTCACCCACCTGTGGGCACCAGCTCCTCCAAACATCAGGGCTGGCTCCTGTGTCACCCTAGAGTACCCTCTGAGGCAGTTCAAGACATTTCAGCAGAATGGCACTGTAGGAATTAACTACTTGATAAGGCAAGAGCAGACCGCAAAGAAAGCAGCTCAGAGGGAAAACTAAAAATCAGTTGAAAGGGTCTATGAGAGATAAATCAACACTCTGCTGCCAGGATAACATAACACTGTGGCTGTCTGGCACAGCTGCACAGGACGGAAGGAGGATTTTGAGGTGAGGAAATAAAAAATGGTGAATAGAATAGAATAGAATAGAATAGAATAGAATAGAATAGAATAGAACTGTTTCCGTTGAGAGGGACATTCAATGTTCAGTAAATTCAACTATCTGAACATTCTGGGTTGGCCAAAAGTTGAAGAATATTATTAATGGCATTATTGAAATGCCTCTTAAACATTTACAGGCTTAGAGCATTGACCAGCTGTCTGGGAAGCCTGTTCCAGGATTTGACCAACCTCCCAGTAAAGAAATATTTCATAGTCCTATAAATGATTCTGCTCTCATTTCTGATGGCCACAAGCTTCTTACGGCTGATATAGAAGAAATCCCTTCCAGCACCCCAATTTTTGGATCTCTAACATGGAAATATCAATTCTTTTCCCAAATTCATGTCTCAAACACATGTAAGGTGTCTACACAGAAGGTGATGTGGAATATAACAGTGTTGCTCATGTTGAAGTTGCCTCAATAGCCTACATGGCATCTTTGGGCGAGGTACTGTACCAAGGCTTGAAAGGTCCATCCATGTTAATGTTAAAAATGGACAATTTAGACAAAAGAAAATAATGCAAATTTTTTTTTATTTTATTTGGAGTTTAGAGAGGAAGGTTTAAGTAGCAAAAGGCCTGACAATAAGCACTGGCAAAATCTGAGCTCACTTTCCCTTCAGTGACCCTTCAGGAACACGTGCAGTATTCATGTACTAACAAATTTATGTGAAGGGAAAGATTAAATTATTCACCTGGGTTCTGCAAGACTGTGGGTACCCAAGCCAGTGGCCATATGTAGGTAGGTGTCTCAATTGCAATGTCAGGTTTTTTTCCAGCACACCATGATGATGGATGAGTCAAATAAAGGTCTTGAAAGAGGACAGATTGGTGCCAGCAACTGATGCAAAACTCAGGGAACACCGAAGGATCATAGAGGATACCAGAGACAGCAACATCACATGATGCAGTATGCTCTTGAGAGATGCCAAAGCCATGGGAGGACAGTTAGTAATAAGACAATAGATGTCCTACCACAAGAACAATGGAGGGGACAAAAATAGCAATAACATGCAAAGATAGCACTGCAGTGCTTGCATATGTGGTGTTGTTTTTTTTTTAAATCCAGATCTGAAATGTTTTGGCATATGATCTTGCAATGACTTTCCTCCCCATTCATGTTTTATGACCTAGTTCATTTGCTGCTGGTGAGCTGCAGCTAATGGGCACATGCTGCTGCTGTGGGGCAGGACACGGTGTGGGAGAGGAGGAAGCAAAAAACCCAAACCCAAAGCAGTCTGAAAAGCATCTGAATGAAGCAAAATATGTAAATAGGGAAAGTGAGCAAGAAAGCTTAAGGACTGTCAATGAGGAGCTCTAGGAATTATGCAGGAAAAAGGTGTGGAAATACAACCCACCAACAACACTATAGCAGTATAGCAGAATAGCAGTAGCATTTTGGAAACATTGCTGAGGTCCTGCACAGGCTTTGCATGAATGAATAGGCCATGGGGAGAGACAGCTGCCATTCAACAGGGCATAAAACCACTGTTGCGAGACTTAGAGGATAGTTATATGACTTTATTTTCCCAGACTAGAGGGTCAGCCTGTCAGATAAATGATTTTATATTGCCCTAAAGTGAATTGTATTGGCATTTGGCCACCAATTCAGTAGCAGCTTTGAACTCTACTTTCTCTTCCACTTCCAGTGAAGTAGATTTATTCTCAACTAGCCACAGATTTCCAAATCAGCATTTATTTGTAGGAAGTTTGGTTCCCTCAGCAGTGATGCTGGGATCACCAGAGGTTTGTTTTGTATCCCACATTGATTCCAAAGGAAGTGTTGGTTGTGTCAGATTCCTTCTGGTC
This sequence comes from Prinia subflava, assembly GCF_021018805.1. Taxonomy (NCBI): domain Eukaryota; kingdom Metazoa; phylum Chordata; class Aves; order Passeriformes; family Cisticolidae; genus Prinia; species Prinia subflava. The sequence goes on from NC_086258.1 coordinate 22,765,712, forward strand.
ACATTTGCTATGGGGTATGTACAAGAACTGTCTGTGAGGAGTCAATGAAAATACCACCAAGGTTGTATTAACATAGCTAATACCCATGTTAATAAATGCCAATAATGAAATAAGAAGGAACATTTTCAGCCAGGTCTGAAGCTATGTAAAAAATGCATTTGATTAAGGAAATCCATTTCTAACTGAATGGGACTTTTATAATAAAGTGAAAATCCATCTGTGTCTTGTTCCTGGTGGGCAAGCATTTGCAGCTCAGCTTTTTAGGATGTTAATGTCACGAGCCAAAGGATGGTTGTGATGGTTTGATTTCAGAGTGCAAAAAGAGGCAATGAGAACTTAGTTCAAGAAAAATCAATTGTATCTTTATTGATACACACAATTTGCGATAGAAAAGAAGGGAAAGAAAAGAGAGAGAGAGAGAGAAAAGAGAAAAAGGGTGGTATAGCTACCGACTGAACAGACGTGAGTCCTCATAACGCTGGTACCAATAGACCACCTTCGCAGTCCTCGTGGCGCAGGCCAGTAGATCCGTCGTCTGCCGGGGAGGCCTCAGAGTGTGAGTCCAAGGGGGAAGCTTTTATAGTCATTTCAGAAGCAGGGGGCACCCAGCCAATGCAGGCAGAAGTGGGGGGCACCCAGCCAACATGGGGGGAGCACCCAAGAGTCATTGTGAAGAGGCTCGTTGCTCTGGGCAGGCAGGTTTGGGACAAGCAGGTCTGGGACAGCACAGTCAGTCAGAGCAAACACGGCCTCTGCAAACACGGCCCAGGAACCGTGACAGTGTCCATTGTTCCTGCACGGGTTTCTGAGGCATCTCAGTCCAATGGAGGCACCTGCAGGGAGAAACCTGGGTCCCACCTCGGTCGGGCCAGAACTCTTGTGCTGCGGCCCAGGGACCTTGGGAGTCTCGGCTTCTGACAGTCGTGAGGCAGATGAGGGATTTTCAGACTGACTCTTACAGATGTATCAGACAAGATCTGCTCTCTAGTTGGCCTTTTTCATAAGTGGCTTGATGGGAGATGCTGGAGGTTACTTGCAGCCTTTCGTCCCCTTTGGAGATGGGAACAACATAGCAAGTCACTCAGCAGTTGATGCAAGGTGTGCACACAGTTTGTTCTACCCATGCTAGAACATAATTTGAGCATCAGAAGAAATACACTCTACACCAAAGTAGATGAATTATCTTTTACTTTGAGGGAATAGTACTCGCAGAACCATACACAGAATATATTTGGTGCAGCCATTTACCCCATCTGACACCTTTTGCTGGAAACACAGGGAACTCTGGGGTAAATCCCCTGTGTAGCAGCACTGGAGTCCTTGGATCTCTTTGATGAACCCATGGCAGTTCCATGGGGGAAGCACATTAACTGGAAACACACTAACCATCCTACCATCAGGGTTTATAGTCCTCCTTAACAAAAGAGCCTCAAAGAACATTAAGCATCATTCACATCCCCATTTTTTTCTGTTTCCATATGATAAAGTCATATGCATAAGTCAGATGCGTAACTGTCTCAAAGCTACCTGCCATCCATACAGAGACTGCTTCCCTGCCTGTGCCTTTTAAATGATCAGGCTCATTATTGTGTTATAGCATTTTTCCAATCTGACAGCCATGATCTCATTCACCAGCCAGCAAGAGTGCTAATTGCTTTAGCACCAAATTATACTTTCTGGAATTGTCAAGATGGGATAGGGATGTAACCATTAGCAAATGGGCAGAAGGTCTTTGGTTTAGAAACATCACAGAATGTTTTGGTTGGAAGAGACCTTAAAGATCATCTCATTCCAACCCCTGGCATGGGCAGGGATACCTTCAACTATTCCAGGTTGGTCCAAGTCCCATCCAGCCTGGTCTTGAACGCTTCCAGGGATGGGGCAGCCACAGTTTATCTGGGCAGCCTGTGCCAGGGCTTCCTCACAGGGGAGAAATCCTTCCAAATATTTAATCTAAATTGAAATCCCCAACTTGCTAAATAAATTTGATTTGATGATCCTCTTGAGTTCCTTTCAACTCAGGATATTTTTTATTCTCTGAATTCTAACAGGGGTAATGCATGGAAAGCAGGTTTATGATATAAATATGTAATTGGGATTCTGCAGTGATGTTTTTTCAGAAGGTTAAGTTGAATTGCATAACCTGTCCTGTGATATAAGAACCATCTGAACTGTGCTGTCCTGCAGGCAGCTGATGGTGCTAGGAGGAGGTTATTAAGTGCTTGTGTTAAATTTCCATATGTTGGCCAGATGCTTTTCTTGGAGCACCAGTGAATCAGTGCTGCTGTGATCTGCTAATTGTTTTGATATCATGGGAGTTGAAAAGCCCTTGGCTCCACTGAACACTTGGCTCCATTGAAATGTGTGTTTTAGTTAAATGACCCCAGGGATGATCAGAGTCAATTTTCCTGCATATATATGCTGCCCTGGCACTTGAGTTGGTTCTGGTCAGTGCTATAGAAAACAAGTGAGTATTTAGTTAGCTCTCTCTGCATTGCATACAAAGAATAGAAGAGCCTTTTCAAAGCTGCAGGCTCTAGCTCAAGGAGCCACTTAAAAACCAGCCCTAATAAGGACAGCACTTGAGTGGATCCATGCTTATGTAAAGCATGTGCTTGAGTTTTACTAGTCTGCATGGGGTTCACACCCAGGTTTAATCATCAGCACATATTGAAATTCTTTTCCAAGATGTTTTTCAGAACCACAACCTAAGTGAGAAAAATGAGTGTGTCATTTAACTACATTTGAGTATATTGCTGTCTTTGCAACTGTGAGGAAATCCTGATGAACTTCGTTTCTCTGCAGGTCTGATAAATTACTTGTCACTTATCCCTCTGCTCTGTTCTCATAACCAAAGAAGCAAAGGACTTTTCCTGTGGCAGATGACTTCCATTCCCTGTTCCTTCAGATGTGGGACAGAAGAATGTTGGCTCTTGGAAAGAATTTGTTTCAGATACATCCATTAAAATTCGTGTGTTGCTGCTTTCACAGTTGACTTGTACTGACTACCACGAGTTTCTCTCCCAGAAGCAAGATCAAACATATTGACTTTCCTTCTTTCCTCACAGCTTTTCAACATTGGACAAATGACTGTTTTGATTATTAAATTTTCACTAATGGAAGGCACAGTGATTGTGAGGAAAGACTCTGTCTCTACCCCTTCTTGATGAACTTGCAGCCTGTTGTGGAGATGATATTCATCATGAGTGGAAAAGGGACATTTTCAGTTTCAAGAAAGAACTGGGTAATTAATGAATTTACCTTGCCTCATGTGCTACCCTGTTTTGACTTTTGCAGGGCTACTTTTTGTGGTAGTCAGAGTCAGCTGTTTCTTACACTGGATAAGGTAATATGGTGGAATTGGTGCATTGGGAAGTCTTCCACAAGATCAAGGGAATGAATTGTCCAGGATTCAGATCAAAGGTGGGATGAATTAACATCAGCCTGAGATAGTACAGTAAAGAGTAGGGAAAACAAGGATTTAGAAGGGATATTTATTCTTAAGTGGTAATGTATATGTCAACAAATTACAGAAGTGTTTAGAAAGAACTTCCCTTCTGGTGCAGCTGTGAGATACCTGGATGCAACAATTGCAGGCAGAATCCATGTGCATTATCATAGGACCCAGGGCTATTTTGCACTGAAGATGAAGAACAAGAAGTTCCCTTTCTGCTCTTGCCTTTGTTACTCTGCCTTGGCAGACTGAGGTTGGGGCCAGCCCAGCGTGTGTTCAGGTACTGGTAAGCATGCACCAAGAGTCCATAGAAACTGTATGCACTGGGAAACTGCTGCTCCCACCTGCCTTCTGAGATCCATATAGCTCTTTTTAGACTTGTTTCCAGTCTACAAACTTTGGGAGTTTTCTACATCGGTGTGATCAACAACCTGGACTCTCTCTGTGTCCTTGCATCCCTCCCTGAAGCACCTGGTGTCCCTGGCAGTGCTCTAGCTGGAATGGGGAGCGGATGGGGCTCCTTCAGCTGCTCTTGGCCACAGGTACCCTGCTTTCAAGTACTGAGATAGAACACCTTTACCTGCAGGCAGCATCAGGCAGGACTCACCCTCAATTAGGAGCACAGGCAACCCCATTTGCTGAACCCCAGCCCAATTTCCTCCATTACTCTCTCTCTCCTGACACACAGCATCTTAGCACAAGCCCTCACTGTGTCCCCTCTCAGTGGTATCTGGTTCTGACCTCTTCTTTCATGATAGTCACACCTCAGCCAAAGCTGTGTGCCAGTCTGTCAAGCTAGGGAATCCCTAGTTCCCTCTCCAGGAAGGAGGGCTACCTTCTCCTGCCAAGACTTAACCCCATCCATCATCTTAACTAGGCCTCCCAAGGACCAATATGACTTGTTTCAACCTCTCCAACCTGGTAGTGGTAGAAAATCTTCTCAATCAGAGTTATCCTGAGACATTTATCAATTAATCAATGGCCTGAAAGCCATAACAAAAAAAAATACAGACTATGACTAGGAAGACTTTCTTTATATATCTCTAGCAGTGACTGTAATTAATTATTAGAAGAATTTTCAGAAGTTAAGATGGTGGAAAGACAGGTATCTGCCAGGGAAAACTGGAGTCTCCCTTGGAGTGGAGAATGGAAAACCCCCTCCCTCCAAATTATTACAATTTTTCAATTAGGAGCTTTCAGGCAAAAAATATGGGAATAGGAGCAACAGTTCTTTACTAGGAATAATAAAAATGCAAATGCAGTAATACAAAAAAACCCCCAACAAAACAAAAACAAAACAAAAAAACCCAACCAACCAAACAAACAAAAACAAACAAAAAAACAAACAAACAAAAAAAACCAAACACAAAACAAAACAAAACAAAACAAAAAAAAAAAAAAAAAAACACAAAAAACCCCCAAAACCAACCAACCAAACAAACAAACAAAACAAAAAAAAAAAAACCAACCAAGCAACCAAACAAAAGTCCTCGATGACCCTGACAGAGTCAGCAATACTACCTAGCACCCTCTTGGCCAGGGTGTTGGAAGCAGTCCAAACAAATCTTCCTGGAGTGACAGATGTGGTTCTGTTGGAGTAGAGATGATCCTGTAGTGGCAGTGAGATGAGTCTGGTCTTCCTCTGAGAATCCCATGGAAAAGAGGATGATCTGGGGTCCCTGTGTCCCCATTTTATCTGGGTAGGGAATGGTTGGCTCCTCCCCACTGGGTGGTGCATCTCACAATGATGTCATGTCATTGGTGAGCCTTAATGGCCCATTTGCAGAAGATATCCCCCAGAGGGGGAGACAAAGTCAATGAAAGCGATAAGAAAAACTGCCCCAGATGCTGTATTATCAGAAGGTATCCACCCTCTTCCCCCCCTAGACTTACAAGAGATAAAAAGAACAATATCTCCCAAACAGTTTCAACAGAAGAAAATGGAATACACTTTTTTTGGTTACATTTTTCAACCCAAGACAGATGTATTTTCCCATCACTGGAATTTCTGAGGTCCAGATGGGATGCTTTTCCATGCTGTGGTTCTAACACAAATTAGTCCAGAGAAGGCCTGGATAATCCTTATGACCCCTTAATGTTTATGAGACCACATCAGTACTGACCTTTAGGAGGCTGTACCGATCTGGATTTGACTCCAAAAGGTGGGCTCTGAAGTCGTGAGATGCTACTCCATGAAGGTCACAGAGATAGGGGCTCCAGGGGAAAAGTTGCAGAAGAACATGTCCTGTTCAACATTTGGACCTTCATAAGTCTATGAGGTATCTTCAGACCCTTAGAACCACACGGGTTCCTGAAAAACCCTCATGCCAGTAGCAGTGATGCTAATTAGAGCTTTTAAATATGCCAAACAGGTCTCTTATTCTTAGGCCTATCTATCATTTGTATTTACTGATTTCCTTCAGCTCTTTCTTTTCAGGAGGTTAAAGAGGCAAAGCATTTTCTTCCTGTTCCCTAGCAGACCTCGTGTCTCACACATACCTACAGTGCTTGGGTTTCTAGTTGCTAATTTCATTAGGAAGTAGTGAAAGCCTGATGTTACTGCCTAAGAGTAGGAAGAGCTGAAACACAGAGCTGTGGGAGGGGATGACTTAGGGCTGGTTTACCCATAGTTTCAGTAAACAAGTGTGTACAAATACCCCTTTCAACCTGCAGGTTTTCTTGGCATGATGGAAAGTGATGTGAAATGAAAGAGTCTCAGTTGCAAGATCTTTTCTGATGCAGGGACAGATCAAAAAAGAACCCACATTGTCCAAGCAGGATGTAATTTACGGGGAGAGCAAACTGCTATAAATGAATGAGGACACCTTGTTCTGCATGAATCACATCTCTGTTTCCACTTTGCAGCTTCTCTGCTCCAGGCCCTGGAAACATTTTTCCTTAAAGACCTCTTAACATTGTTACTAGAACTAGAGATTGTGGTTTGGATATGGGAAGAGTCACTTTTGGAGGAGCAGTTAGGTGAAAGTAGATAGACTTTTCTACCCTGAGGAATAGATTCTCATAAATCTGCTGGAGCACATTCATTTGTCTTGCAAGCTCTCGTCAAGCCCCCTGTATCTATTATCATCAAGGTCACATCTGTTTAAATGTGCATGAGGAGGCTGAGCCAAGCACTGGGGAAACACTGATTTGTGATCCTGTATTGCAACAGGATCAGCAATTAATATGATCAAAAAATCCCATTCCATGTCATTATTATAGGCATTGTAATATTTATTTCATTACTGAGGACCTAAAAGATGCAAGGGATAGCAGCAGCTCTTATGTACAGCTGCAGGTGGGAGAATCCTCACTTGTTTCATCTGCCTCCATGCCCCAAAGTGAAGGGCAGTTCTGACAGCAGGGGCTGATGGATATTTCAGTGAAGTCTCAGGTATATATTGTTACTTTTCACCTGAAGCACAGAGGATAAAAGCCAGGGGTTCAGACCAGCTGCAGTTGCACAGACCAAGAAACATAGAAACATACTAGCATGAAACCTGGGTATGGTTGGGATACTGATTGTCTTCTCTCTGATTTTATTTTCCCAATGTTTGCAATCTGGTGGAAGTGTTACTGCAGCAAAAGATATGGCTCTGAGACAACAGTCTCAGCTTCTTCATTCACCTGCAGGACTGTGAGGAGAAGCATCCTCTGGGATACCTCCACAGACCAACATCTATCCTTTCTAGTGGTGCCCAGTGAAAAATGCCCTTCATTAGGCAAAGTAAGCTATCCCTGTTCTAGGTATCATCCTGATCCAGTGAATCATCCAGCACCTCCTTTCATCCTCAAGGCTTGTCTGGCCAGCTCTTTTTCTGAGCTAAGCAGTATGAGTGAAAGCAGACGCAAATGACGTGTAGTTAGTATTCATCCATTGCATATGTACAGGCTGTCAAATCTAATGAAATTTTGTAACAGACGGGCAGCAATCATCTTCTTGGTGTTATTTTTCTTTCTCCCTCCTGACCCTTCATCCTGGGTAATTCTTCATTCATCTTTAAATATGCCAAGATGACTAAGCACAGGACCCATCTACCCAGAAAACTAACATGTGTGAATGCATGGAGATAATTAATAATCACCTGGCTCTAGTGATGAGTGACTGCCAGGTAAAATATTCACCCTCTCTGTCACTGATTTCCCCCAATCTATTTCTTCTCTCCCACTGAGCTTCCCCAAAATTCAAAATCAGCCATTACAGAGGGTTCCCCCCCTTCTTCTGCCATGTCTTCTCAAACTACAACAGATGTTTGCAAAGACATTCCTCAGGCTGAAGGCCCTGGTGGATGGTGCAGTGGGTATGGACTGCCTCACACTGCCCTCGATTTGCATCATTTATCCTGAGAGGTGGCAGCAAGGCTTGACAGTTTCATTTTTAAGAGCTTTGTGGTAGAGAATGCAAATATTTATGACTGATGCTGGCATCATTTGCCACCTGTTGATGGCAGGAGAGGAGGGAATATAATTATGCACCTTCGTGGAAACAGCGTCATCTGGTGAAATAGTGATGTTTGCCCATGCTAACAGTGCTCAGTAGGAAATTAACAGAAGGAGAACTGAAGATACCCAAAAATGAAGAGTTCTGCCTCCAAATGGAAGGATGTACTTTTGTGATACAGGGACACTATGCATGTGCAAAAGAATTAGCTTTGCACCAGAGCTGGCATGTAAAACTGGAGCATTCAGAATTTTATCACACTTCCCTACATCGACCAGCAGTTACTTACTTCCAGTTTGCAATGTGTCAGATGCTGACTACCTATAAAATCACTCCTTAAAATACCATCTTTAGGCTTCAGAGTTGAAATGAATTAGACATTCAGCTTCCTGTGAGCTCTGGGTCCAGGGTGGCTGCAGGCATGGGTGAGCAGTTCTGCCTTCACTATAGCTGGTTCATGTCTAGCCAGAAATATCAGGATTCTTTATTTTACTCTGAATGGAGATTTCAGCCACTAGTTTTGGACCACATATTCAAAATCAGTCTTATTTAGTCACAAACAGTGAAGAATGAAGAAGTTATGGTAAGACAGCAGAAATGTACTTCTGTTTGCAGCTCCTGTATGTGTTTGGGATTGCTCTGCTTTTTCTGTAAAGGAGATTATGATGCTGTGAATGTTCCCACAGGAGAAAGAAAATAACCTTGCCTCCAGTTAACCACCAGACTTTTCAGAGGATTTGGGGAAGGGTATTAATCTGGGACTTTAGAAACCAAGCCAGCCTACTTTGAGGTCACTATGAAAGACAAAGAAAATAACCAAAACATCCTTCTAAGGAAAGGTACTAACTCTGCCTCTAGAGATCATACAAAGATAGGAAAAGCTATGAGAAAATATGCTCAGTATAATGAGATGCTAAAGAAAAAAATCTGTCTCTGCCTTTCATGGGGTGATGCCTAAAGATCAGTCTCTGTGCTCCTGGTAGACCAGTTAAACAGGAGAGATTAGCATAAAATTTTAAGTGATAGGGGTAAATCTGTATCTGTACATCTCTGAACTAAGGTTGTCTATGAATCAGCCACACCAATACCAGGTATGCTGTGGGACCTCCTCCTTATAGGACAGGATGAGAGGTTTCCCCTCTGTGTTTTAGTCTCTCATTTTTTCCTAACCTCCACTGTCTGCTGGTTTTATCCATTTTTCTTATGGTTTTTGGATCAGAGCAATAGCCTGCTGACAGGCTGCACACCAAGAATCTTAAGTCAGTGTTATCTTAAAGTGCAAAGTAACTTCAACTTGGAAACAAAGTAACAGAGTCAGTTGTGAATGTCACCTCTGAGCTCTCCACCAATGACCAGCTGATGGAGATGCCCAGTACTCTCCATGAATAACCAGTGTAATCCCTGAAATCAAACACCAGCTGGGCTACAGAGTCACAACACCACCTCTGCAATAGCTTAAATGAGATTTCTTCTACAGCCTCTGCCTTTTTAGAGAGGCATATATTTCTTTTTTCTCACTATTTGTGTTGCCAAAAAGGGGGAACTCCTAACCCCAGATTGCCTCCCTAGGGTGCAGCAATTAGGGCCTCAATTTCCTGGTTCTTCCATCCCATTAAGCCACCAGAACTGGAGTTAGGGTGTCTGAGCATCCCTTTGGTTTGAAATTTTGCTTCTTGGGAACTGCAGTGGAAAAGTTAGATGACTGACAGGCGGACCTTCAGGAGAGGAGGGCCAGAGAAGTAAAATACCCAGAAAATGGACACTTTTATCCCTGACCCCCTTTAGATGTGTGGATGATGTAGCTCATGGTTGGAGTCCCATGATAATAGTCTTAGAAACAAGTCAGTTCTCCAAAGCAGGTCCTATTACAGTGAACTCAAGCCAGGAGCAAAGAGAGGCAAGAGCCTGACCTTCCTTCAGTCCTGTGTGATTTGAAGGAGGCCCAGTCAGCCAGGCAGTCTGGGAAGCAGCTGCATCAGGAAGGGGGAGGGGCCAATAATTTATTTTCAAGAGCCAAGCACCATTGCTTGTTCACTTGGTTGTTGGTGTACTCCTGAGGTTTGTGCCTTTTCTTTTCTAGCTCAGCCCAGACACAACTTTACTCCTGGTTACTGAGGGATTTGTAGCTGCCTAGAAGGCTTCAGTTGGTTTCCCCTCAGCTTCCCCTCAGCTACAAGGGGTTGTTGCTCTGATAACTCCTGGGCTAAATCAGCACCTCAGGTGGGGAAAATTTCAAAGCCCCTTTAGCAGGGTAAAGAAAGCAGAAGATCCTTTCTGAGCTGCCTTGCCTCGAGGCCTCACTGCTTTCCCCCTGTTCTCAGTAAAAGAAAATGGAAAATCTCTTGAGAATGGGCAATAGCTGCCTTTTCCTTCTGACAATGGAATGACACAACCAGAGCTTAGACTTCTTCCTTCCCTTGTAACTGAGTTACTGCCTCCTCTCCCAGCTTACAGGGGAAGATGTGGTGGTGCTGCGGCATTTCCCAGATCCCAGGGATACTGCAGAGGAGAAAGCCACTCTAAAAGTAGCCAAAATCAGGGTTGTGCTCCTCCATCACCAGCATGGGGGGCTTTTCCCAGGACTTGGAGACAGGATCCCCAAGCTCAGGGTATCTCCCACGGCTCTGATTGGAGCAGGTGTTATCTGTTCAGACAGGGACAATGAAACCTCTGAGGAAACTAGTAGCGGTCCCTAGTTGAGGATCTAATTTAATGAGCAGCCACCTCAGACTCTAGTGGGTCTGAACTCTACTATACATGCTTGGCAAAGCAAGTCATCTGGGTCTGGATCTAATAAAAGTGCCTTCAGCACATTTTATTTTGAGTTCTATTTCCAGAAGAGACCAGTGGATGTGAAAAGCCAGTCTCACCTGTATTTAAGAGTAGTTCTACTGTTTCTTTCCAGTGTGAACATTCAACCAAGTCTCTTAATCCCTGTGTAGCCTCATGACATCACAGGGCCATGCATCAGCTACGTTGTTCATCCCTAAAATCATAGGTCCCTGTTGGGGGTTAGATTTGCCTCTTTTTCACTTACGGAATTTTTCCCCATAAGTTTCTAAGAAACCTTAATGACAGTACTTAGCCAGAACAAAGGGAATAGTTGAAGGACATGGCAGCACAAGGCTACACCTATTGTTTTTGAGTCTCTGGGAGTGTCCCTCAGAGGGGAGAGATAAAGTGAGCTTTGGGAAAGGTAAAAAGACAGAGGTGGGGGGAAGCAGGGGCTCACTCTTGCTCTCAGCATTGAGGAAGACAGTCAAGCTGCCCCTCGCTGCAGGAAGAGTCCACGGCCCTCACTCTGCCTCGTCCTGGGAAATCTACTATCATCTGCTCCTGTACCCAGGAATCCTGAGCTCGTTTTCTCCAGTCCTCCCCCCACCACTGCTGCTTCTTCAGAGTTTTGAGGCTCTCCTGCTGCTCCGTAGCCCTGCACTGCCCAGCCCTGCCGGGACACCCCCTGCCATTCCAGCTACCAGCACAAAGCTCCTCATCTCATCCACCAGCCCAGGACTTTCCACCCTTCCAGCCTGGCCTCTCAGAGTCCTGCAGGGGCACAGAGATCAAACTGCCATGGGCTTTTTTGTGAAAGAAAGCCCTCAAGGTTCTTGGTTCTGTTTATTATTAATGCTGTAGTTGTTTGTTGATTTGTTTGTTTTGTCATATATATTAGTAAAGAACTGTTACTCCTATCCCCATATCTCTGCCTGAAAGCCCCTTTAATTTTCTAAATTAGAGTAATTTGGAGGGAGGGGATTTGAATTCTCCATCTCTAGGGAGGTCCTGCCCCCTTCCTAGCAGATACCTGTCTTTCAAACCAAGACAGTCCCAATAACCCAAAACTCCAGGCACCCATCCCTTTGCCAGTATCCGCTGTTCTTTCCTGGCTCCCCAGCACTTTCAGCACCCCATTTCACTGCCAGCCCTCCTCTCACACCATTGACACAGAGTTCATCCCAAAAGAGCTCAAGGGTGACTAGGATATCCAACCCAAAGCATGGGTTTGTGGAAGAAGGGCTTTTGTGACTCATTCTAATTGGCCGTGTGGACTGAACAGCAGATCCCAGTTGCCTGTGCTTACAAGGTTTAATTTTCTAATTGAAATTTCATAGAAAAGCTGCACCTTTCTGATTAGTTGCCCCAGCATAAACACTTTGTCTATACACAGACATCTGCCCTCTGGAATAACCTTTCTAGAAGCTGCATCAATTAAGTAATGCTAATAAAAATAAACAAATCATTAATATGCCAAACTGCAGCTTAGATTATATTAGAGTCAGTTTTAGTGATATTACACATCTGTTAGGATGTATTTCTCACTGAGGACATCTCACTCTTGCTTTTTAAGATATCTTTGCATGAAAAAATGTGAGAGCATTTCCTTGGGAGGCGTGCGTCACACTTGCAACGAGCCCTGCTCCAAAAGCACTTTTCCTTGAGACACCCTGCTGGGACAGGGCTTGGGGATTAATGTCTGTAACCTAAATGTTATTATACTTTAAAGTAGATGTTCCCCCTTTTGCTCTACTTGGATTTCAGAGCCTCTTCAAAGGGCTGTTTTCTTCTGTTCCTTGGCAGTAGGGGAAGAATATTTCAAACCCCAGAAACCAGACACTTTGCTGAGCTCCTGCAGAACCATGCATGTGCCTGAATAGACTCAGGAAAAACACGGTGCCCAAATCTCCTCTGGCACTGCCAGGGCTGGGATTGCTGCAAGGCTTCCCAGGCTTTCCAGGCTGGAGACACTAACTCTGGGTTTTTTGGTTTTTGTGGGTTTTTTTGTTTTGTTTTAGTTTGTTTTGGTTTGGTTTGGGGTTTTTTTCCTATGCCATTCCAATGCATAGTAAGTGAGAAATAGGGGAAAGGGACAAGCTTCAGTTTTGACCGTGTTTTTTTCTAATAGCCCCCACTCAAAAGAAGGAAAGCTGATTTAACATGTTGGCAACCTTATCTTAAGAAAACTGATAAATCTGTTTCTCCCAGCAGTTCTTCTGAAAGGGTGGTCTTATCCTGTTATTCATGCTTATCTGGAAGTTGAAGCCTGCCATTTATGGAAATGTTCCATAAATGGCAGGCTTCCATAAAAAAGGCAGATCCAATTCTGCCTTTCCCATTTCCAGTGCATCCTGTTCACACGTGTAAAATGGGAAGAGAAGCCACTGCCTGTCCTCCAACCTAAAAGGAAGCTTAGCTGATGAACAATGAATATTTTTATCTTTGCCAAGCTTTAGATTTGGGGCTGAAAAACAACCCAGTAGTATCTCTGTCTTCATTACTGGCCCTTTGGACAAAAAGCTGTTCATTCATCATCTGAAACCCGAGTGCTAATTACAGACAAATGTCAGATAGAGCCAAACAAGGGGTGAGGACACCCTGAGCTGTAAGAGGTTGCTCTGTGCCTGTCTGAGCAGAGGACACGTGTCTCCAGCAGGGACACAAACTTGGACTCAGTAGGGTGTCCCAGCATCACCAAAGGCTCTGGGGCATATGTTTGCTCCCAAGTAATAAGTGATGGGACATGAGAAAAAGGGCTCAAGTTGTGCCCCTAGCACAACTTGATTGTATATTAGGAAGAACACTTTTACCTCTTACAGCTCAGGGTGCATAGAAAAGATGTATCTGAAGTATCTATGAGATCTCCAGGAGGCAAGAGGAAGTAGGTAGCAAAATCTTCCGTTTCTACATCATTCCTCTTAACACAGTATCTGATGTTACTTTCCCATCTGGAGAGAGGCCACTCATGTATTTAATTTTTAGTGTGACAGAAGGTGTCATGCCACTGCAGCTCAAAGGCTGCCTTTCAGAGGAATGCTCCAGAGGGGAGAAGGCATCTCACAGGAGGCAGCAGATTGGAAAACCAGAGCATCCTAGCTAAAAAACCTGAAACCAGAACACCAGTTTCCATGACAGAAAATTATGTTAGTCTTGTGGAGCATGATTATTAGAGGAAATGGAGAGCTTTTTGCAACACATGACTCACTGAAGTCTTTCAAAGAATATTTACAAAGTCACCAACAGTGATTTCTGACCAGCTGCCAAAGAGAGAGGGTGGCAGAGACATGAGAGGTCTGGTGTGACTGGGATGGGGAAGTGGTGGGGTGGGAGGAAGCCATCAAAATGTCTTACGCCACCTCAGCAAGCATCTACTCCCTAAGTCCTGTGGGTGCTGTAGCAGGAGAAGAGTTAAGATAGAGCTGGAAGGGAAAACACAGCCTGTAAGTAGGTCCTGCATCATGGTTTGTAAGGCTCAACCATAAAAGCCCGACACAGGAGGGCAGTCATACCTAGACCTGTGTCACCTGTAGGTCCTTTTCCTGCACAGGAACCAGTGCCCGGCTCCACAACTCAGTCTCCTGATAGATTGTTTAACGAGGGAGATTTTTAAAAGCTACTTTTCTTCAAAGGATTAATTTGTCTTTTGATGTGGCAAACACTGACAAATGCTGCTTTGCCTATCGCATTCAAACACACACCATTTTAAAAGTCATAAACCCATTTGCTGCCAAATAACTTGGTTTTTTTTTCTTTTCAATTTCACTCTGTCAGGATGATAAGAGGTTTAATGTCTTCATGGCTTCTCCTTCTTTCAATAGTTAAATCAGGGGTAACTATCAATGCAGTGAGCAGCATTTTTTCCCTGTTATGCAGCCATTATTCCCATTTCCTCAACGTCATCTCCTTCCATGCTGACGGCAGCAACCACGATGCTGTCCCTATGTGTGATCTGAAGGGTGATATTTGCACCTGCCACAGCCTACGGTGAGGAGAGAGGACAGTCCAAACCGTGAGAGCTTATCATCTCACAGGGTGCAGTGTCCTCCTCAAGCAAGGACAATGTGCTATGGGGAGCATTCTCTTGCTCCATGAAATGTCATAGAGCTTTGGTGGAATGTTTTGACCCAAGGAAACTGCTATCCTCACCTAGCACCAAAAATAGTAACAAGTCAGTATTTGTGCCCTGTGGAACATTTGCTCTTACACATACAGCAGGAGAGGTTCCCTGAACATCTTGGATGCTTCTGCACCGCTGGCAGTGGTAGAGGACCACCACCTGGAGGATTTCAGCCTCCAGGAAAGACCCATGGAATAATTTAGGTTGGAAAAGATGTCTAAGATCATTGAATCCAACCTTTGACCCAGCACTGCCAAGTCCACCACTGAACCATATCCCCAAGTGCCATATTTACATATTTTCTGATCACTCCTAGGACTGGTGATTCTACCACTGCCCTGGGCAGCCTGTGGCAGTATCTGACCACTGTTTCAGTAAAATAAAAAAATCCCTACTATCTAATCTAAACTTCCCCTAGCACAGCTTAAGGCTGTTTACTCTTGTCCTGTCCCTTGTTTGGTGGGAGCAGAGCCCCACTCCCACCTGGCTGCACCCTCCTGTCAGGGAGTTTTGGAGTGTGAGAAGGTTCCCCTGAGCCTCCTTTTCTTCAAGCTGAGGCACCCCAGCCCTCCTTCAGTTGCTCTTCATAAGACTTGTGCTCCAGACCCTTCACCAGCTGTGTTGACCTTGCTTAGGTGTTCCAGCACTTGGAGGAGTCCAAGGAAATCACAAGGGCTGGTAGAAAACAGCTGTAGAATTGCTGTGGGTGCTGTGTGTGTGCCTGTGCCACTGCTCTAAACTCTGTTGTATGAGAAGACTTGGCTCTGCAAAGCAGAATATGAACCCTCTAGTTTGGAGTAAGAGAATTTTTTGCTTTTCAGACTTCAAAGGAAGGAGAAAAAGAACAAGCTTAAGATTCATATCTTTATGTAGGGAAGGAGTTTCTCTCACATTTGTGCTAGCAAAACATGCAAGCATCATCTGAGTCAAAGACTAAAAGCTTATTGGGGCCTAAACCACAGATCAGCTAATTCAACAGAAAAATTTCCATTGATTTTCCTGGGCTTTGCATCAGGCTCTAAGAGTAAAAAATGTGATTAATAAGATGAGTCCAAGGAAAAAAAGATGTGGTTGGAGGCAGGAAAAGGATTATGACCAAGGGCTGTAAAACTCGAGAGCCTTCTCACCACTAATGCTCAGTAACTTTAAACCCTAACCTGGCATCTGGATACAGCATCTTCCCAGAAAGGAAAATCTCAGCTTCCCATATCTATGATTCCCAGTTTCCCCTTGTCAGTTTTGCTTCAGCAGTCACAACCTTCTCGGTTTTCATCTCATGCATGTGATGATTCCAGAAGCAGTAAGCTTTTTTTGTATGGTCTGCACTGTTTGGAGGTTTTTTTCCCAAATTCAGAGTTCTGAAGCCATTTTAGTTGTCTGCAGCAAGATCACAGCCAGGCACTCAGTGCAGCAAGGCAGAGTAGCATCATAATCAAGATCTGTTCTCTTCATTTGAATGCATCAATGCTTACACCTGGAGATTTTGACTGTAAAATATACACTCTTTTTTATCCTTGAACTAATTTTAATCTTTCTTTTTCACTTGTCACTTTGTTGTTCACAAAGCATGGTGTTTTGCTGAGGGTTTCAGCAGAATACATTCAAGTGAAGAGAGATAACAAGACCTAATAACCCTCTATCACAAAATAAATAAGTAAAAGAACAACCCTTCTATTTAGGTGTTGCAGATATAATTGAATGTTCCTTTGAAAACTCTTTGATCAATGTAACTTGTTAAACTTTTAGCTTTTGTCTCAAATGTAGCTTCTGGTATTTTCATGTCAGATGAAAAGTTTAGTTACTCAATTCAGTTTTATCTCAAAGTGATTAATGAAGGTTTTTGGGGGATGGTTTCTCTGTGCCTTGTGGGACTTCATAACATCAGGCAAACTCCTACTGCCTGAGAGAGGAAGACTGACACTGAAAACAGGTAAAAAGTGGCATTTTGGCTGCCTTGCTGGTGTTATCATTGCCACTTCCACCACAGTAGTAGAATATATGCTGAGTTTATTACACAAACTCCATTACATATGCAAAAAGACATAAAAGCACATTTGTCTGCAGGTCTTGGAAGGTTTACCAGGAACTAAATATTTATCCTGGCAACATCAAAGTCTGACAATAAAAAGAATTTCTGTAATATAAAATGAATACTTTTTTATCTAGAGGTCAAGGCATTACCAGGAGAGGACAAACAGTGGGTTCATTGAGCTCCCTGCCCTTGGCCATAGTGATATTATCCAAAGGAAAGGGGAGGAAACTTGCAGGAGATAACTTACTCAATTATCTGTTTAAGCAGTTTGTTAAATAAAAAGCCTGTCAAGTCAGCTTAAGATATTTCAAGATATATTTTTAATTACTTCATTATTCAAAAACTCTCCGAATTGTCCTAGATAAACACAAAATCATAGAAACACCAGAAATAATGACTGAAGAGAACAAATCTCCCAGCATTCAGGGTCTTAAACCCAGCCCTACCATCACACACTAAAGAAAACTGGCGTCTTTCAGCAAGTGTCACTGGAGCCTCTAGGTGCTACTGGATGCATTTTAGAAATAATCCCCTCATGGCTGAAGTTTGTGCAATGCTTCTTTAAAGTTATGCTCAGTAAAAATCTCTAAAATTAGATTATTTGGAGTTTGGAATAAATGAGTTTTGCATATAAATAGAAAACTTTATCATCTTTCAAGAGTTTCATACATAAATACCAGCATGGAGAGAAAAAACCAATTTGCTTAGGTTTACATGCAAGTGCAATTTGGGTGACAACCCAGCATTCTTATACCTTTCGCACTGCAATCTGAATCCAAGATCACAGGCGTCTCTGAAAAAAGCACTGATCTCTATTTCAGCTGTATTTTTAGAAAGTGGCCTAGTGTTCAGGAAGGACCCTTTTCATCCCTGAAGCTGGGGATGGAGACACTTTCATGGCTCAGTGCTGCCTTGCCCATATTAATCCTCCTGTTGATGATTAGCTCTGCCCAGAGGATGACAACGTATTGAAGAATAAAAATTTGCTTTTGTTCCTTTCCAGAGTAAAACCAAACCTTCGTGAAAGGCCTGCAATGGCAGGTGGGTAGTGAAATCACTGTGTTTGAATCAGAATCAGAAACACAGAATGGTTCAGGTTGGAAAGAACCTTAAAGCTCATCCAGTTCCTCCCCCTGCCTTGGGCAGGGACACCTTCCACTAGACCAGGTTTCTCCAAGCCCTATCCAGCCTGGCCTGGAACCCTTCCAGGATGAGGCAGCCAAAGTTCCTCTGGGCAACCTGTGCCAGGCCTTCATCACCCTCACAGAGAAGAGTTTCTTCCCTGTATCTGACCTAAATTTCCCTTCTTTCAGTTTGAATTTTCTGTATTCTCTCAGAACACTAAATAAAAAACTGTTTCCTTAGATGTCCTGCTATCTCAGGACATGGTATTCTGGCTTGAAGCCTTTTTGTTTAAGACTTTTGCCCACAAAAAGAGGCCTAATGAGTTACGAGCTTTTTCAAAACTCGCATAATAAAAATTGTGATTCAATTCAGTTCTGGGGTTTCTCTCTTTTTTGTGTTCTCAAAATGGGAAAATCAACAGTAATAGTTTACAAAACTATTGAGTGACTCATAGAATTACAGTATATGGTCAGTCTGACAGATTATATTGTTTGGAATAAATTTTCCTAGAACCAGATTTTGCTTCATGTGTATGTCAAGCCAAGTCTGGGGTCCTTGCTCTGGTTTTTCTCCTAGTTTATGCAGAAAAAGAAGGTTTGAGTCAAAATCTGGCAAGGTCCAGGGCACCTGGCAGAGTCCCACTGCATTTCTGTGTTTGCTCAAAGTATCACAGAACTATTTTCAAGACACAGAATTTGAAAGCTGACTGCCAATATTCAAATTTACAAATAAGATTTTGTTCAGTGGCTCATGATTTACATGGGATGGATCATGTTTTCTAACACAGCCCCAGCCACATGTGGTACATCTGAAAACACAAACGGTTATTTGACAGGTTCCTTTCTGCATTTGTAATGAAGCCAGTGCGGGGAGTAAGTCTTCAATAGCTTTTCTTTTCCCAAATAATCACACACTTTCACAGAGTGAATGGTATTCCTGAGGTGAATACAAAATTAAGGACAAGGAACTTCTGTATCAGGAAGTGGCTGATGTACACTTCAGTCTGCTTTTACAGCTTCAGTTTAGAGCAGGGACAGTGGTCTTTACCTCTTGAATTTTCTAATATTCAGTTTGTTAATGCCCACAGAGTGCGATACAAGTAGGTTACAGAAGTGAAGGCTGTTAACAAAGAGGGCATTTCTGAGCAGCTCATCCTGGACATCCACACCTCTCTTCTGCACATCACCATTGAGGCATGATCCTACAGATAGTTTCCAGCACAGACCTGTTCAGGTATGCCTTGGTCAGTGTAACATGTGCCTGCTCTGAGGATGTCACCCAGCAATAGTTTTTGCACTGTAACAGTTTTCGAAATAATCAGTTTTCTTCCTAATCATCAGTTTAGCATAGCTAATGGTTCATCCTTTGTGGGTCTCACACATTAAGGCAGCATTAAGGAGAACAGAGAGAGCAAAACAATCATATAGGAGCAGCTGCTATTGCTGTGGAAGGAAAAACAAGCTGGGGTGATGGAAAGGAGCATGCAAGACTACTAGATTGTGTTGTTCCTAGTCTGCCCCCTCCTTTCACAACTGCACTTGTCTTTACAGTGACATTCACTCTCCAAGTTTGTAAGGAACACACTGGTGAAGCCAAGAGCTTGTCATGGTTTCTGCAGCATTGCTGACACAGACACAAGCCCAGTCTCTGGAAAGCACAAATGTCACTGGTTTGTGCTGGTCTCGGTTGTTTTTTCTTAAAAGGAAAACACAGAAAATGCAGATGCCTTCAGGAAAGCAAATGCCTCCAGGCAGCTGCCAGAGCAATCCTCAGACATGACCTCTCATTAGAATAATCTTCAAAATCTCCCTTAGCCCAAATTCATGTTCCTTGAAGACAAACAACCACCGTATGAGTTGAGAACTCTTCCTAGAGAGGATTATCAGCCTCTAGGACATTATCTTGGTCTGCTTGGCTTTTAAAACAACCACAAGAATGCTTCTGCCACTGCAGAACTGTTGCCTTCGATATGAGGCAATGGCGACCTGGTTTCAAAGAGTCAGCACGGCAGCTCGACGTCCTCGAGCTACTCGGTCCATTCACACGCTTACACCAATGTGGTGGACGGCAAATGGCTGTTTATTGTATTACACATGGGGTTAAATAGTCTAAAGGGTCTTCTACTATGTCAGTGGGAGGGCAAAGGATCTAAAGGTCAGTGGTTGGTGGGAAGCTAATGGGGCTAGGAGGGGCCACCACCGAAGGGACGGGGGGAGGGTCCTTATCTTCCCGTGACATCACGTGATCTTCCGAGCGCCTGTCCCTAGCTATCACCCACACATCTCCCCCCCCCTTTTCACAAAAAAAATGAGGTAGTTAGAGGCATTGGAGAAAAGGGGTACAAGGTAGTAACTTGATAAAAAAAGAAGGGGTTTGGAAAACTTGAGTAAATTCTGCGAAGCTGACTAGGCAGAACTTTGCAACTGGCAGTGTTCACAGTTTGGTTTACAACAATTGTTGCTGTCCTACAAATAGAATGTTGGCCCGTTCTAGGCGTGTTTGAATAAATGTGACCAGCTTGTTTAACAGGCATGGTCCAATGGCGAGAGCTAAGAGTAACATTGCCAGTGGACCTATCAATGTGGAAATTAGGGTGGTGAGCCATGGCGATTGATTGAACCAGGACTCGAACCAGCCCTGTTGGGCTTCCCTGTCTTTCTTTCTCTGAGCCAGTCTATCTCGGAGTTCTGCCATGGAGTCTCTAACGACTCCTGTATGATCAGCATAAAAGCAACATTCTTCTTTCAAGGCGGCACACAAGCCTCCTTGTTGCATGAACAGGAGGTCCAGTCCCCGCCTGTTCTGCAGGACGACTTCTGAAAGTGAGGAAACCGATTTCTCCAGGAAGGAGATGGATTTCTCGATCCTCTGCAAGTCCTCGTCGATAGTCACTTGTAGTTGAGAAAGTCCTTGGTGTTGGGTCACGAGGGCTGAGACACCTGTGGCTGTACCGGCTGCTCCCAGGCCGAGCAGCATCGCGATGGTTACCCCTGTTATTATTTCTCGCTTGTGGAGCCGGCCCGGTTCCTCGGAAAGTTGACACACCTCCTCGTCTGAGCGGTACAAGACCCTAGGAACAATCAGAACTTGGATACAAAAATCATCAGAGTCATTGAATTTGGCCAGGGACACACAAGGACTTACCCCAGACCGTTGACAAACCCACATTCCGGATGCAGCTGGGATCACCCACTTATTGATCTTCTTGTCAGGTTTGACAACTTCGGTGCAAACATTTCCCTTCTGCTTGGCTAAAGTTGCACTGCCAAAGCATTTTCCCTGACCCATGACTTGACTCAAGGTGATTCCTCTGCGGGGAGTGTCCCACCTGCAAAAAGCATCGTTGTTGCCTGGGTCTCACCGGCGTGGGACACTTGGGTGCTCTCGGTTCGTTCCTTTTCTCTGGAGCTGGAATGCACACTTTACGGGGGTGCCTCGCAAGCATGTCCTGTAAACAGAAACTCACAGTTTTCATTAGTCTCATTCTGAAGATCAGGCTTGATTGACTTAAGTGGACACCACCTGATTCTTCCCTCTCTTTTGACAGCCGCGTACCCTCTCCCCGTGAGTACCAACTTCCAGCCCCGTTCCCATTCACCTAGCTCATTTCTGATCACAACCTGCGGGCCCTCCTCTAATGCTTGGGTGGCCCAGTGTTTTTGAGCAGGACTGTTTGCTTCATCTCCCCTGGGGAATTGATTCAGCGCTAGCAGGGCAGTTGCCAGCAGCCGTGCCTGGTCCCCTGGGGGAATGACATTGGTGAAACCCTCTGACTTCGCCAGCACCTCTATTCTGGTTTTGAGGGTTTGGTTTGCTCGCTCCACTATGGCCTGACCTGTAGAATTGTATGGGATGCCCTGCACTAGAGTGATGCCCCACTTTGAGGCGAATTCTTGCGCAGGTTTGGAGGTAAAATTTGTACCATTGTCGGTTTTAATTTGCTTGGGGATACCAAGCCATGCCATGGCGGTCAGCCAGTGCTGAATTGTGGCCTTAGAGTTCGTTTTGGGGTGTTGTGTGGCTACAATCATTCCGCTGTAAGTGTCCACTGTCACTGCCAGCCATGCTCGAGGCTTCAGCAGTTGACATAAGGTGAAGTCCGACTGCCAGATTTCAGAGGCCTTGAGACCTCTTGGGTTGACCCCACTGGTCCACAGGGGTGACTTCTGACAATGAGGGCAGGTGGCCACTACATGTTTTGCGTCCGCTGTCGAGATCCTGCATCTCTTTGCCAACGCTTTGGCTCCGATGTGGAGTGACTCATGCAGATGACGAGCTTCCTGCAGTGTCCACACTCCCTTCGCTGCGGCGTCCGCTTTGTCGTTGCCGGTCTGGAAGAGGCCCTTGACTGGGTTGTGGCTGTTGACATGAATGACAGACACGGTGCCCTGTCGCGAAGAGAGTGCTTCTTCAAGCATTGAGGCCGCTGCAGATGTTGACACACCTGGCCCTGACATGGCCAGGCAGAGCCTTGCCACAAATATAGAGTCTGTCACGATGTTAAGGTGTTCGTCTTGGAAGAGTCCGCACGCCAAGACCACAGCTGCTGCTTCCAGTTGTTGCACTGACAGTGTGGGGTCGCATGCTTTGACACAATGCCACTGTTCTCCTGTCTGCCACACTGCCGCTGCAGTGGAAGTCGTGGAAGAGGCGTCCGTGAAGACCGTCGGTCCTGGCAGTGGTCGGTCCATGACCTTTGGTGGCATGTCGATGTCAACAATGGTCAATAGTTGAGTCCAAGGTGGTCTGGAGGCGTAGCAGATTTCTCCTCCGAAGCCAGTGAGGGCAAGGGCCAGGTGCTCCGACATGGTTGTTGATTCTGTGGTCAGTTGCTTGCGGAAGGGAAGGTAGATTCTTGTTGGTTCGGTTCCCAGGTGCTTCAGGGCGAGTTTCCTGCCTTTCACGATGAGGTTGGCGATGCATTCGACTCCCGGGGAAAATGCGCGAGCTGGTCTTCCGAGGACCACCCACTGGATCGGCTGGGCCTTCTCAGAGGGTCCTTGGGCCAGTGCTCCTACTCTTCCCTTCTGTGTAAAGTGGACGTATAGATCAAGGGGCACGCCTGGGTTCCACCTGGCGAGTGTGCCAGTAGACATCTGATGTTCGATGAAGTCGAGGGAGCTCGCTGCTTGTGGCGTCAGCTCCTTTGGTTCCCAGGGGTGCTTTCCTTTCAGGAGGTCATACAGGGGGTCCATGACCTCGGGAGGGATTAGGATGATGTTGCGAAGCCACTGAAGAGATCCTACAAGTCGCTGCATGTCATGGAGCGTCTTGATGTCTCGGCAGACCTTCACCTTGGGAGGGGTCACGTAGGAGTTTGTGATCCCCACTCCCAGGAAGGTCACGCAGGGTCCTCTCTTGATCTTTGCGCTCGCAATCTCAAAGCCGTTTGCCTGGAGAGTCTCTGTGATTGTGGACACTAACTGATCTACCTGGCTGGCTGATGGTGCGGCGATGAGGACGTCGTCCATGTACTGAATGATGGTTGCAGCAGGGTGGGAATGTCGGACTGGCATCAGTGCTTTGTCTACAGTGATTTGGCATACCGTGGGGCTGTCCACAAAACCCTGTGGTAGCATGCGCCATTGGAAACGGAGGCTGGGTCGCTCGCCATTCGGGAACACAACAGAAAAGGCAAACCGTTCCTTGTCCTCAGGGTGCAGAGGTATTGAAAAGAAACAGTCTTTGATGTCCAGCACTGCACATGGCTGCCCTTGGGGAATGGCTGAGTTCATGGGCAGCAGTGTCTGAACAGGACCCATAGGTTTTGTTGTCTTGTTCACTTCCCTCAGGTCGTGGACGAGGCGATAGCCTTCTCCAGACCTTTTGGGGATTACGAACACGGGGGTATTCCATGGACTGGTCGAGGGTTCTATGTGACCCTTTTGCAGCTCACGGTCAACCAGTTCTAGCAAGGCTGTCATTCGAGGCTTTGACAAGGGCCACTGCTCAATCCATACAGGTTCTGACGATTTCCAGGTCAGTTTGATTGGCAGCGGTGGGTGCACGGCAGTGGCCCTTAGGATAAATTTGTGATCCTGACTCCTAGCATAGAGAGGATGTCCCTTCCTATCAAGGGTGGTGAATTTTGCAGGATGTAGGGGTAGATTGCCACTGTCTGTTCTGGTCCTTGTTCCGTGTGGAGTGTTATAGCCACCAACTGAGTGCTTCTCCATGCCCGGGTCTGCCCTCCCACTCCGTTCACGGGGGGTACTTCTTTAAATTGCCAATGTCGGGGCCAATATGCTTGAGGAAGTATAGAACAGTCCGACCCTGTGTCTCCCCAAAACTGAAGCCCTATGACGTGGGGGTCCCGACTGCCATAGAGGCGGCATGTCCCCCAAATCATTAGAGGCTCCTTCCCTATTTTCATGGCCAGGGCCACCCAGGGGTTCCGCTCTGGGGCGTCCCCTGCTGGCCCTGTTGCACAGGCGTGGCTTGCTGTGGTGGTGGGCACGAGGGCGCCGCTGGCGGTGTTGTGAAACCTTGCCATTGTGTCGCTGTGGGGGGTGCAAAACCGGCTGTCCCCTGTGGGGGCATGGGGTATGAGGGTTCCCCACCCCACTGGGGGTTGGCATAGATGGGCCGCCTTGCATTCACAGCGGGAGGAGGCTGGGTGCGGCCCGCACGCCCCCTCCCTCTCCCGTTTCCCTGAGGCCGGGACCTGCAGTCTTTGGCAAGGTGCCCTCTCTTCCCACAGCCCCAGCAGGGCCCTCTCGCACGGCCTTGGTGCGGGGGCATCGCCGGGGATGGCTGTGCTGGCTGGGGACAGCTCACTGCGATGTGGCCTGCTTGGCCACACTTGAAACATGCCATGGCGCTGGTTAGGGTGCGGACGGCTGCTTGGATAGGTGTCAATTGCTCTTCCTTTACTACATGTTTAATCATGTCGGCCAGGCTGGCTCCGGCCGGCAAGGAGCGCAGAATGTCTTTAGTAACAGAGTTACATTGTTGCCGCAGGCAATCGGCTACTACTGGACCCTTCGCCTCTGAGGGCAGGGCAGATTGCTCTATGGCTGCTTGGAGGCGGTCCACAAACTGTGTGAAGCTCTCACTCTCGCCCTGTTTTATGGTGGCCCATGGGGGGGGCTTGGACACTACTCGAGAGGCAGCACGAATGGCCTCTCTGGCTGCCTGAGTGGTGGCTCTGACCTCTTCAGCCCGCATGCCTGTGGCTTGCTGCTGAGGGGTTATCAGGTCATCATGTTTACCTAATAACCTCGATAAACTGGAATTGTGCAGTGGCTGCCCTTCTCCAGAGGACTGAGCTAGGAAGTTTGCACAATTGTCCTTCCATTCTTGTTTGAAGACTATCAATCCCGCCCCATCAAATATCATGCGTCCTATCTGCTTGATATCGAAAGGCAGTAAATCATAATTACCAAAAAGGCCATCCAGCAGAGTGGAAACCATGGCAGAATGTATCCCTTTCTCTGAAATCGCTTTTACAATTGTTTGTATGTCTTTGGGATTTACTGGCGTGTATATTTTTTGTTGGTTGTCCCCTATTCCAGTAACCCTTACTGGGAATGCTTTCACTGTGGAAGCCGGTGTCCACTCAGCACAGGCTATTTTTATTTTTCCCCAGTCAGTGACCTGGGCTGGCTCATGTTGTAAACTCTTTTTGGAGTGGCTGAAAGCTTTATTAGGTTTCATTTTAAATCGTGTTGGTTCTGCTCTCTTTGTTTCTGAATCCCAGTCACTGTCTGTCTGCTCTCCGGAGCTGCTGCCGCCGGTACTGTCTGACAAGGAGTCAGAGACACACTGCCAGCTCACTTCTGGGTTTGAGTGTCCTTCAGTGCGGCTCCGGCCCCGCCCCTCCTCTCGGGGGTGGCTCCACTCCCGCCCCCCCTCTCGGGGGTGGCTCTGCTCCCGCCCCCTGGGCTTGCCCTGCCTCCTGCGGGGCGAGGTCTCTCTCCTAAATGCTGGCAGTGCTGAGCGCAGCTCCCGACGGGACACGTGCTCCTCGCGCCCCTCCCGCACGTGCGTGCCTGCGGGAAACCGCGGCTCTGAGGCGCGCACGCGCTCCTCGCCGCTGTCCCGTGCATGCGGGTCCGCGGAAAACCACGGCTCCGAACTACGCGGGCGCTCTCCGCGGCTTTCCCGCGTGTGCACGTCCGCGGGGAACGGCGGCGCCTCCCCGAACGCGCTTTCCCCACCGCTTCCCGGCGCGCACGCGCCCGCGGAAGCCCACGGCGCCGGGTCGGGCGCGCTTTCCCCGCCGCTTCCCGGCGCGCACGCGCCTGCGGAAGCCCGCGGCGCCGGGCCGGGCGCGCTTTCCCCGCCGCTTTCCCGTGTGCACGCGCCCGCGGGAACTCGCGGCGCCGCTCCGAACATGCACCCCCTCCCCTCCTGCTGCGCGCACGCGCCAGCAGAAGCCCGCGGCTCCTGTCCGAGCACGCATTCCTCTCCCTCTTCCCCGGCTTTCCCCTGCGCATGCGCACTGGCGCACACCCACGGCTCCGGGCTCTCCCCACCACAAACGTTCAGACCCCGCCCCTCCCCGCTGCCGCCGGCGCCATTTTCAAACCCGTACGGTGGCGGTGCCGGCCGCGTGCTCTCTTGAGCCACGTGCTCGGCGTCTCTGGCCTCTTCGGCCAGTCCTTGCCAGAAAAATCGCACGCGCTGCCGCGCCTCGGGTACCGAACCACCGATCGACGGCAAGGGGACGGGGGAGGGACCTCCGGATGCCCGGGAAGGCTCCGCGGGCGGGGGGGAAGCCGACGGGCTCGGGGTGGGGGTTGGGGGGTTCCCTGAGGGCACCGGGGGCTTTGGGCTCGGGCTCCGGGAGGGGGGAAGCGTGCTTGGCTCCCGCGGCTTCTCGCACTCGGATAAATCATTTTCAGACGCCGTTTGCGTGGTGGCCCCCACTCCCAGCTTAGGAGTGGCCAGCAAACACACACGGGCGGCACTCCAGGTCTCTTGTTCTTCCAGCGCTTTCCGTAAACTTTGCTTGACCCTCCCCCATGCTTTAAGTTGTTTCCCGCTCCCTGTGGATTCCGTATCTTCGGCCAGCGCGAGTGTACACCTCCCCCATACCTCCGAATGGAGGATTTCTACTGGGCGCTCTATCACCCCAAGCTCCAGTAATCTTGCCAAAGCAAGTTGTAAATCTCTGGGCTTGCACTCAATCTCCCACTGTCTGTGAATTACACTTACGACCTTCGCGATTGCCTCCATGAGTCTCGCTGGTCCGGGGACATCTCCCCCGCCGAGGGTCAGTTCCTTTGGCCTGCCCCGGCCGCTGCTCCTGTCCAGGCGAAAAATCCCGACTCCCGAGCGTTTTTCTTGTTCCCGGGCTTTCGGCACCAGAATGTTGCCTTCGATATGAGGCAATGGCGACCTGGTTTCAAAGAGTCAGCACGGCAGCTCGACGTCCTCGAGCTACTCGGTCCATTCACACGCTTACACCAATGTGGTGGACGGCAAATGGCCGTTTATTGTATTACACATGGGGTTAAATAGTCTAAAGGGTCTTCTACTATGTCAGTGGGAGGGCAAAGGATCTAAAGGTCAGTGGTTGGTGGGAAGCTAATGGGGCTAGGAGGGGCCACCACCGAAGGGACGGGGGGAGGGTCCTTATCTTCCCGTGACATCACGTGATCTTCCGAGCGCCTGTCCCTAGCTATCACCCACACAAGAACACACGGAATAACTGAGGTGTCATTAGGGAATGGAACTGGGAGCGTGACTGAGGGTTGGCCTGACTATGGCCTGCTCACTCTGCAAATATATCATTTCATTTCTGAAAGGAATACGCTACTGGAATTCTGCCTCAAAATATTTCCGTACCTTTGCAATTTCTTCCTGGGTCTTGAAGAGCATGATGGAGTGACTTGGCTTTGGGAAGAAACAGAGCGCATTTCTGCTGTCAGAGAAGAATTTGTAGAGCAATGTTCCTGTAGGGAGATGACACGTCTCAGAAAATTCTACTAGGTTGTTCCCTCATGGCTGCACAAATATTGCATGAATCCAGAGCAGGGGGATTTAAAAACCAAAACAAATCATTCCAGACCTCATTTCAGCAGTCACTCCTTTGCATAAACAACTGCCACAGATATTAGCTGTCTGAATGGCTCTGAAATCTCAGCTTTACACACCTGCCATGGCCTTGATTTAGTATGTAACAAAACTCCAGATGTGCCTTCCCAAACTGTGTCATTCCACAGAATGATGGGGGATTTCTGCCCAATGGCTGCAGAAAACCCAGCACTGCCAGAGCAGCCCCTCTGCTACCACTGCAGGGAGGAATCAGACTGGGATAACCAGTGCTCCCCACCTCCTGTTCCATGCCATAATGAATACAGATACATAGTCCTCTGCTCTGACACTTGGCAAAGTTCTTAGCCTCCGCTTGGCCTCAGAAAGATGTCTTGAGATCTCTCACTGTCTGCAAAGGTTTGAATGCTGGGTTTTATACCATCATGTTCTGACAAGTAAGTGAAAAGGATGAGTAGTGCAGTTTTGAGGCTGGTAACTTCTTTACAAGGGATTTCTTCTCAGGAAGAATTACTGAGAAATGCACAGGTTCTTCAGACACAGTACGAACTTCCTGACTTTGTTAGTGCTGATGTGAATTACAGATGTTTAACTGGAAGAGAGCTCTGAGAGTATGACTTCTGTTTCAGTGTATTAAAAAAATCCTTTCTCAGATAATGATATCTGAGCTGCTCAGAAATGAAATACCAGAAGGAAACATCAATTTGGGTCATTTTGCCCAACCTGAAATGATTTTGTTAAAACAAATGTAAGTGGAAGTAAATTTAAGTATTAAAGATCTTTGCCAAATGAAGATTTGGAGTATTTAGTTTCCAAATGAAAGATTTTGCTTTTTCTTTGTATTTGGCCAGAGGTATTTTCTGCCAAATCTGGTGCATATTGTCAGAGAGATGCTTTTGGCTTAACCTGCCTTAACCAGCAAATTTCAGATTTAGAATATGACTTGACCAATGAGCAGCAAGGTGATGCTTCTTGGATGTGAGCAGCTCGACAGACTGTGAGCATCAGTGCGGCTCCAGGGCAAGGTAGCTTGGATACCCTCACTGTTTTCCATGTGAAATGTGCACCACAAGAACACTTTTTGTCCAGGCAAGAATCAGTTTGATCATGTCTTTGTCAAAACACTTTCCAAATCAAACCCTTCTTCAAGGCTTGCAAACTTTCAGTGCCTTTTGATTTTATTGCTGAGTTAAGTTCATACATTTATTAACTGCCCAGTTCCATCAAAATCTGAATACTAGAAATAACGGGAAGGTGCTTCAAGTATTTTTCCAGTTAATCCTAAGCACAGACTAACAGCAGCAAAGAGGAAGAGATATTTGCAAGAGTTGTAGGTCAATAGGTTTATAGCCAATATGTAGGCAATGGGGCATGTCCTCTGCATGGAACCAACGAGGTTTCAGCTTAGAATTATAGAATGGAATCACAGAATAGAATCACAGAATGGTGATCCCATCTCTCTCCAATTTAGATAGAAGAGTGTCATGGCGGACTATGTCAAAGGCCTTAGAGAAGTCCAGAGGAATGACATCCTTTGTCCACTGGTGGAGTTACTCCATCATAGGAGGCCAGCGGGTTGGTCAGGCAGGACTTGCCCTTGCTGAAACCATGTTAGCTGTCCCAAATCACCTCCCTGCCCTTCATGTTCCTCAGAAAAACTTCCAGGAGGATCTGTTCCATGATATTCTTAGACACAGAGGCGAAGCTGACAGGGCAGTGGTTCTCAGGGTCTTCCTTTCTATCTTTTTAAAGATGGGTACATGTAACAGTGTGTCTTTTTCAGAGTGTAGCTATAGCCTAATTAGATCTCAGTCAGCCTCTCCAGTGGAGAAACTGCTTGAGAAGAATTCAGGCAAGCAATCAAGCCCACACATCCACACACATTACCAGCTAGCTCAAGCAAGGAGAGGCAGAAGGCCCTCAGCCACCAGATCAGTTCCAGCAAAGTTTATTCCATCTGCTGAAGGGAATCCATGCACTGAAAAGGGTGGATCATGTGATTTTTCTCAGTTATATAGTGTCTCAGGTTCGTGGGAAGTACAGGGGGGGAGGGCAGCGGGCAAGTGACCATAGGGAAGACAGAAACTGGACACCAGGCCCCACAGCCAATGGGGGACCAGGGAAAGGGGACACCATGGGGGAGTGATGGACATTGGGAAACCCAGGGAGCAGATTGTGAAATGTTTGCAAGGAGCCATAGGGGAAAAACCTTTGTTACACCTGGAAGGGGTATCTTTAATCATTGCTTTTCCAGGGCAAGGCAGTTGGGAATTCCTTCAAGAGCACAAGGGACTCCACAGGTACAAAGTTTCCCCTTTCCAGTCTCCTGGGGCTTCCCTTGACTGAAAGAACTTTTACAATATCCCAGAATGTGGCTTAGCAACTCAATCAGTTTATTCCATCAGGACTCTGGGACACATCTCATGGAGTCCCATAGACTTACATATGTTCAGGTTTATCAGGTGGTCATGAGCCTGATCTTGACTTACAATGAGAAAGAGTGTACTTCCCCAGTCCTCATCCTGCTGTCCATCCACTCCAGAGGTGTGGGAAGAGAGGTCACAAGTGAAGACTGAGGCAAAATAATTGCTCAGCCTCCTCCTCATCCCTTGTTACTGGTTTTCCAGCCTTGCTTATCGGGGGAGTTGCACTTAATTTTGAACTTCCTTTTCTGTCTGGCATACCTGTAGAAGCCCTTCTTTTGTTGTTTGTATCCCTTGACAAGTTCAGCTCCAGCTTTACCTTGACCTTCCTTATCCTATCCTTACACAGCTGAATTTTATCCATCGCTTTTGAGCATCCACCTGGTGAGGTGGCAAAGCATCCAGAAACAACCAAAGCCCAAACTCAAAACCTAGCACAAGATACACTTTGAATACAAAGCCTTCACATCATCCCCTTGATGTCTGAGCTGCCAAGGCAGCCTTTCTTCCAAACTCAAATACAGTGAAAAATATTTAAGAAAATGAAAACAGAAAGCTCCAAGGAAAAAAATCCTTTCTGACTACTGAAGTAAAAAATTTACATTAACCAAATACAAATGCACAGATAGATTAGTATCATCTAATGGTTAGGTCCAAAGGTTGCTGAAATCAAAGTCAGCCTCCTTTTTTTATCTCACTACTTCCATGAGTTCAGGTTCCATATTTACAAGTCATACACTGTAACAAAAGATGTTTCACAACACACATACATCCATATAAAAGAAACCTATGTCTGGAAAGACTTTTTTACTTTTGATGCTGCTGTTTTAAAGTTCTTCTGTAGACTTTATTGTGCAGGTCTGAGTTTGGGGAGTTCACCTGCAGAAGAAGAACATCAATGGTCCTTCAAGCTGTTCCCTTCACCCAGCTGACCCAGCTGAAGAACCATAAGCATGTATTGCTATAATACCTGCTTCTTAAAGCTGACCATTATATCCACTTCTTTTATACCTCTTATCAATCAATACTTTATAGATAAACCCTTTTGGGTAGTGTTTGCAATTACAAACTCTTGACAGGTTGCATTTACTTACTGAGGGAGTCAGATTAGAACCATCAGCATTTGCCATATATTTCCAAGGTACCTGTTTTTCAGCTATTGCTACATTTTGATCTTAATAAGAGAATTCACAAGTTTAGCAGTGGTTTGAGGAACACAGCTCAAGCAGGCTGATCAGTTTGCTAAGCACAGGATCACAGGATCATTTCAGAAAACACCTCCATCATCATCAAGCCTAACCTGTGACCAATCCCCACCTTGCCAACAACACCAGAGCCCTGAGTGCCACATCCAGTCATTCCTTGGATACTTCCAGGGATGGGGACTCCACCAACCCCTTCCAATGCCTGACCAGCCTTTCAGTGAAGAAATTCTTCCTGATGTTCAACCTAATGTTCATATACAAACCCGTACAACCAGCCTAGGATCTCTTGATGTCAGCGTTCTTATCTCTGCATTTAATTGATCGGTTTTTGGTAGTCTTTGAGAGTTAATGCTCACAAACAGTGCCAGCTGCCGACTTACCCAACTGAGGTGTAAAACATCCAGGTTCACATCCTACAAGATTTGAAAGACCTTGAGCTCAGAACTAATATAACCTCGTGTCTCTACACCGGTGAATCACTTTGCAGGCCTCATGGCAGAACAACCCTTTTGGGTGAAACCTTAGATTCCTCCTTTGCCTTTCCCTTACCAGACCCTGGGAAAGGAATCTTATGCTGACATGCCATCTGCAGCCCTGAATGCTGTCCATCAACAAAGACAAACATCAGAGCAGAACATTTAATAGCTGATGTGGTTTTTGACTCAACTAGTTTCCAGTAAAATAAACCAGATTAGTTTAAACTAACACTATGGACAGTTTTCAGAGGATAGACAGCAATTTTAACCACTTAGCTGCTTGGTGTCCTGGAAGATCTTAAGCCATTTTTTCAAACAGGGATTTATAATCCTAGAACAATTGATTTATCTCAAAATTATTGTCTAAAATCTTGATGTAGGCCTTGTAAATGTGTTTTGCTGGCCCCACTTCCTCCTTCAGACAGGAGGTTCTGGAGCAATACTTAATCCACTCCTGAAAGCACAGCCTTTACTCAAACCCAACATGTTCTGTTGCAGTTTGCACAGTGTTTGAACAACTTAATTCATGCTGTGCCCCTGCAGGCCTACTATCCCACTCTGACTTAAGAAGGTGAGATGGAGCTGTGGAGAAAGGGCCACATCCACATCATCACATAGGTCAGCAGAGTCCCAAAGCACTGCTCAGCTAGTGTCTAACTCAGGACATACCATGCCTTCCTAAACTGAACATAACCAAGCCTCATTTCATGAAAAGATCTGTCTCTCAGACACTGTTTGCAGCAAGCATGGAATAGTTCATATCAACCCAAATTCATTACTCGTGAAATCCTAGCTTTATATTTTGCATTACAATTCACCACTTAGACCTCAGGAGTCCTCAAACATGGGTAAAAAGTTATTTAAGAAGTTTCCAGGATGAATGTAGACTAAAATGTGACAAACATTTTCAATCTGAGAACTTTTTCACAATCTACGGCTTTTCTTAATATTGTGAACAATAAAATAAGCTGCAAGCGGAGAAACCTCCACTTCCTTTTTGTGAAACAGTTTGAGGTTTTGCAAGTTGTTTTCACTAGGATGCAAAAATAAAATCAGGAAGTTCAGGGGGTTTTGGCTGACAGGCAGCTGAGCCTCTCTCACAAGCCTTTTTGAGAGCAGAACCCCTGTCCCCCCTTTGCCCGTCTGTCATGCAGGCAGTGTCCTGACCCAGAGGTTCAGTCTCTATTACACTGCAACAGCAGTTTCATTTTCCTCCAGAAGCAGCTTTAAAGCCTTGAAATGTTTCTAACTATGTCTGTTGTGTATGAGTGTTACATGATCACCATAGTATATATAAAGACTACTTGCTGTTTCCAGGAGTTTTTGAACTTCAGCCAGAATCTTATTCATAAGCTGACACTACAACTCCTTTTCTTATCCGGATACATGGTTTTTGAATCATCACCTGGACCTGGTTTCATCTTCCTGAAACTCTGAACTAGAAGATTTTTGCCTAATACCTCAGTTGTGATTGAGAAAAACCACAGAAAACTACCCTCTGGTCAAAATATTTCAGCTAAATCTAATTTATTATCCACTTAAATGCCCATGGAGTGAATTCATCCTTCTTATTTGCTAAATTACTGACCCAGTAATTTTTTGTATTGTTGGATCAATTTTAGTTTAAATTGCTTTTGTCTGCAAAAATTACACCCCTTTGTGAACATGAGGGCTTCTGCCTCTATCTACACAGTGTGCAGCATTCAAAAAGTTGATCCTTTAGTTTCAAAAATCTCTGGGGAAATAAGGTATTTTAGAGATACAATTTAAGGTCCCAGACATTTCAACGTTATTATATCTACTGCATTGTGTGTTATTAGTCTCACTGAAATCAGTACAAATATTTAATGAGCAAAGTTGGCGAGGTATGATTAATGTATGCAGGATAAGGGCACCGATGCATCTTGTCTTTGGGTGCAAAAGAAGTTAGATGCTGCATTTGTGGTCAGCAAAACTCAAAACATGGCTGCAAATGGAAAACAGGGATGCTCATACAAGGGATCAAGCTATGGCCCTTTTGGCAGGTTGTCAAGGAAGAAGTTCTGAGCTTTGAATCAGCCCAGAATTTCAGTGAAAATCAGCAATAATTAACTGTTTCCACAGGTGCCACCACAAGTCCAAAATTAGGTTAAAATGCATCTCTATTTGATTTAAATTTCAAGGAATAGTGACACATAGCAAGGGTGATATGTGAGATGGATATGGTGCCGGCTAGCATAAGCTCATTAACAAATTAATCAAAGCCCAGATAGATCACTGTGCACTCTCAGCTAATCACCTCCACAGTCAGACCACTGATGAAGGTCCCAGTTTCATTCACAAACCCAACTTCACACTCACTCCCCCCAAATCTTCTCTGATCTTGGGTTTCCCTGTAAAGCATTTGACATCAGAAATAATGAGACACTCTTTCAAGAGTCCTTCCTTTTCATACTCTGAATATTAATTTGAACCCCATCACTCATTAAAAAGGACAATGTCCTTATCTTCCATCCTTGCTTAGGAGACATTATACAGAGACTTAAATCAAAACCTTGATGAACATAGGGCATGGGAGGATCTTGCAGGACCAAGAGATAGACATGTCAAAACCCCCAGGTCCCAACCACTCCTGAACATCCTGGAGTATGTTACAGCTGGCTTCACAGCTGGGATGCGCAGCTGCTGTTTAGGTACTTTGCAGAAAGGAGCTGGCAATCTTGTAAGCAACAGCCTTAATGCAGAGATGTGGCTGTATATTTTCTTGCACCAGTGGGAAATGCAGCAGAGAGAGTTTCTCATCCTCACTCCTGATCCCCGTTTCAAGTAAAATTGAGAGGGAAGATATTTGTTGAACCAGCTGATCCAACAAACTACACTTTCGCACTAATTAGGTTTTCATTATCAGGATGTCAAGAAACAGAGCACATTGCACAATTTATTCCCTGTCTGTAGGACAGCTTTTGCTGGATGAACAGCAAGCCAGCTGTGAGGGAGGCCATCCTACCTTCTGCTGAAGTTACTGCTCTTCATGAGCCATTCCTGGATGTTATGAAAATTTGAGAGTGTTTTCATTTCTCAGGGATTTCAAAATTCAGCCTGTATTTATGAAATATGGAGGGATGATATTTCCCAGCAAGTGACAACTGAAAATTAGGGCTAACATTAATCCTAAAAATTCAGGACTGGTCACTGGGGAAGGATTTTCCCTTAAACAGGACACGATTCATGGATTTGTTCAGGAATTGAGACAACAAGATAAAGGCTTAGAAATTTTCCTGAACAACATATTTACTGCTTCATCTTGTTTGCATCTCCTGAAAATCAGGCAATCCCCAGATCCCCATTTATTTAACTAATATGCCATTTAATCTTATGCTGGAAAAATTCACTCCACATAGACAAAATATATCTGGAGATAATGCTGCCTTTTCCTGATGGATTTACCCTTGGGTTTTTTTGCCTTATGGCAAAAAAGCATGCCTGCTCCTGGAGGAGCTGCTCTCCCATGGGTGCATCCTGGAGCCGTGCTGGAAGGCACACTGGTCTGCCCAGAGGTGTGAGCAGCTTTGGGATCTGGTCAGAGCCCCAGACTATGGCTGACTCAAAGCCTCCTCTACGCATCAAAGTCTCACCCCTCTCTGAACCAAATTTTGCATCCTGAAGCAGGGGCTGTGGGGAACAGGTTATTGGGAACGCTTAGTTGCAAAGATAATACTACACCTAAAATAATATTGCACCACTTCCAGGTACATCCAGTGAAAGCGCTGCTGGTTTTAACGTTTTTCTTACCCAAACTGCAAGGTAATGCCTGAAGCTCCCAGTCATTCTACCAGCACATCACCTTTTCTTAGTTCTACCTCAGACAATGGTTTTCAGCTGGTAGGGAATATTTCTAATGAGGCCTGTCCTTCTCAGAGCTGGGTCTAAATACAATTCAGCCACAAGCCCAGCAGCGCAAAGATGAGCCTTTTGTTTGTGACTACATTAAACACTAAATTGAGTGTGGAAAGGAAAAACAGGCATTTTTACTAGACACAGCCTCTGGGAGATGTACTCAGCTGACAAACCACTGCCAGCTACACGTCAGCCTGGGTAAATTACCAGTTGTACAGGCAGGTGTCTGTTGCTGGTGTTGCTGAGACTGATGCTGAACTTCCTGCTCCCAACAGTTCCCCTTTCTCTGGACACAAACTCTACTAAGGAGGAAGCACTGCCATTTGGGAGCACTGAGGAGAGGTATTTTGAAATTCTAGGTCAGGCTCAAGTCAAAGTGTTTGCTAGTTTGCTAGGAGGGCCCCAAGCTTTTCAGACATGACTCTTGCTGCTGCTGCCACTACCTATACCCAAAGGGTTATACTACTTTCAGTGTATTTTTAACTTAAGAGAGAGGAGAGAAATGTTCCTTGGCAGCAATCTCTCCAGATTCATCCTCTGTGCTACATGTCCAGGGTCATTGCTGGTTGCAATTTAGGCCTGCACAGGTCCTGGGGAATCCAACCCCCTTGTACGACCATGGTGCTGGAAGCCATGTGATGCTGAGCCATGAAATATAACCTGTTCTGCAATTACAGGAAGGCAGTTTGGAATAAGCTGCAATTGAGGGCAGTGGTGCCTGCCTGGACTCCTGCCCCCACAGCTCCACCAGCAGTGCCCACACTCCATGGGACAACACATGTCAGTGTTATTTTTATGAGATCACAAAATAGTTGGAGTCTCTATGTTATGATATTTTGCAACTACGTTTTTATGAAACTAAAATAGCAGCTTGCAGTTACTACTTGGGATAAATTGCTATCATATTTGCCAATCACTTTATTATGCACCATCAAAACAGCTGCTGCAAAATACCAGTAGATTATATTTTACTCTCCTCTAAGGTTACCTAGGAGGCCTAAGTCATCATTTCATCTAGTCTTTGCAATGCATATCCACTGAGTTGGAAAATGGGAGCTTATTTGATGCAAGGTTGGGGAGGGAAGTGATGTTCTGCAATTGATGTCAGCATTTAAATTGGTTTTATTAAAGCAACACAGTTATGTTAATCCCCAGTGTACCAGTATCAAAACTACCTCAAAATGTGAAACCTGCCTTAAAAATCACAGTATTTTTACCTAAAATAAATTTGAGATTTCTTACTCAAATTCACCCCCCAAAATTACAGCTTTTTTTTTCTAGTCAGGATTTCAGCTGTTGATAACAGCTACTGCTGCAGAAATAACAACATGGTGTGAAAGCTTTGCATGTTTCCCCAAATAGTAGATGATATTTGACTAAATAGCTGAAAAAAATGTATGGACTGAATGTATGTATATACACTTTGATGGTCTTTCATTTCTTTTCTAGTGAAACATTGCTTTGGAAAACAGCAATAATGACTTTCTAGAATGACTTTAGGTCAAGTCCCCTAACTGGAAACTTCCAACACATGCATTTCCACAGCATCTACCATCTCAGTGTCACAGCAGGGGCCTTGCAATCCTGCTCTGTCTTATTGGTTTGGGCTGTGTCTTGTGTTTTCCTTCATGTTTGCAGTTCCTTCCATGCTCCTGCACTGGCAGCAACTGCCCTTTGCACTGACACAGGTGCAGTGGGTATCGCAAGGAACTAGCTTGTTTTGGGAGCAGTGGCTGTTGTTCTGGGTCATGTCTGTTGGCGGAGAGCCATGGAAGCTGCCTGGCCACCTCCAGGTGCTCTGCCTGCTAGAGGGATTTTTTTTTCCAGGAAACAGCATTATTACCTGGTGGCAGCAAATGCCAAGCAATGACTCTTAGCCCTCCTTGAGCCTTCAGCTTCCTTTGCTCCAAGCCAAACAGGGATTGAGTGAGGACCTACACACATGACCACTTGTTTGGCCCTTTTCTGCCAAAACTAAGCACCAGTGTCAGTATTTCAAGCCTGTTGACTGCAGTCATAGGTGCCTACAAACATCTCACTTCTGTGCCATTCACTTATTTCCATCTATCTTGCCCCGCTTATACCCACGCACACCTCAGCCCTGGTCTGCAAGGCCAGAGACACCCTTGTCCCTGGCAGCCCTGGCACACAGCTCAGCACAGAACTTCCATCCACAACCAGCAAGAATGGGAAACCTGACCATTTCCCACCATGTGAACCTGCACAAGTTAGGCAAAATCCTTATCACACTCCAAGAGCTCCAATCCTGTACATCTGCAAGGAGCATCCAGAGCTCCAAGAATTAAACACTCCAAACATATCTGGCAGGAGGGAGACAAGACCCCTCTCCTCTTGGACTAAACAGTTATCTACCAAGCAAGGTCAAGGGAACCTTTCTTAGGTTTCAGGAGATCTGCAACAGCTTATTTGGAGTTTATTTTCCTGGACCAGTTGTCAGCGCACACAGCCCAGGCTGCTTTGTAGAGTTTTAAAATTAATTTAGGTCATTTTTTAGAGAAAAAATACGTATTTGGGCAAGGAAACCCCACCAATTCTTGCAACAGCCCAAGCACTGGACTCAAGATTTAGTCATCTATTTAAGCAATAACCTTTAAGTGAGGTGCAGCTTCCCCTACTCCAAGTACACATCCCTGTCACTCCCAGGAGGTGCTGTGGTCCCATCCTTTCCTGCACAGTGAGTTGGGACCTGTCTCATCTGAGGACAACCCTGGGAAAAGAGATTCATACTCTGCCTGATCAGGTCACCTGGCAAATGGGCTGAACTGCTCCCAGACCTCATTTATAGGTGCCTTTGAAACCCAGGAAATTCCATCACATTCACTGCTGTCCTTCTGGATTGCCATTAGCATGACCAAGATCCGAGCCATGCATCCATCGCTGGTAGGGTTTGAAGAAGGTGTCAGATCCTGTCTCCAAAGTTTACAAAAATCACATGGATTGACAGTGCTTCATGAGGAGTTGATGTGGGCTAACCCCAGGAGGGCTCTGCCCCAGCAGCTTCATCACCCCTGACAAGGAAACCAGGATTGCCAGGAACACAAAATGGCCAGTTCCCCCCAAGGTCATGATTTGCTCTGCATCTGAATGTACAGGTAATGGGTTTGGCTGAACAGTAGAGTATTAGATTATAATGCTTATTAAATGTTGACAGAAGCTTGCAAAAATTTGACCGCATGCCAGGCACTTCGTAAAAGACAGATAAACCCCATGACCAGTGAAATGAGGAGCTTAAAAAAAACATAACCTAAAAAAATTTTTCGG
The DNA here is from genome assembly GCF_021018805.1 of Prinia subflava. Lineage (NCBI taxonomy): Eukaryota > Metazoa > Chordata > Aves > Passeriformes > Cisticolidae > Prinia > Prinia subflava. The sequence continues at coordinate 22,804,917 of NC_086258.1, forward strand.
TTCTCAAATCACTCAAATTACAGGCCATACCTGATCTCAGCTGCACTCATATAAATCCAGTTCCACTAATGCAAATTGAGTTATGGCTTATTTACTCCAAATAACTGAGATGTCTATTTAACCTGTATGTGAAATGTTTAAAACAAGGAATGACGTCTGAATGCAAAATATTTTGGTAAGCCACTACCACTTTTCCTTAGTTGCTAGTTTGGACAGAACAGTATTTGGCCTAGAGGGGAACATGGAGTCACAGATGGGATGGGACCAAAGAACATCTAGGTTCTGCCTCAGTTTTGGTTACTTCTCTGCTGTCTGAACAGTGGCACATGTCCCATTTCGCCTTCTCCATTTGATCCTACTGTTCTCCCTGCAACCTTGGCACATGAAGGCCTTTGTACCCCTCTTGGCACGACACTGTTACTGTCCAGCAGAGCCAGGGACCAGTTGGAATTCTAGGTACTTAGATTTTAAGATTTTGGTATATAGTAGTATGTGTGAAGCAATATGGAGGATTTGGGGCTTTGTCTAAGTCCTTCTTCTTCGCCTTCTTCTTCATTCTTCTTCATGGATTTGGGTGGTTTTCTGTAATTGGTTCATAATTGGACAGATTGTCCTTGAAAAGACCTTGTAGAGATAGAGAAGCACTCCATTTTACCTTCGTTGTCTAACTTGCTAGTTAGAGCTCACCGCTCGTAAATCTGCAAATAGATAAAAAATAATAAACATCCAAGTCCAAACAGGAACTGTGACTCCCGTGTATTAATCCCCACGCTGGCAGAGAAAAAAAAGCCAGAACTGTCACAAGGACCTAGAAACAGGACACAGATGTGTGTTGTTGTTTAAATTTATGGGGGGTCCCCGGGGAGTGCCCCCCGGAGACCCCCGGGGTCTTTTGGGGTCGTGGGTGTTCCCGGGCTTGCAGGCAAGGAGACTCAGATGCCGGTGGGGTGCTGATGAGGTGAGGGTTTATTCACTGAGGGAGAGGGGAAAAGGGGGGGGGAGGGGGAAAGGGGGAGAGGGAAAGGGAGCGTCCGGACGCCTCCAGGGGTAGAGGGGCAAGAGGGCAGAGCCTTCTGCCTTGGCATTCTTATCACAGAGGTTCAAAGGGGCGCGGTAACATTCTCTAGCCAATGAGGTTACAGATACAGGATACTGCAGGGAGGATACAGACTTGGGATAAACCATACATTTTCCAGGGGTGAGCCAGAACAAACCATTTCCATAAAATGCAATCCCACAGATGTGGATATGCCCACTGCATACAGTCATGCTCTGAAATTGTTGCATGGCTGCTCCTGCACATCTCCTCTTGCCTCACCTTCCACCCCCCCATCCCTCATCCTCACTATTGGGCTCGATTTGGCAAAATACCACTCGGAGAACACAACAGGACCTGCCATCTCAGTTGAGACCTGAAGATGCTAGCCCTGCAAAAATGACTGCACCAAAGCATGAAGGATGTTCACCACAACAGCACCTTCAGGTAGAGACAACGTTCATCTCAGCTACAAACTATAGCTCCTAGACAGCCACCCACTGTGCATCCCTTCTGCACTGCAGCACATTTCACCCACAGCAGGACTTCAAAAGTAGGCACAAAGCAAGAAGAGGTCAGTTCAGTCACCAGAGGCAGAAGGACTAAAGGGCCTGTTGGCAGGGTGTGGATTGAAGCTTCCTCTTCACAGAGGATCTCCTCTGAGGCGTGGTCTGCAGTTGATCTAGTGGAGCTTCCCTATCTGTTTGTTATCATTTTTTTAAAGGATTCAGAGGTCTGACAAGCCTTGTGCATCACACCCTCCTTGCTCATACTGTGTCACATGTGCTGTGCATCATACACAGCTGTATGGACATGCTGCTGCTTCACATCCCTGCCCCTCTAGCACTGCATCACACCTCAAGATTTAAACCCTTGAAGTAAAACCCTGGCTTGCCTGAAGCAAAGCTCTTGTTACAGCACCAGAGCTGGGGAAGGAAAAAGGAGTTCACCCAGAGTAATCTACGTCACAGGAACATCAGACGTCTCCTTTCTCACCACCACTGAAAGGAAAAGCAGTCTCCAGTGAGCACCCAGGGTTTTAGGGAACAGACTGCCTTCTCAAGGACCTAGAAAGACATTTACTTTCCAGAAAACCTAATTGCTCCAGTTCTCCACTGGCCCATCACCAATTTCAGCAGACACCTGCTTTGCCTTCTTGAAGGAAACCATGCACAGAGGACCAACCCAATGATCCCACTACTTACTGTAGACACTTTTCCCCTGGAACTATTTTGCTATGCTTGCAAAGGACTTTTTTGGCTTGCCCCAAGCAGAATGCAAAGGTGGCCTTCTATAAGACATTGAGGAACAGCCAATTCTTCTGCCTTGGTTTTCTCCTGCCTTCCCATCCTCCACAATGAGAGGTGTTCAGAATGATCCCTGGGAAGATGGGTGTCTTTGAAGGGAAGTGACAAGCAAGTCCCCACACAGCACATGGCCATGATTGGCATTTCCAAAGGTGGAGGAATGTTCTGTGAGTACTCCCAGTGGCATCTGGCAGAGCTGGTGACAAGCTGCTTGTCATGTCACTTGGAGATGAGAGGCTGAGATGTCAAAAGGGACCCTCTGAACACCAACGCCACAACACAAAAGCAGCAGTTCAAAGTCCCTCAACTTCCCTCCTAGGGAGACAGCCTGGCTGGTTATGACACTAATTTATTGTCATATAGATTTCTTTTTTTTTTTTTTTTTAATTACTGTCAAAGGGGTTTGTGTTTGTATGCCTTTGCTGGATTGATATAGGTGTTACATCTTACATGGGCAGTAATGATAGAGTTAAAAAAAAAAAAGCAGCAGTTTGTAACATAAAACAGGGATTTTATGACTTATTTATTCTGCTGGCAATGGGCCAGATTAGTTCAGGGTTCTGAACTAATTTCATAGGCTTCTGAATTTCATCAAGCAGAGAGCTTGACTGTACAAAACACCTGACAGGTATCAGTGGTGGGGTGATCCTAGGTCAGCCCTAACCTCCAACACCTCTCAAGGCTCTTCCCAGCACACTCCTCTACCTCAGCCCTGTCTGCAGAGGGATTTTTTGTTGTCTTTGATGTTTTCTCAGAATGATGGCGCTGCAGGAACTTTGATGCACATGCATTTACCTTCTGGAGGAGGATGAAAGACCAGTAAGGAATTTTACTGGTGGTCTTCAGGTGTTCCCCTGAAATGGGACTTGTCATGGGGGTTGGTGATCTCAATCCACTTTTCTACTGAACCACTAAATACGCTGGGCTTTTGGCAGCATCTATGGGAATCTCAGAAGTCAAGTAGCATCTAAACTGCTGGTCTCAAATGCACTTCCAAAGTTAGACATGCAACAGTCAGGCAAAGGATGTATTGCTGGGGTGAAAAAATCCTACTGCGCTGGACAAGCAGCTGGCCCACCCCAAGCTTTGGTGATTCTTCTGCTGCTAGCCCAAATGAGATGAATGTTTGTTTGACTAGACTGTGTCTGTAATTTCTAAAAAGTTAATGGAGCTTCTTGGCTAAAAATTCAGTGTGATGTTACTGTTTATCCATACTATGGGTTTCTGTTTACACAGAGTAAGGATCCTAGTAATACGTTTCCAGCTGCTCACCACCTTCCATAGCCAGTTATTAAAAAATCAGCTTTGCATAAACATGGCATTTATCTTGCACAGCTCATCCATTTTCTCTCATGCTCATGTTAAGAGGTCACCAAACCCTGTTTGCCACCTTCTTGCCTGTTCCTATGTGAATGACTCCCCTGCCATCAGCAGATGGTTATGTCCTGAGGCTGTGGCCAGGTGATAAAGAGGGTGACAGCACAGAAGGTGGTAGACTCAAGAGAATTCTTCATGTATGTATATTTCTTCTACATTGTCTAGAAAGACATTTTCTCCCCTGTACTTATCACTGATCTCCAGTTTCGTGATGGGTTTCAACAGCTGAACTGCTGCCTCCTAAACTTTGCTGTAAGTCCACTGGGTGAGAACAGAATGGAGGAAGACTAATTAAAGTGATCTGAATGGTTAGTCTTTCCACTGGAAATGATTGTCTATGGAGCAGTGTAGCAACTTGTCATTCACCTGGAAAGGTCAGTTATGAAGAAATTGATTTCAGAAATTTGGTTTGATTACATCACTGTAAAGTGTGAAATTAAAATTCTAGCTGTTTGTATCTCTGATCTGAGATCGATGGAAAATGTGAGCTCAGATTTGCTTCTCATATTCTGTTTCTTCAAAGAAAAAGACAACAAAGAAAGTATTTCCAATGGCCTTAACTACCCAGAGTAAATTGTTACTTGACTCAGGTAGACAGCTGGTTTTTATTGAAAGGATACCATCAAAAAGCTTAGGTCCAACATATATAATCAAGGTGAAGGAATTTCTTGATGATTGTATGGAAAATGTTTTGCACCAAGATCCTCCCCTGATGTCCAGCAGCATCAACTAGTCTGTGACCACCAAGACAAAGCTGCCCATAACACCTCTGGGACTGTGATAGTTTAGAGAGATGGGTAGGGTTTCCAGCATATCACTTATAAATATTTTTGGGAAGCATTCACATGAGACAATTCTCATTATTTATATCCAGTATCACTGTTATGATAGCTTCAAGGATAAGTCCCTTTCTGAACAAAGCCTCAGTGAAAGAGTATTATGCATTAACTGTTCAACAGCAATCTTCTGCTGGAAGATGGACTGGGCTCCTCACAACCCTCTCTCCTCTTCTAAACCAGATGCAAAGCCTAGTTCAGCTCACACAGAGAGGAATATGAATTTCCAAACGCCCTCTGAGAAGGGCTCCTCGCCCTGCCACCATCCCAGTAGACTGAGCTGGCCCCACCATAGGGGCACCTAAAGCACAATGAGCAGGAAGAAAGCCCTGACAAGTGTTGGAGATTTCCCCCCACAAAAGAGGAGATGCCCAGAGAAGCCCACTCCTTTCCCTAATCTTCATTTTGGCTGGGGTGGGTTTGGGCTGCAAGAGACAGTTCCTACCTTGCCTGCTGTCTCCTCATGTACCAAACATGTATATTTTCCATGACATATGGTTTCACAACATCGGGGCATGAGGGTTGCACAGAGTGAGAAATCCCTTTGTGCAGGTTTGTTATTAATTCAGCTATTGCTGACACTTGAATTTCACCTGCAAAGTCCAGAGCAAGGCCTGGATCAAGAAGGCCAATGTGCTGAGACCACCTCATTTCATTCAGCAAAACCAGGGAGAGACCTAGGCTGCAACAGAGCAATATCCCATAGAGAAAGGTCAGCTCTGGAGACTGTTTGCAGAGAAACAGTTATAACGTGGGCTGAGGTGAAGGGCAAGTTGTGACAGAACAGGTGGTAAGGGCTTTAAAACAAAGGGAAGTTGGTTTAAATTAGATGAAAGAAAGAGTATTTTTCCAATGAGGGTGGTAGGACAGTGGAAGAGGTTGCCCAGAGAAGCTGTGGCTGTCCCATTCCTGGGAAGTGTTCAAGGCCAGGTTGCATGGGGCTTGGTACATCAGATGGTGCCCCTACCCATGGCAGGGGGATGGATCAAGATGATTTTTAGGGTCCCTTCCAACCTACATTGTTCTGTGATTCTGAGAAGGTCAAGACAGAATCAGGGAGATGTGACTAGGGATGAGAGCTGCACTCCTTGGAAAGCTGGGGATGGAAACTTGAGCTGATATTCACCCCCCCCTAAAAAATCCAACCTCCCCCCCAAAAAATCCCCACCAGCCTGTAGCTGATATCCCCAAGTTTCCACTGAGTGTTTAATTGTGGTTGTTTCACTGGGTGAATCCGTTTTCTTACTGTTTATTTTTCTGCTTTTGCCATGTAACCTGCTTCACCAAAAGCTTTAAATGAAACAACTGCCATTAAAAAACTATCAAACAGGATTTTATAGTTCTCCCTTTTGCTGTGAGAACCTAATAACTTATAAAAATTTGTTTTGTGCTGTGCTCAGTTCCATTAAAAGGCTACTGGGGTCTATTTTTAGGTTTTATCTCAGCTCTGTTACCTAGATTGTAACAGTCAAGGTTTTGTTTTGTCACCTCAAGGCCTAATCATAGTGGGATTTGCTGACATTAGGAGTAAGCAAATATATCTACAGGCATCACCTGTGCAGAAATGCTTGCAACTGACATGGGGTACACAAAGGGAAAGCAGATTGCATGCTCTTTTCTGGTGCAAATGCTGGGAAAGGAGTACTTATCTCACATCAGCATCCTAATTTCCAGCACTTTTATCAGAATGCTTTGAATTGTAAATATTGCAAAAATGTGTCATCTGTCAGTTTTAATGAAAGGATCTTTGCCCACTGAGTGCCATGCGCTAAACCAGAGAGGTCTGAAGTCATCTCCCAACTGGCCCTGAGAGGCTTTGAATGCTCCTTCAAAGCAGAGGCTGTTGTCAATGGCAGCCCAGATCACAGGGGGAGGCACAGGGGCTGCCACTGCTTCTGCGGTTTGTGGCTGCAGCCTCAGCCCAGCTTCTACCAGCAAAGCACACATTCAGCCTTCAAAGTTATCCACAAAACAAAGTGGAAGTGTCTGCAGCATGAGCAGCCAGCGCCAGGCTGACTTCAGACCAGCTGGAGGAGAACAGTAAAGCAGGGATGCTTCCGCATGGCACAAAATGAGGTGTGCATTCCCAGACCCCAAAGGCCTTGTACACAAGGGATTTAAGGGGTAAAATGGAAGGCAAAAAATCAAATCCTTGCTGCTTTTCAGCATTAATATGTATTTTATACAAGTCTTCATTTCTGTAGGGAAAGAACCAATACAGGGTGTGCAGGTCTAGGGCTACCTGCCCTCCTCAGGGTGGCTGCCAGGGCACATTGCTGCAAAAACCTGCATAGTGATGACTGAAAAGAGGAGATAGTAGCTAAGCACTGACTTTCTCAACTGGCTGGATCAGCTTGAAAATATACTGCTTGTGAAATGTACTGCTCATGAAATGCACACATATGATTTAAGGACTCATCACTGACCTCAGGATGTCACAACAGGAAGGGAAAAGATGGCCATTATTAGTGCAGTGCCAGAGAAACAGCTGGGGCAGATGCAAGGGCAGCCTTGGGTTTGGGCTGGAAAGGCCTGTGGGAGAGTGTTTCTGAAGCAGCATTACACACATGCCCTCTTCCCTTCTATTCTTCCTAAACATCCACCACCAGTCACTGCAAGAGATTATCCAGTCTGACCCAGGAGAGCAGAATCATCTCTCATGGGTCACAGCCGCAGCTAGCAATGGTGCTCTTAGACACAAAACATCATCCACAGCAAGAGCAGAACTCTGTCTTCAGTCTTTTACCAAAGTACCAAAACATGGTACTTCGCAAGTTTTTGTGTTTTTTCTAAATGCACACATGGCCAGAATGATATACAACCCTGCTACTATAGAAATCTTTCTCAGATGTTTACTTAATGTATGAATTATGCAAACAGAAAGGTCTGAAGTCATCTTTTTCTGCATTTTCATCTGTCACTGAGGCATCCACTGGCCCCCATGGCCATAGCCTAACATTGGGCTCTGCAGTGGTGCTCCATTTGCTGTGAATGAGTAACATCCACACTGCAGCAGTGGAAGCCACTCACCCTTCCCAGGCAAAAAGGCTTGTGTATTGAATTTTGCCTGTTGGATTTTGTTTCTTTTTTCTAAGAAGTTGTGTTAATTAAAAAGATTAAAGCCACATGTTAAAACATCACTTGACAGGTACAGCTCCCATCCCCACTGCTCCTTTGACATGATCATGAAATGTTAAGATCAGACTTCAATCCTAGAAGGCTGCAAAAATTATCATCTCAGAGCTGTTAATTCAGCAGAGTGGTTGCGGGGGGCTCTTAAAGGGCATATAGCATTAAACCTCTCACTAGATATTAAGGGGATTTCTTAGCCTCTAAAATTACAGTTATGTGCGAAAGAGGGGAGGAGGGAGGGAGCTTAATTAAAAATCCATACTTAGCTGGCACAACAGTGTACTTAAGGTCTCTAGAAGAAGCCATTTAAACATGTAAAATACTGCCCCAAATGCAGATATATCTCCTGGATGAAGAAGCCCTTTGTATCTTTGATGTTCTGTAAGTGCCATTCTCTTTAATTTTCTCTTTTCCAACAGCCATAAAGGATAGTTTAAATGCATAAGGGACACTCAAGCCACAGGGCTATGGCACAGGGGTCCAGAGCAGTGAAACATTCCTGGAACAGATCTTGACAAGGGCGGTGGACATGCAAAAGTCAAAAGAGCCTGTAGAGACCCTGGGAGGGATGAATTTCTAAATGGCTTTTGGACACCACCAGTGAGACCACAGAAAAGGATCCTCTTTTCATACAGGCTGTGCAAAAGGATGGTCTGTGTGAAAAGGCAACTCCCATCCCGATTGTGGTGTGAAGGTATATATGGTTAGGGAAGCCCATCCCATACAGTTGTGGCTCTTCTGGTGCAGTGCAGAGTCTGCTGGCAGCAATGCAACATACGATGGGGAAAATGCTCAGTTTGGGCTGGTTTAGAAGTTAACTCTTCTCAAGTGCAGTCCTAAGCTGTAACAGCACATTCCCTCTCCCTGCCTCAGCAAAACAGGCAAAAGCAACAAACCTACCAAAGCCTGATTTAAGTGTTTAATAAAAGATTTCAGCAAATGCAATTTTCATGTTATTGAAGCAGACAAAACATTCACTAATCCAAGTTCCCAGCACAGAACTGCGCTAGATGCCCTCCCCTGCACCAGGAGCCCTGCCAGCACAGCACTCTTAGCTAGGACTTGAATTTTATGCTCTTATGAGGACATAACAGCAACAGCAATCTAGGCCAGGCTTATCTACAAGGTTTTGTGGTAGTTGAATACACTCAGACACAAGAAAACACTGCAATACCACTACCCACCCAACTTGCACAGTCCCAACATATGACAGCATAAGCTGTAAGGTCAAATATAGCTTCTTAGCCAAACTTGGATACAGCAGTTTACACCAGGAGAAGGTTTCATGCCTCCTACTCTGCTAGAGGTGCAAGTGTATGTATGAGCCAGCTTACAAAGGAATTCCACTCATTCGTTCGTTCTTTGGAACTGGGTATAACCAGTCCATAAATTACGCATAGCTTCTAAAGGAGTTTGGTCTGAACCAAGAGAGAACACATTCAAATTAAAGTTGATGACTTCACCAGTTTCAAAAATGGGACTAATTACAAGAAACAATAAACAACATACTTCACATGAGACTGCCCAGGTCAGTCTAGGATGGGAACTCCCAAATCCAGAAGCCACTTCCTAGACAAAGACTGCCTTCCTCCCACTCACATATTGGGCAAAGCTGGTAAACTTTAGAGCCAAGATTTCTTCTAGTCCAAAGAAAATCAGGTCAAGGCCTCATTTGCATGGCGATTATTCATGTAGACAGAGGTCTTCATTAACATTGCACGTCTGCACAACCCTGGGGCCCCAGATGGTGGACAACAGCTGTACCAAGGAAGAGGCTGGAATCTAGTCTGACCTGTACTAGCACAACATGAAGAGGTCTTTAGCAGTCCTGAAGAGAAGACATAGGTACAGCTGCCAGTAAGAGAGCAGCATATACTCACACTAGTTTCCAAATGCATACCAATGTGAGAAAGAGGAGGGTCAGGGTGGGCTCTCCACCACTCTCTGCCACTAGTCATTTAGGTCGGCATGGACAAACCTGATCAAAAGACACCTACTTTGCTTTATGTGAGTGTGTTTCGAAGGGTTTCTGCTGTTAACACTGAACACAGTTCTATAAACAGAGAAACAGTTCATGGGAAGTGACTGATTTTGGATGCAAAAGGTAAGATCAGGAATTAGGTATTGGGGAGCAGGGGGAGTCATGAAACCTGGACCCCATTCCTGCCCTTTTTGTCACCTTTCAGGAGGATCTTGAGCAGATGTTTTAACCTCTGTGTTCTATAAACTGGGGTACTGATCATGAGGCCATAGCCTGGAGGTGCTCAGAGACTACAAGGGTGAAAGGCTTGCGAGCTGGGGAGAGATTTTGTCATTAGCTCCACCTCAGCAACATATCATAAAACAGTCATTTACACTCATTCTTCAGAGACTACTCTGGCATCACTTGCAAGTCATTGCCCTTGCCCGTCCTGCATAGATTCCACCCAGGGCTACCAGCAGGCACCTTTGCAAGGTGCTCTTACAGCTTGCTGAAGCTGAGAGATTTGCAATGCACAAAGTGGCCATAGAAATAATATGAGGAGCAGCAGGGTGTCTTGGGTTGAAAAATGTAACCAAAAATGTGTATTCTATTTTCATCTGTTGAAACCAGTTGGGAGATATTGTTCTTTATCTCTTGTAACTCTAGGGGGAGAAAAGGGCAGATGCCTTCTGTTAATGGGACAACTGATAACACCAGATAAGGCAGTGCCACCTTCTCTCTTCCTCCACCCATTTTCCTCTGAGGGATATCACCTGTGAATGGGCCATTCAAGGCCTCTTACATGGCTGACAACATTATCTCATTCCATTGTGAGATGCTCCACTCAGTGAGAGAAGCCAGAGCCTTTCCACCAGCATAAAACCTGCAATCCCAAACACTAATTCAGCTGGTTTTTCACTGAATTCTCAGAGTAAGACTAGACCCACCTCGCCAGCACTGGACCCTTTGTTCTACAGGATCATCTTTACTTCACAGAACAACATCTGTTACTCCAGGAAGACTTATTTGGACTGCTTCCAACACACTGACAACAGAATGTCAGGTCGTATCTCTGATTCTGTCAGGGTTTTCTAGGACTTTTGTTTGTTTGCTTGTTTGGGTTTTTTTTGTACTACTGCATTTGTATTTTTTAATATTCCCAGCAAATAACTGTTATTCCTATTCCCATATTTTTGCCCGAAGCTCCTAATTGCAAAATTGTAATAATTTGGAGGGAGGGGGTTTTTACATTCTCCATTCCAAGGGACACTCCAGTCTTCCCTGACAGATACCTGTCTTTCCAAACTAAGACACAGGGCAAATGTGACACCAGACAAAATACTGCATATGTCAAGGTATTAGAAATCCCAGCGGAAAAGAGTCTTCATGGTTTAATAGAGAAGGTCAGACAGAAGTTATGTTTGTGTTTTTCAGCATGATTGGATTATAAATAACATCATCAGAGGCTCAGGATGCAAGGAGCTCTAGATTGCATTGGGACATATCACGTCTTCATAAACATGGCCCCGTTCTCATCAGTTGTGACAGGAAAGCAGCAGGAGCAAGTGGAGGATAAAAGACAGGAACTTGCAAGGAGGTCAAAGGGGGTGAAACAATTACAAAGCTATATATCTTTGGCTCTCTTGTGTGTTTTACTCCAGTAGCTCAACAAACTTAGAATCTATTGTTAAGCTGCACCCATACCAGAAAAAGGAGAAGAACTGCCAGCTCAAGCAGTCTCATCAGGTCATGACGCAGCAATACATCTCTGATGTGCACAGGATACATCTGCTCCTTGCAGCCCACAAACCTGTTTTGTCTGTTCAACAACGGTGGAAGAGATTTTCGAAAGTATTTAGAGGATTTATGGCAACAAGCTCCTTTGAAATGAGCTCTCTGACTGCAGATGTGGGGCAGGTGCTTTTGTTCTGCTGAAGGTGTTGGCACATTGTGGAGTTCCTGCTGATCAGTCAATAGGATTTTTGCTCCTAAAATTCTTGGGTGCATATAAATCTTCTGCAGGGTAAGGCCTGATCTTCTAGTGAAATCCATGTTGAAGAGTCAGGGTCTAAGACAGTAGAACTTTCCATCATGTGGATGGCCTTCCATTAGCTCAAAATTGGTGTTGAGAAGTAGATTCATTTAATAGGAACCATGAACAGCCTGAATTGCTATCAAGCTTTTAATGTTTATCAGGAGATGAAGTTTAAGGAACTTCTAAGGAATATTTGACTTATTAATAGCAAATGTACTAATAGCCATATCATGAGTCATCTATTTTCTGCTTTCAGTTTACCACTCATCACCACTCATCCTTTTACTAGGAAGAATGCTGCAGTTCTAACAGGATGATTTACGCAAAGAGGTGGAGACATTTAGATGTAGGAGTAGGCATTTCGATGTATAGAGATGAAACAGGTTATTAATTCAACAGGTTGCTTCTGGAAAACAGAGGTGGCTGGATACTCTCCCCCTGCCTCTCCCACATCCTCCAGTTATGGGGATGCACAAAGCTCAGAAATGGAGATCCAAGGAGCTGGTCCCTGCAGTCAGTACACACAGCCGTCTCTAGCCACCCAGCTGTGTGACAGTGCAGCTATGAACTGGATAGTACATGGCTTTGTCACTTACCCATCTTACCCTTGTCAATTGTGAAGCAGTGAGGGATGAAGCATATTGCCCTATCCTAGAGGAGATTTGATACAAAAATATCCTTGCCAAAAAGAAACCTGTATTTTCTGCTATTACTCCCTGCTGGCGCTTGTTCCTGTGTGCTACCAATTAGAAAGCAGAAGCATGAGGACAAGTCAGAAAAAAGAAAACTTATAATATCCTCAGTATGGGAAGAAGTTTCTTGCACTCACACAAAACTTAAAGTTTAATCACTTGCTCATCATTGAACAGGAATACTCATCCTTAGTTCACTCTGTGATAGATATAGTGGGTTAATTTGTGTTTTTATGGATTATAATACGATAAAATCATGACTTGGTAAATGTAATGTAGAGTATAACCAAATTCCAGCCAGCCATAGAATTGAAGAATTCAGAGGCAGGCACCACCCAGAAACCACCATTTAGGAGGACACAATGAGATGTCGGGAACTGGAGATGATGAGATTGGCATCACAAAGGAAGACACATTAAGATAAGGAATCAGTTCTCCTCCCATGGGCAGCAGAGCCATCAGAGCTTCATCATCCCACCGATCTCTGGAGGGATCTCTGGAGGAGAACGCCTGTCCATTCAAAAATTTTGGCTTCCATTCACCCACCGGAGGACCAAAATTGACACTTCTCCCTCCCATAGGAGAGCCCATTCAGCAGACCAATGATGGTGATGCATTTGAGTAACTATTCCAGGGAAACAAAGAACTGTGGGGAAATCTTATGCCGGGGCAAAATAAAGTGTATAAAACCTGGACCCCAAACGGGGCCAATTTGTGAACACTGGGGGACTGCAGTGCAATAGAGGCTGCTTTCAGGTTCACCCTTTGACGATTCCTGGGTTATCGTCACTGTAACTCTGCGTGTGGGTTTTATCGAAATTCTGTAACTTGATATTTAATAAACTGTCGCGGTGCCCGTAGGAACTCTGTTCCTGCTTGCCAGGCCAGCTCACACACCACGGCATGCAGTGGGTATGGCCAAGCAAGCAGCGCAAGCTGGCCAATACTGTGGGTCTTGGTTCCCAAGAGTTTCAAAGACACGGTGAAAGATCGCAGACTGTGGCAGAGGAGTGAAGAGAAGAGCCAGCCGAGTCTATCCAAAGAGGTTTTATTGAGGGTCAGCAAAGGCCACCTTGTCACCTGGGGATTGCTCAGGCTGAGCCACTCTGGCTCTTGTGACAGCCCACTTTATTGGGGGGTGGTACAACGGCTGGTAAGGAGAGGGTAACCAATGGGATTCAGCCTGGGCGTTAACAAGGGAGTAAGGGGCAGACACAAAGACCAACCTCAGGATAAAGGGAGGAAGTTTTCCTGGGCCTGACCTATCACACAACACCCTCCACAGAACTTTCTAGTCCTGAGGCAGGGCCCCGGAGTGACAGGCAGGCTCCAAGAAGGGAGGGGAAAAGGATTGACAGCTAACATGAAGCAGGGGAATTCCAGGGGCAAACCACGTAGGGGAATACAACAGGGGTACAAGGAACAAACCATTACACAAAGAACTTATCTAACTCACATAAACATTAAACTAATGCAAACCCACATTACTACAATAAACCAAATCATAATTTCAATTGGAACATTGGATTGGCTTTACAGCAACTCTATCACTCCCAGTGAGAAATTACATTAATACTTCTCCTGTTGTAATTATAAGAATATTCTATAAAAAGGTGATCAATTTTTATTTAAACAGTAATACAGACGATTTCAGAGTAGCCCAAAATCTTGATTCACTGTAAATCTTAGTTGCAAACTAGCAAACAAATCTCAAGCCAGCAGCTTGGACACTCAAGGGAACCAAATGCCCAGGGACATGATTGTACATGGAGATACCAGCAAAACCATTGAAGCCACCACAAAGTCAGAGAGCATAATCAGGTGCTGAATGCCCTCTTGTTTGATTTCCACTAATATTGCATAGTTATATTGCTGCAAGACAAGAATTCCCAATTGTCAGCCTCTTGGAAAGTGCTTATGATGATGATATTGCTCTGCCTAAGTAGGCTGTGCCTGAAGGTAATCTTTTAAAAGCAGCTGCTTTAAATGTTAGTTAAATGGTACTCAGGGATTCATTTGACAGAGGTGTCATATTTAGTCTTATGCATGTATCAATAAAACTGGTACAGTATATGCAGGTTAGTTAGCAACACTGAACCTCTGACATGATCAGTATTTCCAGATACAGACTCATTTCTCTGGAGAACACACTGCAGGCACCTCAGTATCACAGTTTGGCTCTTATTTGTACATGCACTTCCCCCAAATATGCATTAACCTGGAGCAAGGAAGTGATGGTGGTCAAGGTTAAAGTATTTGCTCTTTCTACAATGTGTTTATCCAACATTTTTCAGCAGATGCTTGCAGAGACTTTGCAACCTGCTCTGTCGTGGCAGTCACAGGAAGGTTATTTGTGGGTGAAAGAGGGAAAATCACTGCCCCAGGCATGCTGAGGACAGCCAGAGTCAGCCGGGATATCCCAATGTTTTGTATATGGCAGTGCCAGTTCCTCCAAAAGCGTGTGCATTTGCACCTCCCTGACTGCACACACACACACACTGTGCTCAGAAATGTGAAGTGGAATTTGTTAGCTTATGTCCTGCCTTGAACAGCTTTCCCCAGGATAGTGTTCTGCTGTTTGCAGAAGGACTTTGGTGGAATTTAAGGGGGTTTTTTTAATATAAAAGTTACAGATATTTCTAAAACTCACTCTGATACCCGGACTTGGGAAAACAATCCCTTTCTAATTGCTCACATGTCAGCCTGCTCCCTTCACTCCTGGGAACGGGTCTGGGACAAGCAGTGACAGTGACAGCCCAGGAAACACAAATATACAGAAACATAAAGGCTAGAGAAGACCTCTAAGACCAAGGCCAACCTGTGACTGATTCCCACTCTGTTAACCAGACCACAGCACTGAGTGCCACCTCCAGTCATTCCTTGGACACTTCCAGGAGCCCCAGGGATGGGGATTCTACCACCTTTCCAGGCAGTCCAGTGCAATGCTTTACTATGCTTTCAGTGAAAAAATTCTTCCCAATGTCCAACCTGAACCTCCCCTGGCACAGCTTGTGGCTGTGTCCTCTTGTTCTGTCGTGAAGATTGTCCCTACATCTTCCATTGGGAAACCACTGAGACAATTAAAAAGGTCACTTTTTTATGACATATTCATTTAAAATTAGGTTTAGCAACTCTTTAAAAACCTGTTTTAGTGCAGAAGTGACTGATCTACAAACCAGTAAAGCCTCTCATCAAGGAGCTCAGCATGGCCTGAAAAAGTCCAGCCAAAAATAGCAGGCATGTTAATGGCATGGCACAAAAATCTTTTTTCTTTTTTTTTTCCCAGCTGAGACTGCTGCCCATTTAGGTGAGTAACAACATTTACAGCTTGAAAGTACACTTTATAAGGTTATTCACCTTGGCCCAGAATTTGTTTCACTTGGAGCATGGGACACTCATTTCATGGCAGGAAGTATCTGGGCAGAAGAGGGTACTGGTAGATGTGTATTTGGATGGGATTCATCCCTGGACGAGTTGATAAACCAAATCGCTAACTTACCATGAGAGACAGATTTAACACTCCCAAATGAAATGTTAGTGCAGAAACAATCCCCTATAACATCCGCATCATAAATAATTTACTTTCCATCCAAGCACTGAAGAAGATTAATGGACAGTTTTTTGAAAAAAAAAAAAAAAAATCGGGTTAAAACATTTGCAGGCTCCAGTGTCATTGCAGTAACAGGCAGCAAATGTAAACACTGCAAGGACCGTATCTATTTAGGAGTGGCTGGGAGACCACACAGTGCACAAGAGAAAGCAATGAACAGAGCTGCCCTTTCTATTAAGGGGCCACTTCGAGTTTCCATTTGGAGCCAGGGGAGGCGGGGGATTCACTGGACGAGTTCAAGGCACTCATTATTTGTTATTATGAACTTTCCAAAATAAGTCCAAAGTGTTTCTTTGACAAATGTTAAATGTCACCCACAAGATTTATAGCACTTCTGTTCCCCTCCAAAAGCTTTTAGTTCAGTGGCAGAGGTTACCAAGGGCTTGTCCATTGGCTGCCGGCTTTATAGTTTTAGCACTGGCCGGAGAACAATCCAAAGTTTCAATAATGAATAATAGCACTTTCAGCTCACCATCATCATTTGTCTTATTGTCCTAAGAGAGCAATCTTGCTGATGCAAATGGTGTTGGCAGCTGGCGTGTCAGCATTTCACACCTCTGCAGACACGGGCTTCACTGGCAGCAGCTCTGCTCCCCAGACAGGAGAAGAGTCTGGACAGAGACCAGGTGACATCCTCACTGATATGGCTGCTCTGGGAAGCCAAGAAGAGATAGCTTTCCTTAATTATGGTGCTTTGTGAAGCATTATTTTGGGAGGGTTTCTCCTCTACCTTTGAAATCACACTGCTATGGTGCAGTGGGAGGGGTTGCTCTCTCCTTCTGTGTGTTGCTACAATGCCTCAGAATAGCTTTGTCTCCTTTTTCCCTCCTTTCTGCCCCATCTCACCCATCCTTCTCCCTGCTCTTCTCCCCTCCCTTCTGGGAACAGAAAGGATCAGACCAACAGGAACTCATTCACAAGGCTTGTGCATACGAAACTGGGCATCCATGCTCAGGTCTGCTCCCAGGGCTGGACAGAGCTGGTAGGATTGAGACATGGGAGGAGGGCTGCTGACACACAAAGCTGACACCCATCATGCTCAGATTCAGCTTCTGCAAAACCACAAAGCCAGAGGTGTCCTATAACCTTGGACAGGACTCCTCTGTCCCTGTTCCCCCTAAGTCCACATACACTGCAACCCCCTTCACCAATCATAGCCTTCAAGCTGTATCCAGAGGATAACTATTACTACTACAAAAAAGATTATCTTACTTTTTATTTCTAGTTCACATTTTAAGGTGATTGTAATGATGACTTATCGGGCTACCTAAAAATGGAGGTCAGACATAATTAAGGGAATGAAAAGCAGTTATATTTATTGAAGGGGCTTCAGGTACATTTTGGGCAGGGGCTACACCCATAATGGATGACAGGTCACAGGTTTTCACATTTTTATAAGTATGGTCCATTTGCATATTGGGGGTTAATCTTCCAATTACAGCTTCAGGTAATGAAGTAATTTACCCCAAGTTTACTCCCCCCAAGTCACTTTTGTTTACATTTCTTAGGGCCTGAGACAGTAAGGTGTCCTTGATTCCCAGGCCTAGAGAGGAACCGTTTCATCTGACCAAAATGGGAAAGCAGTATCAGACACTCACTCTATGTGGAGTTTAGGGTTATACAATAAAGAATTGCAGGATTACAAATAGACGAAAAATATAAAAGCTAAAATCCTAAGGCATCAGTAGGGTTCGAAATAGCATCCAACAACTCATGCTGCAAAAATACGTCCGGCCATACACACCAACAGTGCACCAGCTGCCTGCAGCAAGTGCACCTGCCAAAGGGTCATCAGAAAAGAAAATCAGAGTCCGGAAGGTATTTCAGGGTGCAACGGGAGATGGCAGACTACCCTAGGCATGGCTGATCCCTGTAATTACCCCACCAGCTGGAATCTCATGCATCCCTTAGTTAACAAATATTCATGTTTGAACTCAAGGTCTCTATTAATTATATGGAAGCTGGAACAGAGCAACGTACAATACAACCAATATGGTCAGAACATATGTTCTCCTCTTTATTCTCAAAATGGCTGGTTTTATACAGTGTGAAATAATTTACAGTTGCAGGTGCATTTTTTATTGACATTCAGCGTGAACAAATATGTAAACTACCTCAGTTTAAGGCAGCTACCGTGATTCTACTCTAACTGTCCCATCTGGTCTATACACACACCTTAACCTAATTTCTAACTGTGCCACAAGCTTATCTACTTCTAGACAGGCCCAAATCTGAGGCCTAGCACGCCCAAATCTGAGGCCCAGTTTGGGATAGCTCAAATCTCATTCCACAGCACATCATGCCCACAATCTCTAAGAAATCTGGTTACGCATGTTCACATCACAGACTGCATGGGCTATTTGCATGTTTGCATCAATAATGATGCTTTGAGTATTCTCACACCTCCTTTTTTCCTTTCCCTGCACTCTCTGAGATCAGGGAAATATGTTCAGCAGAGCAATCAAATAGGAATAACAATCCACCACCACTACCAAACTGATTGTGCTGATCTACAGGTGCAAATAACCTCAGCTGATGGACCAGCTTTCCACAAATCATTAGAAAAGTGAACCACTGTCACCATGAAATTTTCCTAGTGTTATAAATGAAGAGGTCCTAAAAACATCCAAGTTAAAATTTAGCAGCAATTTTAATTAAGATGAATATTATTAAATAAAAAATACATTCAAATAAAAATGTATTACATTCTTTATAAAAGTAATTTAACAGTAAATGGACCTGGTATCAATAAAGCATGAGCAAAAGGCTGGCTGGCCAAGCCAGGGTACATGAAGTAGGGTCCTAAACCCTACTACATGAAGTAGTATTTGAATGTATTTTTTTATTTAATTATATTCATCTTAATTAAAATTGCTGCTAAATTTTAACTTGGATGTTTTTGGGACCTCTTCATTTATAACACTAGTTTGCTGAGCGTTCATACTAAAGTAGAAGGATGCACCTTCTCACACTCGTTAATGTAAAAAGGAGATCGTGTTTTGTAAATATTGTCATTGTTTTGAATTCCTTCTCCAAGAGAAGAGGAGGTTGAATGACAGCCTCCTTGACCAATGTGGGTGAGAGGTGGGAATGTCCACTCTCCAATCCATGGTCACCTTGCTAGAAGTATATAATAGGAAGTAATAAACAAAGCAGGAGAATTCTCCCCTGATGCACTGATCTCCCCAAACTCCGGCTCCGTGTGTCTTTTTCTGGCGAGGCTCACAGTGACAAACCACCACTACATAAATCACCAATCTCCCAGCTACTGCAGGGCTGGCTGGACACTAAGAGGTTGGCTGTGTTTCCAAGATGAAGAATTTAATCACTCCACTGCTAGCCTGTGTAATTACAAAGGTTATGAATCTTACTCTTTACCAAGCTCTTCCAAGTCCAGACCCTGTATTTGACTAACCTCATCAGCACACAGCCCTGCCAGGCACCATGGGATGTAATTTCTTTAAACCAAGCAATAGATCAGGTGTTTGCCGTAAGTACAACTCAAAAGCTTGACTCTCCCAGGTGTGGGTGAAGACCCTCTGCCCAACACTGCCTACCCTGGAGTGCAGGGCCAAAGCCAAAATGGTGGCCCTAAGTTAGCACAAATTTGAGACCAGGTTGTTCATCATCCAAACAGAACACCAGAGCATACCTTTTAGTTGTCCTCTCCAATTAAGAGAATCGTGAAAAGCTGATGTCCTCAAATGCCCACAGGAATGCATTACCCCAGGTAAAAATGCATATGAAGTCTGAGTTGGACCTTACTGAGCAGGGACAGTGAAACCTTCTGAAGTTATCCTTGCACAAGGTACATTCTATCCCATCTGTTCTTTCACATACTGATGTGGTTAGGAGTCTGTTAGGTTTTGTTCCTGTGAGTGATCTGGGATCACTTAGCTCTTTGAAGGCCAGCTAACAGTAAGTGAACAGGACTCCCTGGCTAGAAAGGACTGTACAACTTCATGTATCTATCAGGTATAGTGTCTCCAATTAGAAATTAGCCCTCAGAATTTGTGATTTTGTATACTGTTGTGCTTATCTTCTTTTGTATTTAAACAAGAAAAAATGTACTAGGAGAAATAATAAGAGCTCTATGTCTCCTGTCCCACCAGGACCTTTTCACACAATGTGCTAAACTCATCCAAGTCTTTCCCACAATGGAATTTGTTAAATTTTAAGACACAGTTGTTACAGCACATCAGTAAGAATCTTCTGGTTCTGAGGCTGCAGACAGTCCAGTCAGTCATACTGGGGACACCACCCCTTCAGTAAGGGCTCTGAGGCTCGTGGCTGAGCACTTGTACATATCCATCCATCCATCCATCCATCCATCCATCCATCTTCACTGCACAATCTAAATCCCTTGAGGAATCTTACCAGGTAAGTTATTAAATTTTTTTCTAATTTTTTAGAAAAATTGTCAGTTTATTTTCACTAGAATTGAAGAAAACTTACAAAATATTGGAAGTATTTGTTACCAGATGATAAATTGTCTATACCTGGTGAGCCATCACAATGTTTGTTCTACAAAAACCCTTGGCCTATGGAACTGCACAATGCCCATTATGTAAGGAGAACTGGAAGTTCACCAGCCCCAGTGCCCCACCAAATCAGCCAGATTGACTGGAACACTGGCATTCACTAGAGAGACTCTGAGGACACCAGAGGACAGAAGAATGTGTTGGAACTGAGCAGTGGTAGAGTGGCTTGGATGCATGCGTAAAGGGGAGGGGAAATATGTTAATGGTTTTGGAGAAATTCTTATCATAGGTATGTTCAGTCTGGGACTATCAATCAATATGTATATAAAATACAATATTGTCTTGGTTTGAGGGGAAGTGAGTTTTTTAGGAAGCTGAGGGCAAACCAATCAGTGGTCAGGTTTGAATGTTGGCACCTTTAGTGGCCATTGAGAGGTTGGACACGTCTCCGAGGACACAAGGCGTAAAAAGCAAGGACTCCCAGAGGGACTTGCTCTTTCTGGTTCCGCTTTCAGCAGAGAAACCTCTTCTCCCCTGCCCAGCTTTCAGGCTGGGTGGGGGAGGGGAACCATGCGGCCGGTCTTAGGTAGGCCCGTGGCCTGAGGCGGGGAAAGAGAGAGAACGGGACTGGAGCTTGGCCAGCCCCATCCAGGATGGAGGGGTGGAGAACTTTGGAGGTGCCTTCTGTCCCCCCGTCCTGTCGCCCCCTCCCCACCAGGGAGAAGGTGCCGAGCTGCTGCTGCATGTAAGAGTTGCCAGAGCCTGCGAGTGCCTGAGCCTGTGGCCCTGCCGGGAGCCAGAAGCTTTTAACTCTTTCTGAGGCAGAAGAAAACTATTCCCAGACATTGATTCTCATGGCTGGTGGTTTTAGAAGAGAGAGAGACAGCCTGGGACCAAGATGATAAAGGACGATGAAAAGGACCCCCTCGATGGCAGAGATGAAGAGGAGTGGCTGTTGAGCTGGACTTTTCTTGCATAATGTTAGCCATAGACGGACTCTGAATTCTCCTGAACATAAATAAGACTGTATTTGGGTGGATGCATTTGGCTCAAAACCAAAGACTTTGTAGCCTGTTCTTGGAACCCTCGGCCCCAGGGGTAAATGTGGGGGAGACTGCTTGTCCCAATATGAGAAGATGGCTGGTTTTTGGTACTTGGCCAAACATCCTTAAAAGAGCCCTTTATGCGGTTTTGGTCCATGGTCAGTGGTGAGAGCACTGGACATGGAAAGGAGGGTGTCACCCAGGCAGAATTCTCTGGGCAGTGCCATGGGTGACATGGAAACATGGGAGGGTGGACCTGTGTTTCCTGTGGGGGGTCTGTGGTGTGAGAGAGACTCCTCTCTCCCTGGATGGTTTGAAGATTGGGTTTTTTTGAGTGATGATGACTTTGATTTGGAACCCAGGGTTTTTGGTTTAAGCAAGGAGGATGTGGGTAATGTGCAAGTGTTAACTGTTCGAGCACGTAAGGGATGGAAATTGGGGGAGGAGAAGAAATGTTCTGGGATGTTTTCATTTCTGTTTCTGGGTGTTTGGGTTTTCTTTTCTTTTCTATTATCTGTTGTTATGTAGTTTAATAAAGTTGTCTTTCTGTTTCAAGTTTTGGGCCTGCTCTGCTCTGTTCTTGACCACATCTCACAAATAAATATAAATATGTATTTATTTATATTTTCATTAGGAAAAATATACACTCATGGGTGCACTGGCATTTGGTCAGCACCAACCCATGACAAATATATAAACAGAAGTCTTCCTGTCCTCAGCAATGCATGGCTTTGGGAGGAGCTATCCCCCCATGCATCTGGCCGGATAAAGAATGCCTGCTTCTTTTAATGCTACATCAGTGTTAAGGAGTTTTTTATCTGGCTGAATTTTTGGTAACATATTCAAAGTGCACTGGGGTAATGCTTCCCATTAGCCTGGGATCACAGATTTCCACAGCCCTGAGTGAAGCACTCATCTACTCATTACAGTATTATCCTGCCTTTCATCCCTGCAAGGCAGTGCTCTCCCAGGCAGATAAGCAAATGGAGAAAACCCAAATACCATGGAAGGTGAATACGAACACCTCATTCATGTGAATCTCACGCACACACAGGGAGTTCAGGGTAAGGGCAGCTAATTCTGCTTTGCTTCCCCTTAAGGTTATTTTGTTGATGGAAGGAAGGAAGGAAGGAAGGAAGGAAGGAAGGAAGGAAGGAAGGAAGGAAGGAAGGAAGGAAGGAAGGAAGGAAGGAAGGAAGGAAGGAAGGAAGGAAGGAAGGAAGGAAGGAAGGAAGGAAGGAAGGAAGGAAGGAAGGAAGGAAGGAAGGAAGGAAGGAAGGAAGGAAGGAATGAAGGAAGGAAGGAAGGAAGGAAGGAAGGAAGGAAGGAAGGAAGGAAGGAAGGAAGGAAGGAAGGAAGGAAGGAAGGAAGGAAGGAAGGAAGGAAGGAAGGAAGGAAGAAGGAAGGAAGGAAGGAAGGAAGGAAGGAAGGAAGGAAGGAAGGAAGGAAGGAAGGAAGGAAGGAAGGAAGGAAGGAAGGAAGGAAGGATAGGAAGGAAGGAAGGAAGGAAGGAAGGAAGGAAGGAAGGAAGGAAGGAAGGAAGGAAGGAAGGAAGGAAGGAGGAAGGAAGGAAGGAAGGAAGGAAGGAAGGAAGGAAGGAAGGAAGGAAGGAAGGAAGGAAAAGTTGATATGCCCTCCTGAGCAGCACCTGCAGCATGAAATGTGGTGTTTAGTGGCACTGGCACTGCCCAGATCTGGTCATTCTCCAGTGCCAGCAGTCATGATCCAGCAAATTGCCAGGTCCCTCAGTTCCCAGGTGTGCTGTTTGCTGCCACTAATACCACCCAGATCCGACAATTTGCTGCTGCTTGGGCATTGGGGAATGTGGCTGAGCTGGAAATGTGTCCCTGAGGCAGGAGATTTTCTTGTGGCTGCAGCAAAGCCTGGGCAGGGAAAGACCATGCCAGCGCTGTGGCCCTGGCGTGGAGGGATTGTGACACAGGAGCTGAGTGTAAATTTCTTCTGGCAGGCAGGCTTAGGAGACAGAAGATGAGAGGGCAGAGCTGACTCTCAGATTTGTGCACACCTGCAGAAGAATCCTGTGTGTGAAGCAGCCTAAGAGCAGGGTTTATGATCCAGGGGCGGCAAAATCTGAGTCCTCTTCTCCCCTGTTGGCTGAGGCCCTGGGCCTTGCCCTTTGCAGGGGCCCTCCAGTGGGCTGCCAAGGGGCCTTTTTCACTCGGCTGAGAAAAGTGCTCTGGCAATCCTGGCCTCAAGCTACTTTTGCTGCACATGTGCCTCAGGAACGCTGATTTCTTGCAGGCTCAGGTGCTGTGTGTGTGCAGGTGAAAGTAGTGAGGGAGCAACCAGCTCTGGTAGGTGAAGAGAGAGGTTTGTTTCTCAGTACGCTTTGGTGCTTCTTCTCTTGAATTTTCCCTGTCAGCTCTGGGCAGAGCTCTGTTACTGGATGTGACACTTGGGTGTGGCAGAGTGGAGTTGCCAAGAAGACTTTCTCTGAGCTGAGTGCAGAGGAATCCACATGAACCTAGAGTGGAGCGAGTCAGGTAAGGATCAGTTGTGTTGACTGGAAAAAAGCTCTGGACGCTTCCCTTGGAGCATCTCCTAGGAGGGAATGTTGAGGCTGCCCCTATCACCGCGGGGCCTAACCAGAAATGAGACTTGGGGACAGATCTTGGTGGACAAAGCACGCAGGGCAGGAAGACACTGTTTATTTACAAAACCCACGTTTATACATTTCCTATGAGGCTGTGGATTGGAGGATGGAATTCCCACCTCCTCACCACATTGGTCAAGGAGACTGTCATTCAACCTCCCCTTCTCCTTGAGAAGGAATTCATAACAAGGGCAGTGTTTACAAAACATGGTCCTCTGTTTACATTCATGAGCACAAGAAACTGCACATTTCTCCTTTAATATGAATGATCGGCGAACCAGGAAAAACCTCATGGCAACATGTCCCCTCTGTGGTGTCACAAAAGGAGTAATGCTGGAGCTGCCTGTGCTGTAGTGTCAAAGGGCCTAGCCCATTGCAAGGGCCCTACAGCTGCCTGCCAAGGGGCCTTTTTAACTTGGCTGAGAAAAGTGGTCTTTTCTCTCTAAGACAAGGCTGTCCTCAAGACCACTTTGCTGCATATGTGCCTCAGGAGCGCTGATTGCTTGCATTCTCAGGTGCTGTGTGTGTACAGGTGAAAGTACGGAGGGTGGAGCAGCTCTTCTGGGTGAAAGAGTGGTGTGTTTCTTGGTGGACTTTGGTGTTTCATTTCCTGAATTTTCCCCGTCAGCTCTGGGCCGAGCTCTGTTACTGGGTGTGACACCTGGGTGTGGCAGAGTAGAGGTGGCCAAGGGGTCCCTCTCCGAGCAGAGTGCAGAGGAATCCAGATGAGCCCAGGGTGAACCAGTAACGGATAGGCTCAGTTGTGTTCACTGCACACAGCTCTGAATGCTTCCCTTGGCGCATGTGCTGGGACAGAATATTGGGGCTACCACCTCTGTGGTGTCACAAAGGGAGCAAAACTGGGGATGCCAATTCTGTGAGGTCAAAAAGAGAGCAAAGCTGGGTCTGCCACCTTTGTGGTGTCACAAATGGAGCAAACCTGAGGCTGCCAAATCTGTGACGTCAAAAAGGGAATCAAACTAGGGTGGCCACCTCTGCGGTGTCAAAAAGGGAGCAAAGCTGGGGCTGCCATCACTGTTGTGTCACAAAGGGAAAAAAGCTGGGACTGCAACCTCTGTGGTGTAACAAAGGGAGCAAAGCTGGGGCTGACACCTCTGTTGTGTCACAAAGTGAGCAAAGCTGGGGCTGCCATCCCTTTGGTGTCCCAAAGGAACAAAGCTGGGGCTGCCACCTCTGTGGTGTCACAAAGGGAGCAGAGCTTGGGCTGCAACCTCTGTGGTGTTACAAAGGGAGCAAAGCTAGGGGCTGCCACCTCTGTGTGTCACAAAGGGGGGAAACGTGGGGCTGACACCTCTGTGGAGCAACAAAATCCACAAAGATGGGGCTGGCACCTCTGTGGTGTCCCAAAGGGAGCAAAGCTGGGGCTGCCACCTCTGTGGTGTCACAAAAGGAAGAAAGCGTGGGTTGCCACCTCTCTGATTTCACAAAGGGAGCAAAGCTGAGGCTTCAAACTGTGTGGTGACAAAAAGGGAGAAAAGCTGTGGCTGCCGTCACGGTGGTGTCACAAAGGGAACAAAGCAGGGGCTGCCAACATTGTAGTGTCACAAAAGCAGCAAAGCTGTGGCTGCACACTCTGTGGTGTCCCAAAGGGAACAAAGCTGGGGCTGCCACTTCTGTGGTGTCACAAAGGGAGCAGAGCTTTAGCTGCCACATTTGTAGTGTTACAAAGGGAGCAAAGCCAAGGGCTACCACCTCTGTTATGTCAAAAAGGGAGCAAACCTGGGGCTGACACCTCTGTGCAGTAACAAATGCCAAAAAGATGGGGCTGGCACCTCTGTGGTGTCCCAAAGGGAGCAAAGCTGGGGTTGCCACCTCTGTGGTGTCACAAAGGAAGAAAGACTGGGACTGCCACCTCTGTGGTGTCACAAAGGGAGCAAAGCTGGGGTTGCCACCTCTGTGGTGTCACAAAAGGAACAAAGCGTGGGCTGCCACCTCTCTGATTTATCAAAGGCAGCAAAGCTGGGGCTGCAACGTCTCTGGTGTCACCAAGGCAGCAAAGCTGGGGCTGCCACCTCTGTGGTGTAACAAAGGGAGCAAACCTGGGACTGCCACCTTTTTGGTGTCATAATGTTAAAAGTAGATAAATGCTTCTGGGGTGTTATAAGTAACAGCTCTTAAGTTTGTATGTTTGGGGAAATTGGTATAAGTTTGATAAATGTTTCTGGGGTGTTATAAATAACAGTTCTTAAGTTTGCATGTTTGGGGTACAAGTTAGTAGTGTCTCTGCAAACGCTGGAACTGTGACAACAACAATAGCTCCATAGATGCCATCATGCAGGCAGCATCAAAACCGCGAACCTGGATTGGTAGAGGCAATGGACCAATCACTCGACGCCCTGGCAGAATGATTGGTCCAGGATGACTCTCATTATAAACCAATCAAACCCTAGACAACGGATCAATCAGAGAGAGGATCCCAAGCGCCCCAATCAGAGCAAGACAGGAGCAGATAAAAGGGAGTGTCGGAGCTCTGCCAGGGTCCTCCGGTGAAACAAGGTATCTTAAGGAGCACCCAGTGTACCAAGTTGATACACTGTTGTTTTCTGTTCTCTGGCTTGTCCTGAGGAGCCTGGGCTTATCCTGGGCTGCCGTCTTTGGTAGTTAAGAGAATAAACGAGGAAATTTTTTTTATTTTTTTTCCATCTGAGTCCTAGCCTCGTTTATAACAATAAGGGGAGCAAAGCTGAGGCTACCAAATCTGTGTTGCCCCAAAGGGAGAAAAGATGGGGTGTCCACCTCTGTGGTGTTAGAAAGGGAGCAAAGCAGGGGCTATCTCCTCTTTGGTGTCACAAGGAGAGCAAAGATGAGGCTTCCACATCTGTGGTGTCACAAGGGGAACAAAGCCTGGGCTGCCACCTCTGTGATGTCACAAGGATAGCTAAGCTGGGGCTTCCACCTCTGTGGTGTCATAAACTGAGCAAAGCTTGGGCTGCAACATCTGTGCTGTCACAAAGAGAGAAAAGCAGGGGCCTCCACCTCTGTGGTGTCACAAAGGGAGTTAAAGCTGCGGCTGCCATATCTGTGTTGTCACAAAGGTAGCAAACTGGGGCTGCCACATTCTGTGGTTTCACAAAGGGAGCAAAGCTGGGTCTTCCACATTTGTGGTGGCACAAAAGGAACAAAGAGAGGTCGGCAACCACTGTAGTGTAACAAAGGGAACAAAGATAGGTCTGGCACCCCTGTGGTGTCTCACAGGCAGAAAAGCTAGAGCTTCCACCTTAGTTGTGTAAGAAAGGGAACAAAGTTTGGGCTGCCACGTATGTGGCATCACATAGGGAGCAATGCTGGAGCTTCCACCTCTATGGTGTGAGAAAGGGAGCAGAGCTTAGACTGGCACCTATGTGCTGTCAAAAAGTTTGCAAAGCTTAGGCTGCCACATCTGTTTTGGCACAAAGGCAGCAAACCTGAGGCTGACACCTCTGTGGAGTAACAAATGCCGCAAAGATGGGGTTGGCACCTCTGTGGTGTCCCAGAGGGAGCAAAGCTGGGGCTGCTACCTCTCTGGTGTCACAAAGGAAGAAAGACTGGGGCTGCCACCTCTCTGGTGTCACAAAGGGAGCAAAGCTGCGTCTGCCACCTCTGTGGTGTCACAAAAGGAACAAAGCGTGGGCTGCCACCACTCTGATTTTACAAAGGAAGCAAAGATGGGGCTTCCACCTGTGTGGTGTCATAAACGGAGCAAAGCTGGGGCTGCCAAATCTGTGTTGCCACAAAGGGAGAAAAGATGGGATAACCACCTCTGTGGTGTCAAAAGAGAGTAAAGATTGGCATGCCACCACTGTGGTGTAACAAAGGGAACAAAGCTTGGACCGCCAATTCTGTGGTGTCCCAAAGGGGTAAGAGCTGGGGCTGCATTCACTATGGTGTCTCAAAGGGAGCAGAGTTTTGGCTGCCACCTCTGTGGTGTCACAAAAGGAGGAAAGCTGGGGCAGCCACCTCAGTGGTTTCACAAACAGAGCAAAGCTTGGGCTGCCACATTTGTGGCATGACAAATGGAATAAAGCACAGTCTGCCACATCTGTGGTGTCACAAATGGAACAAAGGTGGGGCTGCCACCTCTGTGGTGTCACAAAGGGATCAAAGCTGGGGCTGCCAGCTCTCTGGTGTCACAAATGGAGCAAAGCTGGGGCTGCAATCGCTTTGGTGTCCCAAAGGGAAAAAAGCTGGGACTGCAACCTCTGTGGTGTCACAAAGGGATCAAAGCTGGGGCTGCAATTGCTTTGGTGTCCCAAAGGGAAAAAAGCTGAGACTAGCAACTCTGTGGTGTCACAAAGGGAATAAAGCTAGGGCTGACATCACTATGGTATCACAAAGGGAACAAACTGAGACTGCCATCACTGTGGGGTCACAAAGGGAACAAAGTTGGGACTGGTACCTCAGTGGTGTCACAACTGGAGAAGAGCTAGGGCTCCCACCTCTGTTGTGTCACAAAGGGAGCAAACCTGGGGCTGACACCTCTGTGGAGTAACAAATGCCAAAAAGATGGGGCTGCCACATCTGTGGTGTCACAAACTGAGCAAAGCTGGGGCTTCCACCTGTCTGGTGAAACAAAGGCAGCAAAGCTGCGGCTGCCACCTTTGTGGTGTCACAAGTGGAATGAAGCCTGGGCTGCCACCTCTATGATTTCAGAAACGGAGCAAAGCTGGGGCTTCCACCTGTGTGGTGTCACAAAGGGAGAAAGACTGGGGCTGCCATCTCTGTGGTGTCACAAATGGAGCAAAGCTGCAGCTGCCATCACAGTGGTTTCACAGAGGGAACAAAGCTGGGGCTGCCAACTAGGCAGTGTCACAAAGGCAGCAAGTTTGGGGGTCCAAACTCTGTGGTGTCACAAAGAGAACAAAGCTGGGGCTGCCACCTCTATGCTGTCACAAACAGAGAAAAGCAGGGGCCTCCACCTCTGTGTTGTCACAAAGGGACCAAAGCTGGGACTGCCACGTCTGTGGTGTCACAAAGGGAGCAAAGCTGGGGCTTCCATTTTTGTGATGGCACAAAGGGAACAAAGAGGGGTCTGCCACCACTGTAGTGTCACAAAGGGAACAAAGATAGGTCTGGCACCCATGTGGTGTCACACAGGCAGAAAAGCTAGAGCTTCCACCTTAGTTGTGTAAGAAAGGGAACAAAAATTGGGCTTCCACGTATGTGGCGTCACATAGGGAGCAATGCTGGAGCTTCCAGCTCCGTGGTGTCAAAAAGGGAACAAAACTGGAGCTGCCATCGCTTTAGTGTCACAAAGTTTGCAAAGCTTGGGCTGCAACATCTCTGGTGTCACAAAGGGAGCAAACCTGGGGCTGCCACCTCTGTGGTGTAACAAAGGGAGCAAGTCTGGGACTGCCACATTTGTGGTGTCATAAAGGGAGCAAAGCTGGGGCTGCCAAATCTGTGTTGCCACAAAGGGAGAAAAGATGGGGTTGCCACCTCTGTGGTGTTAGAAAGGGAGCAAAGCAGGGGCTGTCTCGTCTTTGGTGTCAAAAGGAGAGCAAAGCTGGGGCTTCCACATCTGTGGTGTCACAAAAAGAGAAAGACTGAGGCTGCCACCTCTGTGGTGTCACCAAGGAAGAAAGATGTTGCTGCCACCTCTCTGGTGTCACAAATAGACCACAGATGAAGCTGCCAAATCTGTGAGGGCACAAAGAAAGCTAACCTGTTTCTGCCACTTCTGTGGTGTCACCAAGGGAGCAAAGCCTGGTCTGCCACTTCTGTGGTGTCACAAATAGACCAAAGCTGGTGCTGACAAAACTATCCGGTCACAAAGGGTTGAAAGCTGGGGCTGCCTCATCTATGATGTCACAAATGGAGCAAAGCTGAAGCTGCTAAATCTGTGAGGTTACAAAGGAAGCAAAGCTGAAGCTGCCAATTCTGTGAGGTCACAAAGGAAGCAAAGCTGTGGCTGCCGCGTCTGTGGTGTCACAAAGTGAGCAAACCTGGGGCTGCCACATCTGTGGTGTCACCAAGGAAGAAAGCTGTGGCTCCACCTCTGTGGTGTCACAAATAGAACAAAGCTAAAGCTGCTAAATCTGTGAGGGCACAGAAGAAGAAAACCTGGGTCTGCAACCTCTGAGGTGTCACCAAGGGAGCAAAACTGGGGCTGCCACCAGTAGGGTGTCAAAATGGGAGGAATGGTGGGGATTCCAGTGCTGTAGTGTCAATTTGACTAGCCCTTTTCAGGGCCTCTCAAGCTCCCTGCCAAGGGGCATTTTTCACAGGGCTGCGAAAAGTGCTCTTTTTGAAAAGAGAAGAAAAGGCTGTCGTCAAGCTTTTTTTGCTGCACATGTTCCTCATAAACGCTGATTGCTTGCATTCTCAGGTGCTGTGCATCTACAGGTGAAAGTACTGAGGTTGGGAGCAGCTGTACTGGGTAAAAGAGTGGTGTGTTTCTTGGTGGGCTTTGGTGTTTCATTACTTGAACTTTCCCCGTCTGCTCTGGAAAGAGCTCTGTTACTGCATGTGACACTTGGATGTGGGAGAGTGGAGCTGGCTGACCAAGGGCTGCTTCTCCGAGCAGAGTGCAGAGGAATCCAGATGAGCCCAGGGTGAAGCCATTCAGGGAAGGCTCAGTTGTGTTGACTTTACAGAGCCCTGGACGCTTCCCTGGAGAGTGTCTTAGGAGGGAATATCGGGGTTGCCCCATCTGTTCTGTCACAAAAGGATAAAAGCCTGGGCTGGCTCTTCTGTGGTGTCACAAAAGGTTGAAAGCTGGAGAATGCATCACTGTCGTGTCACAAAGGGACCAAGATGGAGCTGCCAGCTCTGTGGTGTCACCAAGGAAGCAAAGCTGGGGCTGCCAAATCTGTGGTGTCACAAATAGACCAAAGCTGAGGCTGCATAATCTGTGAGGGCACAAAGGAAGCAAACTTGTTGCTGCCACCTCTGTAGTGTCACCAAGGAAGCAAAGCTGGGGCTGCCAAATCTGTGAGGTCAAAAATGGTTGAAAGCTGGGGCATGGAGCTCTGTCGTGTCACAAAGGGATCAAAGATAGGGCTGCCACCTCTGTGGTGTCACCAAGAGAGCAAAGCTGTTGCTGCAACCTCTCTGGTGTCACAAACAGACCAAAGCTGAGGCTGCTTAATCTGTGAGGGCACAAAGGAAGAAAACATGCGGCTGCCATGTCTGTGGTGTCACCAAGGGTGCAAAGCTGTGGCTGCCACCTCTCTGTTGTCACAAATAACCCAAAGCTGAGGCTCCCAAATATGTGAGGTCACAAACGAAGCAAAACTGGGGCTGCCTCATCTGTGGTGTCACAAAGGGATCAAAGATAGGGCTGCCTCATGTGTGGTGTCACAAAGTGAGCAAAGCTGGGGCTGCCAAATCTGTCAAGTCCCAAAGGGTTGAAAGTGTGGTCATGCATCAATGTCGTGTTACAAAGGGATCAAAATGGGGCTAGCACCTCTGTGGTGTCACCAAGGGAGAACAGATGCAGCTACCACATCTGAGTTGTTCACCAAGGAAGCAAAGCTGGTACTACCAAATTAGTGAGGCGAAAAATGGTTGAATGCTGGGGCATGGAGTTCTGTCGCGTCACAAAGGAATCAAAGATGGGGCTGCCACCTCTGTGGTGTCACCAATGGAACAAAGAAGGGCCTGCCACTTCTGTGGTGCCACCAAGGGAGCAATGCGGCGCCTGCCACCTCTTTGGTGTCACAAATAGACCAAAGCTGGGTCTGCTAAATCTGTCAGGTCACAAAGGGTTGAAAGCTGGGGCTGCCACCTCTGTGGTGTCACAAAGGGAGCAAAACTGAAGCTGCCAAATCTGTGAGGTCCCAGAGGGTTGAAAGCTGGGTCATGCATCACTGTCGTGTTACCAAGAGCTCACAGATGGGGCTAGCACCTCGGTGGTGTCACCAAGGAAGCAAACCTGGGGCTGCCAAATCTGTGGTGTCACAAATAGACCAAAGCTGAGGCTACTTAATCTGTGAGGGCAGAAAGGAAGCAAACATTTTTCTGCCCCGTCTGAGGTGTCACCAAGGGAGCAAACCTGGGGCTGCCGCCACTACGGTGTCAAAATGAGAGGAATGGTGGGGATTCCAGTGCTGTAGTGTCAATGAGACTAGCCCTTTTCAAGAGCTCTCCAGCTCCCTACCAAGGGGCCTTTTTCACAGGGCTGCAAAAATGCTCTTTTTGAAAAGAGAAGAAAAGGCTGTCGTCAAGCTTTTTTTGCTGCACATGTTCCTCATAAATGCTGATTGCTTGCATTCTCAGGTGTTGTGCATCTACAGGTGAAAGTACTGAGGTTGGGAGCAGCTGTACTGGGTATAAGAGTGGTGTGTTTCTTGGTGGGTTTTGGTGTTTCAGTTCTTGATATTTACCTATCTGTTCTGGGCAGAGCTCTATTACTGGATGTGACACTTGGATGTGGGAGAGTGGAGCTGGCCAAGAGGACCTTGTCGGAGCAGAGTGCAGAGGAATCCAGATGAGCCCAGGGTGAAGCCAGTCAGGTAAGGCTCAGTTGTGCTGACTTTACAGAGCCCTGGATGCTTCCTTGGGGAGTGTCCTGGGAGTGAAATATCGGGGCTGCCCCCTCTGTTGTGTCACAAAAGGATAAAAGCGTGGGCTGGCTCCTCTGCGGTGTCAAAAAGGCAGCAAAGGTGGGACTGCCACTTCTGTGTTGTCACAAAGGGTTGAAAGCTGGAGAATGCATCTCTGTCGTGTCACAAAGGGACCAAGATGGGGATGCCACTTCTGTGGTGTCACCAAGGGAGCAAAGCCGGGCCTACCACCTCTGTGGTTTCACATATTAGACCAAAGCTGGGGCTGCTAAATCTGTCAAGTCACAAAGGGTTGAAAGCTGGGGCTGCCACCTCTGTGGTGTCACAAAGGGAGCAAAGCTGAAGCTGCCAAATCTGTGAGGTCCCAAAGGGTTGGAAGCAGGGCCATGCATCACTGTCGTGTTACCAAGAACTCACAGATGGGGCTAGCACCTCGGTGGTGTCACCAAGGAAGCAAAGCTGTGGCTGCCAAATCTGTGGTGTCACAAATAGACCAAAGCTGAGGCTGCATAATCTGTGAGGGCACAAAGGAAGCAAACCTGTTGCTGCCACCTTTGTAGTGTCACCAAGGAAGCAAAGCTGGGGCTGCCAAATCTGTGAGGTCAAAAATAGTTGAAAGCTGGGGCATGGAGCTCTGTCGTGTCACAAAGGGATCAAAGATGGGGCTACCACCTCTGTGGTGTCACCAAGGAAGAAACCTGTTGCTGCCACCTCTCTGGTGTCACAAATAGACCAAAGCTGAGGCTGCTTAATCTGTGAGGGCACAAAGGAAGAAAACATGCGGCTGCCACGTCTGTGGTGTCACCAAGGGTGCAAAGCTGTGGCTGCCACCTCTCTGTTGTCACAAATAACCCAAAGCTGAGGCTCCCAAATATGTGAGGTCACAAACGAAGCAAAACTGGGCCTGCCTCATCTGTGGTGTCACAAAGGGATCAAAGATAGGGCTGCCACCTCTGTGGTGTCACAAAGTGAACTAAGCTGGGGCTGCCAAATCTGTCAGGTCCCAAACGATTGAAAGTTGGGTCATGCATCACTGTCGTGTTACAAAGGGATCAAAGATGGGGCTACCACCTCTGTGGTGTCACCAAGGGAGAACAGATGAGGCTACCACATCTGAGTTGTTCACCAAGGAAGCAAAGCTGGGTCTGCCAAATTAGTGAGGCCAAAAATGGTTGAATGCTGGGGCATGGAGCTCTGTCGCGTCACAAAGGAATCAAAGATGGGGCTGCCACCTCTTTGGTGTCACAAATAGACCAAAGCTGGGGCTGCTAAATCTGTCAGGTCACAAAGGGTTGAAAGCTGGGGCTGCAACCTCTGTGTTGTCGCAAAGGGAGCAAACCTGCGGCTGCCACTTCTGTGGATTCACCAAGGAAGCAAATTTTTTGCTGCAACTTCCCTGGTGTCACAAATACACCAAAGCTGAAGCTGCTAAATCTTTGAGGGCACAAAGGAAGCAAACCTGCGGTTGCCAAATCTGTGATGTCACAAAGGAAGCAAACCTGGAGCTGCCTCCTGGGTGGTGTCACCAAGAGTTGAAAGCTGGGATTGCAACCTCTGTGAGGTCACAAAGGGAGCAAAGCTGAAGCTGCCAAATCTGTGAGGTCCCAAAGGGTTGACAGTTGGGACATGCATGACTGTCTGTCATGGGTTGGCACTGGCCAGATATTAATGCACCCATGAATATGTTTTTTTCCCTAACAGCTACTGTGGGATGTGATCAGGAACAGAGCAGAGCAGGCTTAAATCTTTAAAACAAAAAAAAAACCTACCAAAACTTTATTACATTACATAAGAACAGGGACAGAAATACTCTTAAACACACACAGAGACAGAAATAAAAACATCTTAGAACATTTCTTCTCCCAGTTTCTACTTCCCCACACATCACTCTTCACAGACCAACCTTTGGGTTTTAGATCAAACAATCACCACTCAAAAACAAACTAATCTTCAATTCAGCAAGGGAGAGAGGAGTCTCTCTCGCACCACAGACTGTTCCTCAGAAAACACGGGTCCACCCCTTATGTGTTCCCAGGTCACCCGTGGCACTGCCTGGAGAAGTCTGCCAGGGTGACACTCTCTTTTTCCCTATGTCCAACGCTCTCACCGCTGTCCAAAGGCTGAAAACTGCATACAGGGCTCTTTTAAGGATACTTGCATGCCGAGCTCTCCCCTTTTTACCCAGGGGCCGGGGTTCCAGGAGCAGGTCTGCCCTGAGGGCAGAGGGCGCCACCTCACCCTCCCCCTCTCTTCTCTGCTCGCTCCACTATTCAAGTGCCAGTCACTGTAGCAAAAGCAAGGGCAGCTGTATCCACCCAAAAATGCAGTTTATGTTCAAAAGAGACTCAACTTCAGTCCACGGCTGACATTATGCAAGAAAAGTCCAGCTCCGAAGGCTACTCCTCTCATTCTTTGCCCATCAGGTACCTTCTAATCGTGCTTTATCACCTCGGTCCCAGGCTGCTTCTTTCTCCTTTTTTCCAAAATCACCAGTCATGAGAATCAATGTCTAAGAAAAGTTTCTTTCTGCCAAGCAAGGGTTAACAGCTTCTATCTCCCAACAGGGTGTGGGCTCAGGCACTCCCAGGCTCGGCAACCCCCACGTGGCTGGGCACCTTCTCCCGGAGTTTGGGGGGGAAGAGGGGGTGAGCACACAAAGAAGGCACTTCCACAGTTTTCCACCCCTCCATCCTGGACGGGGCAGCTCAGTTCCAGTCCTGTCCACTCTCTTCTCCCCCCGGGGCTCCGGCTTACCTGAGCCCAACCACGTGTTTTCCCCTCCCCCACCCAGCCTCGTGGCTGGGCAGGGAAAGGTGACCTGAGACGTCTCTCTGCTGAAACCGGGATCCAAAAAGAGACCGAACCCCCTAGACTCCTGCTTTTAACTCTTTGTGTTCTCAGAGGCAGGTCCAAACCTGCGAGTGACCAATCTAGGTGCCAGCAGAAAAGCTGATTACTAATTGGCCTGCTTACCTCTCCCTGGAAAAATTCACCTCCCCCAGCAACCACGACACTGTCGTGTTACAAAGGGATCAAAGATGGAGCTAGCACCTCGGTGGTGTCACCAAGGGAGCAAACCTGAAGCTGCAACATCTAAGTTGTCACCAAGGAAGCAAAGCTGGGGCTGCAAAATCTGTGAGGTCAAAAATGGTTGAAAGATGGGGCACAGAGCTCTGTCGTGTCACAAAGGGATCAAAAGGGATCAATGATGGGGCTGCCACCTCTGTAGTGTCACCAAGGAAGAAACCTGTTGCTGCCACCTCTCTGGTGTCACAAATAGACCAAAGCTGAGGCTGCCAAATCTGTGAGGGTACGAAGAAAGCAAACCTGTTTCTGCCACTTCTGTGGTGTCACCAAGGGAGCAAAGCCGGGCCTGCCACCACCAATAGACCAAAACTGGTTCTGACAAAATCTGTCTGATCACAAAGGTTTGAAAGCTGGGGCTGCAACCTCTGATGTCACAAAGGGACCAAAGCAGAAGCTGCCAATTCTGTGAGGTCACAAACGAAGCAAAACTGGGGCTGCCTTAACTGTGGTATCACAAAGGGAGCAAAGATACGGCTGCCATATCTGTGGTGTCACAACGGAAGCAAATCTGTGGCTGCCACATCTGTGGTGTCACCAAGGGAGAAAAGCCTGGTCTGCCACTTCTGTGGTGTCACAAATAGACCACAGCTGGTGCTGACAATACTATCTGGTCACAAAGGGTTGAAAGCAGGGGCTGCCTCATCTGTGATGTCACAAAGGAAGCAATGCTGAAGCTGCCAAATCTGTGAGGTCACAAACGAAGCAAAACTGGGCCTGCCTCATCTGTGGTGTCACAAAGGGATCATGGATAGGGCTGCCACCTCTGTGGTGTAAACAAGGAAGCATAGCTGGGGCTGCCAAATCTGTCAGGTCCCAAAGGGTTGAAAGTGTGGTCATGCATGACTGTCGTGTTACAAAGGGATCAAAGATGGGGCTGCCACCTCGGTGGTGTCACCAACGGAGAGCAGATGCGGCTACCACATCTGAGCTGTTCACCAAGGAAGCAAAGCTGGGTCTGCCAAATTAGTGAGGCCAAAAATGGTTGAATGCTGGGGCATGGAGCTCTGTCGGTCACAAAGGAATCAAAGATGGGGCGGCCACCTCTGTGGTGTAAAAAAGGGATCAAAGATAGGGCTGCCACTTCTGTGGTGCCACCAAGAGAGCAATGCGGGGCCTGCCACCTCTTTGGTGTCACAAATAGACCAAAGCTGGGTCTGCTAAATCTGTCAGGTCACAAAGGGTTGAAAGCTGGGGCTGCAACCTCTGTGGTGTCACAAAGGGAGCAAAGCTGAAGCTGCCAAATCTGTGAGGTCCCAGAGAGTTGAAAGCTGGGTCATGCCTCACTGTCGTGTTACCAAGAGCTCACAGATGGAGCTAGCACCTCGGTGGTGTCACCAAGGAAGCAAAGCTGTGGCTGCAAAATCTGTGTAGTCAAAAAGTCTTGAAAGCTGGGACATGAAGCTCTGTCGTGTCACAAAGGGATCAAAGATGGGGCTGTCACCTCTGTGGTGTCACCAAGGGAGCAAAGCCAGGCCTGTCATCTCTGTGGTGTCACAAAAGCAGCAAAGCTGTGGCTTCCACCTCTGTGATGTCACAAAGGTTTGAAAGCCGGGGCATGCAGCTCTGTCATGTCACAAAGGGATTAAAGCTGTGGAGCCACCTCTGTGGGGTCATCAAGGCAGCAAAGCTGTGGCTGCCACCTCTGTGGTGTCACAAATACACCAAAGCTGAGGCTGCTTAATCTGTGAGGGCAGAAAGGAAGCAAACCTGTTTCTGCCCCGTCTGAGGTGTCACCAAGGGAGCAAACCTAAGGCTGCCGCCACTACGGTGTCAAAATGAGAGGAATGGTGGGGATTCCAGTGCTGTAGTGTCAATGAGACTAGCCCTTTTCAAGAGCTCTCCAGCTCCCTACCAAGGGGCCTTTTTCACAGGGCTGCAAAAATGCTCTTTTCAAAAAGAGAAGAAAAGGCTGTCGTCAAGCTTTTTTTGCTGCACATGTTCCTCATAAACGCTGATTGCTTGCATTCTCAGGTGCTGTGCATCTACAGGTGAAAGTACTGAGGTTGGGAGCAGCTCTGCTGGGTTAAAGAGTGGTGTGTTTCTTGGTGGGTTTTGGTGTTTCAGTTCTTGAATTGTACCTATCTGTTCTGGGCAGAGCTCTATTACTGGATGTGACACTTGGATGTGGGAGAGTGGAGCTGGCCAAGAGGACCTTGTCGGAGCAGAGTGCAGAGGAATCCAGATGAGCCCAGGGTGAAGCCAGTCAGGTAAGGCTCAGTTGTGCTGACTTTACAGAGCCCTGGATGCTTCCTTGGGGAGTGTCCTGGGAGGGAATGTCGGGGCTGCCCCCTCTGTTGTGTCACAAAAGGATAAAAGCCTGGGCTGGCTCCTCTGTGGTGTCAAAAAGGCAGCAAAGGTGGGACTGCCATTTCTGTGTTGTCACAAAGGGTTGAAAGCTGGAGAATGCATCTCTGTCGTGTCACAAAGGGACCAAGATGGGGATGCCACTTCTGTGTTGTCACCAAGGGAGCAAAGCCGGGCCTACCACCTCTGTGGTGTCACATATTAGACCAAAGCTGGGGCTGCTAAATCTGTCAAGTCACAAAGGGTTGAAAGCTGGGGCTGCCACCTCTGTGGTGTCACAAAGGGAGCAAAGCTGAAGCTGCCAAATCTGTGAGGTCCCAAAGGGTTGAAAGCAGGGCCATGCATCACTGTCGTGTTACAAAGAGATCAAAGATGGGGCTAGCACCTCGGTGGTGTCACCAAGGAAGCAAAGCTAGGGCTGCCAAATCTGTGAGGCCAAAAATGGTTGAAAGCTGGGGCATGGAGCTCTGTCGCATCACAAAGGAATCAAAGAAGGGCCTGCCACCTCTGTTGTGCCACCAAGGGAGCAATGCGGGGCCTGCCACCTCTTTGGTATCACAAATAGACCAAAGCTGGGGCTGCAAAATCTGTCAGGTCACAAAGGGTTGAAAGCTAGGGCTGCAACCTCTGTGTTGTCGCAAAGGGAGCAAACCTGGGGCTGCCAGCTCTGTGGTGTCACAAAGTGAGCAAACCTGGGGCTGCCAAATTTGTGATGTCACCAAGGAAGCAAATCTTTTGCTGCAACCTCCCTGGTGTCACAAATAGAATAAAAGCTGAAGCTGCTAAATCTGTGAGGGCACAAAGGAAGCAAACCTGCGGCTGCCAAATCTGTGATGTCACAAAGGAAGCAAACCTGGGGCTGCCTCCTCTGTGGTGTCACCAAGGGTTGAAAGCTGGGATTGCAACCTCTGTGAGGTCACAAAGGTAGCAAAGCTGAAGCTGCCAAATCTGTGATGTCACAAATGGAGCCAACCTGGGGCTGCCAGATCTATGGTGTAACCAAGGAAGCAAAGCTGGGGCTGCCAAATCTGTGAAGTCCCAAAGGGTTGGAAGTTGGGTCATGCATCACTGTCGTGTTACAAAGGGATCAAAGATGGGGCTAGACCCTCGGTGGTGGCACCAAGGGAGCAAACCTGGGGCTGCCACATCTGAGTTGTCACCAAGGAAGCAAAGCTGGGGCTTCAAAATCTGTGAGGTCAAAAATGGTTGAAAGCTGGGGCATGAAGCTCTGTCGTTTCACAAAGGGATCAATGATGGGGCTGCCACCTCTGTGGTGTCACCAAGGAAGAAACCTGTTGCTGCCACCTGTCTGGTGTCACAAATAGACCAAAGCTGAGGCTGCCAAATCTGAGAGGGCACAAAGAAAGCAAACCTGTTTCTGCCACTTTTGTGGTGTCACCAAGGGAGCAAAGCCGGGCCTGCCACCACCAATAGACCAAAACTGGTTCTGACAAAATCTGTCTGATCACAAAGGTTTGAAAGCTGGGGCTGCAACCTCTGTGGTGACACAAAGGGACCAAAGCAGAAGCTGCCAATTCTGTGAGGTCACAAACGAAGCAAAACTGGGGCTGCCTCATCTGTGGTGTCACAAAGGGATCAAAGATGGGGCTGCCACCTCTGTGGTGTCACAAAGTGACCAAAGCGAGGGCTTCAAAATCTGTCAGGTCTCAAACAATTGAAAGTTGGGTCATGCATCACTGTCGTATTACAAAGGGATCAAAGATGGGGCTAGCACCTCTGTGGTGTCACCAAGGGAGAACAGATGCGGCTACCACATCTGAGTTGTCACCAAGGAAGCAAAGCTGGTGCTGCCAAATTAGTGAGGCCAGAAATGGTTGAATGCTGGGGCATGGAGCTCTGTCACGTCACAAAGGAATCAAAGATGGGGCTGCCACCTCTTTGGTGTCACAAATAGACCAAAGCTGGGGCTGCTAAATCTGTCAGGTCACAAAGGGTTGAAAGGTGGGGCTGCAACCTCTGTGGTGTCACAAAGCTGAAGCTGCCAATTCTGTGAGGTCCCAAAGGGTTCAAGGTTGGGTCATGCATCACTGTCGTGTTACCAAGAGCTCACAGAAGGGGCTAGCACCTCGGTGGTGTCACCAAGGAAGCAAAGCTGTGGCTTCCAAATCTGTGTAGTCAAAAAGTTTTGAAAGCTGGGGCATGCAGCTCTGTCATGTCACAAAGGGATCAAAGATGGGGCTGTCACCTCTGTGGTGTCACCAAGGGAGCAAAGCCGGGCCTGCGACATCTGTGGTGTCACCAAGGCAGCAAAGCTGTGGCTGCTACCTCTGTGGTGTCACAAATACACCAAAGCTGAAGCTGCTAAATCTGTGAGGGCACAAAGGAAGAAAACCTGGGGCTGCCACTACTCTGGTGGCACCAAGGCAACAAAGCTGGGGCTGCCACCTCTCTGGTGTCACAAATAGAACAAAGCTGAGGCTGCTAAATCTGTGAGGGCACAAAGGAAGAAAACTTGTTGCTGCCCCATCTGAGGTGTCACCAAGGGAGCAAACCTGGGGCTGCCGCCTCTACGGTGTCAAAATGGGAGGAATGGTGGGGATTCCAGTGCTGTAGTGTCAATGAGACTAGCCCTTTTCAAGAGCTCTCCAGCTCCCTACCAAGGGGCCTTTTTCACAGGGCTGCAAAAATGCTCTTTTTGAAAAGAGAAGAAAAGGCTGTCGTCAAGCTTTTTTTGCTGCACATGTTCCTCATAAACGCTGATTGCTTGCATTCTCAGGTGCTGTGCATCTACAGGTGAAAGTACTGAGGTTGGGAGCAGCTCTGCTGGGTGAAAGAGTGGTGTGTTTCTTGGTGGGTTTTGGTGTTTCAGTTCTTGAATTGTACCTATCTGTTCTGGGCAGAGCTCTATTACTGGATGTGACACTTGGATGTGGGAGAGTGGAGCTGGCCAAGGGGACCTTGTCGGAGCAGAGTGCAGAGGAATCCAGATGAGCCCAGGGTGAAGCCAGTCAGGTAAGGCTCAGTTGTGTTGACTTTACAGAGCCCTGGATGCTTCCTTGGGGAGTGTCCTGGGAGGGAATATCGGGGCTGCCCCCTCTGTTGTGTCACAAAAGGATAAAAGCCTGGGCTGGCTCCTCTGTGGTGTCACAAAGGCAGCAAAGGTGGGACTGCCACTTCTGTGGTGTCACAAAGGGTTGAAAGCTGGAGAATGCATCTCTGTCGTGTCACAAAGGGACCAAGATGGGGATGCCACTTCTGTGGTGTCACCAAGGGAGCAAAGATGGGGCTGCCACCTCTGTGGTGTCACATATTAGACCAAAGCTGGGGCTGCTAAATCTGTCAAGTCACAAAGGGTTGAAAGCTGGGGCTGCCAAATCTGTGAGGTCC
Source organism: Prinia subflava (assembly GCF_021018805.1). Lineage (NCBI taxonomy): Eukaryota > Metazoa > Chordata > Aves > Passeriformes > Cisticolidae > Prinia > Prinia subflava. The sequence goes on from NC_086258.1 coordinate 22,846,286, forward strand.
CAAAGGGTTGAAAGCAGGGCCATGCATCACTGTCGTGTTACAAAGGGATCAAAGATGGGGCTAGCACCTCGGTGGTGTCACCAAGGAAGCAAAGCTGGGGCTGCCAAATCTGTGAGGCCAAAAATGGTTGAATGCTGGGTCATGGAGCTCAGTCGCGTCACAAAGAAATAAAAGAAGGGCCTGCCACCTCTGTGGTGTCACCAAGGAAGAAACCTGTTGCTGCCACCTCTCTGGTGTCACAAATAGACCAAAGCTGAGGCTGCCAAATCTGAGAGGGCACAAAGAAAGCAAACCTGTTTCTGCCACTTCTGTGGTGTCACCAAGGGAGCAAAGCCGGGCCTGCCACCACCAATAGACCAAAACTGGTTCTGACAAAATCTGTCTGATCACAAAGGTTTGAAAGCTGGGGCTGCAACCTCTGTGGTGTCACAAAGGGACCAAAGCAGAAGCTGCCAATTCTGTGAGGTCACAAACGAAGCAAAACTGGGGCTGCCTCATCTGTGGTGTCACAAAGGGATCAAAGATGGGGCTGCCACCTCTGTGGTGTCACAAAGTGACCAAAGCTGGGGCTTCAAAATCTGTCAGGTCTCAAACAATTGAAAGTTGGGTCATGCATCACTGTCGTATTACAAAGGGATCAAAGATGGGGCTAGCACCTCTGTGGTGTCACCAAGGGAGAACAGATGCGGCTACCACATCTGAGTTGTCACCAAGGAAGCAAAGCTGGTGCTGCCAAATTAGTGAGGCCAGAAATGGTTGAATGCTGGGGCATGGAGCTCTGTCACGTCACAAAGGAATCAAAGATGGGGCTGCCACCTCTTTGGTGTCACAAATAGACCAAAGCTGGGGCTGCTAAATCTGTCAGGTCACAAAGGGTTGAAAGGTGGGGCTGCAACCTCTGTGGTGTCACAAAGCTGAAGCTGCCAATTCTGTGAGGTCCCAAAGGGTTCAAGGTTGGGTCATGCATCACTGTCGTGTTACCAAGAGCTCACAGATGGGGCTAGCACCTCGGTGGTGTCACCAAGGAAGCAAAGCTGTGGCTTCCAAATCTGTGTAGTCAAAAAGTTTTGAAAGCTGGGGCATGCAGCTCTGTCATGTCACAAAGGGATCAAAGATGGGGCTGTCACCTCTGTGGTGTCACCAAGGGAGCAAAGCCGGGCCTGCCACCTCTGTGGTGTCACAAAAATATCAAAGCTGTGGCTTCCACTTCTATGATGTCACAAAGGTTTGAAAGCTGGGGCATGCAGCTCTGTCATGTCACAAAGGGATCAAAGCTGTGGCTGCCACCTCTCTAGTGTCATCAAGGGAGAAAAGCTGAGGCTGCCACCTCTGTGGTGTCACCAAGGGAGCAAAGCCGGGCCTGCGACATCTGTGGTGTCACCAAGGCAGCAAAGCTGTGGCTGCTACCTCTGTGGTGTCACAAATACACCAAAGCTGAAGCTGCTAAATCTGTGAGGGCACAAAGGAAGAAAACCTGGGGCTGCCACTACTCTGGTGGCACCAAGGCAACAAAGCTGGGGCTGCCACCTCTCTGGTGTCACAAATAGAACAAAGCTGAGGCTGCTAAATCTGTGAGGGCACAAAGGAAGAAAACTTGTTGCTGCCCCATCTGAGGTGTCACCAAGGGAGCAAACCTGGGGCTGCCGCCTCTACGGTGTCAAAATGGGAGGAATGGTGGGGATTCCAGTGCTGTAGTGTCAATGAGACTAGCCCTTTTCAAGAGCTCTCCAGCTCCCTACCAAGGGGCCTTTTTCACAGGGCTGCAAAAATGCTCTTTTTGAAAAGAGAAGAAAAGGCTGTCGTCAAGCATTTTTTGCTGCACATGTTCCTCATAAACGCTGATTGCTTGCATTCTCAGGTGCTGTGCATCTACAGGTGAAAGTACTGAGGTTGGGAGCAGCTCTGCTGGGTGAAAGAGTGGTGTGTTTCTTGGTGGGTTTTGGTGTTTCAGTTCTTGAATTGTACCTATCTGTTCTGGGCAGAGCTCTATTACTGGATGTGACACTTGGATGTGGGAGAGTGGAGCTGGCCAAGGGGACCTTGTCGGAGCAGAGTGCAGAGGAATCCAGATGAGCCCAGGGTGAAGCCAGTCAGGTAAGGCTCAGTTGTGTTGACTTTACAGAGCCCTGGATGCTTCCTTGGGGAGTGTCCTGGGAGGGAATATCGGGGCTGCCCCCTCTGTTGTGTCACAAAAGGATAAAAGCGTGGGCTGGCTCCTCTGTGGTGTCACAAAGGCAGCAAAGGTGGGACTGCCACTTCTGTGGTGTCACAAAGGGTTGAAAGCTGGAGAATGCATCTCTGTCGTGTCACAAAGGGACCAAGATGGGGATGCCACTTCTGTGGTGTCACCAAGGGAGCAAAGATGGGGCTGCCACCTCTGTGGTGTCACATATTAGACCAAAGCTGGGGCTGCTAAATCTGTCAAGTCACAAAGGGTTGAAAGCTGGGGCTGCCACCTCTGTGGTGTCACAAAGGGAGCAAAGCTGGGGCTGCCAAATCTGTGAGGTCCCAAAGGGTTGAAAGCAGGGCCATGCATCACTGTCGTGTTACAAAGAGATCAAAGATGGGGCTAGCACCTCGGTGGTGTCACCAAGGAAGCAAAGCTGGGGCTGCCAAATCTGTGAGGCCAAAAATGGTTGAATGCTGGGTCATGGAGCTCTGTCGCGTCACAAAGAAATAAAAGAAGGGCCTGCCACCTCTGTGTTGCCACCAAGGGAGCAATGCGGGGCCTGCCACCTCTTTGGTATCACAAATAGACCAAAGCTGGGCCTGCAAAATCTGTCAGGTCACAAAGGGTTGAAAGCTGGGGTTGCAACCTCTGTGTTGTCGCAAAGGGAGCAAACCTGGGGCTGCCATATCTGTGGTGTCACAAAGGAAGTAAACCTGGGGCTGCCAGCTCTGTGGTGTCACAAAGTGAGCAAACCTGGGGCTGCCACTTCTGTGGATTCACCAAGGAAGCAAATCTTTTGCTGCAACCTCCCTGGTGTCACAAATAGAACAAAGCTGAAGCTGCTAAATCTGTGAGGGCACAAAGGAAGCAAACCTGCGGCTGCCAAATCTGTGATGTCACAAAGGAAGCAAACCTGTGGCTGCCTCCTCTGTGGTGTCACCAAGGGTTGAAAGCTGGGATTGCAGCCTCTGTGAGGTCACAAAGGGAGCAAAGCTGAAGCTGCCAAATCTGTGATGTCACAAATGGAGCCAACCTGGGGCTGCCAGATCTATGGTGTAACCAAGGAAGCAAAGCTGGGGCTGCCAAATCTGTGAGGTCCCAAAGGGTTGAAAGTTGGGTCATGCATCACTGTCGTGTTACAAAGGGATCAAAGATGGGGCTGCCACCTCTGTGGTGTCACCAAGGAAGAAACCTGTTGCTGCCACCTCTCTGGTGTCACAAATAGACCAAAGCTGAGGCTGCCAAATCTGAGAGGGCACAAAGAAAGCAAACCTGTTTCTGCCACTTCTGTGGTGTCACCAAGGGAGCAAAGCCGGGCCTGCCACCACCAATAGACCAAAACTGGTTCTGACAAAATCTGTCTGATCACAAAGGTTTGAAAGCTGGGGCTGCAACCTCTGTGGTGTCACAAAGGGACCAAAGCAGAAGCTGCCAATTCTGTGAGGTCACAAACGAAGCAAAACTGGGGCTGCCTCATCTGTGGTGTCACAAAGGGATCAAAGATGGGGCTGCCACCTCTGTGGTGTCACAAAGTGACCAAAGCTGGGGCTTCAAAATCTGTCAGGTCTCAAACAATTGAAAGTTGGGTCATGCATCACTGTCGTATTACAAAGGGATCAAAGATGGGGCTAGCACCTCTGTGGTGTCACCAAGGGAGAACAGATGCGGCTACCACATCTGAGTTGTCACCAAGGAAGCAAAGCTGGTGCTGCCAAATTAGTGAGGCCAGAAATGGTTGAATGCTGGGGCATGGAGCTCTGTCACGTCACAAAGGAATCAAAGATGGGGCTGCCACCTCTTTGGTGTCACAAATAGACCAAAGCTGGGGCTGCTAAATCTGTCAGGTCACAAAGGGTTGAAAGGTGGGGCTGCAACCTCTGTGGTGTCACAAAGCTGAAGCTGCCAATTCTGTGAGGTCCCAAAGGGTTCAAGGTTGGGTCATGCATCACTGTCGTGTTACCAAGAGCTCACAGATGGGGCTAGCACCTCGGTGGTGTCACCAAGGAAGCAAAGCTGTGGCTTCCAAATCTGTGTAGTCAAAAAGTTTTGAAAGCTGGGGCATGCAGCTCTGTCATGTCACAAAGGGATCAAAGATGGGGCTGTCACCTCTGTGGTGTCACCAAGGGAGCAAAGCCGGGCCTGCCACCTCTGTGGTGTCACAAAAATATCAAAGCTGTGGCTTCCACTTCTATGATGTCACAAAGGTTTGAAAGCTGGGGCATGCAGCTCTGTCATGTCACAAAGGGATCAAAGCTGTGGCTGCCACCTCTCTAGTGTCATCAAGGGAGAAAAGCTGAGGCTGCCACCTCTGTGGTGTCACCAAGGGAGCAAAGCCGGGCCTGCGACATCTGTGGTGTCACCAAGGCAGCAAAGCTGTGGCTGCTACCTCTGTGGTGTCACAAATACACCAAAGCTGAAGCTGCTAAATCTGTGAGGGCACAAAGGAAGAAAACCTGGGGCTGCCACTACTCTGGTGGCACCAAGGCAACAAAGCTGGGGCTGCCACCTCTCTGGTGTCACAAATAGAACAAAGCTGAGGCTGCTAAATCTGTGAGGGCACAAAGGAAGAAAACTTGTTGCTGCCCCATCTGAGGTGTCACCAAGGGAGCAAACCTGGGGCTGCCGCCTCTACGGTGTCAAAATGGGAGGAATGGTGGGGATTCCAGTGCTGTAGTGTCAATGAGACTAGCCCTTTTCAAGAGCTCTCCAGCTCCCTACCAAGGGGCCTTTTTCACAGGGCTGCAAAAATGCTCTTTTTGAAAAGAGAAGAAAAGGCTGTCGTCAAGCATTTTTTGCTGCACATGTTCCTCATAAACGCTGATTGCTTGCATTCTCAGGTGCTGTGCATCTACAGGTGAAAGTACTGAGGTTGGGAGCAGCTCTGCTGGGTGAAAGAGTGGTGTGTTTCTTGGTGGGTTTTGGTGTTTCAGTTCTTGAATTGTACCTATCTGTTCTGGGCAGAGCTCTATTACTGGATGTGACACTTGGATGTGGGAGAGTGGAGCTGGCCAAGGGGACCTTGTCGGAGCAGAGTGCAGAGGAATCCAGATGAGCCCAGGGTGAAGCCAGTCAGGTAAGGCTCAGTTGTGTTGACTTTACAGAGCCCTGGATGCTTCCTTGGGGAGTGTCCTGGGAGGGAATATCGGGGCTGCCCCCTCTGTTGTGTCACAAAAGGATAAAAGCGTGGGCTGGCTCCTCTGTGGTGTCACAAAGGCAGCAAAGGTGGGACTGCCACTTCTGTGGTGTCACAAAGGGTTGAAAGCTGGAGAATGCATCTCTGTCGTGTCACAAAGGGACCAAGATGGGGATGCCACTTCTGTGGTGTCACCAAGGGAGCAAAGATGGGGCTGCCACCTCTGTGGTGTCACATATTAGACCAAAGCTGGGGCTGCTAAATCTGTCAAGTCACAAAGGGTTGAAAGCTGGGGCTGCCACCTCTGTGGTGTCACAAAGGGAGCAAAGCTGGGGCTGCCAAATCTGTGAGGTCCCAAAGGGTTGAAAGCAGGGCCATGCATCACTGTCGTGTTACAAAGAGATCAAAGATGGGGCTAGCACCTCGGTGGTGTCACCAAGGAAGCAAAGCTGGGGCTGCCAAATCTGTGAGGCCAAAAATGGTTGAATGCTGGGTCATGGAGCTCTGTCGCGTCACAAAGAAATAAAAGAAGGGCCTGCCACCTCTGTGTTGCCACCAAGGGAGCAATGCGGGGCCTGCCACCTCTTTGGTATCACAAATAGACCAAAGCTGGGCCTGCAAAATCTGTCAGGTCACAAAGGGTTGAAAGCTGGGGTTGCAACCTCTGTGTTGTCGCAAAGGGAGCAAACCTGGGGCTGCCATATCTGTGGTGTCACAAAGGAAGTAAACCTGGGGCTGCCAGCTCTGTGGTGTCACAAAGTGAGCAAACCTGGGGCTGCCACTTCTGTGGATTCACCAAGGAAGCAAATCTTTTGCTGCAACCTCCCTGGTGTCACAAATAGAACAAAGCTGAAGCTGCTAAATCTGTGAGGGCACAAAGGAAGCAAACCTGCGGCTGCCAAATCTGTGATGTCACAAAGGAAGCAAACCTGTGGCTGCCTCCTCTGTGGTGTCACCAAGGGTTGAAAGCTGGGATTGCAGCCTCTGTGAGGTCACAAAGGGAGCAAAGCTGAAGCTGCCAAATCTGTGATGTCACAAATGGAGCCAACCTGGGGCTGCCAGATCTATGGTGTAACCAAGGAAGCAAAGCTGGGGCTGCCAAATCTGTGAGGTCCCAAAGGGTTGAAAGTTGGGTCATGCATCACTGTCGTGTTACAAAGGGATCAAAGATGGGGCTGCCACCTCTGTGGTGTCACCAAGGAAGAAACCTGTTGCTGCCACCTCTCTGGTGTCACAAATAGACCAAAGCTGAGGCTGCCAAATCTGAGAGGGCACAAAGAAAGCAAACCTGTTTCTGCCACTTCTGTGGTGTCACCAAGGGAGCAAAGCCGGGCCTGCCACCACCAATAGACCAAAACTGGTTCTGACAAAATCTGTCTGATCACAAAGGTTTGAAAGCTGGGGCTGCAACCTCTGTGGTGTCACAAAGGGACCAAAGCAGAAGCTGCCAATTCTGTGAGGTCACAAACGAAGCAAAACTGGGGCTGCCTCATCTGTGGTGTCACAAAGGGATCAAAGATGGGGCTGCCACCTCTGTGGTGTCACAAAGTGACCAAAGCTGGGGCTTCAAAATCTGTCAGGTCTCAAACAATTGAAAGTTGGGTCATGCATCACTGTCGTATTACAAAGGGATCAAAATGGGGCTAGCACCTCTGTGGTGTCACCAAGGGAGAACAGATGCGGCTACCACATCTGAGTTGTCACCAAGGAAGCAAAGCTGGTGCTGCCAAATTAGTGAGGCCAGAAATGGTTGAATGCTGGGGCATGGAGCTCTGTCACGTCACAAAGGAATCAAAGATGGGGCTGCCACCTCTTTGGTGTCACAAATAGACCAAAGCTGGGGCTGCTAAATCTGTCAGGTCACAAAGGGTTGAAAGGTGGGGCTGCAACCTCTGTGGTGTCACAAAGCTGAAGCTGCCAATTCTGTGAGGTCCCAAAGGGTTCAAGGTTGGGTCATGCATCACTGTCGTGTTACCAAGAGCTCACAGATGGGGCTAGCACCTCGGTGGTGTCACCAAGGAAGCAAAGCTGTGGCTTCCAAATCTGTGTAGTCAAAAAGTTTTGAAAGCTGGGGCATGCAGCTCTGTCATGTCACAAAGGGATCAAAGATGGGGCTGTAACCTCTGTGGTGTCACCAAGGGAGCAAAGCCGGGCCTGCCACCTCTGTGGTGTCACAAAAATATCAAAGCTGTGGCTTCCACTTCTATGATGTCACAAAGGTTTGAAAGCTGGGGCATGCAGCTCTGTCATGTCACAAAGGGATCAAAGCTGTGGCTGCCACCTCTCTAGTGTCATCAAGGGAGAAAAGCTGAGGCTGCCACCTCTGTGGTGTCACCAAGGGAGCAAAGCCGGGCCTGCGACATCTGTGGTGTCACCAAGGCAGCAAAGCTGTGGCTGCTACCTCTGTGGTGTCACAAATACACCAAAGCTGAAGCTGCTAAATCTGTGAGGGCACAAAGGAAGAAAACCTGGGGCTGCCACTACTCTGGTGGCACCAAGGCAACAAAGCTGGGGCTGCCACCTCTCTGGTGTCACAAATACACCAAAGCTGAGGCTGCTAAATCTGTGAGGGCACAAAGGAAGAAAACTTGTTGCTGCCCCATCTGAGGTGTCACCAAGGGAGCAAACCTGGGGCTGCCGCCTCTACGGTGTCAAAATGGGAGGAATGGTGGGGATTCCAGTGCTGTAGTGTCAATGAGACTAGCCCTTTTCAAGAGCTCTCCAGCTCCCTACCAAGGGGCCTTTTTCACAGGGCTGCAAAAATGCTCTTTTTGAAAAGAGAAGAAAAGGCTGTCGTCAAGCATTTTTTGCTGCACATGTTCCTCATAAACGCTGATTGCTTGCATTCTCAGGTGCTGTGCATCTACAGGTGAAAGTACTGAGGTTGGGAGCAGCTCTGCTGGGTGAAAGAGTGGTGTGTTTCTTGGTGGGTTTTGGTGTTTCAGTTCTTGAATTGTACCTATCTGTTCTGGGCAGAGCTCTATTACTGGATGTGACACTTGGATGTGGGAGAGTGGAGCTGGCCAAGGGGACCTTGTCGGAGCAGAGTGCAGAGGAATCCAGATGAGCCCAGGGTGAAGCCAGTCAGGTAAGGCTCAGTTGTGTTGACTTTACAGAGCCCTGGATGCTTCCTTGGGGAGTGTCCTGGGAGGGAATATCGGGGCTGCCCCCTCTGTTGTGTCACAAAAGGATAAAAGCGTGGGCTGGCTCCTCTGTGGTGTCACAAAGGCAGCAAAGGTGGGACTGCCACTTCTGTGGTGTCACAAAGGGTTGAAAGCTGGAGAATGCATCTCTGTCGTGTCACAAAGGGACCAAGATGGGGATGCCACTTCTGTGGTGTCACCAAGGGAGCAAAGATGGGGCTGCCACCTCTGTGGTGTCACATATTAGACCAAAGCTGGGGCTGCTAAATCTGTCAAGTCACAAAGGGTTGAAAGCTGGGGCTGCCACCTCTGTGGTGTCACAAAGGGAGCAAAGCTGGGGCTGCCAAATCTGTGAGGTCCCAAAGGGTTGAAAGCAGGGCCATGCATCACTGTCGTGTTACAAAGGGATCAAAGATGGGGCTAGCACCTCGGTGGTGTCACCAAGGAAGCAAAGCTGGGGCTGCCAAATCTGTGAGGCCAAAAATGGTTGAATGCTGGGTCATGGAGCTCAGTCGCGTCACAAAGAAATAAAAGAAGGGCCTGCCACCTCTGTGGTGTCACCAAGGAAGAAACCTGTTGCTGCCACCTCTCTGGTGTCACAAATAGACCAAAGCTGAGGCTGCCAAATCTGAGAGGGCACAAAGAAAGCAAACCTGTTTCTGCCACTTCTGTGGTGTCACCAAGGGAGCAAAGCCGGGCCTGCCACCACCAATAGACCAAAACTGGTTCTGACAAAATCTGTCTGATCACAGAGGTTTGAAAGCTGGGGCTGCAACCTCTGTGGTGTCACAAAGGGACCAAAGCAGAAGCTGCCAATTCTGTGAGGTCACAAACGAAGCAAAACTGGGGCTGCCTCATCTGTGGTGTCACAAAGGGATCAAAGATGGGGCTGCCACCTCTGTGGTGTCACAAAGTGACCAAAGCTGGGGCTTCAAAATCTGTCAGGTCTCAAACAATTGAAAGTTGGGTCATGCATCACTGTCGTATTACAAAGGGATCAAAGATGGGGCTAGCACCTCTGTGGTGTCACCAAGGGAGAACAGATGCGGCTACCACATCTGAGTTGTCACCAAGGAAGCAAAGCTGGTGCTGCCAAATTAGTGAGGCCAGAAATGGTTGAATGCTGGGGCATGGAGCTCTGTCACGTCACAAAGGAATCAAAGATGGGGCTGCCACCTCTTTGGTGTCACAAATAGACCAAAGCTGGGGCTGCTAAATCTGTCAGGTCACAAAGGGTTGAAAGGTGGGGCTGCAACCTCTGTGGTGTCACAAAGCTGAAGCTGCCAATTCTGTGAGGTCCCAAAGGGTTCAAGGTTGGGTCATGCATCACTGTCGTGTTACCAAGAGCTCACAGATGGGGCTAGCACCTCGGTGGTGTCACCAAGGAAGCAAAGCTGTGGCTTCCAAATCTGTGTAGTCAAAAAGTTTTGAAAGCTGGGGCATGCAGCTCTGTCATGTCACAAAGGGATCAAAGATGGGGCTGTCACCTCTGTGGTGTCACCAAGGGAGCAAAGCCGGGCCTGCCACCTCTGTGGTGTCACAAAAATATCAAAGCTGTGGCTTCCACTTCTATGATGTCACAAAGGTTTGAAAGCTGGGGCATGCAGCTCTGTCATGTCACAAAGGGATCAAAGCTGTGGCTGCCACCTCTCTAGTGTCATCAAGGGAGAAAAGCTGAGGCTGCCACCTCTGTGGTGTCACCAAGGGAGCAAAGCCGGGCCTGCGACATCTGTGGTGTCACCAAGGCAGCAAAGCTGTGGCTGCTACCTCTGTGGTGTCACAAATACACCAAAGCTGAAGCTGCTAAATCTGTGAGGGCACAAAGGAAGAAAACCTGGGGCTGCCACTACTCTGGTGGCACCAAGGCAACAAAGCTGGGGCTGCCACCTCTCTGGTGTCACAAATAGAACAAAGCTGAGGCTGCTAAATCTGTGAGGGCACAAAGGAAGCAAACTTGTTGCTGCCCCATCTGAGGTGTCACCAAGGGAGCAAACCTGGGGCTGCCGCCTCTACGGTGTCAAAATGGGAGGAATGGTGGGGATTCCAGTGCTGTAGTGTCAATGAGACTAGCCCTTTTCAAGAGCTCTCCAGCTCCCTACCAAGGGGCCTTTTTCACAGGGCTGCAAAAATGCTCTTTTTGAAAAGAGAAGAAAAGGCTGTCGTCAAGCATTTTTTGCTGCACATGTTCCTCATAAACGCTGATTGCTTGCATTCTCAGGTGCTGTGCATCTACAGGTGAAAGTACTGAGGTTGGGAGCAGCTCTGCTGGGTGAAAGAGTGGTGTGTTTCTTGGTGGGTTTTGGTGTTTCAGTTCTTGAATTGTACCTATCTGTTCTGGGCAGAGCTCTATTACTGGATGTGACACTTGGATGTGGGAGAGTGGAGCTGGCCAAGGGGACCTTGTCGGAGCAGAGTGCAGAGGAATCCAGATGAGCCCAGGGTGAAGCCAGTCAGGTAAGGCTCAGTTGTGTTGACTTTACAGAGCCCTGGATGCTTCCTTGGGGAGTGTCCTGGGAGGGAATATCGGGGCTGCCCCCTCTGTTGTGTCACAAAAGGATAAAAGCGTGGGCTGGCTCCTCTGTGGTGTCACAAAGGCAGCAAAGGTGGGACTGCCACTTCTGTGGTGTCACAAAGGGTTGAAAGCTGGAGAATGCATCTCTGTCGTGTCACAAAGGGACCAAGATGGGGATGCCACTTCTGTGGTGTCACCAAGGGAGCAAAGATGGGGCTGCCACCTCTGTGGTGTCACATATTAGACCAAAGCTGGGGCTGCTAAATCTGTCAAGTCACAAAGGGTTGAAAGCTGGGGCTGCCACCTCTGTGGTGTCACAAAGGGAGCAAAGCTGGGGCTGCCAAATCTGTGAGGTCCCAAAGGGTTGAAAGCAGGGCCATGCATCACTGTCGTGTTACAAAGAGATCAAAGATGGGGCTAGCACCTCGGTGGTGTCACCAAGGAAGCAAAGCTGGGGCTGCCAAATCTGTGAGGCCAAAAATGGTTGAATGCTGGGTCATGGAGCTCAGTCGCGTCACAAAGAAATAAAAGAAGGGCCTGCCACCTCTGTGGTGTCACCAAGGAAGAAACCTGTTGCTGCCACCTGTCTGGTGTCACAAATAGACCAAAGCTGAGGCTGCCAAATCTGAGAGGGCACAAAGAAAGCAAACCTGTTTCTGCCACTTCTGTGGTGTCACCAAGGGAGCAAAGCCGGGCCTGCCACCACCAATAGACCAAAACTGGTTCTGACAAAATCTGTCTGATCACAAAGGTTTGAAAGCTGGGGCTGCAACCTCTGTGGTGTCACAAAGGGACCAAAGCAGAAGCTGCCAATTCTGTGAGGTCACAAACGAAGCAAAACTGGGGCTGCCTCATCTGTGGTGTCACAAAGGGATCAAAGATGGGGCTGCCACCTCTGTGGTGTCACAAAGTGAGCAAAGCTGGGGCTTCAAAATCTGTCAGGTCTCAAACAATTGAAAGTTGGGTCATGCATCACTGTCGTATTACAAAGGGATCAAAGATGGGGCTAGCACCTCTGTGGTGTCACCAAGGGAGAACAGATGCGGCTACCACATCTGAGTTGTCACCAAGGAAGCAAAGCTGGTGCTGCCAAATTAGTGAGGCCAGAAATGGTTGAATGCTGGGGCATGGAGCTCTGTCACGTCACAAAGGAATCAAAGATGGGGCTGCCACCTCTTTGGTGTCACAAATAGACCAAAGCTGGGGCTGCTAAATCTGTCAGGTCACAAAGGGTTGAAAGGTGGGGCTGCAACCTCTGTGGTGTCACAAAGCTGAAGCTGCCAATTCTGTGAGGTCCCAAAGGGTTCAAGGTTGGGTCATGCATCACTGTCGTGTTACCAAGAGCTCACAGATGGGGCTAGCACCTCGGTGGTGTCACCAAGGAAGCAAAGCTGTGGCTTCCAAATCTGTGTAGTCAAAAAGTTTTGAAAGCTGGGGCATGCAGCTCTGTCATGTCACAAAGGGATCAAAGATGGGGCTGTCACCTCTGTGGTGTCACCAAGGGAGCAAAGCCGGGCCTGCCACCTCTGTGGTGTCACAAAAATATCAAAGCTGTGGCTTCCACTTCTATGATGTCACAAAGGTTTGAAAGCTGGGGCATGCAGCTCTGTCATGTCACAAAGGGATCAAAGCTGTGGCTGCCACCTCTCTAGTGTCATCAAGGGAGAAAAGCTGAGGCTGCCACCTCTGTGGTGTCACCAAGGGAGCAAAGCCGGGCCTGCGACATCTGTGGTGTCACCAAGGCAGCAAAGCTGTGGCTGCTACCTCTGTGGTGTCACAAATACACCAAAGCTGAAGCTGCTAAATCTGTGAGGGCACAAAGGAAGAAAACCTGGGGCTGCCACTACTCTGGTGGCACCAAGGCAACAAAGCTGGGGCTGCCACCTCTCTGGTGTCACAAATAGAACAAAGCTGAGGCTGCTAAATCTGTGAGGGCACAAAGGAAGAAAACTTGTTGCTGCCCCATCTGAGGTGTCACCAAGGGAGCAAACCTGGGGCTGCCGCCTCTACGGTGTCAAAATGGGAGGAATGGTGGGGATTCCAGTGCTGTAGTGTCAATGAGACTAGCCCTTTTCAAGAGCTCTCCAGCTCCCTACCAAGGGGCCTTTTTCACAGGGCTGCAAAAATGCTCTTTTTGAAAAGAGAAGAAAAGGCTGTCGTCAAGCATTTTTTGCTGCACATGTTCCTCATAAACGCTGATTGCTTGCATTCTCAGGTGCTGTGCATCTACAGGTGAAAGTACTGAGGTTGGGAGCAGCTCTGCTGGGTGAAAGAGTGGTGTGTTTCTTGGTGGGTTTTGGTGTTTCAGTTCTTGAATTGTACCTATCTGTTCTGGGCAGAGCTCTATTACTGGATGTGACACTTGGATGTGGGAGAGTGGAGCTGGCCAAGGGGACCTTGTCGGAGCAGAGTGCAGAGGAATCCAGATGAGCCCAGGGTGAAGCCAGTCAGGTAAGGCTCAGTTGTGTTGACTTTACAGAGCCCTGGATGCTTCCTTGGGGAGTGTCCTGGGAGGGAATATCGGGGCTGCCCCCTCTGTTGTGTCACAAAAGGATAAAAGCGTGGGCTGGCTCCTCTGTGGTGTCACAAAGGCAGCAAAGGTGGGACTGCCACTTCTGTGGTGTCACAAAGGGTTGAAAGCTGGAGAATGCATCTCTGTCGTGTCACAAAGGGACCAAGATGGGGATGCCACTTCTGTGGTGTCACCAAGGGAGCAAAGATGGGGCTGCCACCTCTGTGGTGTCACATATTAGACCAAAGCTGGGGCTGCTAAATCTGTCAAGTCACAAAGGGTTGAAAGCTGGGGCTGCCACCTCTGTGGTGTCACAAAGGGAGCAAAGCTGGGGCTGCCAAATCTGTGAGGTCCCAAAGGGTTGAAAGCAGGGCCATGCATCACTGTCGTGTTACAAAGAGATCAAAGATGGGGCTAGCACCTCGGTGGTGTCACCAAGGAAGCAAAGCTGGGGCTGCCAAATCTGTGAGGCCAAAAATGGTTGAATGCTGGGTCATGGAGCTCTGTCGCGTCACAAAGAAATAAAAGAAGGGCCTGCCACCTCTGTGTTGCCACCAAGGGAGCAATGCGGGGCCTGCCACCTCTTTGGTATCACAAATAGACCAAAGCTGGGCCTGCAAAATCTGTCAGGTCACAAAGGGTTGAAAGCTGGGGTTGCAACCTCTGTGTTGTCGCAAAGGGAGCAAACCTGGGGCTGCCATATCTGTGGTGTCACAAAGGAAGTAAACCTGGGGCTGCCAGCTCTGTGGTGTCACAAAGTGAGCAAACCTGGGGCTGCCACTTCTGTGGATTCACCAAGGAAGCAAATCTTTTGCTGCAACCTCCCTGGTGTCACAAATAGAACAAAGCTGAAGCTGCTAAATCTGTGAGGGCACAAAGGAAGCAAACCTGCGGCTGCCAAATCTGTGATGTCACAAAGGAAGCAAACCTGTGGCTGCCTCCTCTGTGGTGTCACCAAGGGTTGAAAGCTGGGATTGCAGCCTCTGTGAGGTCACAAAGGGAGCAAAGCTGAAGCTGCCAAATCTGTGATGTCACAAATGGAGCCAACCTGGGGCTGCCAGATCTATGGTGTAACCAAGGAAGCAAAGCTGGGGCTGCCAAATCTGTGAGGTCCCAAAGGGTTGAAAGTTGGGTCATGCATCACTGTCGTGTTACAAAGGGATCAAAGATGGGGCTGCCACCTCTGTGGTGTCACCAAGGAAGAAACCTGTTGCTGCCACCTCTCTGGTGTCACAAATAGACCAAAGCTGAGGCTGCCAAATCTGAGAGGGCACAAAGAAAGCAAACCTGTTTCTGCCACTTCTGTGGTGTCACCAAGGGAGCAAAGCCGGGCCTGCCACCACCAATAGACCAAAACTGGTTCTGACAAAATCTGTCTGATCACAAAGGTTTGAAAGCTGGGGCTGCAACCTCTGTGGTGTCACAAAGGGACCAAAGCAGAAGCTGCCAATTCTGTGAGGTCACAAACGAAGCAAAACTGGGGCTGCCTCATCTGTGGTGTCACAAAGGGATCAAAGATGGGGCTGCCACCTCTGTGGTGTCACAAAGTGACCAAAGCTGGGGCTTCAAAATCTGTCAGGTCTCAAACAATTGAAAGTTGGGTCATGCATCACTGTCGTATTACAAAGGGATCAAAATGGGGCTAGCACCTCTGTGGTGTCACCAAGGGAGAACAGATGCGGCTACCACATCTGAGTTGTCACCAAGGAAGCAAAGCTGGTGCTGCCAAATTAGTGAGGCCAGAAATGGTTGAATGCTGGGGCATGGAGCTCTGTCACGTCACAAAGGAATCAAAGATGGGGCTGCCACCTCTTTGGTGTCACAAATAGACCAAAGCTGGGGCTGCTAAATCTGTCAGGTCACAAAGGGTTGAAAGGTGGGGCTGCAACCTCTGTGGTGTCACAAAGCTGAAGCTGCCAATTCTGTGAGGTCCCAAAGGGTTCAAGGTTGGGTCATGCATCACTGTCGTGTTACCAAGAGCTCACAGATGGGGCTAGCACCTCGGTGGTGTCACCAAGGAAGCAAAGCTGTGGCTTCCAAATCTGTGTAGTCAAAAAGTTTTGAAAGCTGGGGCATGCAGCTCTGTCATGTCACAAAGGGATCAAAGATGGGGCTGTAACCTCTGTGGTGTCACCAAGGGAGCAAAGCCGGGCCTGCCACCTCTGTGGTGTCACAAAAATATCAAAGCTGTGGCTTCCACTTCTATGATGTCACAAAGGTTTGAAAGCTGGGGCATGCAGCTCTGTCATGTCACAAAGGGATCAAAGCTGTGGCTGCCACCTCTCTAGTGTCATCAAGGGAGAAAAGCTGAGGCTGCCACCTCTGTGGTGTCACCAAGGGAGCAAAGCCGGGCCTGCGACATCTGTGGTGTCACCAAGGCAGCAAAGCTGTGGCTGCTACCTCTGTGGTGTCACAAATACACCAAAGCTGAAGCTGCTAAATCTGTGAGGGCACAAAGGAAGAAAACCTGGGGCTGCCACTACTCTGGTGGCACCAAGGCAACAAAGCTGGGGCTGCCACCTCTCTGGTGTCACAAATACACCAAAGCTGAGGCTGCTAAATCTGTGAGGGCACAAAGGAAGAAAACTTGTTGCTGCCCCATCTGAGGTGTCACCAAGGGAGCAAACCTGGGGCTGCCGCCTCTACGGTGTCAAAATGGGAGGAATGGTGGGGATTCCAGTGCTGTAGTGTCAATGAGACTAGCCCTTTTCAAGAGCTCTCCAGCTCCCTACCAAGGGGCCTTTTTCACAGGGCTGCAAAAATGCTCTTTTTGAAAAGAGAAGAAAAGGCTGTCGTCAAGCTTTTTTTGCTGCACATGTTCCTCATAAACGCTGATTGCTTGCATTCTCAGGTGCTGTGCATCTACAGGTGAAAGTACTGAGGTTGGGAGCAGCTCTGCTGGGTGAAAGAGTGGTGTGTTTCTTGGTGGGTTTTGGTGTTTCAGTTCTTGAATTGTACCTATCTGTTCTGGGCAGAGCTCTATTACTGGATGTGACACTTGGATGTGGGAGAGTGGAGCTGGCCAAGGGGACCTTGTCGGAGCAGAGTGCAGAGGAATCCAGATGAGCCCAGGGTGAAGCCAGTCAGGTAAGGCTCAGTTGTGTTGACTTTACAGAGCCCTGGATGCTTCCTTGGGGAGTGTCCTGGGAGGGAATATCGGGGCTGCCCCCTCTGTTGTGTCACAAAAGGATAAAAGCCTGGGCTGGCTCCTCTGTGGTGTCACAAAGGCAGCAAAGGTGGGACTGCCACTTCTGTGGTGTCACAAAGGGTTGAAAGCTGGAGAATGCATCTCTGTCGTGTCACAAAGGGACCAAGATGGGGATGCCACTTCTGTGGTGTCACCAAGGGAGCAAAGATGGGGCTGCCACCTCTGTGGTGTCACATATTAGACCAAAGCTGGGGCTGCTAAATCTGTCAAGTCACAAAGGGTTGAAAGCTGGGGCTGCCACCTCTGTGGTGTCACAAAGGGAGCAAAGCTGGGGCTGCCAAATCTGTGAGGTCCCAAAGGGTTGAAAGCAGGGCCATGCATCACTGTCGTGTTACAAAGGGATCAAAGATGGGGCTAGCACCTCGGTGGTGTCACCAAGGAAGCAAAGCTGGGGCTGCCAAATCTGTGAGGCCAAAAATGGTTGAATGCTGGGTCATGGAGCTCAGTCGCGTCACAAAGAAATAAAAGAAGGGCCTGCCACCTCTGTGGTGTCACCAAGGAAGAAACCTGTTGCTGCCACCTCTCTGGTGTCACAAATAGACCAAAGCTGAGGCTGCCAAATCTGAGAGGGCACAAAGAAAGCAAACCTGTTTCTGCCACTTCTGTGGTGTCACCAAGGGAGCAAAGCCGGGCCTGCCACCACCAATAGACCAAAACTGGTTCTGACAAAATCTGTCTGATCACAGAGGTTTGAAAGCTGGGGCTGCAACCTCTGTGGTGTCACAAAGGGACCAAAGCAGAAGCTGCCAATTCTGTGAGGTCACAAACGAAGCAAAACTGGGGCTGCCTCATCTGTGGTGTCACAAAGGGATCAAAGATGGGGCTGCCACCTCTGTGGTGTCACAAAGTGACCAAAGCTGGGGCTTCAAAATCTGTCAGGTCTCAAACAATTGAAAGTTGGGTCATGCATCACTGTCGTATTACAAAGGGATCAAAGATGGGGCTAGCACCTCTGTGGTGTCACCAAGGGAGAACAGATGCGGCTACCACATCTGAGTTGTCACCAAGGAAGCAAAGCTGGTGCTGCCAAATTAGTGAGGCCAGAAATGGTTGAATGCTGGGGCATGGAGCTCTGTCACGTCACAAAGGAATCAAAGATGGGGCTGCCACCTCTTTGGTGTCACAAATAGACCAAAGCTGGGGCTGCTAAATCTGTCAGGTCACAAAGGGTTGAAAGGTGGGGCTGCAACCTCTGTGGTGTCACAAAGCTGAAGCTGCCAATTCTGTGAGGTCCCAAAGGGTTCAAGGTTGGGTCATGCATCACTGTCGTGTTACCAAGAGCTCACAGATGGGGCTAGCACCTCGGTGGTGTCACCAAGGAAGCAAAGCTGTGGCTTCCAAATCTGTGTAGTCAAAAAGTTTTGAAAGCTGGGGCATGCAGCTCTGTCATGTCACAAAGGGATCAAAGATGGGGCTGTCACCTCTGTGGTGTCACCAAGGGAGCAAAGCCGGGCCTGCCACCTCTGTGGTGTCACAAAAATATCAAAGCTGTGGCTTCCACTTCTATGATGTCACAAAGGTTTGAAAGCTGGGGCATGCAGCTCTGTCATGTCACAAAGGGATCAAAGCTGTGGCTGCCACCTCTCTAGTGTCATCAAGGGAGAAAAGCTGAGGCTGCCACCTCTGTGGTGTCACCAAGGGAGCAAAGCCGGGCCTGCGACATCTGTGGTGTCACCAAGGCAGCAAAGCTGTGGCTGCTACCTCTGTGGTGTCACAAATACACCAAAGCTGAAGCTGCTAAATCTGTGAGGGCACAAAGGAAGAAAACCTGGGGCTGCCACTACTCTGGTGGCACCAAGGCAACAAAGCTGGGGCTGCCACCTCTCTGGTGTCACAAATAGAACAAAGCTGAGGCTGCTAAATCTGTGAGGGCACAAAGGAAGAAAACTTGTTGCTGCCCCATCTGAGGTGTCACCAAGGGAGCAAACCTGGGGCTGCCGCCTCTACGGTGTCAAAATGGGAGGAATGGTGGGGATTCCAGTGCTGTAGTGTCAATGAGACTAGCCCTTTTCAAGAGCTCTCCAGCTCCCTACCAAGGGGCCTTTTTCACAGGGCTGCAAAAATGCTCTTTTTGAAAAGAGAAGAAAAGGCTGTCGTCAAGCATTTTTTGCTGCACATGTTCCTCATAAACGCTGATTGCTTGCATTCTCAGGTGCTGTGCATCTACAGGTGAAAGTACTGAGGTTGGGAGCAGCTCTGCTGGGTGAAAGAGTGGTGTGTTTCTTGGTGGGTTTTGGTGTTTCAGTTCTTGAATTGTACCTATCTGTTCTGGGCAGAGCTCTATTACTGGATGTGACACTTGGATGTGGGAGAGTGGAGCTGGCCAAGGGGACCTTGTCGGAGCAGAGTGCAGAGGAATCCAGATGAGCCCAGGGTGAAGCCAGTCAGGTAAGGCTCAGTTGTGTTGACTTTACAGAGCCCTGGATGCTTCCTTGGGGAGTGTCCTGGGAGGGAATATCGGGGCTGCCCCCTCTGTTGTGTCACAAAAGGATAAAAGCGTGGGCTGGCTCCTCTGTGGTGTCACAAAGGCAGCAAAGGTGGGACTGCCACTTCTGTGGTGTCACAAAGGGTTGAAAGCTGGAGAATGCATCTCTGTCGTGTCACAAAGGGACCAAGATGGGGATGCCACTTCTGTGGTGTCACCAAGGGAGCAAAGATGGGGCTGCCACCTCTGTGGTGTCACATATTAGACCAAAGCTGGGGCTGCTAAATCTGTCAAGTCACAAAGGGTTGAAAGCTGGGGCTGCCACCTCTGTGGTGTCACAAAGGGAGCAAAGCTGGGGCTGCCAAATCTGTGAGGTCCCAAAGGGTTGAAAGCAGGGCCATGCATCACTGTCGTGTTACAAAGAGATCAAAGATGGGGCTAGCACCTCGGTGGTGTCACCAAGGAAGCAAAGCTGGGGCTGCCAAATCTGTGAGGCCAAAAATGGTTGAATGCTGGGTCATGGAGCTCAGTCGCGTCACAAAGAAATAAAAGAAGGGCCTGCCACCTCTGTGGTGTCACCAAGGAAGAAACCTGTTGCTGCCACCTGTCTGGTGTCACAAATAGACCAAAGCTGAGGCTGCCAAATCTGAGAGGGCACAAAGAAAGCAAACCTGTTTCTGCCACTTCTGTGGTGTCACCAAGGGAGCAAAGCCGGGCCTGCCACCACCAATAGACCAAAACTGGTTCTGACAAAATCTGTCTGATCACAAAGGTTTGAAAGCTGGGGCTGCAACCTCTGTGGTGTCACAAAGGGACCAAAGCAGAAGCTGCCAATTCTGTGAGGTCACAAACGAAGCAAAACTGGGGCTGCCTCATCTGTGGTGTCACAAAGGGATCAAAGATGGGGCTGCCACCTCTGTGGTGTCACAAAGTGAGCAAAGCTGGGGCTTCAAAATCTGTCAGGTCTCAAACAATTGAAAGTTGGGTCATGCATCACTGTCGTATTACAAAGGGATCAAAGATGGGGCTAGCACCTCTGTGGTGTCACCAAGGGAGAACAGATGCGGCTACCACATCTGAGTTGTCACCAAGGAAGCAAAGCTGGTGCTGCCAAATTAGTGAGGCCAGAAATGGTTGAATGCTGGGGCATGGAGCTCTGTCACGTCACAAAGGAATCAAAGATGGGGCTGCCACCTCTTTGGTGTCACAAATAGACCAAAGCTGGGGCTGCTAAATCTGTCAGGTCACAAAGGGTTGAAAGGTGGGGCTGCAACCTCTGTGGTGTCACAAAGCTGAAGCTGCCAATTCTGTGAGGTCCCAAAGGGTTCAAGGTTGGGTCATGCATCACTGTCGTGTTACCAAGAGCTCACAGATGGGGCTAGCACCTCGGTGGTGTCACCAAGGAAGCAAAGCTGTGGCTTCCAAATCTGTGTAGTCAAAAAGTTTTGAAAGCTGGGGCATGCAGCTCTGTCATGTCACAAAGGGATCAAAGATGGGGCTGTCACCTCTGTGGTGTCACCAAGGGAGCAAAGCCGGGCCTGCCACCTCTGTGGTGTCACAAAAATATCAAAGCTGTGGCTTCCACTTCTATGATGTCACAAAGGTTTGAAAGCTGGGGCATGCAGCTCTGTCATGTCACAAAGGGATCAAAGCTGTGGCTGCCACCTCTCTAGTGTCATCAAGGGAGAAAAGCTGAGGCTGCCACCTCTGTGGTGTCACCAAGGGAGCAAAGCCGGGCCTGCGACATCTGTGGTGTCACCAAGGCAGCAAAGCTGTGGCTGCTACCTCTGTGGTGTCACAAATACACCAAAGCTGAAGCTGCTAAATCTGTGAGGGCACAAAGGAAGAAAACCTGGGGCTGCCACTACTCTGGTGGCACCAAGGCAACAAAGCTGGGGCTGCCACCTCTCTGGTGTCACAAATAGAACAAAGCTGAGGCTGCTAAATCTGTGAGGGCACAAAGGAAGAAAACTTGTTGCTGCCCCATCTGAGGTGTCACCAAGGGAGCAAACCTGGGGCTGCCGCCTCTACGGTGTCAAAATGGGAGGAATGGTGGGGATTCCAGTGCTGTAGTGTCAATGAGACTAGCCCTTTTCAAGAGCTCTCCAGCTCCCTACCAAGGGGCCTTTTTCACAGGGCTGCAAAAATGCTCTTTTTGAAAAGAGAAGAAAAGGCTGTCGTCAAGCATTTTTTGCTGCACATGTTCCTCATAAACGCTGATTGCTTGCATTCTCAGGTGCTGTGCATCTACAGGTGAAAGTACTGAGGTTGGGAGCAGCTCTGCTGGGTGAAAGAGTGGTGTGTTTCTTGGTGGGTTTTGGTGTTTCAGTTCTTGAATTGTACCTATCTGTTCTGGGCAGAGCTCTATTACTGGATGTGACACTTGGATGTGGGAGAGTGGAGCTGGCCAAGGGGACCTTGTCGGAGCAGAGTGCAGAGGAATCCAGATGAGCCCAGGGTGAAGCCAGTCAGGTAAGGCTCAGTTGTGTTGACTTTACAGAGCCCTGGATGCTTCCTTGGGGAGTGTCCTGGGAGGGAATATCGGGGCTGCCCCCTCTGTTGTGTCACAAAAGGATAAAAGCGTGGGCTGGCTCCTCTGTGGTGTCACAAAGGCAGCAAAGGTGGGACTGCCACTTCTGTGGTGTCACAAAGGGTTGAAAGCTGGAGAATGCATCTCTGTCGTGTCACAAAGGGACCAAGATGGGGATGCCACTTCTGTGGTGTCACCAAGGGAGCAAAGATGGGGCTGCCACCTCTGTGGTGTCACATATTAGACCAAAGCTGGGGCTGCTAAATCTGTCAAGTCACAAAGGGTTGAAAGCTGGGGCTGCCACCTCTGTGGTGTCACAAAGGGAGCAAAGCTGGGGCTGCCAAATCTGTGAGGTCCCAAAGGGTTGAAAGCAGGGCCATGCATCACTGTCGTGTTACAAAGAGATCAAAGATGGGGCTAGCACCTCGGTGGTGTCACCAAGGAAGCAAAGCTGGGGCTGCCAAATCTGTGAGGCCAAAAATGGTTGAATGCTGGGTCATGGAGCTCAGTCGCGTCACAAAGAAATAAAAGAAGGGCCTGCCACCTCTGTGGTGTCACCAAGGAAGAAACCTGTTGCTGCCACCTCTCTGGTGTCACAAATAGACCAAAGCTGAGGCTGCCAAATCTGAGAGGGCACAAAGAAAGCAAACCTGTTTCTGCCACTTCTGTGGTGTCACCAAGGGAGCAAAGCCGGGCCTGCCACCACCAATAGACCAAAACTGGTTCTGACAAAATCTGTCTGATCACAAAGGTTTGAAAGCTGGGGCTGCAACCTCTGTGGTGTCACAAAGGGACCAAAGCAGAAGCTGCC
The DNA here is from genome assembly GCF_021018805.1 of Prinia subflava. Classification (NCBI taxonomy): domain Eukaryota; kingdom Metazoa; phylum Chordata; class Aves; order Passeriformes; family Cisticolidae; genus Prinia; species Prinia subflava. Next base: position 22,868,730 of record NC_086258.1, read on the forward strand.
AATTCTGTGAGGTCACAAACGAAGCAAAACTGGGGCTGCCTCATCTGTGGTGTCACAAAGGGATCAAAGATGGGGCTGCCACCTCTGTGGTGTCACAAAGTGAGCAAAGCTGGGGCTTCAAAATCTGTCAGGTCTCAAACAATTGAAAGTTGGGTCATGCATCACTGTCGTATTACAAAGGGATCAAAGATGGGGCTAGCACCTCTGTGGTGTCACCAAGGGAGAACAGATGCGGCTACCACATCTGAGTTGTCACCAAGGAAGCAAAGCTGGTGCTGCCAAATTAGTGAGGCCAGAAATGGTTGAATGCTGGGGCATGGAGCTCTGTCACGTCACAAAGGAATCAAAGATGGGGCTGCCACCTCTTTGGTGTCACAAATAGACCAAAGCTGGGGCTGCTAAATCTGTCAGGTCACAAAGGGTTGAAAGGTGGGGCTGCAACCTCTGTGGTGTCACAAAGCTGAAGCTGCCAATTCTGTGAGGTCCCAAAGGGTTCAAGGTTGGGTCATGCATCACTGTCGTGTTACCAAGAGCTCACAGATGGGGCTAGCACCTCGGTGGTGTCACCAAGGAAGCAAAGCTGTGGCTTCCAAATCTGTGTAGTCAAAAAGTTTTGAAAGCTGGGGCATGCAGCTCTGTCGTGTCACAAAGGGATCAAAGATGGGGCTGTCACCTCTGTGGTGTCACCAAGGGAGCAAAGCCGGGCCTGCCACCTCTGTGGTGTCACAAAAATATCAAAGCTGTGGCTTCCACTTCTATGATGTCACAAAGGGGTAAAAGCCAGGGCATGCAGCTCTGTCATGTCACAAAGGGATCAAAGCTGTGGCTGCCACCTCTCTAGTGTCATCAAGGGAGAAAAGCTGAGGCTGCCACCTCTGTGGTGTCACCAAGGGAGCAAAGCCGGGCCTGCGACATCTGTGGTGTCACCAAGGCAGCAAAGCTGTGGCTGCTACCTCTGTGGTGTCACAAATACACCAAAGCTGAAGCTGCTAAATCTGTGAGGGCACAAAGGAAGAAAACCTGGGGCTGCCACTACTCTGGTGGCACCAAGGCAACAAAGCTGGGGCTGCCACCTCTCTGGTGTCACAAATAGAACAAAGCTGAGGCTGCTAAATCTGTGAGGGCACAAAGGAAGAAAACTTGTTGCTGCCCCATCTGAGGTGTCACCAAGGGAGCAAACCTGGGGCTGCCGCCTCTACGGTGTCAAAATGGGAGGAATGGTGGGGATTCCAGTGCTGTAGTGTCAATGAGACTAGCCCTTTTCAAGAGCTCTCCAGCTCCCTACCAAGGGGCCTTTTTCACAGGGCTGCAAAAATGCTCTTTTTGAAAAGAGAAGAAAAGGCTGTCGTCAAGCTTTTTTTGCTGCACATGTTCCTCATAAACGCTGATTGCTTGCATTCTCAGGTGCTGTGCATCTACAGGTGAAAGTACTGAGGTTGGGAGCAGCTCTGCTGGGTGAAAGAGTGGTGTGTTTCTTGGTGGGTTTTGGTGTTTCAGTTCTTGAATTGTACCTATCTGTTCTGGGCAGAGCTCTATTACTGGATGTGACACTTGGATGTGGGAGAGTGGAGCTGGCCAAGGGGACCTTGTCGGAGCAGAGTGCAGAGGAATCCAGATGAGCCCAGGGTGAAGCCAGTCAGGTAAGGCTCAGTTGTGTTGACTTTACAGAGCCCTGGATGCTTCCTTGGGGAGTGTCCTGGGAGGGAATATCGGGGCTGCCCCCTCTGTTGTGTCACAAAAGGATAAAAGCGTGGGCTGGCTCCTCTGTGGTGTCACAAAGGCAGCAAAGGTGGGACTGCCATTTCTGTGTTGTCACAAAGGGTTGAAAGCTGGAGAATGCATCTCTGTCGTGTCACAAAGGGACCAAGATGGGGATGCCACTTCTGTGGTGTCACCAAGGGAGCAAAGATGGGGCTGCCACCTCTGTGGTTTCACATATTAGACCAAAGCTGGGGCTGCTAAATCTGTCAAGTCACAAAGGGTTGAAAGCTGGGGCTGTCACCTCTGTGGTGTCACAAAGGGAGCAAAGCTGGGGCTGCCAAATCTGTGAGGTCCCAAAGGGTTGAAAGCAGGGCCATGCATCACTGTCGTGTTACAAAGGGATCAAAGATGGGGCTAGCACCTCAGTGGTGTCACCAAGGAAGCAAAGCTGGGGCTGCCAAATCTGTGAGGCCAAAAAAGTTGAATGCTGGGTCATGGAGCTCTGTCGCGTCACAAAGAAATAAAAGAAGGGCCTGCCACCTCTGTGTTGCCACCAAGGGAGCAATGCGGGGCCTGCCACCTCTTTGGTATCACAAATAGACCAAAGCTGGGGCTGCAAAATCTGTCAGGTCACAAAGGGTTGAAAGCTGGGGTTGCAACCTCTGTGTTGTCGCAAAGGGAGCAAACCTGGGGCTGCCATATCTGTGGTGTCACAAAGTGAGCAAACCTGGGGCTGCCAGCTCTGCGGATTCACCAAGGAAGCAAATCTTTTGCTGCAACCTCCCTGGTGTCACAAATAGAACAAAGCTGAAGCTGCTAAATCTGTGAGGGCACAAAGGAAGCAAACCTGCGGCTGCCAAATCTGTGATGTCACAAAGGAAGCAAACCTGTGGCTGCCTCCTCTGTGGTGTCACCAAGGGTTGAAAGCTGGGATTGCAGCCTCTGTGAGGTCACAAAGGGAGCAAAGCTGAAGCTGCCAAATCTGTGATGTCACAAATGGAGCCAACCTGGGGCTGCCAGATCTATGGTGTAACCAAGGAAGCAAAGCTGGGGCTGCCAAATCTGTGAGGTCCCAAAGGGTTGAAAGTTGGGTCATGCATCACTGTCGTGTTACAAAGGGATCAAAGATGGGGCTGCCACCTCTGTGGTGTCACCAAGGAAGAAACCTGTTGCTGCCACCTGTCTGGTGTCACAAATAGACCAAAGCTGAGGCTGCCAAATCTGAGAGGGCACAAAGAAAGCAAACCTGTTTCTGCCACTTCTGTGGTGTCACCAAGGGAGCAAAGCCGGGCCTGCCACCACCAATAGACCAAAACTGGTTCTGACAAAATCTGTCTGATCACAAAGGTTTGAAAGCTGGGGCTGCAACCTCTGTGGTGTCACAAAGGGAGCAAAGCTGAAGCTGCCAATTCTGTGCGGTCACAAAGGGTTGAAGGTTGGGTCATGCATCACTGTCGTGTTACCAAGAGCTCACAGAAGGGGCTAGCACCTCGGTGGTGTCACCAAGGAAGCAAAGCTGTGGCTTCCAAATCTGTGTAGTCAAAAAGTTTTGAAAGCTGGGGCATGCAGCTCTGTCGTGTCACAAAGGGATCAAAGATGGGGCTGTCACCTCTGTGGTGTCACCAAGGGAGCAAAGCCGGGCCTGCCACCTCTGTGGTGTCACAAAAATATCAAAGCTGTGGCTTCCACTTCTATGATGTCACAAAGGGTTGAAAGCTGGGGCATGCAGCTCTGTCATGTCACAAAGGGATCAAAGCTGTGGCTGCCACCTCTCTAGTGTCATCAAGGGAGAAAAGCTGAGGCTGCCACCTCTGTGGTGTCTCCAAGGGAGCAAGGCCAGGCCTGCTACATCTGTGGTGTCACCAAGGCAGCAAAGCTGTGGCTGCTACCTCTGTGGTGTCACAAATACACCAAAGCTGAAGCTGCTAAATCTGTGAGGGCACAAAGGAAGAAAACCTGGGGCTGCCACTACTCTGGTGGCACCAAGGCAACAAAGCTGGGGCTGCCACCTCTCTGGTGTCACAAATACACCAAAGCTGAGGCTGCTAAATCTGTGAGGGCACAAAGGAAGCAAACTTGTTGCTGCCCCATCTGAGGTGTCACCAAGGGAGCAAACCTGGGGCTGCCGCCTCTACGGTGTCAAAATGGGAGGAATGGTGGGGATTCCAGTGCTGTAGTGTCAATGAGACTAGCCCTTTTCAAGAGCTCTCCAGCTCCCTACCAAGGGGCCTTTTTCACAGGGCTGCAAAAAGGCTCTTTTTGAAAAGAGAAGAAAAGGCTGTCGTCAAGCTTTTTTTGCTGCACATGTTCCTCATAAACGCTGATTGCTTGCATTCTCAGGTGCTGTGCATCTACAGGTGAAAGTACTGAGGTTGGGAGCAGCTCTGCTGGGTGAAAGAGTGGTGTGTTTCTTGGTGGGTTTTGGTGTTTCAGTTCTTGAATTGTACCTATCTGTTCTGGGCAGAGCTCTATTACTGGATGTGACACTTGGATGTGGGAGAGTGGAGCTGGCCAAGGGGACCTTGTCGGAGCAGAGTGCAGAGGAATCCAGATGAGCCCAGGGTGAAGCCAGTCAGGTAAGGCTCAGTTGTGTTGACTTTACAGAGCCCTGGATGCTTCCTTGGGGAGTGTCCTGGGAGGGAATATCGGGGCTGCCCCCTCTGTTGTGTCACAAAAGGATAAAAGCGTGGGCTGGCTCCTCTGTGGTGTCACAAAGGCAGCAAAGGTGGGACTGCCACTTCTGTGGTGTCACAAAGGGTTGAAAGCTGGAGAATGCATCTCTGTCGTGTCACAAAGGGACCAAGATGGGGATGCCACTTCTGTGGTGTCACCAAGGGAGCAAAGATGGGGCTGCCACCTCTGTGGTTTCACATATTAGACCAAAGCTGGGGCTGCTAAATCTGTCAAGTCACAAAGGGTTGAAAGCTGGGGCTGTAGCCTCTGTGGTGTCACAAAGGGAGCAAAGCTGGGGCTGCCAAATCTGTGAGGTCCCAAAGGGTTGAAAGCAGGGCCATGCATCACTGTCGTGTTACAAAGGGATCAAAGATGGGGCTAGCACCTCAGTGGTGTCACCAAGGAAGCAAAGCTGGGGCTGCCAAATCTGTGAGGCCAAAAAAGTTGAATGCTGGGTCATGGAGCTCTGTCGCGTCACAAAGAAATAAAAGAAGGGCCTGCCACCTCTGTGTTGCCACCAAGGGAGCAATGCGGGGCCTGCCACCTCTTTGGTATCACAAATAGACCAAAGCTGGGGCTGCAAAATCTGTCAGGTCACAAAGGGTTGAAAGCTGGGGTTGCAACCTCTGTGTTGTCGCAAAGGGAGCAAACCTGGGGCTGCCATATCTGTGGTGTCACAAAGGAAGTAAACCTGGGGCTGCCAGCTCTGTGGTGTCACAAAGTGAGCAAACCTGGGGCTGCCACTTCTGTGGATTCACCAAGGAAGCAAATCTTTTGCTGCAACCTCCCTGGTGTCACAAATAGAACAAAGCTGAAGCTGCTAAATCTGTGAGGGCACAAAGGAAGCAAACCTGCGGCTGCCAAATCTGTGATGTCACAAAGGAAGCAAACCTGTGGCTGCCTCCTCTGTGGTGTCACCAAGGGTTGAAAGCTGGGATTGCAGCCTCTGTGAGGTCACAAAGGGAGCAAAGCTGAAGCTGCCAAATCTGTGATGTCACAAATGGAGCCACCCTGGGGCTGCCAGATCTATGGTGTAACCAAGGAAGCAAAGCTGGGGCTGCCAAATCTGTGAGGTCCCAAAGGGTTGAAAGTTGGGTCATGCATCACTGTCGTGTTACAAAGGGATCAAAGATGGGGCTGCCACCTCTGTGGTGTCACCAAGGAAGAAACCTGTTGCTGCCACCTCTCTGGTGTCACAAATAGACCAAAGCTGAGGCTGCCAAATCTGAGAGGGCACAAAGAAAGCAAACCTGTTTCTGCCACTTCTGTGGTGTCACCAAGGGAGCAAAGCCGGGCCTGCCACCACCAATAGACCAAAACTGGTTCTGACAAAATCTGTCTGATCACAAAGGTTTGAAAGCTGGGGCTGCAACCTCTGTGGTGTCACAAAGGGACCAAAGCAGAAGCTGCCAATTCTGTGAGGTCACAAACGAAGCAAAACTGGGGCTGCCTCATCTGTGGTGTCACAAAGGGATCAAAGATGGGGCTGCCACCTCTGTGGTGTCACAAAGTGACCAAAGCGAGGGCTTCAAAATCTGTCAGGTCTCAAACAATTGAAAGTTGGGTCATGCATCACTGTCGTATTACAAAGGGATCAAAGATGGGGCTAGCACCTCTGTGGTGTCACCAAGGGAGAACAGATGCGGCTACCACATCTGAGTTGTCACCAAGGAAGCAAAGCTGGTGCTGCCAAATTAGTGAGGCCAGAAATGGTTGAATGCTGGGGCATGGAGCTCTGTCACGTCACAAAGGAATCAAAGATGGGGCTGCCACCTCTTTGGTGTCACAAATAGACCAAAGCTGGGGCTGCTAAATCTGTCAGGTCACAAAGGGTTGAAAGGTGGGGCTGCAACCTCTGTGGTGTCACAAAGCTGAAGCTGCCAATTCTGTGAGGTCCCAAAGGGTTCAAGGTTGGGTCATGCATCACTGTCGTGTTACCAAGAGCTCACAGAAGGGGCTAGCACCTCGGTGGTGTCACCAAGGAAGCAAAGCTGTGGCTTCCAAATCTGTGTAGTCAAAAAGTTTTGAAAGCTGGGGCATGCAGCTCTGTCATGTCACAAAGGGATCAAAGATGGGGCTGTAACCTCTGTGGTGTCACCAAGGGAGCAAAGCCGGGCCTGCCACCTCTGTGGTGTCACAAAAATATCAAAGCTGTGGCTTCCACTTCTATGATGTCACAAAGGTTTGAAAGCTGGGGCATGCAGCTCTGTCATGTCACAAAGGGATCAAAGCTGTGGCTGCCACCTCTCTAGTGTCATCAAGGGAGAAAAGCTGAGGCTGCCACCTCTGTGGTGTCACCAAGGGAGCAAAGCCGGGCCTGCGACATCTGTGGTGTCACCAAGGCAGCAAAGCTGTGGCTGCTACCTCTGTGGTGTCACAAATACACCAAAGCTGAAGCTGCTAAATCTGTGAGGGCACAAAGGAAGAAAACCTGGGGCTGCCACTACTCTGGTGGCACCAAGGCAACAAAGCTGGGGCTGCCACCTCTCTGGTGTCACAAATAGAACAAAGCTGAGGCTGCTAAATCTGTGAGGGCACAAAGGAAGAAAACTTGTTGCTGCCCCATCTGAGGTGTCACCAAGGGAGCAAACCTGGGGCTGCCGCCTCTACGGTGTCAAAATGGGAGGAATGGTGGGGATTCCAGTGCTGTAGTGTCAATGAGACTAGCCCTTTTCAAGAGCTCTCCAGCTCCCTACCAAGGGGCCTTTTTCACAGGGCTGCAAAAAGGCTCTTTTTGAAAAGAGAAGAAAAGGCTGTCGTCAAGCTTTTTTTGCTGCACATGTTCCTCATAAACGCTGATTGCTTGCATTCTCAGGTGCTGTGCATCTACAGGTGAAAGTACTGAGGTTGGGAGCAGCTCTGCTGGGTGAAAGAGTGGTGTGTTTCTTGGTGGGTTTTGGTGTTTCAGTTCTTGAATTGTACCTATCTGTTCTGGGCAGAGCTCTATTACTGGATGTGACACTTGGATGTGGGAGAGTGGAGCTGGCCAAGGGGACCTTGTCGGAGCAGAGTGCAGAGGAATCCAGATGAGCCCAGGGTGAAGCCAGTCAGGTAAGGCTCAGTTGTGTTGACTTTACAGAGCCCTGGATGCTTCCTTGGGGAGTGTCCTGGGAGGGAATATCGGGGCTGCCCCCTCTGTTGTGTCACAAAAGGATAAAAGCGTGGGCTGGCTCCTCTGTGGTGTCACAAAGGCAGCAAAGGTGGGACTGCCACTTCTGTGGTGTCACAAAGGGTTGAAAGCTGGAGAATGCATCTCTGTCGTGTCACAAAGGGACCAAGATGGGGATGCCACTTCTGTGGTGTCACCAAGGGAGCAAAGATGGGGCTGCCACCTCTGTGTTGTCACATATTAGACCAAAGCTGGGGCTGCTAAATCTGTCAAGTCACAAAGGGTTGAAAGCTGGGGCTGTCACCTCTGTGGTGTCACAAAGGGAGCAAAGCTGGGGCTGCCAAATCTGTGAGGTCCCAAAGGGTTGAAAGCAGGGCCATGCATCACTGTCGTGTTACAAAGGGATCAAAGATGGGGCTAGCACCTCAGTGGTGTCACCAAGGAAGCAAAGCTGGGGCTGCCAAATCTGTGAGGCCAAAAAAGTTGAATGCTGGGTCATGGAGCTCTGTCGCGTCACAAAGAAATAAAAGAAGGGCCTGCCACCTCTGTGTTGCCACCAAGGGAGCAATGCGGGGCCTGCCACCTCTTTGGTATCACAAATAGACCAAAGCTGGGGCTGCAAAATCTGTCAGGTCACAAAGGGTTGAAAGCTGGGGTTGCAACCTCTGTGTTGTCGCAAAGGGAGCAAACCTGGGGCTGCCATATCTGTGGTGTCACAAAGTGAGCAAACCTGGGGCTGCCACTTCTGCGGATTCACCAAGGAAGCAAATCTTTTGCTGCAACCTCCCTGGTGTCACAAATAGAACAAAGCTGAAGCTGCTAAATCTGTGAGGGCACAAAGGAAGCAAACCTGCGGCTGCCAAATCTGTGATGTCACAAAGGAAGCAAACCTGTGGCTGCCTCCTCTGTGGTGTCACCAAGGGTTGAAAGCTGGGATTGCAGCCTCTGTGAGGTCACAAAGGGAGCAAAGCTGAAGCTGCCAAATCTGTGATGTCACAAATGGAGCCAACCTGGGGCTGCCAGATCTATGGTGTAACCAAGGAAGCAAAGCTGGGGCTGCCAAATCTGTGAGGTCCCAAAGGGTTGAAAGTTGGGTCATGCATCACTGTCGTGTTACAAAGGGATCAAAGATGGGGCTGCCACCTCTGTGGTGTCACCAAGGAAGAAACCTGTTGCTGCCACCTGTCTGGTGTCACAAATAGACCAAAGCTGAGGCTGCCAAATCTGAGAGGGCACAAAGAAAGCAAACCTGTTTCTGCCACTTCTGTGGTGTCACCAAGGGAGCAAAGCCGGGCCTGCCACCACCAATAGACCAAAACTGGTTCTGACAAATTCTGTCTGATCACAAAGGTTTGAAAGCTGGGGCTGCAACCTCTGTGGTGTCACAAAGGGAGCAAAGCTGAAGCTGCCAATTCTGTGCGGTCACAAAGGGTTGAAGGTTGGGTCATGCATCACTGTCGTGTTACCAAGAGCTCACAGAAGGGGCTAGCACCTCGGTGGTGTCACCAAGGAAGCAAAGCTGTGGCTTCCAAATCTGTGTAGTCAAAAAGTTTTGAAAGCTGGGGCATGCAGCTCTGTCGTGTCACAAAGGGATCAAAGATGGGGCTGTCACCTCTGTGGTGTCACCAAGGGAGCAAAGCCGGGCCTGCCACCTCTGTGGTGTCACAAAAATATCAAAGCTGTGGCTTCCACTTCTATGATGTCACAAAGGTTTGAAAGCTGGGGCATGCAGCTCTGTCATGTCACAAAGGGGTCAAAGCTGTGGCTGCCACCTCTCTAGTGTCATCAAGGGAGAAAAGCTGAGGCTGCCACCTCTGTGGTGTCTCCAAGGGAGCAAGGCCAGGCCTGCTACATCTGTGGTGTCACCAAGGCAGCAAAGCTGTGGCTGCTACCTCTGTGGTGTCACAAATACACCAAAGCTGAAGCTGCTAAATCTGTGAGGGCACAAAGGAAGAAAACCTGGGGCTGCCACTACTCTGGTGGCACCAAGGCAACAAAGCTGGGGCTGCCACCTCTCTGGTGTCACAAATACACCAAAGCTGAGGCTGCTAAATCTGTGAGGGCACAAAGGAAGCAAACTTGTTGCTGCCCCATCTGAGGTGTCACCAAGGGAGCAAACCTGGGGCTGCCGCCTCTACGGTGTCAAAATGGGAGGAATGGTGGGGATTCCAGTGCTGTAGTGTCAATGAGACTAGCCCTTTTCAAGAGCTCTCCAGCTCCCTACCAAGGGGCCTTTTTCACAGGGCTGCAAAAAGGCTCTTTTTGAAAAGAGAAGAAAAGGCTGTCGTCAAGCTTTTTTTGCTGCACATGTTCCTCATAAACGCTGATTGCTTGCATTCTCAGGTGCTGTGCATCTACAGGTGAAAGTACTGAGGTTGGGAGCAGCTCTGCTGGGTGAAAGAGTGGTGTGTTTCTTGGTGGGTTTTGGTGTTTCAGTTCTTGAATTGTACCTATCTGTTCTGGGCAGAGCTCTATTACTGGATGTGACACTTGGATGTGGGAGAGTGGAGCTGGCCAAGGGGACCTTGTCGGAGCAGAGTGCAGAGGAATCCAGATGAGCCCAGGGTGAAGCCAGTCAGGTAAGGCTCAGTTGTGTTGACTTTACAGAGCCCTGGATGCTTCCTTGGGGAGTGTCCTGGGAGGGAATATCAGGGCTGCCCCCTCTGTTGTGTCACAAAAGGATAAAAGCGTGGGCTGGCTCCTCTGTGGTGTCACAAAGGCAGCAAAGGTGGGACTGCCACTTCTGTGGTGTCACAAAGGGTTGAAAGCTGGAGAATGCATCTCTGTCGTGTCACAAAGGGACCAAGATGGGGATGCCACTTCTGTGGTGTCACCAAGGGAGCAAAGATGGGGCTGCCACCTCTGTGGTGTCACATATTAGACCAAAGCTGGGGCTGCTAAATCTGTCAAGTCACAAAGGGTTGAAAGCTGGGGCTGTCACCTCTGTGGTGTCACAAAGGGAGCAAAGCTGGGGCTGCCAAATCTGTGAGGTCCCAAAGGGTTGAAAGCAGGGCCATGCATCACTGTCGTGTTACAAAGGGATCAAAGATGGGGCTAGCACCTCAGTGGTGTCACCAAGGAAGCAAAGCTGGGGCTGCCAAATCTGTGAGGCCAAAAAAGTTGAATGCTGGGTCATGGAGCTCTGTCGCGTCACAAAGAAATAAAAGAAGGGCCTGCCACCTCTGTGTTGCCACCAAGGGAGCAATGCGGGGCCTGCCACCTCTTTGGTATCACAAATAGACCAAAGCTGGGGCTGCAAAATCTGTCAGGTCACAAAGGGTTGAAAGCTGGGGTTGCAACCTCTGTGTTGTCGCAAAGGGAGCAAACCTGGGGCTGCCATATCTGTGGTGTCACAAAGTGAGCAAACCTGGGGCTGCCACTTCTGCGGATTCACCAAGGAAGCAAATCTTTTGCTGCAACCTCCCTGGTGTCACAAATAGAACAAAGCTGAAGCTGCTAAATCTGTGAGGGCACAAAGGAAGCAAACCTGCGGCTGCCAAATCTGTGATGTCACAAAGGAAGCAAACCTGTGGCTGCCTCCTCTGTGGTGTCACCAAGGGTTGAAAGCTGGGATTGCAGCCTCTGTGAGGTCACAAAGGGAGCAAAGCTGAAGCTGCCAAATCTGTGATGTCACAAATGGAGCCAACCTGGGGCTGCCAGATCTATGGTGTAACCAAGGAAGCAAAGCTGGGGCTGCCAAATCTGTGAGGTCCCAAAGGGTTGAAAGTTGGGTCATGCATCACTGTCGTGTTACAAAGGGATCAAAGATGGGGCTGCCACCTCTGTGGTGTCACCAAGGAAGAAACCTGTTGCTGCCACCTGTCTGGTGTCACAAATAGACCAAAGCTGAGGCTGCCAAATCTGAGAGGGCACAAAGAAAGCAAACCTGTTTCTGCCACTTCTGTGGTGTCACCAAGGGAGCAAAGCCGGGCCTGCCACCACCAATATACCAAAGCTGGGGCTGCTAAATCTGTAAGGTCACAAAGGGTTGAAAGCTGGGGCTGCAACCTCTGTGGTGTCACAAAGGGACCAAAGCCGGGCCTGCCAATTCTGTGAGGTCACAAACGAAGCAAAACTGGGGCTGCCTCGTCTGTGGTGTCACAAAGGGATCAAAGATGGGGCTGCCACCTCTGTGGTGTCACAAAGTGAGCAAAGCTGGGGCTGCCAAATCTGTCAGGTCCCAAACAATTGAAAGTTGGGTCATGCATCACTGTCGTATTACAAAGGGATCAAAGATGGGGCTGCCACCTCGGTGGTGTCACCAAGGGAGAACAGATGCGGCTACCACATCTGAGTTGTCACCAAGGAAGCAAAGCTGGTGCTGCCAAATTAGTGAGGGCAGAAATGGTTGAATGCTGGGGCATGGAGCTCTGTCACTACACAAAGGAATCAAAGATGGGGCTGCCACCTCTGTGGTGTCACCAAGGCAGCAATGTGGGGCCTGCCACATCTGTGGTGCCACCAAGGGAGCAATGCGGGGCCTGCCACATCTTTGGTGTCACAAATAGACCAAAGCTGGGGCTGCTAAATCTGTCAGGTCACAAAGGGTTGAAAGCTGGGGCTGCAACCTCTGTGGTGTCACAAAGGGAGCAAAGCTGAAGCTGCCAATTCTGTGAGGTCCCAAAGGATTGAAGGTTGGGTCATGCATCACTGTCGTGTTACCAGGAGCTCACAGATGGGGCTAGCACCTCGGTGGTGTCACCAAGGAAGCAAAGCTGTGGCTTCCAAATCTGTGTAGTCAAAAAGTTTTGAAAGCTGGGGCATGCAGCTCTGTCGTGTAACAAAGGGATCAAAGATGGGGCTGTCACCTCTGTGGTGTCACCAAGGGAGCAAAGCCGGGCCTGCCACCTCTGTGGTTTCACAAAAATATCAAAGCTGTGGCTTCCACCTCTATGATGTCACAAAGGGTTGAAAGCAGGGGCATGCAGCTCTGTCATGTCACAAAGGGATCAAAGCTGTGGCTGCCACCTCTCTAGTGTCATTAAGGGAGAAAAGCTGAGGCTGCCGCCTCTGTGGTGTCACCAAGGGAGCAAAGCCGGGCCTGCGACATCTGTGGTGTCACCAAGGCAGCAAAGCTGTGGCTGCTACCTCTGTGGTGTCACAAATACACCAAAGCTGAAGCTGCTAAATCTGTGAGGGCACAAAGGATGCAAACCTGCGGCTGTCAAATCTCTGATGTCTCGAAGGAAGCCAACCTGGGGCTGCCACCTGTCGCTTGGCACCAAGGCAAGAAAGCTGTGGCTGCCACCTCTCTGGTGTCACAAATACACCAAAGCTGGGGCTGCCAAATCTGTCAGGTCTCAAACAATTGAAAGTTGGGTCATGCATCACTGTCGTATTACAAAGGGATCAAAGATGGGGCTAGCACCTCTGTGGTGTCACCAAGGGAGAACAGATGCGGCTACCACATCTGAGTTGTCACCAAGGAAGCAAAGCTGGTGCTGCCAAATTAGTGAGGCCAGAAATGGTTGAATGCTGGGGCATGGAGCTCTGTCACGTCACAAAGGAATCAAAGATGGGGCTGCCACCTCTCTGGTGTCACAAATACACCAAAGCTGAGGCTGCTAAATTTGTGAGGGCACAAAGGAAGAAAACTTGTTGCTGCCCCATCTGAGGTGTCACCAAGGGAGCAAACCTGGGGCTGCCGCCTCTACGGTGTCAAAATGGGAGGAATGGTGGGGATTCCAGTGCTGTAGTGTCAATGAGACTAGCCCTTTTCAAGAGCTCTCCAGCTCCCTACCAAGGGGCCTTTTTCACAGGGCTGCAAAAATGCTCTTTTTGAAAAGAGAAGAAAAGGCTGTCGTCAAGCTTTTTTTGCTGCACATGTTCCTCATAAACGCTGATTGCTTGCATTCTCAGGTGCTGTGCATCTACAGGTGAAAGTACTGAGGTTGGGAGCAGCTCTGCTGGGTGAAAGAGTGGTGTGTTTCTTGGTGGGTTTTGGTGTTTCAGTTCTTGAATTGTACCTATCTGTTCTGGGCAGAGCTCTATTACTGGATGTGACACTTGGATGTGGGAGAGTGGAGCTGGCCAAGGGGACCTTGTCGGAGCAGAGTGCAGAGGAATCCAGATGAGCCCAGGGTGAAGCCAGTCAGGTAAGGCTCAGTTGTGTTGACTTTACAGAGCCCTGGATGCTTCCTTGGGGAGTGTCCTGGGAGGGAATATCGGGGCTGCCCCCTCTGTTGTGTCACAAAAGGATAAAAGCGTGGGCTGGCTCCTCTGTGGTGTCACAAAGGCAGCAAAGGTGGGACTGCCACTTCTGTGGTGTCACAAAGGGTTGAAAGCTGGAGAATGCATCTCTGTCGTGTCACAAAGGGACCAAGATGGGGATGCCACTTCTGTAGTGTCACCAAGGGAGCAAAGATGGGGCTGCCACCTCTGTGGTTTCACATATTAGACCAAAGCTGGGGCTGCTAAATCTGTCAAGTCACAAAGGGTTGAAAGCTGGGGCTGTCACCTCTGTGGTGTCACAAAGGGAGCAAAGCTGGGGCTGCCAAATCTGTGAGGTCCCAAAGGGTTGAAAGCAGGGCCATGCATCACTGTCGTGTTACAAAGGGATCAAAGATGGGGCTAGCACCTCGGTGGTGTCACCAAGGAAGCAAAGCTGGGGCTGCCAAATCTGTGAGGCCAAAAAAGTTGAATGCTGGGTCATGGAGCTCTGTCGCGTCACAAAGAAATAAAAGAAGGGCCTGCCACCTCTGTGTTGCCACCAAGGGAGCAATGCGGGGCCTGCCACCTCTTTGGTATCACAAATAGACCAAAGCTGGGCCTGCAAAATCTGTCAGGTCACAAAGGGTTGAAAGCTGGGGTTGCAACCTCTGTGTTGTCGCAAAGGGAGCAAACCTGGGGCTGCCATATCTGTGGTGTCACAAAGGAAGTAAACCTGGGGCTGCCAGCTCTGTGGTGTCACAAAGTGAGCAAACCTGGGGCTGCCACTTCTGTGGATTCACCAAGGAAGCAAATCTTTTGCTGCAACCTCCCTGGTGTCACAAATAGAACAAAGCTGAAGCTGCTAAATCTGTGAGGGCACAAAGGAAGCAAACCTGCGGCTGCCAAATCTGTGATGTCACAAAGGAAGCAAACCTGTGGCTGCCTCCTCTGTGGTGTCACCAAGGGTTGAAAGCTGGGATTGCAGCCTCTGTGAGGTCACAAAGGGAGCAAAGCTGAAGCTGCCAAATCTGTGATGTCACAAATGGAGCCAACCTGGGGCTGCCAGATCTATGGTGTAACCAAGGAAGCAAAGCTGGGGCTGCCAAATCTGTGAGGTCCCAAACAATTGAAAGTTGGGTCATGCACCACTGTCGTATTACAAAGGGATCAAAGATGGGGCTAGCACCTCGGTGGTGTCACCAAGGGAGAACAGATGCGACTACCACATCTGAGTTGTCACCAAGGAAGCAAAGCTGGTGCTGCCAAATTAGTGAGGCCAGAAATGGTTGAATGCTGGGGCATGGAGCTCTGTCACGTCACAAAGGAATCAAAGATGGGGCTGCCACCTCTGTGGTGTCACCAAGGCAGCAATGTGGGGCCTGCCACATCTGTGGTGCCACCAAGGGAGCAATGCGGGGCCTGCCACCTCTTTGGTGTCACAAATAGACCAAAGCTGGGGCTGCTAAATCTGTCAGGTCACAAAGGGTTGAAAGCTGGGGCTGCCACCTCTGTGGTGTCACAAAGGGAGCAAAGCTGAAGCTGCCAATTCTGTGAGGTCCCAAAGGATTGAAGGTTGGGTCATGCATCACTGTCGTGTTACCAGGAGCTCACAGATGGGGCTGGCACCTCGGTGGTGTCACCAAGGAAGCAAAGCTGTGGCTTCCAAATCTGTGTAGTCAAAAAGTTTTGAAAGCTGGGGCATGCAGCTCTGTCGTGTAACAAAGGGATCAAAGATGGGGCTGTCACCTCTGTGGTGTTACCAAGGGAGCAAAGCCGGGCCTGCCACCTCTGTGGTTTCACAAAAATATCAAAGCTGTGGCTTCCACCTCTATGATGTCACAAAGGGTTGAAAGCAGGGGCATGCAGCTCTGTCATGTCACAAAGGGATCAAAGCTGTGGCTGCCACCTCTCTAGTGTCATCAAGGGAGAAAAGCTGAGGCTGCCGCCTCTGTGGTGTCACCAAGGGAGCAAAGCCGGGCCTGCGACATCTGTGGTGTCACCAAGGCAGCAAAGCTGTGGCTGCTACCTCTGTGGTGTCACAAATACACCAAAGCTGAAGCTGCTAAATCTGTGAGAGCACAAAGGAAGAAAACCTGGGGCTGCCACTACTCTGGTGGCACCAAGGCAACAAAGCTGGGGCTGCCACCTCTCTGGTGTCACAAATAGAACAAAGCTGAAGCTGCTAAATCTGTGAGGGCACAAAGGATGCAAACCTGCGGCTGTCAAATCTCTGATGTCTCGAAGGAAGCCAACCTGGGGCTGCCACCTGTCGCTTGGCACCAAGGCAAGAAAGCTGTGGCTGCCACGTCTCTGGTGTCACAAATACACCAAAGCTGGGGCTGCCAAATCTGTCAGGTCTCAAACAATTGAAAGTTGGGTCATGCATCACTGTCGTATTACAAAGGGATCAAAGATGGGGCTAGCACCTCTGTGGTGTCACCAAGGGAGAACAGATGCGGCTACCACATCTGAGTTGTCACCAAGGAAGCAAAGCTGGTGCTGCCAAATTAGTGAGGCCAGAAGTGGTTGAATGCTGGGGCATGGAGCTCTGTCACGTCACAAAGGAATCAAAGATGGGGCTGCCACCTCTTTGGTGTCACAAATAGACCAAAGCTGGGGCTGCTAAATCTGTCAGGTCACAAAGGGTTGAAAGCTGGGGCTGCCACCTCTGTGGTGTCACAAAGCTGAAGCTGCCAATTCTGTGAGGTCCCAAAGGGTTGAAGGTTGGGTCATGCATCACTGTCGTGTTACCAAGAGCTCACAGAAGGGGCTAGCACCTCGGTGGTGTCACCAAGGAAGCAAAGCTGTGGCTTCCAAATCTGTGTAGTCAAAAAGTTTTGAAAGCTGGGGCATGCAGCTCTGTCGTGTCACAAAGGGATCAAAGATGGGGCTGTCACCTCTGTGGTGTCACCAAGGGAGCAAAGCCGGGCCTGCCACCTCTGTGGTGTCACAAAAATATCAAAGCTGTGGCTTCCACTTCTATGATGTCACAAAGGGGTAAAAGCCGGGGCATGCAGCTCTGTCATGTCACAAAGGGATCAAAGCTGTGGCTGCCACCTCTCTAGTGTCATCAAGGGAGAAAAGCTGAGGCTGCCACCTCTGTGGTGTCACCAAGGGAGCAAAGCCGGGCCTGCGACATCTGTGGTGTCACCAAGGCAGCAAAGCTGTGGCTGCTACCTCTGTGGTGTCACAAATACACCAAAGCTGAAGCTGCTAAATCTGTGAGGGCACAAAGGAAGAAAACCTGGGGCTGCCACTACTCTGGTGGCACCAAGGCAACAAAGCTGGGGCTGCCACCTCTCTGGTGTCACAAATACACCAAAGCTGAGGCTGCTAAATCTGTGAGGGCACAAAGGAAGAAAACTTGTTGCTGCCCCCTCTGAGGTGTCACCAAGGGAGCAAACCTGGGGCTGCTGCCTCTACGGTGTCAAAATGGGAGGAATGGTGGGGATTCCAGTGCTGTAGTGTCAATGAGACTAGCCCTTTTCAAGAGCTCTCCAGCTCCCTACCAAGGGGCCTTTTTCACAGGGCTGCAAAAATGCTCTTTTTGAAAAGAGAAGAAAAGGCTGTCGTCAAGCTTTTTTTGCTGCACATGTTCCTCATAAACGCTGATTGCTTGCATTCTCAGGTGCTGTGCATCTACAGGTGAAAGTACTGAGGTTGGGAGCAGCTCTGCTGGGTGAAAGAGTGGTGTGTTTCTTGGTGGGTTTTGGTGTTTCAGTTCTTGAATTGTACCTATCTGTTCTGGGCAGAGCTCTATTACTGGATGTGACACTTGGATGTGGGAGAGTGGAGCTGGCCAAGGGGACCTTGTCGGAGCAGAGTGCAGAGGAATCCAGATGAGCCCAGGGTGAAGCCAATCAGGTAAGGCTCAGTTGTGTTGACTTTACAGAGCCCTGGATGCTTCCTTGGGGAGTGTCCTGGGAGGGAATATCGGGGCTGCCCCCTCTGTTGTGTCACAAAAGGATAAAAGCCTGGGCTGGCTCCTCTGTGGTGTCACAAAGGCAGCAAAGGTGGGACTGCCACTTCTGTGGTGTCACAAAGGGTTGAAAGCTGGAGAATGCATCTCTGTCGTGTCACAAAGGGACCAAGATGGGGATGCCACTTCTGTAGTGTCACCAAGGGAGCAAAGATGGGGCTGCCACCTCTGTGGTTTCACATATTAGACCAAAGCTGGGGCTGCTAAATCTGTCAAGTCACAAAGGGTTGAAAGCTGGGGCTGTCACCTCTGTGGTGTCACAAAGGGAGCAAAGCTGGGGCTGCCAAATCTGTGAGGTCCCAAAGGGTTGAAAGCAGGGCCATGCATCACTGTCGTGTTACAAAGGGATCAAAGATGGGGCTAGCACCTCGGTGGTGTCACCAAGGAAGCAAAGCTGGGGCTGCCAAATCTGTGAGGCCAAAAAAGTTGAATGCTGGGTCATGGAGCTCTGTCGCGTCACAAAGAAATAAAAGAAGGGCCTGCCACCTCTGTGTTGCCACCAAGGGAGCAATGCGGGGCCTGCCACCTCTTTGGTATCACAAATAGACCAAAGCTGGGGCTGCAAAATCTGTCAGGTCACAAAGGGTTGAAAGCTGGGGTTGCAACCTCTGTGTTGTCGCAAAGGGAGCAAACCTGGGGCTGCCATATCTGTGGTGTCACAAAGGAAGTAAACCTGGGGTAGCCATATCTGTGGTGTCACAAAGGAAGTAAACCTGGGGCTGCCAGCTCTGTGGTGTCACAAAGTGAGCAAACCTGGGGCTGCCACTTCTGTGGATTCACCAAGGAAGCAAATCTTTTGCTGCAACCTCCCTGGTGTCACAAATAGAACAAAGCTGAAGCTGCTAAATCTGTGAGGGCACAAAGGAAGCAAACCTGCGGCTGCCAAATCTGTGATGTCACAAAGGAAGCAAACCTGTGGCTGCCTCCTCTGTGGTGTCACCAAGGGTTGAAAGCTGGGATTGCAGCCTCTGTGAGGTCACAAAGGGAGCAAAGCTGAAGCTGCCAAATCTGTGATGTCACAAATGGAGCCACCCTGGGGCTGCCAGATCTATGGTGTAACCAAGGAAGCAAAGCTGGGGCTGCCAAATCTGTGAGGTCCCAAAGGGTTGAAAGTTGGGTCATGCATCACTGTCGTGTTACAAAGGGATCAAAGATGGGGCTGCCACCTCTGTGGTGTCACCAAGGAAGAAACCTGTTGCTGCCACCTCTCTGGTGTCACAAATAGACCAAAGCTGAGGCTGCCAAATCTGAGAGGGCACAAAGAAAGCAAACCTGTTTCTGCCACTTCTGTGGTGTCACCAAGGGAGCAAAGCCGGGCTGTTGTTGTTTAAATTTAAGGGGGGTCCCCGGGGAGTGCCCCCCGGAGACCCCCGGGGTCTTTTGTGTTCGTGGTGTTCCCGTGCTGGCAGGCAAAGAGACTCAGATGCCGGTGGGATGCTGATGAGGTGAGGGTTTATTCACTGAGGGAGAGGGGAAGGGGAGGGGGGGAGAGGAGAGAGGAGCGTCCGGACGCCTCCAGGGGTAGAGGGGCAAGAGAGGCAGAGCCTTCTGCCTTAGCATTCTTATCACAGAGGTTCAAAGGGGCGCGGTAACATTCTCCAGCCAATGAGGTTACAGATACAGGATAATGCAGGGAGGGTACGGACTGGGGATAAACCATACATTTTCCAAGGGTGAGCCAGAGCAAACCATTTCCATAAAATGCAATCCCACAAGTCACCCTTTTTTTCTTTAAAATGTGAGAAGAGAAATATGACATATGACAATTAACAATTTAAAAAATGAAACAGTAATTACACAGTTTTGCAGCATGAAACTAAATACAATTGCAGTAAGGATTATGTTATAAGGTGAACAGTTGATCTGACCTTGTAATTGCAGTAGACGGGTTATGTGAGTTTATATTGCAAGATTTGAAACAAGTTAACAAATTTGTTTGAGCCTTTCCAGCGTGACTGGCCTAATAGTGTCTAGTCTTTTCCAACTGGCTTTTCAGACCACCACAGCCCCCAGCTTAGGCTGTGGCGCTGACCTCTGCTCCCATTCCAGGGACAGGAAAACACGTGGAGTTCCCCGGGCTCCACACACGGCTTCAGATTCTCCAGGTGGCCTGCTGCAGTTCCCCCATTGGGGCCGGGCAGGGGCAGTGAGGAATTTAAATCAACTCAAGCTGCCACTGATCTGTCACGGAATCCTGTAAGGCTTGAACAGCAAGTCACCGACACTCACAGATCTGAGCCAAACCACTCCTTTCACTTTCCAACTGGTTCAACCAAAAGACCCCCAGTTTTAGGTCATCAAAAGAGAAACAAAAGAAAAAAAACTACAAAAACCGTCAAATACTTTCTCAGACACCAATTTAGGTTATCAATCACCCTCAGAACTAACTGAGGACAGCATAAACCCAAAAGCGTTACAGATTCAATAGTCTACACTACTGAATCGCGCCTTACAAGAAGACAATCCAAAAACTGCTTCCCTTGGATCCACACTTGTGACCTGAAAAGGCCTCTGCTTTCTAAATTAGAAAACAGGGGAATCTGCAATATGAACACACACAAAAGCTAGAAAGGCATAACTGTAAAACTACTTCATGGGGATGGGAAGGAAATGGAGGGGTTTGGGACACCCTGCTGTTTGGCCAGAACAGCAAGGGACAGGGGCAGAAAAACAGGGAAAGGGAATCGAAGTAGCATTAACAATTATACAAGGCTGTAAAACTGGTATTACAAATTCACTTTAGCTTTGGGGTTTGGTTTCTTAGCGTTTACCTTGTGGGACTTGGAAAGCGGAAGATGGGACTGAGAGCACGTGGCCATGGTGGCCATGCGGTCACAGCGCAGCACGTGGTGTTAGCTGTGCCGTGCCGGGTTTAGCAGGAAAGGGTTAACTCTCGGGGGTTTGTTAAGGGAAAGGGGGTTAGGGAGAAGGAGCAGCGAGGGGAGGAGGGGGTAAGGGTAAGGAAGGAGGTTACACAATTTACAAAACCGAGTTTTGGAAGGTGCGGGGCTTGGGCACAACTGAAGACTGCTTTTTCCTTCTCTGATGGCCGTCTGGCTGAGTTCCTTTCGCTGCTGTCCAGGGCTGCTTGTCCGCGCGGCTTCTCCCGGTGCTGGGGCCCGCGCGCGCTGCGGCGGGGCTGGAGCCACGTGTTGGCTCCGCCGGGACTGCCCCGCGCCGCGGCCGCTGGGCTGGGGCCGCTCCTCCGCCGGGGCCGTGCCGGGCCGGGGCCGCTCCGCCGCCGGTTCGCCGCCCGCGCCGCGGCTGCTGCAGGCCAGAGGGTGCCGCGCCGCTGCCGCGCAGCCCGCGCCGCCGAGTCGAGGCGGGCCCGCCGCGCCGGGGCTCACGCTGGAGCCTCGCCGTGGCGGAGCCGCGCCGGCCCCACGCCGCGCCACCCGGCGGGGCTGCACAGCCCGCGCAGCGCCGAGGTGGGCCGGGGCCCCAAGGAGCTGGGACCCGGGCCCGCGCCGGGCTGGTCGGCGGTGGTGGGACAGCCGCGTGGTGGCTCACGAGGTCTCTGCGCGGTGGGGGAGGGGCCGCCCCGGGCCGCGATGGCCCAGAACGGCCGCTCCACCGGAGACGGCACCGAGACGGAGTTACCATGGTCCATCCTGCCCCAGGGTCGTCGATGCCGTTGCCCGACGTTGGTGCGTCATCTGTTGTTGTTTAAATTTAAGGGGGGTCCCCGGGGAGTGCCCCCCGGAGACCCCCGGGGTCTTTTGTGTTCGTGGTGTTCCCGTGCTGGCAGGCAAAGAGACTCAGATGCCGGTGGGATGCTGATGAGGTGAGGGTTTATTCACTGAGGGAGAGGGGAAGGGGAGGGGGGGAGAGGAGAGAGGAGCGTCCGGACGCCTCCAGGGGTAGAGGGGCAAGAGAGGCAGAGCCTTCTGCCTTAGCATTCTTATCACAGAGGTTCAAAGGGGCGCGGTAACATTCTCCAGCCAATGAGGTTACAGATACAGGATAATGCAGGGAGGGTACGGACTGGGGATAAACCATACATTTTCCAAGGGTGAGCCAGAGCAAACCATTTCCATAAAATGCAATCCCACACCGGGCCTGCCACCACCAATAGACCAAAGCTGGGGCTGCTAAATCTGTAAGGTCACAAAGGGTTGAAAGCTGGGGCTGCAACCTCTGTGGTGTCACAAAGGGACCAAAGCCGGGCCTGCCAATTCTGTGAGGTCACAAACGAAGCAAAACTGGGGCTGCCTCATCTGTGGTGTCACAAAGGGATCAAAGATGGGGCTGCCACCTCTGTGGTGTCACAAAGTGAGCAAAGCTGGGGCTGCCAAATCTGTCAGGTCCCAAACAATTGAAAGTTGGGTCATGCACCACTGTCGTATTACAAAGGGATCAAAGATGGGGCTAGCACCTCGGTGGTGTCACCAAGGGAGAACAGATGCGACTACCACATCTGAGTTGTCACCAAGGAAGCAAAGCTGGTGCTGCCAAATTAGTGAGGCCAGAAATGGTTGAATGCTGGGGCATGGAGCTCTGTCACGTCACAAAGGAATCAAAGATGGGGCTGCCACCTCTGTGGTGTCACCAAGGCAGCAATGTGGGGCCTGCCACATCTGTGGTGCCACCAAGGGAGCAATGCGGGGCCTGCCACATCTTTGGTGTCACAAATAGACCAAAGCTGGGGCTGCTAAATCTGTCAGGTCACAAAGGGTTGAAAGCTGGGGCTGCCACCTCTGTGATGTCACAAAGGGAGCAAAGCTGAAGCTGCCAATTCTGTGAGGTCCCAAAGGATTGAAGGTTGGGTCATGCATCACTGTCGTGTTACCAGGAGCTCACAGATGGGGCTAGCACCTCGGTGGTGTCACCAAGGAAGCAAAGCTGTGGCTTCCAAATCTGTGTAGTCAAAAAGTTTTGAAAGCTGGGGCATGCAGCTCTGTCGTGTAACAAAGGGATCAAAGATGGGGCTGTCACCTCTGTGGTGTCACCAAGGGAGCAAAGCCGGGCCTGCCACCTCTGTGGTTTCACAAAAATAACAAAGCTGTGGCTTCCACCTCTATGATGTCACAAAGGGTTGAAAGCAGGGGCATGCAGCTCTGTCATGTCACAAAGGGATCAAAGCTGTGGCTGCCACCTCTCTAGTGTCATTAAGGGAGAAAAGCTGAGGCTGCCGCCTCTGTGGTGTCACCAAGGGAGCAAAGCCGGGCCTGCGACATCTGTGGTGTCACCAAGGCAGCAAAGCTGTGGCTGCTACCTCTGTGGTGTCACAAATACACCAAAGCTGAAGCTGCTAAATCTGTGAGAGCACAAAAGAAGAAAACCAGGGGTTGCCACTACTCTGGTGGCACCAAGGCAACAAAGCTGTGGCTGCCACCTCTCTGGTGTCACAAATAGAACAAAGCTGAAGCTGCTAAATCTGTGAGGGCACAAAGGATGCAAACCTGCGGCTGTCAAATCTCTGATGTCTCGAAGGAAGCCAACCTGGGGCTGCCACCTGTCGCTTGGCACCAAGGCAAGAAAGCTGTGGCTGCCACCTCTCTGGTGTCACAAATACACCAAAGCTGGGGCTGCCAAATCTGTCAGGTCTCAAACAATTGAAAGTTGGGTCATGCATCACTGTCGTATTACAAAGGGATCAAAGATGGGGCTAGCACCTCTGTGGTGTCACCAAGGGAGAACAGATGCGGCTACCACATCTGAGTTGTCACCAAGGAAGCAAAGCTGGGTCTGCCAAATTAGTGAGGCCAGAAATGGATGAATGCTGGGGCATGGAGCTCTGTCACGTCACAAAGGAATCAAAGATGGGGCTGCCACCTTTGTGGTGTCACAAATAGACCAAAGCTGGGGCTGCTAAATCTGTCAGGTCACAAAGGGTTGAAAGCTGGGGCTGCAACCTCTGTGGTGTCACAAAGGGAGCAAAGCTGAAGCTGCCAATTCTGTGAGGTCCCAAAGGGTTGAAGGTTGGGTCATGCATCACTGTCGTGTTACCAAGAGCTGACAGAAGGGGCTAGCACCTCGGTGGTGTCACCAAGGAAGCAAAGCTGTGGCTTCCAAATCTGTGTAGTCAAAAAGTTTTGAAAGCTGGGGCATGCAGCTCTGTCGTGTCACAAAGGGATCAAAGATGGGGCTGTCACCTCTGTGGTGTCACCAAGGGAGCAAAGCCGGGCCTGCCACCTCTGTGGTGTCACAAAAATATCAAAGCTGTGGCTTCCACTTCTATGATGTCACAAAGGGGTAAAAGCCGGGGCATGCAGCTCTGTCATGTCACAAAGGGATCAAAGCTGTGGCTGCCACCTCTCTAGTGTCATCAAGGGAGAAAAGCTGAGGCTGCCACCTCTGTGGTGTCACCAAGGGAGCAAAGCTGTGGCTGCTACCTCTGTGGTGTCACAAATACACCAAAGCTGAAGCTGCTAAATCTGTGAGGGCACAAAGGAAGAAAACCTGGGGCTGCCACTACTCTGGTGTCACCAAGGGAGCAAACCTGGGGCTGCCGCCTCTACGGTGTCAAAATGGGAGGAATGGTGGGGATTCCAGTGCTGTAGTGTCAATGAGACTAGCCCTTTTCAAGAGCTCTCCAGCTCCCTACCAAGGGGCCTTTTTCACAGGGCTGCAAAAAGGCTCTTTTTGAAAAGAGAAGAAAAGGCTGTCGTCAAGCATTTTTTGCTGCACATGTTCCTCATAAACGCTGATTGCTTGCATTCTCAGGTGCTGTGCATCTACAGGTGAAAGTACTGAGGTTGGGAGTAGCTCTGCTGGGTGAAAGAGTGGTGTGTTTCTTGGTGGGTTTTGGTGTTTCAGTTCTTGAATTGTACCTATCTGTTCTGGGCAGAGCTCTGTTACTGGATGTGACACTTGGATGTGGGAGAGTGGAGCTGGCCAAGGGGACCTTGTCGGAGCAGAGTGCAGAGGAATCCAGATGAGCCCAGGGTGAAGCCAGTCAGGTAAGGCTCAGTTGTGTTGACTTTACAGAGCCCTGGATACTTCCTTGGGGAGTGTCCTGGGAGGAAATATCGGGGCTGCCCCCTCTGTTGTGTCACAAAAAAATAAAAGCCTGGGCTGGCCCCTCTGTGGTGTCACAAAGGCAGCAAAGGTGGGACTGCCACTTCTGTGGTGTCACAAAGGGTTGAAAGCTGGAGAATGCATCTCTGTCGTGTCACAAAGAGACCAAGATGGGGATGCCACTTCTATGGTGTCACCAAGGAAGCAAAGCTGTGGCTTCCAAATCTGTGTAGTCAAAAAGTTTTGAAAGCTGGGGCATGCAGCTCTGTCGTGTCACAAAGGGATCAAAGATGGGGCTGTCACCTCTGTGGTGTCACCAAGGGAGCAAAGCCGGGCCTGCCACCTCTGTGGTGTCACAAAAATATCAAAGCTGTGGCTTCCACTTCTATGATGTCACAAAGGGCTGAAAGCCGGGGCATGCAGCTCTGTCATGTCACAAAGGGATCAAAGCTGTGGCTGCCACCTCTCTAGTGTCATCAAGGGAGAAAAGCTGAGGCTGCCACCTCTGTGGTGTCACCAAGGGAGCAAAGCCGGGCCTGCGACATCTGTGGTGTCACCAAGGCAGCAAAGCTGTGGCTGCTACCTCTGTGGTGTCACAAATACACCAAAGCTGAAGCTGCTAAATCTGTGAGGGCACAAAGGAAGAAAACCTGGGGCTGCCACTTCTCTGGTGGCACCAAGGCAACAAAGCTGGGGCTGCCACCTCTCTGGTGTCACAAATAGAACAAAGCTGAAGCTGCTAAATCTGTGAGGGCACAAAGGAAGAAAACTTGTTGCTGCCCCCTCTGAGGTGTCACCAAGGGAGCAAACCTGGGGCTGGCGCCTCTACGGTGTCAAAATGGGAGGAATGGTGGGGATTCCAGTGCTGTAGTGTCAATGAGACTAGCCCTTTTCAAGAGCTCTCCAGCTCCCTACCAAGGGGCCTTTTTCACAGGGCTGCAAAAATGCTCTTTTTGAAAAGAGAAGAAAAGGCTGTCGTCAAGCATTTTTTGCTGCACATGTTCCTCATAAACGCTGATTGCTTGCATTCTCAGGTGCTGTGCATCTACAGGTGAAAGTACTGAGGTTGGGAGCAGCTCTGCTGGGTGAAAGAGTGGTGTGTTTCTTGGTGGGTTTTGGTGTTTCAGTTCTTGAATTGTACCTATCTGTTCTGGGCAGAGCTCTATTACTGGATGTGACACTTGGATGTGGGAGAGTGGAGCTGGCCAAGGGGACCTTGTCGGAGCAGAGTGCAGAGGAATCCAGATGAGCCCAGGGTGAAGCCAGTCAGGTAAGGCTCAGTTGTGTTGACTTTACAGAGCCCTGGATGCTTCCTTGGGGAGTGTCCTGGGAGGGAATATCGGGGCTGCCCCCTCTGTTGTGTCACAAAAGGATAAAAGCCTGGGCTGGCTCCTCTGTGGTGTCACAAAGGCAGCAAAGGTGGGACTGCCACTTCTGTGGTGTCACAAAGGGTTGAAAGCTGGAGAATGCATCTCTGTCGTGTCACCAAGGGAGCAAAGATGGGGCTGCCACCTCTGTGGTGTCACATATTAGACCAAAGCTGGGGCTGCTAAATCTGTCAAGTCGCAAAGGGTTGAAAGCTGGGGCTGCCACCTCTGTGGTGTCACAAAGGGAGCAAAGCTGGGGCTGCCAAATCTGTGAGGTCCCAAAGGGTTGAAAGCAGGGCCATGCATCACTGTCGTGTTACAAAGGGATCAAAGATGGGGCTGCCACCTCTGTGGTGTCACCAAGGAAGAAACCTGTTGCTGCCACCTGTCTGGTGTCACAAATAGACCAATGCTGAGGCTGCCAAATCTGAGAGGGCACAAAGAAAGCAAACCTGTTTCTGCCACTTCTGTGGTGTCACCAATGGAGCAAAGCCGGGCCTGCCACCACCAAGAGACCAAAATTGGTTCTGACAAAATCTGTCTGATCACAAAGGTTTGAAAGCTGGGGCTGCAACCTCTGTGGTGTCACAAAGGGACCAAAGCAGAAGCTGCCAATTCTGTGAGGTCACAAACGAAGCAAAACTGGGGCTGCCTCATCTGTGGTGTCACAAAGAGATCAAAGATGGGGCTGCCACCTCTGTGGTGTCACAAAGTGAGCAAAGCTGGGGCTTCAAAATCTTTCAGGTCTTAACAATTGAAAGTTGCGTCATGCATCACTGTCGTATTACAAAGGGATCAAAGATGGGGCTAGCACCTCTGTGGTGTCACCAAGGGAGAACAGATGCGGCTACCACATCTGAGTTGTCACCAAGGAAGCAAAGCTGGGTCTGCCAAATTAGTGAGGCCAGAAATGGTTGAATGCTGGGGCATGGAGCTCTGTCACGTCACAAAGGAATCAAAGATGGGGCTGCCACCTTTGTGGTGTCACAAATAGACCAAAGCTGGGGCTGCTAAATCTGTCAGGTCACAAAGGGTTGAAAGCGGGGGCTGCAACCTCTGTGGTGTCAGAAAGGGAGCAAAGTTGGGACTGCCAATTCTGTGAGGTCCTAAAGGGTTGAAGGTTGGGTCATGCATCACTGTCGTGTTACCAAGAGCTGACAGAAGGGGCTAGCACCTCGGTGGTGTCACCAAGGAAGCAAAGCTGTGGCTTCCAAATCTGTGTAGTCAAAAAGTTTTGAAAGCTGGGGCATGCAGCTCTGTCGTGTCACAAAGGGATCAAAGATGGGGCTGTCACATCTGTGGTGTCACCAAGGGAGCAAAGCCGGGCCTGCCACCTCTGTGGTGTCACAAAAATATCAAAGCTGTGGCTTCCACTTCTATGATGTCACAAAGGGCTGAAAGCCGGGGCATGCAGCTCTGTCATGTCACAAAGGGATCAAAGCTGTGGCTGCCACCTCTCTAGTGTCATCAAGGGAGAAAAGCTGAGGCTGCCACCTCTGTGGTGTCACCAAGGGAGCAAAGCCGGGCCTGCGACATCTGTGATGTCACCAAGGCAGCAAAGCTGTGGCTGCTACCTCTGTGGTGTCACACCAAAGCTGTAGCTGCTAAATCTGTGAGGGCACAAAGGAAGAAAACCTGGGGCTGCCACTACTCTGGTGGCACCAAGGCAACAAAGCTGGGGCTGCCACCTCTCTGGTGTCACAAAGGGAGCAAAGCTGAGGCTGCGTAATCTGTGAGGGCACAAAGGAAGCAAACTTGTTGCTGCCCCCTCTGAGGTGTCACCAAGGGAGCAAACCTGGGGCTGCCGCCTCTACGGTGTCAAAATGGGAGGAATGGTGGGGATTCCAGTGCTGTAGTGTCAATGAGACTAGCCCTTTTCAAGAGCTCTCCAGCTCCCTACCAAGGGGCCTTTTTCACAGGGCTGCAAAAATGCTCTTTTTGAAAAGAGAAGAAAAGGCTGTCGTCAAGCTTTTTTTGCTGCACATGTTCCTCATAAACGCTGATTGCTTGCATTCTCAGGTGCTGTGCATCTACAGGTGAAAGTACTGAGGTTGGGAGCAGCTCTGCTGGGTGAAAGAGTGGTGTGTTTCTTGGTGGGTTTTGGTGTTTCAGTTCTTGAATTGTACCTATCTGTTCTGGGCAGAGCTCTATTACTGGATGTGACACTTGGATGTGGGAGAGTGGAGCTGGCCAAGGGGACCTTGTCGGAGCAGAGTGCAGAGGAATCCAGATGAGCCCAGGGTGAAGCCAGTCAGGTAAGGCTCAGTTGTGTTGACTTTACAGAGCCCTGGATGCTTCCTTGGGGAGTGTCCTGGGAGGGAATATCGGGGCTGCCCCCTCTGTTGTGTCACAAAAGGATAAAAGCGTGGGCTGGCTCCTCTGTGGTGTCACAAAGGCAGCAAAGGTGGGACTGCCACTTCTGTGGTGTCACAAAGGGTTGAAAGCTGGAGAATGCATCTCTGTCGTGTCACAAAGGGACCAAGATGGGGATGCCACTTCTGTGGTGTCACCAAGGGAGCAAAGATGGGGCTGCCACCTCTGTGGTGTCACATATTAGACCAAAGCTGGGGCTGCTAAATCTGTCAAGTCACAAAGGGTTGAAAGCTGGGGCTGCCACCTCTGTGGTGTCACAAAGGGAGCAAAGCTGGGGCTGCCAAATCTGTGAGGTCCCAAAGGGTTGAAAGCAGGGCCATGCATCACTGTCGTGTTACAAAGGGATCACAGATGGGGCTAGCACCTCGGTGGTGTCACCAAGGAAGCAAAGCTGGGGCTGCCAAACCTGTGAGGCCAAAAATGGTTGAATGCTGGGTCATGGAGCTCTGTCGCGTCACAAAGAAATAAAAGAAGGGCCTGCCACCTCTGTGTTGCCACCAAGGGAGCAATGCGGGGCCTGCCACCTCTTTGGTATCACAAATAGACCAAAGCTGGGGCTGCAAAATCTGTCAGGTCACGAAGGGTTGAAAGCTGGGGCTGCAACCTCTGTGTTGTCGCAAAGGGAGCAAACCTGGGGCTGCCATATCTGTGGTGTCACAAAGGAAGTAAACCTGGGGCTGCCAGCTCTGTGGTGTCACAAAGTGAGCAAACCTGGGGCTGCCACTTCTGTGGATTCACCAAGGAAGCAAATCTTTTGCTGCAACCTCCCTGGTGTCACAAATAGAACAAAGCTGAAGCTGCTAAATCTGTGAGGGCACAAAGGAAGCAAACCTGCGGCTGCCAAATCTGTGATGTCACAAAGGAAGCAAACCTGTGGCTGCCTCCTCTGTGGTGTCACCAAGGGTTGAAAGCTGGGATTGCAGCCTCTGTGAGGTCACAAAGGGAGCAAAGCTGAAGCTGCCAAATCTGTGATGTCACAAATGGAGCCAACCTGGGGCTGCCAGATCTATGGTGTAACCAAGGAAGCAAAGCTGGGGCTGCCAAATCTGTGAGGTCCCAAAGGGTTGAAAGTTGGGTCATGCATCACTGTCGTGTTACAAAGGGATCAAAGATGGGGCTGCCACCTCTGTGGTGTCACCAAGGAAGAAACCTGTTGCTGCCACCTGTCTGGTGTCACAAATAGACCAAAGCTGAGGCTGCCAAATCTGAGAGGGCACAAAGAAAGCAAACCTGTTTCTGCCACTTCTGTGGTGTCACCAAGGGAGCAAAGCCGGGCCTGCCACCACCAATAGACCAAAACTGGTTCTGACAAAATCTGTCTGATCACAAAGGTTTGAAAGCTGGGGCTGCAACCTCTGTGGTGTCACAAAGGGACCAAAGCAGAAGCTGCCAATTCTGTGAGGTCACAAACGAAGCAAAACTGGGGCTGCCTCATCTGTGGTGTCACAAAGGGATCAAAGATGGGGCTGCAACCTCTGTGGTGTCACAAAGTGAGCAAAGCTGGGGCTTCAAAATCTGTCAGGTCTCAAACAATTGAAAGTTGGGTCATGCATCACTGTCGTGTTACCAAGAGCTCACAGAAGGGGCTAGCACCTCGGTGGTGTCACCAAGGAAGCAAAGCTGTGGCTTCCAAATCTGTGTAGTCAAAAAGTTTTGAAAGCTGGGGCATGCAGCTCTGTCGTGTCACAAAGGGATCAAAGATGGGGCTGTCACATCTGTGGTGTCACCAAGGGAGCAAAGCCGGGCCTTCCACCTCTGTGGTGTCACAAAAATATCAAAGCTGTGGCTTCCACTTCTATGATGTCACAAAGGGGTAAAAGCCGGGGCATGCAGCTCTGTCATGTCACAAAGGGATCAAAGCTGTGGCTGCCACCTCTCTAGTGTCATCAAGGGAGAAAAGCTGAGGCTGCCACCTCTGTGGTGTCACCAAGGGAGCAAAGCCGGGCCTGCGACATCTGTGATGTCACCAAGGCAGCAAAGCTGTGGCTGCTACCTCTGTGGTGTCACACCAAAGCTGTAGCTGCTAAATCTGTGAGGGCACAAAGGAAGAAAACCTGGGGCTGCCACTACTCTGGTGGCACCAAGGCAACAAAGCTGGGGCTGCCACCTCTCTGGTGTCACAAAGGGAGCAAAGCTGAGGCTGCGTAATCTGTGAGGGCACAAAGGAAGCAAACTTGTTGCTGCCCCCTCTGAGGTGTCACCAAGGGAGCAAACCTGGGGCTGCCGCCTCTACGGTGTCAAAATGGGAGGAATGGTGGGGATTCCAGTGCTGTAGTGTCAATGAGACTAGCCCTTTTCAAGAGCTCTCCAGCTCCCTACCAAGGGGCCTTTTTCACAGGGCTGCAAAAAGGCTCTTTTTGAAAAGAGAAGAAAAGGCTGTCGTCAAGCTTTTTTTGCTGCACATGTTCCTCATAAACGCTGATTGCTTGCATTCTCAGGTGCTGTGCATCTACAGGTGAAAGTACTGAGGTTGGGAGCAGCTCTGCTGGGTGAAAGAGTGGTGTGTTTCTTGGTGGGTTTTGGTGTTTCAGTTCTTGAATTTTACCTATCTGTGCTGGGCAGAGCTCTATTACTGGATGTGACACTTGGATGTGGGAGAGTGGAGCTGGCCAAGGGGACCTTGTCGGAGCAGAGTGCAGAGGAATCCAGATGAGCCCAGGGTGAAGCCAGTCAGGTAAGGCTCAGTTGTGTTGACTTTACAGAGCCCTGGATGCTTCCTTGGGGAGTGTCCTGGGAGGGAATATCGGGGCTGCCCCCTCTGTTGTGTCACAAAAGGATAAAAGCGTGGGCTGGCTCCTCTGTGGTGTCACAAAGGCAGCAAAGGTGGGACTGCCACTTCTGTGGTGTCACAAAGGGTTGAAAGCTGGAGAATGCATCTCTGTCGTGTCACAAAGGGACCAAGATGGGGATGCCACTTCTGTGGTGTCACCAAGGGAGCAAAGCTGTGGCTTCCAAATTTGTGTAGTCAAAAAGTTTTGAAAGCTGGGGCATGCAGCTCTGTCGTGTCACAAAGGGATCAAAGATGGGGCTGTCACCTCTGTGGTGTCACCAAGGGAGCAAAGCCGGGCCTGCCACCTCTGTGGTGTCACAAAAATATCAAAGCTGTGGCTTCCACTTCTATGATGTCACAAAGGGCTGAAAGCCGGGGCATGCAGCTCTGTCATGTCACAAAGGGATCAAAGCTGTGGCTGCCACCTCTCTAGTGTCATCAAGGGAGAAAAGCTGAGGCTGCCACCTCTGTAGTGTCACCAAGGGAGCAAAGCCGGGCCTGCGATATCTGTGATGTCACCAAGGCAGCAAAGCTGTGGCTGCTACCTCTGTGGTGTCACAAATACACCAAAGCTGAAGCTGCGAAATCTGTGAGGGCACAAAGGAAGAAAACCTGGGGCTGCCACTACTCTGGTGGCACCAAGGCAACAAAGCTGGGGCTGCCACCTCTCTGGTGTCACAAAGGGAGCAAAGCTGAGGCTGCTAAATCTGTGAGGGCACAAAGGAAGCAAACTTGTTGCTGCCCCATCTGAGGTGTCACCAAGGGAGCAAACCTGGGGCTGCCGCCTCTACGGTGTCAAAATGGGAGGAATGGTGGGGATTCCAGTGCTGTAGTGTCAATGAGACTAGCCCTTTTCAAGAGCTCTCCAGCTCCCTACCAAGGGGCCTTTTTCACAGGGCTGCAAAAATGCTCTTTTCGAAAAGAGAAGAAAAGGCTGTCGTCAAGCATTTTTTGCTGCACATGTTCCTCATAAACGCTGATTGCTTGCATTCTCAGGTGCTGTGCATCTACAGGTGAAAGTACTGAGGTTGGGAGCAGCTCTGCTGGGTGAAAGAGTGGTGTGTTTCTTGGTGGGTTTTGGTGTTTCAGTTCTTGAATTGTACCTATCTGTTCTGGGCAGAGCTCTATTACTGGATGTGACACTTGGATGTGGGAGAGTGGAGCTGGCCAAGGGGAACTTGTCGGAGCAGAGTGCAGAGGAATCCAGATGAGCCCAGGGTGAAGCCAGTCAGGTAAGGCTCAGTTGTGTTGACTTTACAGAGCCCTGGATGCTTCCTTGGGGAGTGTCCTGGGAGGGAATATCGGGGCTGCCCCCTCTGTTGTGTCACAAAAGGATAAAAGCGTGGGCTGGCTCCTCTGTGGTGTCACAAAGGCAGCAAAGGTGGGACTGCCACTTCTGTGGTGTCACAAAGGGTTGAAAGCTGGAGAATGCATCTCTGTCGTGTCACAAAGGGACCAAGATGGGGATGCCACTTCTGTGGTGTCACCAAGGGAGCAAAGATGGGGCTGCCACCTCTGTGGTGTCACATATTAGACCAAAGCTGGGGCTGCTAAATCTGTCAAGTCACAAAGGGTTGAAAGCTGGGGCTGCCACCTCTGTGGTGTCACAAAGGGAGCAAAGCTGGGGCTGCCAAATCTGTGAGGTCCCAAAGGGTTGAAAGCAGGGCCATGCATCACTGTCGTGTTACAAAGGGATCACAGATGGGGCTAGCACCTCGGTGGTGTCACCAAGGAAGCAAAGCTGGGGCTGCCAAATCTGTGAGGCCAAAAATGGTTGAATGCTGGGTCATGGAGCTCTGTCGCGTCACAAAGAAATAAAAGAAGGGCCTGCCACCTCTGTGTTGCCACCAAGGGAGCAATGCGGGGCCTGCCACCTCTTTGGTATCACAAATAGACCAAAGCTGGGGCTGCAAAATCTGTCAGGTCACGAAGGGTTGAAAGCTGGGGCTGCAACCTCTGTGTTGTCGCAAAGGGAGCAAACCTGGGGCTGCCATATCTGTGGTGTCACAAAGGAAGTAAACCTGGGGCTGCCAGCTCTGTGGTGTCACAAAGTGAGCAAACCTGGGGCTGCCACTTCTGTGGATTCACCAAGGAAGCAAATCTTTTGCTGCAACCTCCCTGGTGTCACAAATAGAACAAAGCTGAAGCTGCTAAATCTGTGAGGGCACAAAGGAAGCAAACCTGCGGCTGCCAAATCTGTGATGTCACAAAGGAAGCAAACCTGTGGCTGCCTCCTCTGTGGTGTCACCAAGGGTTGAAAGCTGGGATTGCAGCCTCTGTGAGGTCACAAAGGGAGCAAAGCTGAAGCTGCCAAATCTGTGATGTCACAAATGGAGCCAACCTGGGGCTGCCAGATCTATGGTGTAACCAAGGAAGCAAAGCTGGGGCTGCCAAATCTGTGAGGTCCCAAAGGGTTGAAAGTTGGGTCATGCATCACTGTCGTGTTACAAAGGGATCAAAGATGGGGCTGCCACCTCTGTGGTGTCACCAAGGAAGAAACCTGTTGCTGCCACCTGTCTGGTGTCACAAATAGACCAAAGCTGAGGCTGCCAAATCTGAGAGGGCACAAAGAAAGCAAACCTGTTTCTGCCACTTCTGTGGTGTCACCAAGGGAGCAAAGCCGGGCCTGCCACCACCAATAGACCAAAACTGGTTCTGACAAAATCTGTCTGATCACAAAGGTTTGAAAGCTGGGGCTGCAACCTCTGTGGTGTCACAAAGGGACCAAAGCAGAAGCTGCCAATTCTGTGAGGTCACAAACGAAGCAAAACTGGGGCTGCCTCATCTGTGGTGTCACAAAGGGATCAAAGATGGGGCTGCAACCTCTGTGGTGTCACAAAGTGAGCAAAGCTGGGGCTTCAAAATCTGTCAGGTCTCAAACAATTGAAAGTTGGGTCATGCATCACTGTCGTGTTACCAAGAGCTCACAGAAGGGGCTAGCACCTCGGTGGTGTCACCAAGGAAGCAAAGCTGTGGCTTCCAAATCTGTGTAGTCAAAAAGTTTTGAAAGCTGGGGCATGCAGCTCTGTCGTGTCACAAAGGGATCAAAGATGGGGCTGTCACATCTGTGGTGTCACCAAGGGAGCAAAGCCGGGCCTTCCACCTCTGTGGTGTCACAAAAATATCAAAGCTGTGGCTTCCACTTCTATGATGTCACAAAGGGGTAAAAGCCGGGGCATGCAGCTCTGTCATGTCACAAAGGGATCAAAGCTGTGGCTGCCACCTCTCTAGTGTCATCAAGGGAGAAAAGCTGAGGCTGCCACCTCTGTGGTGTCACCAAGGGAGCAAAGCCGGGCCTGCGACATCTGTGATGTCACCAAGGCAGCAAAGCTGTGGCTGCTACCTCTGTGGTGTCACACCAAAGCTGTAGCTGCTAAATCTGTGAGGGCACAAAGGAAGAAAACCTGGGGCTGCCACTACTCTGGTGGCACCAAGGCAACAAAGCTGGGGCTGCCACCTCTCTGGTGTCACAAAGGGAGCAAAGCTGAGGCTGCGTAATCTGTGAGGGCACAAAGGAAGCAAACTTGTTGCTGCCCCCTCTGAGGTGTCACCAAGGGAGCAAACCTGGGGCTGCCGCCTCTACGGTGTCAAAATGGGAGGAATGGTGGGGATTCCAGTGCTGTAGTGTCAATGAGACTAGCCCTTTTCAAGAGCTCTCCAGCTCCCTACCAAGGGGCCTTTTTCACAGGGCTGCAAAAATGCTCTTTTTGAAAAGAGAAGAAAAGGCTGTCGTCAAGCTTTTTTTGCTGCACATGTTCCTCATAAACGCTGATTGCTTGCATTCTCAGGTGCTGTGCATCTACAGGTGAAAGTACTGAGGTTGGGAGCAGCTCTGCTGGGTGAAAGAGTGGTGTGTTTCTTGGTGGGTTTTGGTGTTTCAGTTCTTGAATTTTACCTATCTGTGCTGGGCAGAGCTCTATTACTGGATGTGACACTTGGATGTGGGAGAGTGGAGCTGGCCAAGGGGACCTTGTCGGAGCAGAGTGCAGAGGAATCCAGATGAGCCCAGGGTGAAGCCAGTCAGGTAAGGCTCAGTTGTGTTGACTTTACAGAGCCCTGGATGCTTCCTTGGGGAGTGTCCTGGGAGGGAATATCGGGGCTGCCCCCTCTGTTGTGTCACAAAAGGATAAAAGCCTGGGCTGGCTCCTCTGTGGTGTCACAAAGGCAGCAAAGGTGGGACTGCCACTTCTGTGGTGTCACAAAGGGTTGAAAGCTGGAGAATGCATCTCTGTCGTGTCACAAAGGGACCAAGATGGGGATGCCACTTCTGTAGTGTCACCAAGGGAGCAAAGATGGGGCTGCCACCTCTGTGGTGTCACATATTAGACCAAAGCTGGGGCTGCTAAATCTGTCAAGTCACAAAGGGTTGAAAGCTGGGGCTGTAGCCTCTGTGGTGTCACAAAGGGAGCAAAGCTGGGGCTGCCAAATCTGTGAGGTCCCAAAGGGTTGAAAGCAGGGCCATGCATCACTGTCGTGTTACAAAGAGATCAAAGATGGGGCTAGCACCTCAGTGGTGTCACCAAGGAAGCAAAGCTGGGGCTGCCAAATCTGTGAGGCCAAAAAAGTTGAATGCTGGGTCATGGAGCTCTGTCGCGTCACAAAGAAATAAAAGAAGGGCCTGCCACCTCTGTGTTGCCACCAAGGGAGCAATGCGGGGCCTGCCACCTCTTTGGTATCACAAATAGACCAAAGCTGGGGCTGCAAAATCTGTCAGGTCACAAAGGGTTTAAAGCTGGGGCTGCAACCTCTGTGTTGTCGCAAAGGGAGCAAACCTGGAGCTGCCATATCTGTGGTGTCACAAAGGAAGTAAACCTGGGGCTGCCAGCTCTGTGGTGTCACAAAGTGAGCAAACCTGGGGCTGCCACTTCTGTGGATTCACCAAGGAAGCAAAGCTTTTGCTGCATCCTCCCTGGTGTCACAAATAGAACAAAGCTGAAGCTGCTGAATCTGTGAGGGCACAAAGGAAGCAAACCTGCGGCTGCCAAATCTGTGATGTCACAAAGGAAGCAAACCTGTGGCTGCCTCCTCTGTGGTGTCACCAAGGGTTGAAAGCTGGGATTGTAGCCTCTGTGAGGTCACAAAGGGAGCAAAGCTGAAGCTGCCAAATCTGTGATGTCACAAATGGAGCCAACCTGGGGCTGCCAGATCTATGGTGTAACCAAGGAAGCAAAGCTGGGGCTGCCAAATCTGTGAGGTCCCAAAGGGTTGAAAGTTGGGTCATGCATCACTGTCGTGTTACAAAGGGATCAAAGATGGGGCTGCCACCTCTGTGGTGTCACCAAGGAAGAAACCTGTTGCTGCCACCTGTCTGGTGTCACAAATAGACCAAAGCTGAGGCTGCCAAATCTGAGAGGGCACAAAGAAAGCAAACCTGTTTCTGCCACTTCTGTGGTGTCACCAAGGGAGCAAAGCCGGGCCTGCCACCACCAATAGACCAAAACTGGTTCTGACAAAATCTGTCTGATCACAAAGGTTTGAAAGCTGGGGCTGCAACCTCTGTGGTGTCACAAAGGGACCAAAGCAGAAGCTGCCAATTCTGTGAGGTCACAAACGAAGCAAAACTGGGGCTGCCTCATCTGGGGTGTCACAAAGGGATCAAAGATGGGGCTGCCACCTCTGTGGTGTCACAAAGTGAGCAAAGCTTGGGCTTCAAAATCTGTCAGGTCTCCAACAATTGAAAGTTGGGTCATGTATCACTGTCGTGTTACCAAGAGCTCACAGAAGGGGCTACCACATCTGAGTTGTCACCAAGGAAGCAAAGCTGTGGCTTCCAAATCTGTGTAGTCAAAAAGTTTTGAAAGCTGGGGCATGCAGCTCTGTCATGTCACAAAGGGATCAAAGATGGGGCTGTCACCTCTGTGGTGTCACCAAGGGAGCAAAGCTGAGGCTGCGTAATCTGTGAGGGCACAAAGGAAGCAAACTTGTTGCTGCCCCCTCTGAGGTGTCACCAAGGGAGCAAACCTGGGGCTGCCGCCTCTACGGTGTCAAAATGGGAGGAATGGTGGGGATTCCAGTGCTGTAGTGTCAATGAGACTAGCCCTTTTCAAGAGCTCTCCAGCTCCCTACCAAGGGGCCTTTTTCACAGGGCTGCAAAAATGCTCTTTTCGAAAAGAGAAGAAAAGGCTGTCGTCAAGCTTTTTTTGCTGCACATGTTCCTCATAAACGCTGATTGCTTGCATTCTCAGGTGCTGTGCATCTACAGGTGAAAGTACTGAGGTTGGGAGCAGCTCTGCTGGGTGAAAGAGTGGTGTGTTTCTTGGTGGGTTTTGGTGTTTCAGTTCTTGAATTGTACCTATCTGTTCTGGGCAGAGCTCTATTACTGGATGTGACACTTGGATGTGGGAGAGTGGAGCTGGCCAAGGGGACCTTGTCGGAGCAGAGTGCAGAGGAATCCAGATGAGCCCAGGGTGAAGCCAGTAAGGTAAAGCTCAGTTGTGTTGATTTTACAGAGCCCTGGATGCTTCCTTGGGAAGTGTCCTGGGAGGGAATATCGGGGCTGCCCCCTCTGTTGTGTCACAAAAGGATAAAAGCCTGGGCTGGCTCCTCTGTGGTGTCACAAAGGCAGCGAAGGTGGGACTGCCACTTCTGTGGTGTCACAAAGGGTTGAAAGCTGGAGAATGCATCTCTGTCGTGTCACAAAGGGACAAAGATGGGGATGCCACTTCTGTGGTGTCACCAAGGGAGCAAAGCTGTGGCTTCCAAATCTGTGTAGTCAAAAAGTTTTGAAAGCTGGGGCATGCAGCTCTGTCGTGTCACAAAGGGATCAAAGATGGGGCTGTCACCTCTGTGGTGTCACCAAGGGAGCAAAGCCGGGCCTGCCACCTCTGTGGTGTCACAAAAATATCAAAGCTGTGGCTTCCACTTCTATGATGTCACAAAGGGGTAAAAGCCGGGGAATGCAGCTCTGTCATGTCACAAAGGGATCAAAGCTGTGGCTGCCACCTCTCTAGTGTCATCAAGGGAGAAAAGCTGAAGCTGCCACCTCTGTGGTGTCACCAAGGGAGCAAAGCCGGGCCTGCGACATCTGTGATGTCACCAAGGCAGCAAAGCTGTGGCTGCTACCTCTGTGGTGTCACAAATACACCAAAGCTGAAGCTGCGAAATCTGTGAGGGCACAAAGGAAGAAAACCTGGGGCTGCCACCTCTCTGGTGTCACAAAGGGAGCAAAGCTGAGGCTGCTAAATCTGTGAGGGCACAAAGGAAGCAAACTTGTTGCTGCCCCCTCTGAGGTGTCACCAAGGGAGCAAACCTGGGGCTGCCGCCTCTACGGTGTCAAAATGGGAGGAATGGTGGGGATTCCAGTGCTGTAGTGTCAATGAGACTAGCCCTTTTCAAGAGCTCTCCAGCTCCCTACCAAGGGGCCTTTTTCACAGGGCTGCAAAAATGCTCTTTTTGAAAAGAGAAGAAAAGGCTGTCGTCAAGCATTTTTTGCTGCACATGTTCCTCATAAACGCTGATTGCTTGCATTCTCAGGTGCTGTGCATCTACAGGTGAAAGTACTGAGGTTGGGAGCAGCTCTGCTGGGTGAAAGAGTGGTGTGTTTCTTGGTGGGTTTTGGTGTTTCAGTTCTTGAATTGTACCTATCTGTTCTGGGCAGAGCTCTATTACTGGATGTGACACTTGGATGTGGGAGAGTGGAGCTGGCCAAGGGGACCTTGTCGGAGCAGAGTGCAGAGGAATCCAGATGAGCCCAGGGTGAAGCCAGTCAGGTAAGGCTCAGTTGTGTTGACTTTACAGAGCCCTGGATGCTTCCTTGGGGAGTGTCCTGGGAGGGAATATCAGGGCTGCCCCCTCTGTTGTGTCACAAAAGGATAAAAGCCTGGGCTGGCTCCTCTGTGGTGTCACAAAGGCAGCAAAGGTGGGACTGCCACTTCTGTGGTGTCACAAAGGGTTGAAAGCTGGAGAATGCATCTCTGTCGTGTCACAAAGGGACCAAGATGGGGATGCCACTTCTGTGGTGTCACCAAGGGAGCAAAGATGGGGCTGCCACCTCTGTGGTGTCACATATTAGACCAAAGCTGGGGCTGCTAAATCTGTCAAGTCACAAAGGGTTGAAAGCTGGGGCTGCCACCTCTGTGGTGTCACAAAGGGAGCAAAGCTGGGGCTGCCAAATCTGTGAGGTCCCAAAGGGTTGAAAGCAGGGCCATGCATCACTGTCGTGTTACAAAGGGATCAAAGATGGGGCTAGCACCTCGGTGGTGTCACCAAGGAAGCAAAGCTGAGGCTGCCAAATCTGTGAGGCCAAAAATGGTTGAATGCTGGGTCATGGAGCTCTGTCGCGTCACAAAGAAATAAAAGAAGGGCCTGCCACCTCTGTGTTGCCACCAAGGGAGCAATGTGGGGCCTGCCACCTCTTTGGTATCACAAATAAACCAAAGCTGGGGCTGCAAAATCTGTCAGGTCACGAAGGGTTGAAAGCTGGGGCTGCAACCTCTGTGTTGTCGCAAAGGGAGCAAACCTGGGGCTGCCATATCTGTGGTGTCACAAAGGAAGTAAACCTGGGGCTGCCAGCTCTGTGGTGTCACAAAGTGAGCAAACCTGGGGCTGCCACTTCTGTGGATTCACCAAGGAAGCAAATCTTTTGCTGCAACCTCCCTGGTGTCACAAATAGAACAAAGCTGAAGCTGCTAAATCTGTGAGGGCACAAAGGAAGCAAACCTGTGGCTGCCTCCTCTGTGGTGTCACCAAGGGTTGAAAGCTGGGATTGCAGCCTCTGTGAGGTCACAAAGGGAGCAAAGCTGAAGCTGCCAAATCTGTGATGTCACAAATGGAGCCACCCTGGGGCTGCCAGATCTATGGTGTAACCAAGGAAGCAAAGCTGGGGCTGCCAAATCTGTGAGGTCCCAAAGGGTTGAAAGCAGGGCCATGCATCACTGTCGTGTTACAAAGGGATCAAAGATGGGGCTGCCACCTCTGTGGTGTCACCAAGGAAGAAACCTGTTGCTGCCACCTCTCTGGTGTCACAAATAGACCAAAGCTGAGGCTGCCAAATCTGAGAGGGCACAAAGAAAGCAAACCTGTTTCTGCCACTTCTGTGGTGTCACCAAGGGAGCAAAGCCGCGCCTGCCACCACCAATAGACCAAAACTGGTTCTGACAAAATCTGTCTGATCACAAAGGTTTGAAAGCTGGGGCTGCAACCTCTGTGGTGTCACAAAGGGACCAAAGCAGAAGCTGCCAATTCTGTGAGGTCACAAACGAAGCAAAACTGGGGCTGCCTCATCTGTGGTGTCACAAAGGGAGCAAAGCTGGGGCTTCAAAATCTGTCAGGTCTCAAACAATTGAAAGTTGGGTCATGCATCACTGTCGTGTTACCAAGAGCTCACAGAAGTGGCTAGCACCTCGGTGGTGTCACCAAGGAAGCAAAGCTGTGGCTTCCAAATCTGTGTAGTCAAAAAGTTTTGAAAGCTGGGGCATGCAGCTCTGTCGTGTCACAAAGGGGTCAAAGATGGGGCTGTCACCTCTGTGGTGTCACCAAGGGAGCAAAGCCGGGCCTGCCATTTCTGTGGTGTCACAAAAATATCAAAGCTGTGGCTTCCACTTCTATGATGTCACAAAAGGCTGAAAGCCGGGGCATGCAGCTCTGTCATGTCACAAAGGGATCAAAGCTGTGGCTGCCACCTCTCTAGTGTCATCAAGGGAGAAAAGCTGAGGCTGCCACCTCTGTGGTGTCACCAAGGGAGCAAAGCCGGGCCTGCGACATCTGTGGTGTCACCAAGGCAGCAAAGCTGTGGCTGCTACCTCTGTGGTGTCACAAATACACCAAAGCTGAAGCTGCGAAATCTGTGAGGGCACAAAGGAAGAAAACCTGGGGCTGCCACTACTCTGGTGGCACCAAGGCAACAAAGCTGGGGCTGCCACCTCTCTGGTGTCACAAAGGGAACAAAGCTGAGGCTGCTAAATCTGTGAGGGCACAAAGGAAGAAAACTTGTTGCTGCCCCCTCTGAGGTGTCACCAAGGGAGCAAACCTGGGGCTGCCGCCTCTACGGTGTCAAAATGGGAGGAATGGTGGGGATTCCAGTGCTGTAGTGTCAATGAGACTAGCCCTTTTCAAGAGCTCTCCAGCTCCCTACCAAGGGGCCTTTTTCACAGGGCTGCAAAAATGCTCTTTTTGAAAAGAGAAGAAAAGGCTGTCGTCAAGCTTTTTTTTGCTCCACATGTTCCTCATAAACGCTGATTGCTTGCATTCTCAGGTGCTGTGCATCTACAGGTGAAAGTACTGAGGTTGGGAGCAGCTCTGCTGGGTGAAAGAGTGGTGTGTTTCTTGGTGGGTTTTGGTGTTTCAGTTCTTGAATTGTACCTATCTGTTCTGGGCAGAGCTCTATTACTGGATGTGACACTTGGATGTGGGAGAGTGGAGCTGGCCAAGGGGACCTTGTCGGAGCAGAGTGCAGAGGAATCCAGATGAGCCCAGGGTGAAGCCAGTCAGGTAAGGCTCAGTTGTGTTGACTTTACAGAGCCCTGGATGCTTCCTTGGGGAGTGTCCTGGGAGGGAATATCAGGGCTGCCCCCTCTGTTGTGTCACAAAAGGATAAAAGCCTGGGCTGGCTCCTCTGTGGTGTCACAAAGGCAGCAAAGGTGGGACTGCCACTTCTGTGGTGTCACAAAGGGTTGAAAGCTGGAGAATGCATCTCTGTCGTGTCACCAAGGGAGCAAAGATGGGGCTGCCACCTCTGTGGTGTCACATATTAGACCAAAGCTGGGGCTGCTAAATCTGTCAAGTCACAAAGGGTTGAAAGCTGGGGCTGCCACCTCTGTGGTGTCACAAAGGGAGCAAAGCTGGGGCTGCCAAATCTGTGAGGTCCCAAAGGGTTGAAAGCAGGGCCATGCATCACTGTCGTGTTACAAAGGGATCAAAGATGGGGCTGCCACCTCTGTGGTGTCACAAAGTGAGCAAAGCTGGGGCTTCAAAATCTGTCAGGTCTCAAACAATTGAAAGTTGGGTCATGCATCACTGTCGTATTACAAAGGGATCAAAGATGGGGCTAGCACCTCTGTGGTGTCACCAAGGGAGAACAGATGTGGCTACCACATCTGAGTTGTCACCAAGGAAGCAAAGCTGGGTCTGCCAAATTAGCGAGGCCAGAAATGGTTGAATGCTGGGGCATGGAGCTCTGTCACGTCACAAAGGAATCAAAGATGGGGCTGCTACCTTTGTGGTGTCACAAATAGACCAAAGCTGGGGCTGCTAAATCTGTCAGGTCACAAAGGGTTGAAAGCTGGGGCTGCAACCTCTGTGGTGTCACAAAGGGAGCAAAGCTGGGGCTGCCAATTCTG
This sequence comes from Prinia subflava, assembly GCF_021018805.1. NCBI lineage: Eukaryota > Metazoa > Chordata > Aves > Passeriformes > Cisticolidae > Prinia > Prinia subflava. The sequence goes on from NC_086258.1 coordinate 22,911,088, forward strand.
TGAGGTCCCAAAGGGTTGAAGGTTGGGTCATGCATCACTGTCGTGTTACCAAGAGCTGACAGAAGGGGCTAGCACCTCGGTGGTGTCACCAAGGAAGCAAAGCTGTGGCTTCCAAATCTGTGTAGTCAAAAAGTTTTGAAAGCTGGGGCATGCAGCTCTGTCGTGTCACAAAGGGATCAAAGATGGGGCTGTCACCTCTGTGGTGTCACCAAGGGAGCAAAGCCGGGCCTGCCACCTCTGTGGTGTCACAAAAATATCAAAGCTGTGGCTTCCACTTCTATGATGTCACAAAGGGGTAAAAGCCGGGGCATGCAGCTCTGTCATGTCACAAAGGGATCAAAGCTGTGGCTGCCACCTCTCTAGTGTCATCAAGGGAGAAAAGCTGAAGCTGCCACCTCTGTGGTGTCACCAAGGGAGCAAAGCCGGGCCTGCGACATCTGTGATGTCACCAAGGGAGCAAAGCTGTGGCTGCTACCTCTGTGGTGTCACAAATACACCAAAGCTGAAGCTGCGAAATCTGTGAGGGCACAAAGGAAGAAAACCTGGGGCTGCCACTACTCTGGTGGTACCAAGGCAACAAAGCTGGGGCTGCCACCTCTCTGGTGTCACAAAGGGAGCAAAGCTGAGGCTGCTAAATCTGTGAGGGCACAAAGGAAGCAAACTTGTTGCTGCCCCCTCTGAGGTGTCACCATCTGCAGAGCAAGAGCAAAACTCTCACTGCCTAATTTGCTAGATGTCTATGAAAGAGCTCTGTAACAAAAAGCTTGTCTTTTCAGAGTGAACATGAAATCTGCTTTTGGTTTCTACGTCTTGCTTCTTAGGGCGGATCAGAACACAAGTCTTGTTGCTTGTCTGTGTTCCTTGGAAGCAAAGAAGCTGCTGCAAGGTCTTTCTTGCCTTTTGCAGTACCGGTTCACTCTCTGCACCAGCAAGTGTTTTTCATGTGTGCAGAGGAAGAGCAAAGGTGTTACTGCTCAATTAGCTTGATTTCCACGTAGCAGCTCTGTACAAGGCAAAGCTTTGCTTTTCCGAGGAAACTGCTATGTCTCTTATGTCTCTGTGCAGTGTCTTCGGTTCTGAGTTTGCGCTAAACACCAATCTTGTTGGTTTTCTGTGTTGCCAGCAAGCAGAGAAGCTGCTGAAAACACTTTCCTGCCTTTTCCAACACCCGATTCACTCTGTACCAGTTGGTGTTTCCCATGTCGGCAGAGCCAAAGCAAAGCTGTTGTCTTACTACATTGCTTTCTTTCCATGCAAGAGCTCTGTAGAACACAAAGCTTTGCTTTTCAAAATGAACAGTGAAGTCCGCTATTTGTTTCTATGTCTTGCTTTCTGGGACTGATCAAGAAAGAAGCCTTGTTGATGGTCTGTGCTCCTTGCAAGCAAATAAGTTGCTGCAGACACTTGCCTGCCTTTTCCAGTACTGGCTTAACGCTCTGCGCCTGCAAATGCTTTCCATGTCTGCAGAGAAGAGCAAAGCTGTAACACACCCACATGCTTGATTTCCGTGCAAGAGCTATATAGAACACAAAGTTTTGCTTTTCAAAATGAACAGTGAAGTCTGCTTTTGGCTGCTGTGCTTTGCTTTCTGGGGTTGCTGCAAACACAAATCTCCTTGGTTGTCTGTGTTGCCAGCAAGCAAGAAGTTCCTGCAGACAGTCTACATCCTTTCTGATTATTGGCTTACCACATGCAACGCTTGATGTTTTCCATGTCAGCAGAGGGAGGGCGAAGCTCACACTACTTAAGCTGATTCATTTCTATGTGGGAGCTATGTAGAACAAAAAGCTTTGTTTTTCAACGTGAGCAGTGACGTCTGCTTTTGGTCGCTGCGTCTTGCTTTCTGGGGTTGCTCCAAAGACAGGTCTTGTTGCTTGTCTGTGTGGCAATCGAGCAAAAGAGCTGCTGCAGACGCTTCCTTACTTTTCCAGTCCTAACTTCCATGATGCAGTAGTTGTTGTATTCATATCTGCAGAGCAAGAGCAAAACTCTCACTGCCTAATTTGCTAGATGTCTATGAAAGAGCTCTGTAACAAAAAGCTTGTCTTTTCAGAGTGAACATGAAATCTGCTTTTGGTTTCTACGTCTTGCTTCTTAGGGCGGATCAGAACACAAGTCTTGTTGCTTGTCTGTGTTCCTTGGAAGCAAAGAAGCTGCTGCAAGGTCTTTCTTGCCTTTTGCAGTACCGGTTCACTCTCTGCACCAGCAAGTGTTTTTCATGTGTGCAGAGGAAGAGCAAAGGTGTTACTGCTCAATTAGCTTGATTTCCACGTAGCAGCTCTGTACAAGGCAAAGCTTTGCTTTTCCGAGGAAACTGCTATGTCTCTTATGTCTCTGTGCAGTGTCTTCGGTTCTGAGTTTGCGCTAAACACCAATCTTGTTGGTTTTCTGTGTTGCCAGCAAGCAGAGAAGCTGCTGAAAACACTTTCCTGCCTTTTCCAACACCCGATTCACTCTGTACCAGTTGGTGTTTCCCATGTCGGCAGAGCCAAAGCAAAGCTGTTGTCTTACTACATTGCTTTCTTTCCATGCAAGAGCTCTGTAGAACACAAAGCTTTGCTTTTCAAAATGAACAGTGAAGTCCGCTATTTGTTTCTATGTCTTGCTTTCTGGGACTGATCAAGAAAGAAGCCTTGTTGATGGTCTGTGCTCCTTGCAAGCAAATAAGTTGCTGCAGACACTTGCCTGCCTTTTCCAGTACTGGCTTAACGCTCTGCTCCTGCAAATGCTTTCCATGTCTGCAGAGAAGAGCAAAGCTGTAACACACCCACATGCTTGATTTCCGTGTAAGAGCTATATAGAACACAAAGTTTTGCTTTTCAAAATGAACGGTGAAGTCTGCTTTTGGCTGCTGTGCTTTGCTTTCTGGGGTTGCTGCAAACACAAATCTCCTTGGTTGTCTGTGTTGCCAGCAAGCAAGAAGTTCCTGCAGACAGTCTACATCCTTTCTGATTATTGGCTTACCACATGCAACGCTTGATGTTTTCCGTGTCAGCAGAGCGAGGGCGAAGCTCACACTACTTAAGCTGATTCATTTCTATGTGGGAGCTATGGAGAACAAAAAGCATTGTTTTTCAACGTGAGCAGTGACGTCTGCTTTTGGTCGCTGCGTCTTGCTTTCTGGGGTTGCTCCAAAGACAGGTCTTGTTGCTTGTCTGTGTGGCAATCAAGCCAAAGAGCTGCTGCAGACGCTTCCTTACTTTTCCAGTCCTAACTTCCATGATGCAGTAGTTGTTGTATTCATATCTGCAGAGCAAGAGCAAAACTCTCACTGCCTAATTTGCTAGATGTCTATGAAAGAGCTCTGTAACAAAAAGCTTGTCTTTTCAGAGTGAACATGAAATCTGCTTTTGGTTTCTACGTCTTGCTTCTTAGGGCGGATCAGAACACAAGTCTTGTTGCTTGTCTGTGTTCCTTGGAAGCAAAGAAGCTGCTGCAAGGTCTTTCTTGCCTTTTGCAGTACCGGTTCACTCTCTGCACCAGCAAGTGTTTTTCATGTGTGCAGAGGAAGAGCAAAGGTGTTACTGCTCAATTAGCTTGATTTCCACGTAGCAGCTCTGTACAAGGCAAAGCTTTGCTTTTCCGAGGAAACTGCTATGTCTCTTATGTCTCTGTGCAGTGTCTTCGGTTCTGAGTTTGCGCTAAACACCAATCTTGTTGGTTTTCTGTGTTGCCAGCAAGCAGAGAAGCTGCTGAAAACACTTTCCTGCCTTTTCCAACACCCGATTCACTCTGTACCAGTTGGTGTTTCCCATGTCGGCAGAGCCAAAGCAAAGCTGTTGTCTTACTACATTGCTTTCTTTCCATGCAAGAGCTCTGTAGAACACAAAGCTTTGCTTTTCAAAATGAACAGTGAAGTCCGCTATTTGTTTCTATGTCTTGCTTTCTGGGACTGATCAAGAAAGAAGCCTTGTTGATGGTCTGTGCTCCTTGCAAGCAAATAAGTTGCTGCAGACACTTGCCTGCCTTTTCCAGTACTGGCTTAACGCTCTGCTCCTGCAAATGCTTTCCATGTCTGCAGAGAAGAGCAAAGCTGTAACACACCCACATGCTTGATTTCCGTGTAAGAGCTATATAGAACACAAAGTTTTGCTTTTCAAAATGAACGGTGAAGTCTGCTTTTGGCTGCTGTGCTTTGCTTTCTGGGGTTGCTGCAAACACAAATCTCCTTGGTTGTCTGTGTTGCCAGCAAGCAAGAAGTTCCTGCAGACAGTCTACATCCTTTCTGATTATTGGCTTACCACATGCAACGCTTGATGTTTTCCGTGTCAGCAGAGCGAGGGCGAAGCTCACACTACTTAAGCTGATTCATTTCTATGTGGGAGCTATGGAGAACAAAAAGCATTGTTTTTCAACGTGAGCAGTGACGTCTGCTTTTGGTCGCTGCGTCTTGCTTTCTGGGGTTGCTCCAAAGACAGGTCTTGTTGCTTGTCTGTGTGGCAATCAAGCCAAAGAGCTGCTGCAGACGCTTCCTTACTTTTCCAGTCCTAACTTCCATGATGCAGTAGTTGTTGTATTCATATCTGCAGAGCAAGAGCAAAACTCTCACTGCCTAATTTGCTAGATGTCTATGAAAGAGCTCTGTAACAAAAAGCTTGTCTTTTCAGAGTGAGCATGAAATCTGCTTTTGGTTTCTACGTCTTGCTTCTTAGGGCGGATCAGAACACAAGTCTTGTTGCTTGTCTGTGTTCCTTGGAAGCAAAGAAGCTGCTGCAAGGTCTTTCTTGCCTTTTGCAGTACCGGTTCACTCTCTGCACCAGCAAGTGTTTTTCATGTGTGCAGAGGAAGAGCAAAGGTGTTACTGCTCAATTAGCTTGATTTCCACGTAGCAGCTCTGTACAAGGCAAAGCTTTGCTTTTCCGAGGAAACTGCTATGTCTCTTATGTCTCTGTGCAGTGTCTTCGGTTCTGAGTTTGCGCTAAACACCAATCTTGTTGGTTTTCTGTGTTGCCAGCAAGCAGAGAAGCTGCTGAAAACACTTTCCTGCCTTTTCCAACACCCGATTCACTCTGTACCAGTTGGTGTCTCCCATGTCGGCAGAGCAAAAGCAAAGCTGTTGTCTTACTACATTGCTTTCTTTCCATGCAAGAGCTCTGTAGAACACAAAGCTTTGCTTTTCAAAATGAACAGTGAAGTCCGCTATTTGTTTCTATGTCTTGCTTTCTGGGACTGATCAAGAAAGAAGCCTTGTTGATGGTCTGTGCTCCTTGCAAGCAAATAAGTTGCTGCAGACACTTGCCTGCCTTTTCCAGTACTGGCTTAACGCTCTGCTCCTGCAAATGCTTTCCATGTCTGCAGAGAAGAGCAAAGCTGTAACACACCCACATGCTTGATTTCCGTGTAAGAGCTATATAGAACACAAAGTTTTGCTTTTCAAAATGAACGGTGAAGTCTGCTTTTGGCTGCTGTGCTTTGCTTTCTGGGGTTGCTGCAAACACAAATCTCCTTGGTTGTCTGTGTTGCCAGCAAGCAAGAAGTTCCTGCAGACAGTCTACATCCTTTCTGATTATTGGCTTACCACATGCAACGCTTGATGTTTTCCATGTCAGCAGAGCGAGGGCGAAGCTCACACCACTTAAGCTGATTCATTTCTATGTGGGAGCTATGGAGAACAAAAAGCTTTGTTTTTCAACGTGAGCAGTGACGTCTGCTTTTGGTCGCTGCGTCTTGCTTTCTGGGGTTGCTCCAAAGACAGGTCTTGTTGCTTGTCTGTGTGGCAATCAAGCAAAAGAGCTGCTGCAGACGCTTCCTTACTTTTCCAGTCCTAACTTCCATGATGCAGTAGTTGTTGTATTCATATCTGCAGAGCAAGAGCAAAACTCTCACTGCCTAATTTGCTAGATGTCTATGAAAGAGCTCTGTAACAAAAAGCTTGTCTTTTCAGAGTGAACATGAAATCTGCTTTTGGTTTCTACGTCTTGCTTCTTAGGGCGGATCAGAACACAAGTCTTGTTGCTTGTCTGTGTTCCTTGGAAGCAAAGAAGCTGCTGCAAGGTCTTTCTTGCCTTTTGCAGTACCGGTTCACTCTCTGCACCAGCAAGTGTTTTTCATGTGTGCAGAGGAAGAGCAAAGGTGTTACTGCTCAATTAGCTTGATTTCCACGTAGCAGCTCTGTACAAGGCAAAGCTTTGCTTTTCCGAGGAAACTGCTATGTCTCTTATGTCTCTGTGCAGTGTCTTCGGTTCTGAGTTTGTGCTAAACACCAATCTTGTTGGTTTTCTGTGTTGCCAGCAAGCAGAGAAGCTGCTGAAAACACTTTCCTGCCTTTTCCAACACCCGATTCACTCTGTACCAGTTGGTGTTTCCCATGTCGGCAGAGCCAAAGCAAAGCTGTTGTCTTACTACATTGCTTTCTTTCCATGCAAGAGCTCTGTAGAACACAAAGCTTTGCTTTTCAAAATGAACAGTGAAGTCCGCTATTTGTTTCTATGTCTTGCTTTCTGGGACTGATCAAGAAAGAAGCCTTGTTGATGGTCTGTGCTCCTTGCAAGCAAATAAGTTGCTGCAGACACTTGCCTGCCTTTTCCAGTACTGGCTTAACGCTCTGCTCCTGCAAATGCTTTCCATGTCTGCAGAGAAGAGCAAAGCTGTAACACACCCACATGCTTGATTTCCGTGTAAGAGCTATATAGAACACAAAGTTTTGCTTTTCAAAATGAACGGTGAAGTCTGCTTTTGGCTGCTGTGCTTTGCTTTCTGGGGTTGCTGCAAACACAAATCTCCTCGGTTGTCTGTGTTGCCAGCAAGCAAGAAGTTCCTGCAGACAGTCTACATCCTTTCTGATTATTGGCTTACCACATGCAACGCTTGATGTTTTCCATGTCAGCAGAGCGAGGGCGAAGCTCACACTACTTAAGCTGATTCATTTCTATGTGGGAGCTATGGAGAACAAAAAGCTTTGTTTTTCAACGTGAGCAGTGACGTCTGCTTTTGGTCGCTGCGTCTTGCTTTCTGGTGTTGCTCCAAAGACAGGTCTTGTTGCTTGTCTGTGTGGCAATCAAGCAAAAGAGCTGCTGCAGACGCTTCCTTACTTTTCCAGTCCTAACTTCCATGATGCAGTAGTTGTTGTATTCATATCTGCAGAGCAAGAGCAAAACTCTCACTGCCTAATTTGCTAGATGTCTATGAAAGAGCTCTGTAACAAAAAGCTTGTCTTTTCAGAGTGAGCATGAAATCTGCTTTTGGTTTCTACGTCTTGCTTCTTAGGGCGGATCAGAACACAAGTCTTGTTGCTTGTCTGTGTTCCTTGGAAGCAAAGAAGCTGCTGCAAGGTCTTTCTTGCCTTTTGCAGTACCGGTTCACTCTCTGCACCAGCAAGTGTTTTTCATGTGTGCAGAGGAAGAGCAAAGGTGTTACTGCTCAATTAGCTTGATTTCCACGTAGCAGCTCTGTACAAGGCAAAGCTTTGCTTTTCCGAGGAAACTGCTATGTCTCTTATGTCTCTGTGCAGTGTCTTCGGTTCTGAGTTTGCGCTAAACACCAATCTTGTTGGTTTTCTGTGTTGCCAGCAAGCAGAGAAGCTGCTGAAAACACTTTCCTGCCTTTTCCAACACCCGATTCACTCTGTACCAGTTGGTGTTTCCCATGTCGGCAGAGCCAAAGCAAAGCTGTTGTCTTACTACATTGCTTTCTTTCCATGCAAGAGCTCTGTAGAACACAAAGCTTTGCTTTTCAAAATGAACAGTGAAGTCCGCTATTTGTTTCTATGTCTTGCTTTCTGGGACTGATCAAGAAAGAAGCCTTGTTGATGGTCTGTGCTCCTTGCAAGCAAATAAGTTGCTGCAGACACTTGCCTGCCTTTTCCAGTACTGGCTTAACGCTCTGCTCCTGCAAATGCTTTCCATGTCTGCAGAGAAGAGCAAAGCTGTAACACACCCACATGCTTGATTTCCGTGTAAGAGCTATATAGAACACAAAGTTTTGCTTTTCAAAATGAACGGTGAAGTCTGCTTTTGGCTGCTGTGCTTTGCTTTCTGGGGTTGCTGCAAACACAAATCTCCTTGGTTGTCTGTGTTGCCAGCAAGCAAGAAGTTCCTGCAGACAGTCTACATCCTTTCTGATTATTGGCTTACCACATGCAACGCTTGATGTTTTCCGTGTCAGCAGAGCGAGGGCGAAGCTCACACTACTTAAGCTGATTCATTTCTATGTGGGAGCTATGGAGAACAAAAAGCTTTGTTTTTCAACGTGAGCAGTGACGTCTGCTTTTGGTGGCTGCGTCTTGCTTTCTGGGGTTGCTCCAAAGACAGGTCTTGTTGCTTGTCTGTGTGGCAATCAAGCCAAAGAGCTGCTGCAGACGCTTCCTTACTTTTCCAGTCCTAACTTCCATGATGCAGTAGTTGTTGTATTCATATCTGCAGAGCAAGAGCAAAACTCTCACTGCCTAATTTGCTAGATGTCTATGAAAGAGCTCTGTAACAAAAAGCTTGTCTTTTCAGAGTGAACATGAAATCTGCTTTTGGTTTCTACGTCTTGCTTCTTAGGGCGGATCAGAACACAAGTCTTGTTGCTTGTCTGTGTTCCTTGGAAGCAAAGAAGCTGCTGCAAGGTCTTTCTTGCCTTTTGCAGTACCGGTTCACTCTCTGCACCAGCAAGTGTTTTTCATGTGTGCAGAGGAAGAGCAAAGGTGTTACTGCTCAATTAGCTTGATTTCCACGTAGCAGCTCTGTACAAGGCAAAGCTTTGCTTTTCCGAGGAAACTGCTATGTCTCTTATGTCTCTGTGCAGTGTCTTCGGTTCTGAGTTTGCGCTAAACACCAATCTTGTTGGTTTTCTGTGTTGCCAGCAAGCAGAGAAGCTGCTGAAAACACTTTCCTGCCTTTTCCAACACCCGATTCACTCTGTACCAGTTGGTGTTTCCCATGTCGGCAGAGCCAAAGCAAAGCTGTTGTCTTACTACATTGCTTTCTTTCCATGCAAGAGCTCTGTAGAACACAAAGCTTTGCTTTTCAAAATGAACAGTGAAGTCCGCTATTTGTTTCTATGTCTTGCTTTCTGGGACTGATCAAGAAAGAAGCCTTGTTGATGGTCTGTGCTCCTTGCAAGCAAATAAGTTGCTGCAGACACTTGCCTGCCTTTTCCAGTACTGGCTTAACGCTCTGCTCCTGCAAATGCTTTCCATGTCTGCAGAGAAGAGCAAAGCTGTAACACACCCACATGCTTGATTTCCGTGTAAGAGCTATATAGAACACAAAGTTTTGCTTTTCAAAATGAACAGTGAAGTCTGCTTTTGGCTGCTGTGCTTTGCTTTCTGGGGTTGCTGCAAACTCAAATCTCCTTGGTTGTCTGTGTTGCCAGCAAGCAAGAAGTTCCTGCAGACAGTCTACATCCTTTCTGATTATTGGCTTACCACATGCAACGCTTGATGTTTTCCGTGTCAGCAGAGCGAGGGCGAAGCTCACACTACTTAAGCTGATTCATTTCTATGTGGGAGCTATGGAGAACAAAAAGCTTTGTTTTTCAACGTGAGCAGTGACGTCTGCTTTTGGTCGCTGCGTCTTGCTTTCTGGGGTTGCTCCAAAGACAGGTCTTGTTGCTTGTCTGTGTGGCAATCAAGCCAAAGAGCTGCTGCAGACGCTTCCTTACTTTTCCAGTCCTAACTTCCATGATGCAGTAGTTGTTGTATTCATATCTGCAGAGCAAGAGCAAAACTCTCACTGCCTAATTTGCTAGATGTCTATGAAAGAGCTCTGTAACAAAAAGCTTGTCTTTTCAGAGTGAACATGAAATCTGCTTTTGGTTTCTACGTCTTGCTTCTTAGGGCGGATCAGAACACAAGTCTTGTTGCTTGTCTGTGTTCCTTGGAAGCAAAGAAGCTGCTGCAAGGTCTTTCTTGCCTTTTGCAGTACCGGTTCACTCTCTGCACCAGCAAGTGTTTTTCATGTGTGCAGAGGAAGAGCAAAGGTGTTACTGCTCAATTAGCTTGATTTCCACGTAGCAGCTCTGTACAAGGCAAAGCTTTGCTTTTCCGAGGAAACTGCTATGTCTCTTATGTCTCTGTGCAGTGTCTTCGGTTCTGAGTTTGCGCTAAACACCAATCTTGTTGGCTTTCTGTGTTGCCAGCAAGCAGAGAAGCTGCTGAAAACACTTTCCTGCCTTTTCCAACACCCGATTCACTCTGTACCAGTTGGTGTTTCCCATGTCGGCAGAGCCAAAGCAAAGCTGTTGTCTTACTACATTGCTTTCTTTCCATGCAAGAGCTCTGTAGAACACAAAGCTTTGCTTTTCAAAATGAACAGTGAAGTCCGCTATTTGTTTCTATGTCTTGCTTTCTGGGACTGATCAAGAAAGAAGCCTTGTTGATGGTCTGTGCTCCTTGCAAGCAAATAAGTTGCTGCAGACACTTGCCTGCCTTTTCCAGTACTGGCTTAACGCTCTGCTCCTGCAAATGCTTTCCATGTCTGCAGAGAAGAGCAAAGCTGTAACACACCCACATGCTTGATTTCCGTGTAAGAGCTATATAGAACACAAAGTTTTGCTTTTCAAAATGAACGGTGAAGTCTGCTTTTGGCTGCTGTGCTTTGCTTTCTGGGGTTGCTGCAAACACAAATCTCCTCGGTTGTCTGTGTTGCCAGCAAGCAAGAAGTTCCTGCAGACAGTCTACATCCTTTCTGATTATTGGCTTACCACATGCAACGCTTGATGTTTTCCGTGTCAGCAGAGCGAGGGCGAAGCTCACACTACTTAAGCTGATTCATTTCTATGTGGGAGCTATGGAGAACAAAAAGCTTTGTTTTTCAATGTGAGCAGTGACGTCTGCTTTTGGTCGCTGCGTCTTGCTTTCTGGGGTTGCTCCAAAGACAGGTCTTGTTGCTTGTCTGTGTGGCAATCAAGCAAAAGAGCTGCTGCAGACGCTTCCTTACTTTTCCAGTCCTAACTTCCATGATGCAGTAGTTGTTGTATTCATATCTGCAGAGCAAGAGCAAAACTCTCACTGCCTAATTTGCTAGATGTCTATGAAAGAGCTCTGTAACAAAAAGCTTGTCTTTTCAGAGTGAACATGAAATCTGCTTTTGGTTTCTACGTCTTGCTTCTTAGGGCGGATCAGAACACAAGTCTTGTTGCTTGTCTGTGTTCCTTGGAAGCAAAGAAGCTGCTGCAAGGTCTTTCTTGCCTTTTGCAGTACCGGTTCACTCTCTGCACCAGCAAGTGTTTTTCATGTGTGCAGAGGAAGAGCAAAGGTGTTACTGCTCAATTAGCTTGATTTCCACGTAGCAGCTCTGTACAAGGCAAAGCTTTGCTTTTCCGAGGAAACTGCTATGTCTCTTATGTCTCTGTGCAGTGTCTTCGGTTCTGAGTTTGCGCTAAACACCAATCTTGTTGGCTTTCTGTGTTGCCAGCAAGCAGAGAAGCTGCTGAAAACACTTTCCTGCCTTTTCCAACACCCGATTCACTCTGTACCAGTTGGTGTTTCCCATGTCGGCAGAGCCAAAGCAAAGCTGTTGTCTTACTACATTGCTTTCTTTCCATGCAAGAGCTCTGTAGAACACAAAGCTTTGCTTTTCAAAATGAACAGTGAAGTCCGCTATTTGTTTCTATGTCTTGCTTTCTGGGACTGATCAAGAAAGAAGCCTTGTTGATGGTCTGTGCTCCTTGCAAGCAAATAAGTTGCTGCAGACACTTGCCTGCCTTTTCCAGTACTGGCTTAACGCTCTGCTCCTGCAAATGCTTTCCATGTCTGCAGAGAAGAGCAAAGCTGTAACACACCCACATGCTTGATTTCCGTGTAAGAGCTATATAGAACACAAAGTTTTGCTTTTCAAAATGAACGGTGAAGTCTGCTTTTGGCTGCTGTGCTTTGCTTTCTGGGGTTGCTGCAAACACAAATCTCCTTGGTTGTCTGTGTTGCCAGCAAGCAAGAAGTTCCTGCAGACAGTCTACATCCTTTCTGATTATTGGCTTACCACATGCAACGCTTGATGTTTTCCGTGTCAGCAGAGCGAGGGCGAAGCTCACACTACTTAAGCTGATTCATTTCTATGTGGGAGCTATGGAGAACAAAAAGCTTTGTTTTTCAACGTGAGCAGTGACGTCTGCTTTTGGTCGCTGCGTCTTGCTTTCTGGGGTTGCTCCAAAGACAGGTCTTGTTGCTTGTCTGTGTGGCAATCAAGCAAAAGAGCTGCTGCAGACGCTTCCTTACTTTTCCAGTCCTAACTTCCATGATGCAGTAGTTGTTGTATTCATATCTGCAGAGCAAGAGCAAAACTCTCACTGCCTAATTTGCTAGATGTCTATGAAAGAAAGAGCTCTGTAACAAAAAGCTTGTCTTTTCAGAGTGAACATGAAATCTGCTTTTGGTTTCTACGTCTTGCTTCTTAGGGCGGATCAGAACACAAGTCTTGTTGCTTGTCTGTGTTCCTTGGAAGCAAAGAAGCTGCTGCAAGGTCTTTCTTGCCTTTTGCAGTACCGGTTCACTCTCTGCACCAGCAAGTGTTTTTCATGTGTGCAGAGGAAGAGCAAAGGTGTTACTGCTCAATTAGCTTGATTTCCACGTAGCAGCTCTGTACAAGGCAAAGCTTTGCTTTTCCGAGGAAACTGCTATGTCTCTTATGTCTCTGTGCAGTGTCTTCGGTTCTGAGTTTGCGCTAAACACCAATCTTGTTGGCTTTCTGTGTTGCCAGCAAGCAGAGAAGCTGCTGAAAACACTTTCCTGCCTTTTCCAACACCCGATTCACTCTGTACCAGTTGGTGTTTCCCATGTCGGCAGAGCCAAAGCAAAGCTGTTGTCTTACTACATTGCTTTCTTTCCATGCAAGAGCTCTGTAGAACACAAAGCTTTGCTTTTCAAAATGAACAGTGAAGTCCGCTATTTGTTTCTATGTCTTGCTTTCTGGGACTGATCAAGAAAGAAGCCTTGTTGATGGTCTGTGCTCCTTGCAAGCAAATAAGTTGCTGCAGACACTTGCCTGCCTTTTCCAGTACTGGCTTAACGCTCTGCTCCTGCAAATGCTTTCCATGTCTGCAGAGAAGAGCAAAGCTGTAACACACCCACATGCTTGATTTCCGTGTAAGAGCTATATAGAACACAAAGTTTTGCTTTTCAAAATGAACGGTGAAGTCTGCTTTTGGCTGCTGTGCTTTGCTTTCTGGGGTTGCTGCAAACACAAATCTCCTTGGTTGTCTGTGTTGCCAGCAAGCAAGAAGTTCCTGCAGACAGTCTACATCCTTTCTGATTATTGGCTTACCACATGCAACGCTTGATGTTTTCCGTGTCAGCAGAGCGAGGGCGAAGCTCACACTACTTAAGCTGATTCATTTCTATGTGGGAGCTATGGAGAACAAAAAGCATTGTTTTTCAACGTGAGCAGTGACGTCTGCTTTTGGTCGCTGCGTCTTGCTTTCTGGGGTTGCTCCAAAGACAGGTCTTGATGCTTGTCTGTGTGGCAATCAAGCAAAAGAGCTGCTGCAGACGCTTCCTTACTTTTCCAGTCCTAACTTCCATGATGCAGTAGTTGTTGTATTCATATCTGCAGAGCAAGAGCAAAACTCTCACTGCCTAATTTGCTAGATGTCTATGAAAGAGCTCTGTAACAAAAAGCTTGTCTTTTCAGAGTGAACATGAAATCTGCTTTTGGTTTCTACGTCTTGCTTCTTAGGGCGGATCAGAACACAAGTCTTGTTGCTTGTCTGTGTTCCTTGGAAGCAAAGAAGCTGCTGCAAGGTCTTTCTTGCCTTTTGCAGTACCGGTTCACTCTCTGCACCAGCAAGTGTTTTTCATGTGTGCAGAGGAAGAGCAAAGGTGTTACTGCTCAATTAGCTTGATTTCCACGTAGCAGCTCTGTACAAGGCAAAGCTTTGCTTTTCCGAGGAAACTGCTATGTCTCTTATGTCTCTGTGCAGTGTCTTCGGTTCTGAGTTTGCGCTAAACACCAATCTTGTTGGTTTTCTGTGTTGCCAGCAAGCAGAGAAGCTGCTGAAAACACTTTCCTGCCTTTTCCAACACCCGATTCACTCTGTACCAGTTGGTGTTTCCCATGTCGGCAGAGCCAAAGCAAAGCTGTTGTCTTACTACATTGCTTTCTTTCCATGCAAGAGCTCTGTAGAACACAAAGCTTTGCTTTTCAAAATGAACAGTGAAGTCCGCTATTTGTTTCTATGTCTTGCTTTCTGGGACTGATCAAGAAAGAAGCCTTGTTGATGGTCTGTGCTCCTTGCAAGCAAATAAGTTGCTGCAGACACTTGCCTGCCTTTTCCAGTACTGGCTTAACGCTCTGCTCCTGCAAATGCTTTCCATGTCTGCAGAGAAGAGCAAAGCTGTAACACACCCACATGCTTGATTTCCGTGTAAGAGCTATATAGAACACAAAGTTTTGCTTTTCAAAATGAACAGTGAAGTCTGCTTTTGGCTGCTGTGCTTTGCTTTCTGGGGTTGCTGCAAACTCAAATCTCCTTGGTTGTCTGTGTTGCCAGCAAGCAAGAAGTTCCTGCAGACAGTCTACATCCTTTCTGATGATTGGCTTACCACATGCAACGCTTGATGTTTTCCGTGTCAGCAGAGCGAGGGCGAAGCTCACACTACTTAAGCTGATTCATTTCTATGTGGGAGCTATGGAGAACAAAAAGCTTTGTTTTTCAACGTGAGCAGTGACGTCTGCTTTTGGTCGCTGCGTCTTGCTTTCTGGGGTTGCTCCAAAGACAGGTCTTGTTGCTTGTCTGTGTGGCAATCAAGCAAAAGAGCTGCTGCAGACGCTTCCTTACTTTTCCAGTCCTAACTTCCATGATGCAGTAGTTGTTGTATTCATATCTGCAGAGCAAGAGCAAAACTCTCACTGCCTAATTTGCTAGATGTCTATGAAAGAGCTCTGTAACAAAAAGCTTGTCTTTTCAGAGTGAACATGAAATCTGCTTTTGGTTTCTACGTCTTGCTTCTTAGGGCGGATCAGAACACAAGTCTTGTTGCTTGTCTGTGTTCCTTGGAAGCAAAGAAGCTGCTGCAAGGTCTTTCTTGCCTTTTGCAGTACCGGTTCACTCTCTGCACCAGCAAGTGTTTTTCATGTGTGCAGAGGAAGAGCAAAGGTGTTACTGCTCAATTAGCTTGATTTCCACGTAGCAGCTCTGTACAAGGCAAAGCTTTGCTTTTCCGAGGAAACTGCTATGTCTCTTATGTCTCTGTGCAGTGTCTTCGGTTCTGAGTTTGCGCTAAACACCAATCTTGTTGGTTTTCTGTGTTGCCAGCAAGCAGAGAAGCTGCTGAAAACACTTTCCTGCCTTTTCCAACACCCGATTCACTCTGTACCAGTTGGTGTTTCCCATGTCGGCAGAGCCAAAGCAAAGCTGTTGTCTTACTACATTGCTTTCTTTCCATGCAAGAGCTCTGTAGAACACAAAGCTTTGCTTTTCAAAATGAACAGTGAAGTCCGCTATTTGTTTCTATGTCTTGCTTTCTGGGACTGATCAAGAAAGAAGCCTTGTTGATGGTCTGTGCTCCTTGCAAGCAAATAAGTTGCTGCAGACACTTGCCTGCCTTTTCCAGTACTGGCTTAACGCTCTGCTCCTGCAAATGCTTTCCATGTCTGCAGAGAAGAGCAAAGCTGTAACACACCCACATGCTTGATTTCCGTGTAAGAGCTATATAGAACACAAAGTTTTGCTTTTCAAAATGAACGGTGAAGTCTGCTTTTGGCTGCTGTGCTTTGCTTTCTGGGGTTGCTGCAAACACAGATCTCCTTGGTTGTCTGTGTTGCCAGCAAGCAAGAAGTTCCTGCAGACAGTCTACATCCTTTCTGATGATTGGCTTACCACATGCAACGCTTGATGTTTTCCATGTCAGCAGAGCGAGGGCGAAGCTCACACTACTTAAGCTGATTCATTTCTATGTGGGAGCTATGGAGAACAAAAAGCTTTGTTTTTCAACGTGAGCAGTGACGTCTGCTTTTGGTCGCTGCGTCTTGCTTTCTGGGGTTGCTCCAAAGACAGGTCTTGTTGCTTGTCTGTGTGGCAATCAAGCAAAAGAGCTGCTGCAGACGCTTCCTTACTTTTCCAGTCCTAACTTCCATTATGCAGTAGTTGTTGTATTCATATCTGCAGAGCAAGAGCAAAACTCTCACTGCCTAATTTGCTAGATGTCTATGAAAGAAAGAGCTCTGTAACAAAAAGCTTGTCTTTTCAGAGTGAACATGAAATCTGCTTTTGGTTTCTACGTCTTGCTTCTTAGGGCGGATCAGAACACAAGTCTTGTTGCTTGTCTGTGTTCCTTGGAAGCAAAGAAGCTGCTGCAAGGTCTTTCTTGCCTTTTGCAGTACCGGTTCACTCTCTGCACCAGCAAGTGTTTTTCATGTGTGCAGAGGAAGAGCAAAGGTGTTACTGCTCAATTAGCTTGATTTCCACGTAGCAGCTCTGTACAAGGCAAAGCTTTGCTTTTCCGAGGAAACTGCTATGTCTCTTATGTCTCTGTGCAGTGTCTTCGGTTCTGAGTTTGCGCTAAACACCAATCTTGTTGGTTTTCTGTGTTGCCAGCAAGCAGAGAAGCTGCTGAAAACACTTTCCTGCCTTTTCCAACACCCGATTCACTCTGTACCAGTTGGTGTTTCCCATGTCGGCAGAGCCAAAGCAAAGCTGTTGTCTTACTACATTGCTTTCTTTCCATGCAAGAGCTCTGTAGAACACAAAGCTTTGCTTTTCAAAATGAACAGTGAAGTCCGCTATTTGTTTCTATGTCTTGCTTTCTGGGACTGATCAAGAAAGAAGCCTTGTTGATGGTCTGTGCTCCTTGCAAGCAAATAAGTTGCTGCAGACACTTGCCTGCCTTTTCCAGTACTGGCTTAACGCTCTGCTCCTGCAAATGCTTTCCATGTCTGCAGAGAAGAGCAAAGCTGTAACACACCCACATGCTTGATTTCCGTGTAAGAGCTATATAGAACACAAAGTTTTGCTTTTCAAAATGAACGGTGAAGTCTGCTTTTGGCTGCTGTGCTTTGCTTTCTGGGGTTGCTGCAAACACAAATCTCCTTGGTTGTCTGTGTTGCCAGCAAGCAAGAAGTTCCTGCAGACAGTCTACATCCTTTCTGATTATTGGCTTACCACATGCAACGCTTGATGTTTTCCGTGTCAGCAGAGCGAGGGCGAAGCTCACACTACTTAAGCTGATTCATTTCTATGTGGGAGCTATGGAGAACAAAAAGCTTTGTTTTTCAACGTGAGCAGTGACGTCTGCTTTTGGTCGCTGCGTCTTGCTTTCTGGGGTTGCTCCAAAGACAGGTCTTGTTGCTTGTCTGTGTGGCAATCAAGCAAAAGAGCTGCTGCAGACGCTTCCTTACTTTTCCAGTCCTAACTTCCATGATGCAGTAGTTGTTGTATTCATATCTGCAGAGCAAGAGCAAAACTCTCACTGCCTAATTTGCTAGATGTCTATGAAAGAAAGAGCTCTGTAACAAAAAGCTTGTCTTTTCAGAGTGAACATGAAATCTGCTTTTGGTTTCTACGTCTTGCTTCTTAGGGCGGATCAGAACACAAGTCTTGTTGCTTGTCTGTGTTCCTTGGAAGCAAAGAAGCTGCTGCAAGGTCTTTCTTGCCTTTTGCAGTACCGGTTCACTCTCTGCACCAGCAAGTGTTTTTCATGTGTGCAGAGGAAGAGCAAAGGTGTTACTGCTCAATTAGCTTGATTTCCACGTAGCAGCTCTGTACAAGGCAAAGCTTTGCTTTTCCGAGGAAACTGCTATGTCTCTTATGTCTCTGTGCAGTGTCTTCGGTTCTGAGTTTGCGCTAAACACCAATCTTGTTGGCTTTCTGTGTTGCCAGCAAGCAGAGAAGCTGCTGAAAACACTTTCCTGCCTTTTCCAACACCCGATTCACTCTGTACCAGTTGGTGTTTCCCATGTCGGCAGAGCCAAAGCAAAGCTGTTGTCTTACTACATTGCTTTCTTTCCATGCAAGAGCTCTGTAGAACACAAAGCTTTGCTTTTCAAAATGAACAGTGAAGTCCGCTATTTGTTTCTATGTCTTGCTTTCTGGGACTGATCAAGAAAGAAGCCTTGTTGATGGTCTGTGCTCCTTGCAAGCAAATAAGTTGCTGCAGACACTTGCCTGCCTTTTCCAGTACTGGCTTAACGCTCTGCTCCTGCAAATGCTTTCCATGTCTGCAGAGAAGAGCAAAGCTGTAACACACCCACATGCTTGATTTCCGTGTAAGAGCTATATAGAACACAAAGTTTTGCTTTTCAAAATGAACGGTGAAGTCTGCTTTTGGCTGCTGTGCTTTGCTTTCTGGGGTTGCTGCAAACACAAATCTCCTTGGTTGTCTGTGTTGCCAGCAAGCAAGAAGTTCCTGCAGACAGTCTACATCCTTTCTGATTATTGGCTTACCACATGCAACGCTTGATGTTTTCCGTGTCAGCAGAGCGAGGGCGAAGCTCACACTACTTAAGCTGATTCATTTCTATGTGGGAGCTATGGAGAACAAAAAGCTTTGTTTTTCAACGTGAGCAGTGACGTCTGCTTTTGGTGGCTGCGTCTTGCTTTCTGGGGTTGCTCCAAAGACAGGTCTTGATGCTTGTCTGTGTGGCAATCAAGCAAAAGAGCTGCTGCAGACGCTTCCTTACTTTTCCAGTCCTAACTTCCATGATGCAGTAGTTGTTGTATTCATATCTGCAGAGCAAGAGCAAAACTCTCACTGCCTAATTTGCTAGATGTCTATGAAAGAGCTCTGTAACAAAAAGCTTGTCTTTTCAGAGTGAACATGAAATCTGCTTTTGGTTTCTACGTCTTGCTTCTTAGGGCGGATCAGAACACAAGTCTTGTTGCTTGTCTGTGTTCCTTGGAAGCAAAGAAGCTGCTGCAAGGTCTTTCTTGCCTTTTGCAGTACCGGTTCACTCTCTGCACCAGCAAGTGTTTTTCATGTGTGCAGAGGAAGAGCAAAGGTGTTACTGCTCAATTAGCTTGATTTCCACGTAGCAGCTCTGTACAAGGCAAAGCTTTGCTTTTCCGAGGAAACTGCTATGTCTCTTATGTCTCTGTGCAGTGTCTTCGGTTCTGAGTTTGCGCTAAACACCAATCTTGTTGGCTTTCTGTGTTGCCAGCAAGCAGAGAAGCTGCTGAAAACACTTTCCTGCCTTTTCCAACACCCGATTCACTCTGTACCAGTTGGTGTTTCCCATGTCGGCAGAGCCAAAGCAAAGCTGTTGTCTTACTACATTGCTTTCTTTCCATGCAAGAGCTCTGTAGAACACAAAGCTTTGCTTTTCAAAATGAACAGTGAAGTCCGCTATTTGTTTCTATGTCTTGCTTTCTGGGACTGATCAAGAAAGAAGCCTTGTTGATGGTCTGTGCTCCTTGCAAGCAAATAAGTTGCTGCAGACACTTGCCTGCCTTTTCCAGTACTGGCTTAACGCTCTGCTCCTGCAAATGCTTTCCATGTCTGCAGAGAAGAGCAAAGCTGTAACACACCCACATGCTTGATTTCCGTGTAAGAGCTATATAGAACACAAAGTTTTGCTTTTCAAAATGAACGGTGAAGTCTGCTTTTGGCTGCTGTGCTTTGCTTTCTGGGGTTGCTGCAAACACAAATCTCCTTGGTTGTCTGTGTTGCCAGCAAGCAAGAAGTTCCTGCAGACAGTCTACATCCTTTCTGATTATTGGCTTACCACATGCAACGCTTGATGTTTTCCGTGTCAGCAGAGCGAGGGCGAAGCTCACACTACTTAAGCTGATTCATTTCTATGTGGGAGCTATGGAGAACAAAAAGCTTTGTTTTTCAACGTGAGCAGTGACGTCTGCTTTTTGGTCGCTGCGTCTTGCTTTCTGGGGTTGCTCCAAAGACAGGTCTTGATGCTTGTCTGTGTGGCAATCAAGCAAAAGAGCTGCTGCAGACGCTTCCTTACTTTTCCAGTCCTAACTTCCATGATGCAGTAGTTGTTGTATTCATATCTGCAGAGCAAGAGCAAAACTCTCACTGCCTAATTTGCTAGATGTCTATGAAAGAGCTCTGTAACAAAAAGCTTGTCTTTTCAGAGTGAACATGAAATCTGCTTTTGGTTTCTACGTCTTGCTTCTTAGGGCGGATCAGAACACAAGTCTTGTTGCTTGTCTGTGTTCCTTGGAAGCAAAGAAGCTGCTGCAAGGTCTTTCTTGCCTTTTGCAGTACCGGTTCACTCTCTGCACCAGCAAGTGTTTTTCATGTGTGCAGAGGAAGAGCAAAGGTGTTACTGCTCAATTAGCTTGATTTCCACGTAGCAGCTCTGTACAAGGCAAAGCTTTGCTTTTCCGAGGAAACTGCTATGTCTCTTATGTCTCTGTGCAGTGTCTTCGGTTCTGAGTTTGCGCTAAACACCAATCTTGTTGGTTTTCTGTGTTGCCAGCAAGCAGAGAAGCTGCTGAAAACACTTTCCTGCCTTTTCCAACACCCGATTCACTCTGTACCAGTTGGTGTTTCCCATGTCGGCAGAGCCAAAGCAAAGCTGTTGTCTTACTACATTGCTTTCTTTCCATGCAAGAGCTCTGTAGAACACAAAGCTTTGCTTTTCAAAATGAACAGTGAAGTCCGCTATTTGTTTCTATGTCTTGCTTTCTGGGACTGATCAAGAAAGAAGCCTTGTTGATGGTCTGTGCTCCTTGCAAGCAAATAAGTTGCTGCAGACACTTGCCTGCCTTTTCCAGTACTGGCTTAACGCTCTGCTCCTGCAAATGCTTTCCATGTCTGCAGAGAAGAGCAAAGCTGTAACACACCCACATGCTTGATTTCCGTGTAAGAGCTATATAGAACACAAAGTTTTGCTTTTCAAAATGAACAGTGAAGTCTGCTTTTGGCTGCTGTGCTTTGCTTTCTGGGGTTGCTGCAAACACAGATCTCCTTGGTTGTCTGTGTTGCCAGCAAGCAAGAAGTTCCTGCAGACAGTCTACATCCTTTCTGATTATTGGCTTACCACATGCAACGCTTGATGTTTTCCGTGTCAGCAGAGCGAGGGCGAAGCTCACACTACTTAAGCTGATTCATTTCTATGTGGGAGCTATGGAGAACAAAAAGCTTTGTTTTTCAACGTGAGCAGTGACGTCTGCTTTTGGTGGCTGCGTCTTGCTTTCTGGGGTTGCTCCAAAGACAGGTCTTGATGCTTGTCTGTGTGGCAATCAAGCAAAAGAGCTGCTGCAGACGCTTCCTTACTTTTCCAGTCCTAACTTCCATGATGCAGTAGTTGTTGTATTCATATCTGCAGAGCAAGAGCAAAACTCTCACTGCCTAATTTGCTAGATGTCTATGAAAGAGCTCTGTAACAAAAAGCTTGTCTTTTCAGAGTGAACATGAAATCTGCTTTTGGTTTCTACGTCTTGCTTCTTAGGGCGGATCAGAACACAAGTCTTGTTGCTTGTCTGTGTTCCTTGGAAGCAAAGAAGCTGCTGCAAGGTCTTTCTTGCCTTTTGCAGTACCGGTTCACTCTCTGCACCAGCAAGTGTTTTTCATGTGTGCAGAGGAAGAGCAAAGGTGTTACTGCTCAATTAGCTTGATTTCCACGTAGCAGCTCTGTACAAGGCAAAGCTTTGCTTTTCCGAGGAAACTGCTATGTCTCTTATGTCTCTGTGCAGTGTCTTCGGTTCTGAGTTTGCGCTAAACACCAATCTTGTTGGCTTTCTGTGTTGCCAGCAAGCAGAGAAGCTGCTGAAAACACTTTCCTGCCTTTTCCAACACCCGATTCACTCTGTACCAGTTGGTGTTTCCCATGTCGGCAGAGCCAAAGCAAAGCTGTTGTCTTACTACATTGCTTTCTTTCCATGCAAGAGCTCTGTAGAACACAAAGCTTTGCTTTTCAAAATGAACAGTGAAGTCCGCTATTTGTTTCTATGTCTTGCTTTCTGGGACTGATCAAGAAAGAAGCCTTGTTGATGGTCTGTGCTCCTTGCAAGCAAATAAGTTGCTGCAGACACTTGCCTGCCTTTTCCAGTACTGGCTTAACGCTCTGCTCCTGCAAATGCTTTCCATGTCTGCAGAGAAGAGCAAAGCTGTAACACACCCACATGCTTGATTTCCGTGTAAGAGCTATATAGAACACAAAGTTTTGCTTTTCAAAATGAACGGTGAAGTCTGCTTTTGGCTGCTGTGCTTTGCTTTCTGGGGTTGCTGCAAACACAAATCTCCTTGGTTGTCTGTGTTGCCAGCAAGCAAGAAGTTCCTGCAGACAGTCTACATCCTTTCTGATTATTGGCTTACCACATGCAACGCTTGATGTTTTCCGTGTCAGCAGAGCGAGGGCGAAGCTCACACTACTTAAGCTGATTCATTTCTATGTGGGAGCTATGGAGAACAAAAAGCTTTGTTTTTCAACGTGAGCAGTGATGTCTGCTTTTTGGTCGCTGCGTCTTGCTTTCTGGGGTTGCTCCAAAGACAGGTCTTGATGCTTGTCTGTGTGGCAATCAAGCAAAAGAGCTGCTGCAGACACTTCCTTACTTTTCCAGTCCTAACTTCCATGATGCAGTAGTTGTTGTATTCATATCTGCAGAGCAAGAGCAAAACTCTCACTGCCTAATTTGCTAGATGTCTATGAAAGAGCTCTGTAACAAAAAGCTTGTCTTTTCAGAGTGAACATGAAATCTGCTTTTGGTTTCTACGTCTTGCTTCTTAGGGCGGATCAGAACACAAGTCTTGTTGCTTGTCTGTGTTCCTTGGAAGCAAAGAAGCTGCTGCAAGGTCTTTCTTGCCTTTTGCAGTACCGGTTCACTCTCTGCACCAGCAAGTGTTTTTCATGTGTGCAGAGGAAGAGCAAAGGTGTTACTGCTCAATTAGCTTGATTTCCACGTAGCAGCTCTGTACAAGGCAAAGCTTTGCTTTTCCGAGGAAACTGCTATGTCTCTTATGTCTCTGTGCAGTGTCTTCGGTTCTGAGTTTGCGCTAAACACCAATCTTGTTGGTTTTCTGTGTTGCCAGCAAGCAGAGAAGCTGCTGAAAACACTTTCCTGCCTTTTCCAACACCCGATTCACTCTGTACCAGTTGGTGTTTCCCATGTCGGCAGAGCCAAAGCAAAGCTGTTGTCTTACTACATTGCTTTCTTTCCATGCAAGAGCTCTGTAGAACACAAAGCTTTGCTTTTCAAAATGAACAGTGAAGTCCGCTATTTGTTTCTATGTCTTGCTTTCTGGGACTGATCAAGAAAGAAGCCTTGTTGATGGTCTGTGCTCCTTGCAAGCAAATAAGTTGCTGCAGACACTTGCCTGCCTTTTCCAGTACTGGCTTAACGCTCTGCTCCTGCAAATGCTTTCCATGTCTGCAGAGAAGAGCAAAGCTGTAACACACCCACATGCTTGATTTCCGTGTAAGAGCTATATAGAACACAAAGTTTTGCTTTTCAAAATGAACAGTGAAGTCTGCTTTTGGCTGCTGTGCTTTGCTTTCTGGGGTTGCTGCAAACACAAATCTCCTTGGTTGTCTGTGTTGCCAGCAAGCAAGAAGTTCCTGCAGACAGTCTACATCCTTTCTGATTATTGGCTTACCACATGCAACGCTTGATGTTTTCCGTGTCAGCAGAGCGAGGGCGAAGCTCACACTACTTAAGCTGATTCATTTCTATGTGGGAGCTATGGAGAACAAAAAGCTTTGTTTTTCAACGTGAGCAGTGACGTCTGCTTTTGGTCGCTGCGTCTTGCTTTCTGGGGTTGCTCCAAAGACAGGTCTTGTTGCTTGTCTGTGTGGCAATCAAGCAAAAGAGCTGCTGCAGACGCTTCCTTACTTTTCCAGTCCTAACTTCCATGATGCAGTAGTTGTTGTATTCATATCTGCAGAGCAAGAGCAAAACTCTCACTGCCTAATTTGCTAGATGTCTATGAAAGAGCTCTGTAACAAAAAGCTTGTCTTTTCAGAGTGAACATGAAATCTGCTTTTGGTTTCTACGTCTTGCTTCTTAGGGCGGATCAGAACACAAGTCTTGTTGCTTGTCTGTGTTCCTTGGAAGCAAAGAAGCTGCTGCAAGGTCTTTCTTGCCTTTTGCAGTACCGGTTCACTCTCTGCACCAGCAAGTGTTTTTCATGTGTGCAGAGGAAGAGCAAAGGTGTTACTGCTCAATTAGCTTGATTTCCACGTAGCAGCTCTGTACAAGGCAAAGCTTTGCTTTTCCGAGGAAACTGCTATGTCTCTTATGTCTCTGTGCAGTGTCTTCGGTTCTGAGTTTGCGCTAAACACCAATCTTGTTGGCTTTCTGTGTTGCCAGCAAGCAGAGAAGCTGCTGAAAACACTTTCCTGCCTTTTCCAACACCCGATTCACTCTGTACCAGTTGGTGTTTCCCATGTCGGCAGAGCCAAAGCAAAGCTGTTGTCTTACTACATTGCTTTCTTTCCATGCAAGAGCTCTGTAGAACACAAAGCTTTGCTTTTCAAAATGAACAGTGAAGTCCGCTATTTGTTTCTATGTCTTGCTTTCTGGGACTGATCAAGAAAGAAGCCTTGTTGATGGTCTGTGCTCCTTGCAAGCAAATAAGTTGCTGCAGACACTTGCCTGCCTTTTCCAGTACTGGCTTAACGCTCTGCTCCTGCAAATGCTTTCCATGTCTGCAGAGAAGAGCAAAGCTGTAACACACCCACATGCTTGATTTCCGTGTAAGAGCTATATAGAACACAAAGTTTTGCTTTTCAAAATGAACAGTGAAGTCTGCTTTTGGCTGCTGTGCTTTGCTTTCTGGGGTTGCTGCAAACACAAATCTCCTTGGTTGTCTGTGTTGCCAGCAAGCAAGAAGTTCCTGCAGACAGTCTACATCCTTTCTGATGATTGGCTTACCACATGCAACGCTTGATGTTTTCCATGTCAGCAGAGCGAGGGCGAAGCTCACACTACTTAAGCTGATTCATTTCTATGTGGGAGCTATGTAGAACAAAAAGCTTTGTTTTTCAACGTGAGCAGTGACGTCTGCTTTTGGTCGCTGCGTCTTGCTTTCTGGGGTTGCTGCAAACACAAATCTCCTTGGTTGTCTGTGTTGCCAGCAAGCAAGAAGTTCCTGCAGACAGTCTACATCCTTTCTGATGATTGGCTTACCACATGCAACGCTTGATGTTTTCCATGTCAGCAGAGCGAGGGCGAAGCTCACACTACTTAAGCTGATTCATTTCTATGTGGGAGCTATGGAGAACAAAAAGCATTGTTTTTCAACGTGAGCAGTGACGTCTGCTTTTGGTCGCTGCGTCTTGCTTTCTGGGGTTGCTCCAAAGACAGGTCTTGTTGCTTGTCTGTGTGGCAATCAAGCCAAAGAGCTGCTGCAGACGCTTCCTTACTTTTCCAGTCCTAACTTCCATGATGCAGTAGTTGTTGTATTCATATCTGCAGAGCAAGAGCAAAACTCTCACTGCCTAATTTGCTAGATGTCTATGAAAGAGCTCTGTAACAAAAAGCTTGTCTTTTCAGAGTGAACATGAAATCTGCTTTTGGTTTCTACGTCTTGCTTCTTAGGGCGGATCAGAACACAAGTCTTGTTGCTTGTCTGTGTTCCTTGGAAGCAAAGAAGCTGCTGCAAGGTCTTTCTTGCCTTTTGCAGTACCGGTTCACTCTCTGCACCAGCAAGTGTTTTTCATGTGTGCAGAGGAAGAGCAAAGGTGTTACTGCTCAATTAGCTTGATTTCCACGTAGCAGCTCTGTACAAGGCAAAGCTTTGCTTTTCCGAGGAAACTGCTATGTCTCTTATGTCTCTGTGCAGTGTCTTCGGTTCTGAGTTTGCGCTAAACACCAATCTTGTTGGTTTTCTGTGTTGCCAGCAAGCAGAGAAGCTGCTGAAAACACTTTCCTGCCTTTTCCAACACCCGATTCACTCTGTACCAGTTGGTGTTTCCCATGTCGGCAGAGCCAAAGCAAAGCTGTTGTCTTACTACATTGCTTTCTTTCCATGCAAGAGCTCTGTAGAACACAAAGCTTTGCTTTTCAAAATGAACAGTGAAGTCCGCTATTTGTTTCTATGTCTTGCTTTCTGGGACTGATCAAGAAAGAAGCCTTGTTGATGGTCTGTGCTCCTTGCAAGCAAATAAGTTGCTGCAGACACTTGCCTGCCTTTTCCAGTACTGGCTTAACGCTCTGCTCCTGCAAATGCTTTCCATGTCTGCAGAGAAGAGCAAAGCTGTAACACACCCACATGCTTGATTTCCGTGTAAGAGCTATATAGAACACAAAGTTTTGCTTTTCAAAATGAACGGTGAAGTCTGCTTTTGGCTGCTGTGCTTTGCTTTCTGGGGTTGCTGCAAACACAGATCTCCTTGGTTGTCTGTGTTGCCAGCAAGCAAGAAGTTCCTGCAGACAGTCTACATCCTTTCTGATGATTGGCTTACCACATGCAACGCTTGATGTTTTCCATGTCAGCAGAGCGAGGGCGAAGCTCACACTACTTAAGCTGATTCATTTCTATGTGGGAGCTATGGAGAACAAAAAGCTTTGTTTTTCAACGTGAGCAGTGACGTCTGCTTTTGGTCGCTGCGTCTTGCTTTCTGGGGTTGCTCCAAAGACAGGTCTTGTTGCTTGTCTGTGTGGCAATCAAGCAAAAGAGCTGCTGCAGACGCTTCCTTACTTTTCCAGTCCTAACTTCCATTATGCAGTAGTTGTTGTATTCATATCTGCAGAGCAAGAGCAAAACTCTCACTGCCTAATTTGCTAGATGTCTATGAAAGAAAGAGCTCTGTAACAAAAAGCTTGTCTTTTCAGAGTGAACATGAAATCTGCTTTTGGTTTCTACGTCTTGCTTCTTAGGGCGGATCAGAACACAAGTCTTGTTGCTTGTCTGTGTTCCTTGGAAGCAAAGAAGCTGCTGCAAGGTCTTTCTTGCCTTTTGCAGTACTGGTTCACTCTCTGCACCAGCAAGTGTTTTTCATGTGTGCAGAGGAAGAGCAAAGGTGTTACTGCTCAATTAGCTTGATTTCCACATAGCAGCTCTGTACAAGGCAAAGCTTTGCTTTTCCGAGGAAACTGCTATGTCTCTTATGTCTCTGTGCAGTGTCTTCGGTTCTGAGTTTGCGCTAAACACCAATCTTGTTGGTTTTCTGTGTTGCCAGCAAGCAGAGAAGCTGCTGAAAACACTTTCCTGCCTTTTCCAACACCCGATTCACTCTGTACCAGTTGGTGTTTCCCATGTCGGCAGAGCCAAAGCAAAGCTGTTGTCTTACTACATTGCTTTCTTTCCATGCAAGAGCTCTGTAGAACACAAAGCTTTGCTTTTCAAAATGAACAGTGAAGTCCGCTATTTGTTTCTATGTCTTGCTTTCTGGGACTGATCAAGAAAGAAGCCTTGTTGATGGTCTGTGCTCCTTGCAAGCAAATAAGTTGCTGCAGACACTTGCCTGCCTTTTCCAGTACTGGCTTAACGCTCTGCTCCTGCAAATGCTTTCCATGTCTGCAGAGAAGAGCAAAGCTGTAACACACCCACATGCTTGATTTCCGTGTAAGAGCTATATAGAACACAAAGTTTTGCTTTTCAAAATGAACGGTGAAGTCTGCTTTTGGCTGCTGTGCTTTGCTTTCTGGGGTTGCTGCAAACACAGATCTCCTTGGTTGTCTGTGTTGCCAGCAAGCAAGAAGTTCCTGCAGACAGTCTACATCCTTTCTGATGATTGGCTTACCACATGCAACGCTTGATGTTTTCCATGTCAGCAGAGCGAGGGCGAAGCTCACACTACTTAAGCTGATTCATTTCTATGTGGGAGCTATGGAGAACAAAAAGCTTTGTTTTTCAACGTGAGCAGTGACGTCTGCTTTTGGTCGCTGCGTCTTGCTTTCTGGGGTTGCTCCAAAGACAGGTCTTGTTGCTTGTCTGTGTGGCAATCAAGCAAAAGAGCTGCTGCAGACGCTTCCTTACTTTTCCAGTCCTAACTTCCATGATGCAGTAGTTGTTGTATTCATATCTGCAGAGCAAGAGCAAAACTCTCACTGCCTAATTTGCTAGATGTCTATGAAAGAAAGAGCTCTGTAACAAAAAGCTTGTCTTTTCAGAGTGAACATGAAATCTGCTTTTGGTTTCTACGTCTTGCTTCTTAGGGCGGATCAGAACACAAGTCTTGTTGCTTGTCTGTGTTCCTTGGAAGCAAAGAAGCTGCTGCAAGGTCTTTCTTGCCTTTTGCAGTACCGGTTCACTCTCTGCACCAGCAAGTGTTTTTCATGTGTGCAGAGGAAGAGCAAAGGTGTTACTGCTCAATTAGCTTGATTTCCACGTAGCAGCTCTGTACAAGGCAAAGCTTTGCTTTTCCGAGGAAACTGCTATGTCTCTTATGTCTCTGTGCAGTGTCTTCGGTTCTGAGTTTGCGCTAAACACCAATCTTGTTGGCTTTCTGTGTTGCCAGCAAGCAGAGAAGCTGCTGAAAACACTTTCCTGCCTTTTCCAACACCCGATTCACTCTGTACCAGTTGGTGTTTCCCATGTCGGCAGAGCCAAAGCAAAGCTGTTGTCTTACTACATTGCTTTCTTTCCATGCAAGAGCTCTGTAGAACACAAAGCTTTGCTTTTCAAAATGAACAGTGAAGTCCGCTATTTGTTTCTATGTCTTGCTTTCTGGGACTGATCAAGAAAGAAGCCTTGTTGATGGTCTGTGCTCCTTGCAAGCAAATAAGTTGCTGCAGACACTTGCCTGCCTTTTCCAGTACTGGCTTAACGCTCTGCTCCTGCAAATGCTTTCCATGTCTGCAGAGAAGAGCAAAGCTGTAACACACCCACATGCTTGATTTCCGTGTAAGAGCTATATAGAACACAAAGTTTTGCTTTTCAAAATGAACGGTGAAGTCTGCTTTTGGCTGCTGTGCTTTGCTTTCTGGGGTTGCTGCAAACACAAATCTCCTTGGTTGTCTGTGTTGCCAGCAAGCAAGAAGTTCCTGCAGACAGTCTACATCCTTTCTGATTATTGGCTTACCACATGCAACGCTTGATGTTTTCCGTGTCAGCAGAGCGAGGGCGAAGCTCACACTACTTAAGCTGATTCATTTCTATGTGGGAGCTATGGAGAACAAAAAGCTTTGTTTTTCAACGTGAGCAGTGACGTCTGCTTTTGGTCGCTGCGTCTTGCTTTCTGGGGTTGCTCCAAAGACAGGTCTTGATGCTTGTCTGTGTGGCAATCAAGCAAAAGAGCTGCTGCAGACGCTTCCTTACTTTTCCAGTCCTAACTTCCATGATGCAGTAGTTGTTGTATTCATATCTGCAGAGCAAGAGCAAAACTCTCACTGCCTAATTTGCTAGATGTCTATGAAAGAGCTCTGTAACAAAAAGCTTGTCTTTTCAGAGTGAACATGAAATCTGCTTTTGGTTTCTACGTCTTGCTTCTTAGGGCGGATCAGAACACAAGTCTTGTTGCTTGTCTGTGTTCCTTGGAAGCAAAGAAGCTGCTGCAAGGTCTTTCTTGCCTTTTGCAGTACCGGTTCACTCTCTGCACCAGCAAGTGTTTTTCATGTGTGCAGAGGAAGAGCAAAGGTGTTACTGCTCAATTAGCTTGATTTCCACGTAGCAGCTCTGTACAAGGCAAAGCTTTGCTTTTCCGAGGAAACTGCTATGTCTCTTATGTCTCTGTGCAGTGTCTTCGGTTCTGAGTTTGCGCTAAACACCAATCTTGTTGGCTTTCTGTGTTGCCAGCAAGCAGAGAAGCTGCTGAAAACACTTTCCTGCCTTTTCCAACACCCGATTCACTCTGTACCAGTTGGTGTTTCCCATGTCGGCAGAGCCAAAGCAAAGCTGTTGTCTTACTACATTGCTTTCTTTCCATGCAAGAGCTCTGTAGAACACAAAGCTTTGCTTTTCAAAATGAACAGTGAAGTCCGCTATTTGTTTCTATGTCTTGCTTTCTGGGACTGATCAAGAAAGAAGCCTTGTTGATGGTCTGTGCTCCTTGCAAGCAAATAAGTTGCTGCAGACACTTGCCTGCCTTTTCCAGTACTGGCTTAAC